>NC_135727.1:10008247-10613747 GCF_964656455.1 Halichoerus grypus
TGAACTTGAATTAGTCTGTTAATGTTGGAATGCTGGGAAGATGATTCCCCACTAGCTGGAGAAAGGGAAACAAACACATTAGTTATTGAAGACAGTCACAAGGATAATCTTTTTAATGCTAGAGTCCTACTTACATTTACATGTTTTCACACCTATGCTTATACAACTTCATGCCTTATCAGGGGTTTAATCAACTTCTACTCAGTGACCCAAACCACTAACTTAGTTGCCTTCAGGTCTTGATAGTCTCTAAGGATCTTCTCTTATTGAAATTGAAAATGTTTTCATATAAAATATGGTAGGAAGTAAAAGAAGAAAACCAGTTGAGACCAAACCTTAAAGACCTAGTAAGTGTGCCTAATAGTAAAAACTGTCATAATAGAGGCATCAAACTGACCAATAAAAATCACATTATCTCCCATGGGAGAAGCTATGAAAAGGGTGGAGGAAAAGGAAAAGTTGGGAACTGTAAGTGTGGTAGTTCTCTCCCCAAGGGAGTTTGCTTGGTTGGGAAGAGGAGGCAAAAAATCTTTCCCCTAAATCTGTCTTTCTGAGTACTAAGAAGTCATTGATTTCCATGACATATATAAGCTACTAGATTGTATTTCATCTCACATAATTAAGTAAACAAACGGTTTTACTTTCTTGTGCATAATGAATAAATCTTATCTTTTCCACTAAGTATTATTCATAAGCAAAATATGTGGAATTTAAAATATGAACAATTTAGAAAGATTGTATGTTCCTATGACATTAAAATTTGTTAGTCATATAACTTAAAAATGATTTACTCATAGCAAAAGGGTAGGAAGTCACCATGGTGCTCATCTGGGTCATCCTCTTATTTTACAGAGAGAAAATTGAGTTCCTTTGTATCCCCCACATAACCCAGGGGACTAGGCAGGCACCGGTTCAAGCTAGCCTTTTGGCCTTCAAGGTTTCACTTGGTCAAGAGATTTCTCTCCAAGGTTGTTTACTTCAAAAACAAACAGTAAGGATAGTCTAAGAAGGGTCCTTGAGGGAAAGTTCAAAATACACAAAGTGACCCAGTTACAAACAGCAAGTTTAGAGGTGCAGAATCAGTATTATTAAAGATAAATCATGCCTAGTTTCTAGACCTAAGTGTGTCAAGATTAGAATGGGAGCATGTTGGGAGCAGGTGAGAGCAAGGAGGGGATTTTTTTCATACATCATGGATCACATCTATTGGTCTGTGGTGAAGGATACTTGAAGTGAGCTTGCTTAAAAGAACAATCTAGAAAGAAATAGATGGGTATGTGGCTTTTCAAAATTAGCAAAGACTAGAACCCAGACCTGATTCCGAGTCCAAAGTACTCTCCTCTAAGCCATTTCTAAACACATTTATAGAAATCCTCAATGTAGATTAGATAACACAGGAATAGATTCCAGAAGTTTTCTATCATCTGCTCTTTCTTTCTTCTTTCTTTCTTTCGTCATTTACATCTCAGGATAAGAAAATTACAGCTGCATTGACTCATTGATGTAGCTGATAACTTTAGCACCTACCACATTTTGCAAGTGCAGGACTGGACTTTTCATTATGTGCAGGTCTACAGTCTCATTCTGCAGACTGGTCACACTTTTCATAAGAATGTTTCAGAGACTCACTTGGAAATCTGATTCATCCCTACATTAGCTACACTTAGAAATGAAATTCTTTTGGGGTTTTCTTGGTGTTTATGAGAGGCATTGAATATTGCACATTTGAAAATATATTTGAAGTTTTGCTGAGAGGCAGGCGATGAATTCACACCAGGGAAAGTAGCTTTTTGGTAGAAAAGCTCTATGCTGATGATAGGTGTCAATGACAATTTGTAGTTTGACATAAAATTTAAGCTGACTGGATGTTCAGAGATAAGAATTCAATCAACAGTCCCTCTCTTTCTTGAAGTGATATGTTTTTTGGTATACAGTTTACTCATGTTTTCTATTGAACTTAAGAAATAGAATATGGGTCTGATCTATCTGTTCTTCCACGTTTAAATGCTAAGACTGTCCTATCCAAGCCTTAATTTTAAGATATGCCATTAAAGCTGTAAATGCAATGAACACAAGACTCCATTATTTTGGTATTTTCTTTGCCATGCCTTTGTTGGAGTATTGAGAGCAGCACTGATCCTTTACTATTGCTTTCCTTCCAGGGATCTGATGGCTATTATGATTAGAAAAAATTACCATGTTAGGCAGAAAAGAGTTGTCTATTTAACTGCTGACCCTAGTATCACATAGTGCTAGAAAGAGGTTATTGGTTTTCAGCATTTGTTGGTAATAGAAAGAAAAGCAAAAGGTAAATAATGGGAGGGTGATAAGTAATTTTGGGGATCTGCCTTACTTGTTGAAGACAAGGACCATGGCATTTTTACCAGCTGCTAGCTTAGTAGTTGGCAGATAGTGGTTACAAACACATGCCCACTGGAAGCATGAATGAATGAACAGAATTCCATGTACATCTCTTCCTCTGCACCTTGTGTTTTGTTTGCTGGGGTTTTTGTTTTTTTGGGTGTTTTTTGTTTTTTTTTTTTAGCAAGTATCATTACATTCTGAGTTCTAAGACATCCCTAGCCCACTCCCTATCATTTGCTTCAAAGAGAGATCAATAGGCATTTGAGGAATCCATTGAAGATTTTAAAAATACCGACCAAGGTTCAATCCAGTAGCATCACCTAAGGTGCATTATTAGCATTCAGCAGAAATGATACAAGGGTTTCACCATTACTTAGGCAACAGTGTCTACAATACGCTTAATAAAGCTCAGTTGACTCTGTCAGACTAAAGGCTTATTTACAAGTTATAGGGGTCAGATGTAGGCTTTGGTATGCCAGCTCACTGGACTATTTCATATAGTAGCCACTTCTCAAAATCTTTTTATAGATCTGGATAAATTTACCTCAGAAACTCAAATTGGAAGGCATCTCTCAACCTATACAACCATATATGTCCTCTGACTCCTGAGAAGTTACATTCTTCCAGATATTCTGATTATCTGGTTCCAAGTTCACAGAAAATCTGAGGAGTAGTTCTTTGGTTTTTCAAATAAGCTGTTTTGTTCAGCAAGATAGTGTGTTTTCTGCAGCAGCAACAGGTTTTATAGATGGATTTGAAATCTTCAGGTATCATCAGGATCCATATCAATTCTAAGGTCCTTAACTGTGCCCAAATTGCCCAATTATCATACAGTTTATTCAAAGCCAAGGAACAGACTCCTCAGAGCAAACCTAGCTGTTCCCATTGCTTTGAGACTGGGCATTTCAGTACTGTTAATTCTAGTGTATGACAGCTCTGATCCTTACTAACCAAAGGCCTTTGCTTTTTATCTTCTCTTTTTCCCTTAATTCAGGGTCTGTGCATTGTAGTCTTGAAACTTTCAGCTTATTTTAATAACAATGTGCCAAAAGCCATGTAATTGTCATCCAGTTGCAGATACCACCTTAGGAGGGAGCCCCAAGCTTTCTGCCAGGGCTTCTACAAGACAGTGGCCATCCACCTGGGAGTTCCACATGCCCCTAATTTCCTCAATGGGGATTGCTCCAATTGCCTGTGGCTACGGCTCAGGTAAGAGTCAGCCTTTTTTTATTTATTTTTTTTAAGATTTTATGTATTTATTTGAGAGAGAGAAAGTATGAGGGGGGGGAGGGTCAGAGGGAGAAGCAGAGTCCCAGCTGAGCAGGGAGCCTGATGCAGGGTTCGGTCCCTGGACTCCGGGATCATGACCTGAGCAGAAGGCAGACACTTAACTGACTGAGCCAACCAGGCACCCCAAGAGTCAGCCTTTTTGTTGCTGGGATCAGATCTGGAGTGAATTCTAAAGTGAGGTGTTTTAAGAACTGTTACCTACTAGTGTTCCAGTGCTTCAAGTTTGGCACTGGTCAGTACACGGAGAAGGGAATAGTTTGCCAGCCACACCTGGAAAGATACCCAGAACATCTGTGAACTCTAGTTTTGAAACTTTCAACTTGACAGTGTTCATCGGCTAAAAGCTGTAAGCCGCTTCTTCCCTGATAGTCATATAGCACAGTTCCTATACCCTGAAAATGGCATCAACATTGAAAGTGACAGAATTTCAAGATCAACAGTTATGAAGGCAAAAGTCAGAATTACTGTCAAGTCCTTTACAGACCTCCCTCCATTAATCCCCAGCAGTGGAGAAGTCTGGTTTCTGAATGGTCATTGGACTACTCTTTCCAGACTATTTCTGACTTGTTAACTCTGGGTCAGGTCATTAAGGTTATTTTTTATTTTTTAAACAATCCTCCAGTAGTTTTTCAAATATCTCCTCTAGGGTCAACAGAATCCCAAGAGTTTTTCATTACTTATAATTGACAAAATGTTGCCTTTTGATAGTAGTAGAATTCATTCCAGGACTTGTTTGCACTCCTGGCAATCATCATTAAATTCATTTTCCCACCTTCCCACAAGCAGCTAAATGTAACTGAAGAAAAAACAACTACAGAGATTGGTCTCACAGCCAGGACCCCCAAGTGGGCCTTCCCTCTGTCCAAAAATCCTACTGCATTTTTTCTGGTCCTTTTATGCTTATACTTCCCTTTCTCAGTTATTATTTTGCACCTTCTCCATTCTTTTTTTTCCTCATCCATTTATTCAACAAGTATTTATTGAGCACCTATTATCTTGCTGACACTGTTGACACTGTTTCCCCCCATATAACAGTATGTAAGTTGAAGGTATACAATGTTTTGATTTGAAACACTTACATAATGCAAAAAATGATTACCACTGTAGTATTAGCTAGCATCTCCATCATGTCACATAATTACCATTTCTTTTTAAAATTTGTTTGAGTATAGTTGATGTACAATGTTACATTAGTTTCAGGGGTGAAACATAGTGATTGGATAAGTTTATACATTATGCCATGCTCACCACAAGGGTAGCTACCATCTGTCACCATACAACAACTATTACAATATCATTGACTATATTCCTTATCCTGTGCCTTTTATTCCCATGACTTACTCATTTCATAACTGGAAGCTTGTATCTCCCTCTCCCCTTCACCCATTTTGCCCATCCCCCCCCACTCCCCTCCCCTCTGTCAACCATCAGTTTATTCTCTGTATTTATAGGTCTGATTCTGCTTTTTGTTTATTCATTTGTTTTTTTTTAGATTCCATATATGAGTGAAATCATATGGTATTTGTCTTTCTTAGTCTGACTTATTTCACTTAGCATAATACCCTTTAGGTCCATCCATGTTGTTGCAAATGGCACAATCTCATCCTTTTTATGGTTGAGTAATATTCCATTGTATATATACACCACATCTTCCTTATCCATTCTTCTATTGATGGACACTTGGTTGCTTCCATATCTTGGCTATTGTGAGTAATGCTACAGTAAACATAGGGGTGCATATATCTTTTCAAATTAGTGTTTTCATTTTCTTTGGGTAAATGCCCAGTAGTGGAATTATTGGACTGTACAGTATTTCCATTTTTCATTTTTTGAGGAACCCCCATACTATTTTCCACAGTGGCTATACCAATTTACCATTTCTTTTTTGTGGTGAGAAAATTGAAAATCTTACACTATTCACAAAAATTAACTTGAAATGGATTAAAGACTTAATCATAAGACCTGATACAAAATAACTCTTAGAAGAAAACATAAGGGAAATAGCTCCGTGACATTAGTCTTGGCAATGATTTTTTTGGATATGACACCAAAAGTATGAGCAGCAAAAACAAAAATTAATAAGTGAGACTACATCAAACTAAGAAGTTTTTGCACAGCAAAAGAAACAGTGAACAAAATGAAAAGGCAACTTATGGAATGGGAGAAAATATTTGCATTTTCTCCATTCTTACTTTTTTTTTTTTTTTTTTGAGAGAGAGAGAGAGAGAGCATGTGCATATGCACATGAGCAGGGAAGGGGGTAGGACCTGAGTTGAAATCAAGAGTCAGATGCTTAACCCACTGAGCCACCTAGGTGCCCCGTACCTTCTCCATTCTTAATCCATAACATTCTCACCTGAGGACCTTCATCCCTACTTTACTAAGAAAATAGGAGTAATCAAAAGAGAAATCTGGGGCGCCTAGGTGGCTCAGTCAGTTAAGCGTCTGACTCTTGATTTTGGCTCAGGTCATGATTTCAGAGTCATGGGATGGAGCCCCATGTTGGGCTCCACACTCAGCTTGGAATCTGCTTGTCCCTGTCCCTCTGCTCCTCCCCCTCCTCATATGCTCGCTCTCTCTCAAATAAATAAAATCTTTTTTTAAAAAATAGAAATCCTACATTCTTACCATCAAAACTGTCAAACTACCTATATCTATAGCCACATACTCTGCCCTCCCTTTTGAAGCAATTAACTTTATGTGCTGAGATCTAAAACCAAACCCTTCTAGTGGTGCAATAGAGTCCATCCCTCCTTGCTTGCAGAAGGACTTCATTGCAGCAAATCTTTCTCCTACATTATCAATTATTCACCTGTCACACCATTCCTATTATGCAAACATATTGGAATGGATCTCTTCTTCAAACAAAAATTAAACAAAAAAATTCCCTTAATGTCACATGCTCTTCAAGTTATTATCTACTTCTCTATCCCTTTTTACAGCCAAATGCACTGTCAATCTTCAGCCCCTTTCTCATTCACCTTCTCAGTAGCATTCGATACAATTGATCACCCATCCCTTGAAATACTTTCTTACACTGTTTTCCAGGACACCGTTGTCTTGGTTCTACTTTTCCCTCTCTGGCTACCGCTTTTCAGATTCATGATTTCTTTATTGTCTTCACTTCTAACCATAAGAGTGTAACTCCCCAGATGATTACCTCCATTCTACCAATTCCTCAGACAAAAAGAAACATTGCATTATCTTTGATCCTTCTCATTCTCTCACCCCCAAATCCAATCCATCAGCAAATCCTATTAGTACTTTCTTTAAAATACATTCAGAACCTATTTCTGACCTCCTTCACTATCCCATAGCCCAAGCCACCATCACTGAATTAATGCATTAGCTCTCTGGTTTCCCTCATTCCAGTCTTCCCCAATTCAGGCTGTTCACACAGCATCCAGAGTGATCCATTTAAAATATGAATTAAATCCTATCCTCTAAACAAAACTATCCAGTGACTTCCCATCTTGTTCAGGTAGAACCAGTAATTGTACAACATTCTACAAGGCCCTGCATGAGGTGTCTGCCTGCCTTTTTACCTCCTTTGTTCTCTCTTCCTCTACTTTACTCTGGTCCAAGCACTAGGCCCCCTTGCTGTTCCTCGAATGTGCCAACGACATACCTTCCTCAGGGCCTTTGCCCTCATCATTCTGTGTATCCAGAAAGTTCTTACCTCACATAAATATGATTTGCTTTCTCACTTCATTCAGGTCTCTGCTTAATTATCACTGTAGATGAGAGTATTTCTGCATCTACCTTATAAAAACCAACCAATCGCCTCTAATTCACCCATTTAAAAAATTATTTTACACAACACTTTTAGATGTGTTTGTTTTCTGACTATTGCCCTCCCCACACACTAGAATAAAAGTAATATTTTTTTCCATTCATATAAAGGCTTTTTTATTTAGATTCAATTAGCCAACATATCATTAGTTTCAGATGTGGTGTTCGGTAATTCATCAGTTGTGTATACCACCTAGTGCTCATCACATCAGGTGCCCTCCTTAATGCCCATCACCCAATTACCCCATCCCTCCCACCTCCCTGCTAGCAACCCTCAGTTTGGTTCCAGGAGTCCAGAGTCTCTCATGGTTTGTCTCCCTCTCTGATGACTTCCCATTCAATTTTCCCTCCCTTCCCCTATGATCCTCTGCACTGTTTCTTATATTCCACCTATGAATAAAACCATATGATAATTGTCTTTCTCTGATTGAAAAGGTAAAATTTAGATCTTCGTTTTCTTTAGTGCTATACTCATAGTATCTAGGATATTGTTTGGCATAGAGTAAGTGCTCAATAATAAATATTTATTGAATAAATGAATTAATTCCCACCTTTCATTCATGTATCTCTCCTCTCACTACATCTCTGAGCCTCAGAGCCCTTATGTTTTGTGTCTATTCCCTCTGTCCAGGCTTTTTGCATGTATGGTTCATTCTCAGATCTGAGATGAAATCTCTTCTCACTGGAGAGGCTTTCCCTGATCACCTAATATAAATTATGGCCCATCCAGGTATCTCTCTATCCCACCATCCAGTTTTATCTTGTCCATAACAATTTTTGCTATCTGTATTCATCTTGTATATTCCTTTACTTGTTTATTGTTTTTCCCCAGCATATCACCAGCAAGTAGGGTAGTATCTGCATCTAATTACTACAATGATTATTGAATTAAATGTGTTCCAGAAGAATTGACAGTTCTCCAGAGTCAACTCCAGCTCTGCTTCTCTCAGGCAGTTTATTACTTTGAACCATTGTTATTACTTCTCTAGCTTTTTGGCAAAAGGGGAGCAATGCATTGCACTACCAGGATATATGGGAAACAAGCAAATGAGGACTTTATTTTGTTTGCTACTTTCCCTTTAAATTTTCTTTGTTGGGCTGGCTATTCCATGCTCCTGACTGAATACTTGCTCTTCCCACAGATTTATGGTTATTTTCGGATACTACATGGGTCCCCAGTCTCATGCTTCCAGGTGATTTCAAGGTAGAATTTCTCTCCTCTGTTCCAGCTCAGGCCTCCAGTCAGGAAATAGGATGTGGCTGGGTTTTTTTGTTTTGTTTTGTTTTGTTTTTGGCCTGCTTTGCATTTCTACATCTCTTTCTCTGCTTGGTAAGTAGGACTTGGAATAGAGATGAAGCAATTGAAAATGTGGTATAGTCACATTTTCACTTGACTGGTACCACAGTGGACAACTACTGATGTATTCTCTGGGGCTGGAAAGTCTTTAAAGTTAATTCTTTCTCCCTTATCCGGGGCCAAGCATATACAATAGAAAAGTCAAGGCCAAAGATGAACTAATTCAACTGGTAAAGATGAAGTGATATAATTTTACATTCAGAGAGTTTATTATATTACTAAAGAAAGTCATTACTTATTTATTACATAACTAAAGAAAGGAAGACTACTCAAAGGTGCAGGTTCTCCCTAGTCCTGTCCCACACACTAAAAATGATTATCATTGAAACAAAGGGGCGAGGTGACTGCAGTGTGCATGGGATACCCCATTGTGGAGGAGCCAACTGTACTGTTTATCAACAGTTTATATTCTACAGCTGTGTTCTGAGGGGGGTGCAGGGCAGAAAGCCTCTACCTCATCAGGATGTGGGTGGTGATGAGAAACTGTCACATGACAGCCTCCCAGGGATGATAAGGAGGCAAATGGGAGATGGTCTTGGTGCAGCATTTCACACATTTTCCATCCTCTTGTGTTCCAGGAGTGTCACAAGGCATTCTGCCAAGACCCAGATAGGCTGCAGTTCAACCATTTGCTTGTGTGGCCTATGCAGATATATGCAAGGTCATGGAGGTGCCATGGTGGAATATTTCCCTTTACTTTGTGGTTCTTCTTGGGTTCTTCAGTGACATCCCACCCTCATACTAGAGATCTCTACAGTTTTCTTGAGGCTGTTGATACGCTTTGCTCCAGTCTATCTTTCACTGCTCTTTCTGAGCCCAGTGAATTCCCACCCCGGTGTCAGGAACATGTCTTAAGTTCTCAGTCATGCCTTAGAATTTCTTCCACTTAGGTTTTAGGTGAGGGGCAAGTACCTCATTCCCAATGCATGGTAAATGGGACTCATTGCAAGCTCCTATCTTTCTCCAGCAATCCTTTTCTCAAAACCTCTCAATCTCTAACTCATGATCCCCTTATATAGTCTCTAATGGATGTGAGGAGTTTGAGATTTGTATGACCTATTATTCACACTTGTTTTGCATCTAGGTGTGGGATCTAGGTTTGATTTTAGAATTTATCAACCTTGGCTCTTTGCCTAAAGATCCATTTTAATATCATGTTATACAGTTATCGCATTCTAAATAAATTGTAATTTCCAGATAATTCATATCACTGATCACTTCTTCAATTAACCACTATAATTTCTTAAAGTCCTATAAGTCTCCTTGGCATGTACTTTTCAAATTATTAGACTGTTGAAGGACAGATGGCAACTCTTTATCTTTTCATCTTTATCCATGAGAATTTGGTAGTACACATTCATCAAGTTCAGCAGAAAAAAAAACAAGATTCCCTAGTAGACAGACTAGGGCAATTGAAATGGGAAGATGAGGGCAGGAGGTCCTATTAGGATTAACTATAAGTGAGCTATATCAAACTATGATGCTTCCCACAGAATTTGGCACTTCATCCCATTTGGGGCACACATCATCCTCTTCTTCCTAGTTAAGCATCACTTCATGGTGAGTCATTGTAGCAGGTGGGATTGTAACATCCCTCAGAATGGTTGAGTTGACCAAAGCAGGTTGAGAAACTCTTTAGGGAATTTTTAACAAGGGGTCCAGTGTATTGTTAATATGACATATCTATTCGGAATATAATAATTATTCCTCCATTCATTCACTAAGGACACGGACATTAGGAGAAGGAAGGGAAAAAGGCGGGGGGGGAGAATTGGAGGGAGAGATGAACCATGAGAGACTATGGACTCTGAGAAACAAACAGGGTTTTAGAGGGGAGGGGGGAGGGGGGATTGGTTAGCCCGGTGATGGGTATTAAGGAGGGCACGTACTGCATGGAGCACTGGGTGTTATAAGAAAACAATGGATCGTGGATCACCACATCAAAAACCAATGATGTATTGTATGGTGACTAACATAACATAATAAAATTAAAAAAAAAAAAAAAGGACGTGTATTGAATACTTTACTATTTTTTCTGGCACAAGTTTGAATTTGATTTGATAATTTCCACCAGACAAGCATTTGGAATATGGAACTCTGAGATTAAGGTGATATCACTAAATACTAGCTCCTTAGGGTATTGTGCAAATCTCAGTGGGGCCATGTTTGTGGACTGTTCTGCAGCAGATGGAGAATACTGTAGCTCTGTTTCATGTAATCCATCCTCAATTCTGTGCACATTTATCTCAGGCATAGAAGCAGAAAACTCCTAACTCCTACTTTTTTCCTTATTTTCTCCTTCCGCACTTTAGGTATTAGGAAAATCTCAAAATAAATACTTTTTAGAACTAGTTTACAGGACCTGTTTGAAATCTTACAAACCTGTCATGTTGCAGACCTCAAATGGCTGAAATCTTCTGCTCATTTACCATTTTCTAACCTTCCTCAGTACCCCCAACCTTTGGAATGTTAAGATTGGGGTGCTTTTTTGGCTAATCTTTTTATAGTACTCAGATTCTCCTTCATCAGAATTAGTTTAGTACGCAAGCTCTCTTTGTAATTTTTAGCACATCACCCTTGGTTCAGCAGCGTGAACTTTACTGGTGTACAGTTTTTAAATTTAAGTTTTAAAAATTAGTCACTACATCAAAAACTAATGATGTATTGTATGGTGACTAACATAACATAATTAAACTAAATTAAAAAAAGAAAAAAGAAAAATTAGTGTTGAAGGTAAGTGGATTAAAAAGTCATTTCCCCAACACCCCTTTTCTGGTTGCTCCCTGGCCATCAGACTAATTAATTTCCTGAAGATATTCTCAAGTACTTATTTGCCCAGAGGTTTAAAATCAGTCCGTAGTGTCTTGTAAATTTTAGCATCAGCCTGTTCAAGGTGTTTCTCATACCTGCAGTGAGCTAAGTGTGCTTTCCTCTATATAGCTGTCTTTTCACACTTTTATTACTATTGCCCCAAAGATCAAAATTACTCTATTTCATATGTGAACGTTACTCAGATCATAATAATCCCAAATAAGTCAAGTATCAATTCTATAAACCATGGGTTAGCAAGTTATAGCCCATGGACCAAATTCAGCCAGCCTCTTGTTTCCATACATGAAGTTTTATTGGGAAACAGCCATGCTTATTTTTGTATACAAAGCCTAAGATATTTACTATCTAGACCTTTACAAAAAAGTTTGTCAAATCCTGCTCTAAAAACACAATTGATGTCATTAAGCCAAATATTCAAAGTCTCATTCTCCCATACCCTAATGATTGACTTGAAATTTGTCCTTCAGAATAATTCAAAGTGTCCAATGGCAGTTCACCTGTCTGTGCTGGTTACTTGTGACTGCTTCCCTGTTGGAAATCTGAAGTATCAAAGGGTTGCAGCAGTTACAGATAGGCCTCCCTGATTCAAAGCCCCACCTATACTAACATAGACTTTCCAGCACAGACATAGACAGTTTTACATATGTGATTTTCTGATTCAGAGGAACTGATTGGCAGAAACTTCCAGGCTTGTTATAGCAGTGGTAGACTCCATCATGCCCAGTGGAGTAATGATAGTTACTGGCAGGGAGTTGCTATACCCAGCAGAGTGGTGGGAGAGGTAAAACTACTATGCCTAGATAAGAAACAGTTGCAAAATATTCACTCCCAGAGGGCAGAGAGATTTCACACCATATCTACCAAGCCTTAGAGATAGGTGTCTAGGTAAACTATGGCACTAGTCCTCATTCTGGCTGCAAATTAGAATCTCCTGGAGAGCTTGTAAAAAATACTAATGCCCAGGCTTTGCCCCATGCAAATTAAATCAGCATCTCTTAGGATGGGCCTGGGTATGGTTATTTTAAAATACCAACTCTGAACTTGTTTTTAGAAAGTAGTTGGCATTGAGTCCAAGCCCCCAGATGTCATTTCCCATTTGTTACAGTGGTATCATTCCTGACAAACACTAATGACAACCTCAGTTTTCAGAACAAACAGACAAACAAAAAAACTGCTTGTAAAATGCCATAATTCCACCTTATATATTTCTTTTTTTTCCCTTTTGGCTATTTCAGCATCTTGGCTGGTTTTCTCTCTTTCTCAGTCCATAAAAACATCAGCAAGGAACGTTTTGTAAAGTTTCCATTTAGATTAAATTAACCCTGATAGATATGTTCAAATGCTTTGTAAATTGTCATGAAAATCCCCATATCTGAAACTTTAAATCCTAACATTGGCTGAGCACCCCTTATGCATTCACTGTGGCACTAGCTCCTTTCCATACATGATATCATTTAATCATGATAACATCCTAAGTCTTATTTGTCCATTTTACAATGAGAAATATGAAGCAAAAAAACTGTAAGTGACTAACCCCAGTCCATCCAACTAAATAATGACAATATCAGGATATGAACTCATAAATATCTGGCTTCAAAGCACATGTTTTTGACACTACTCCCACTATACTGCTTCAGACCTTTGCAGTTTGCTCGTTACTGGCCCCTTCACAAGGGATGACTTAACTTCAGCCTTCACTCCCAAGCTCAGCCTTTCTTTTCTGAAAAGGAGTTCTCTCTTCAAAAAGACAAGTATCACACTCCACAGCTAAGCTTCAGAGTCCTTGAACATCTTCTTTCTTCTTGGCCTTATTGCCCTTCTCTACCACCTTATGGTATATACTCAGACAAATCTGAAAGGAAGGAAGAAAAGAAGGGAGGAATCTGAGTGAGCCACAGCTAATACAGATGAATTATTTCGTCAAAGTGTTTCTACACATTGGGGAAATGGATTCTGAGGAAATGTTTATTAATTATAACAGCTAACATTTAGAAGGCGCTTACTAGGTGTGAGGTGATTTGCATAGTTTTCATTTAACCCTCTCAACAACTCTACAAGGGAAGTACTCGAAAGATCCTTGTTTTCCTTTCAGACTTGAGGCACAGATTGTTATAGCAACACAGCTTTAAGTCACCCAGCTAATAAGGGGCAGGTATAGGGATCACACTTTGGTTCTGCATTATTCCAGAATCCATGCTCTCAACCACTCCTATTCAATATATCTGTCAGTGTATAGACAGAATTTCTATATTATGAAAATGATATTCTAAGGCTCTAATACCTCATTCCCTCAATGAGTGTGAAAAAAGTTTCAGTGATAGAAGATTGTTCAACTAAATCACCATTTCTCAAAATGTTCTGCAGAGCACTACTTAGAGGAGCTGCTCTGTGAGAAATAGGTTTCCTCAGTCAATTACATTTGTGACACACTGCATACTAAATCTTCTTCATGGAGATTCACCAGGTAAATGTATATATCCCAGATTCTTTTTTTATTTTATTTTATTATGTTATGTTAATCACCATACATTACATCATTAGTTTTTGGTGTGGTGTTCCATGATTCATTGTTTGCGTATAACACCCAGTGCTCCATTCAATACGTGCCCTCTTTAATAGCCATCACCAGGCTAACCTCCCCCCACCCCCTCCCCTCATATATCCCAGATTCTGAAAAAAATCTTCAGGAAACACACATGCACACACGAACAAATCATGCAAAATTACTTTAACTCAGTATTTCCAAAAGATACTTGACAATGGAAGATCCATCCCCTAGCTATATTATAATCCTAGTGAACTGTTGTTCAGTGAATTAACATTGAGAAATGCTGATTTAAGTCATTCGACCACTTAAATGATTCAGTTGTAAATTGGACAAATCACGAAGATTACACTGATAGTTCCTAAAATGTCTGAAAGTGTTACATTTAATAAATTTTTCTGGAGATAAATCTGTTTTACTTACCTCCCATCCCCACTACACCTACGTGTGTGTATGCATGCACACACACACACACACACACACACACACACCATTACTACCACTACTATATCATATTACTTCTTGGAACTTCTGTTTTGACTGACTGAAATATAATAAGTCTGTCATACCCTCTGTCTCTCACTTCTTCCTGTGAATCCCCCAGATAAAGAAGGTGTCTGTGGTAGTTATGAAAATGTGCCAATCATGTCTCTTGCTCCAAGTTGCACAATTGACAGATGGTCTCAGCAGCTGCATTCTAAATCCAACACTACACTTGCACTGAGGTCACATTTCCCATGGTCTTCTCTCAGCTAATGAGAATTGAACAAACACTATGACAGGCTTTTTCCTACAAGTTGTACAACTTCTCACTGGCCTCACCAAAACATACTTAGAATTGCCCTGTAGTCTGAGATCTCTGTCTATTCAACTTTCATTCATTTTCTCTCTCCTTCAGAGGGATTAGATCTGTATCACAGTCTAATGGCTCCCTCCATTGCTCCTACTGTGCCCTTTACTTTTCCCTAATAGGCATTTCCACAACAAATCCCTCAATATCTAACCCCATTCAGGCATCTGCTTTTCAGAGGGTATGAACCAACACAGTGTTCTTCTTCCACCCAATAGTTCAGTATATTCCATACATCTATATTTTTTCTTTTTTCTTTCTTTTTTATTATGTTATGTTAGTCACTATACAATACATCGTTAGTTTTTGATGTAGTGTTCCATGATTCATTGTTTGCATATAACACCCAGTGCTCCGTGCAATACAGGCCTTCCTTAATACCCATCACTGGGCTCACCCATCCCCCCACCTCCCTCCCCTCTAAAACCCTCAGTTTGTTTCCTGGAGTCCATAGTCCCTCATGATTCTTCTCCCCCTGTGATTTCCCCCCCTTCATTTTTCCCTTCCTTCTCCTAATGTCCTCCATGCTATTCCTTACGTTCCACAAATAAGTGAAACCATATGATAATTGACTTTCTCTGCTTGACTTATTTCACTTAGCATAATCTCCTCCAGTTCCATCCATGTTGATGCAAAAGTTGGGTATTCATCCTTTCTGATGGCTGGGTAATATTCCACTGTATATATGGACCACATCTTCTTTATCCATTCGTCTGTTGAAGGGCATCTCAGCTCTTTCCATAGTTTGGCTATTGTGGACATTGCTGCTGTGAACATTGGGGTGCATGTGGCCCTTCTTTTCACTACATCTGTATCTTTGGGGTAAATGTCCAGTAGTGGAATTGCTGGGTCATAGGGTAGCTCTATTTTTAACTTTTTGAGGAACCTCCACACTGTTTTCCAAAGTGGTTGTACCACCTTGCATTCCCACCAACAGTGTAAGAGGGTTCCCCTTTCTCCACAACCTCTCCAACATTTGTTGTTTCTTTCCTTGTCCATTTTTGCCATTCTAACCGGTGTAAGGTGGTATCTCAATGTGGTTTTGATTTGAATTTCCCTGATGGCTAAAGATGATGAACATTTTTTCATTTGTTTGCCATTTGTGTGTCTTCTTTGGAGAAGTGTCTGTTCATGTCTTCTGCCCATTTTTTTGACTTGATTATTTGTTTTTTGAGTGTTGAGTTTGAGAAGTTCTTTATAGATCTTGGATACCAGCCCTTTATCTGTAGTGTCATTAGCAAATATCTTCTCCCATTCTGTGGGTTGCTTCTTTGTTTTCTATTTTATATTTATAAATCCATGACTTCAATGGAAAAGTATAAATTATATCTTGTTTGTATCAGTATTCCTCAATGTCTAGCAGTATTTGGGATATGCAATAATGGATGAAAGGATAGGATAAATAAAGAAACTTATATCAAGATAGCAGCACAGGAGGTCCTAGACCTCATCTCCCCTCCACATAAATGCTGACTTAACAACAATCTACAGAAGAAAATACCTTTGTGAAATCTCCAGAGATTAGTTGAGAGGTTTCAGCCCTCAGTGGAACAGAAAAGTCAAGAAGAGCTATATTGAGAACACTAAGAACCATTTCACTTTATCCCTACCAACCCTCCCCCAACCTGGCAGTTTAGTGTGGAGACAGGCTGTCTCTGTCCATGATTTCTCCTGCAGGGGAAAGACTGAGTGAAGTAAGTGTCTTGCATCCCCAACTTTTTGAGACATTGCTTGAGAGGCCAGCTTTTTTCTCATCTCACCTAGTATGCAGAGGGAATCCGCATAGCTGAATATCTGGGGGCAGCTAAAAACAAAGAACAGAGGCCACTGACACATGGATTGAAACAACCAGTTTGCATATCTTACTGGCAGGCCTTCCTACAGACCCTTCCAACCAGCCCACACATGTGCAGACCCCAGCAGCCATCTATCCCACATGCACCCCCACAGTCAGTGCCCTACATGACTCTGCAGCCAGTGCCCCAGGCACCACCAGATATGGCTTCCCATGCACCCTTGTGGATGGCACCCCATGTGTCCCACATATGGCATGTGCATGACCCTGCAGACAGTGTTTGGATCACAGAAGCTGCCTCAACCCTGCAGAATTGGGAGGAGACACACAACTCTGAGACTGATCCTTTAGGAGGGCAGGAGAGTTGTGGAGCTTCTACCCATTGTCCCTGCATCTCAGTGCACTGTCCTAGAGAAAAGGGTCAAGTTACTGTCAACACTTAGTATGCCTCTGTGGTGTAGGAAGAGGTACAAAATCCTAAAACATCTCCTTCAGGATAGAGGAAGAGAAGTGGAGCTTGCACCCAGCATCCATGTTTCAGGGCATTCCTTTAGGGAAAAGGAGTGAGTGGCCTCAGCACTTGAAACAGCTCTGTGGGATCAAGAGTAGGCACACAATCCTAAATCTTTCTCCTCAGGAGGGAATGAGAGGAGTGGAGCAGGCACCCCCATAGAAAGGAATTAGGAGATCCCCCAGAATCTCTGGCTGTGATGATTGGTGATGGGCTGAACTCCCTAAACTAGTTTGCAAAAATTGGAGGGGTGACTACTTCTTCAAGTGCACAGACACCAGTGCAAGGTTATTACAAAGAACATGACTAATCAGGGAAACATGACAACCCAAAAGGAACAAAGTAAAGCTGTAGTAATAGATAACAAAGAAATGGAGATCTATAAATTGCCTGACAAAGAATGCAAAATAATTGTCTTAATGCAGCTCAGTGAACTACAAGAGAACACAGATGGACAACTAAATGAAATCAGTAAAATAATACCTGAATAAATGAGAAATTCAATAAAGAGATAAAAACCATAAAAAAGAACCAAACAGAAATCATGGAACTGAAGAATACAATTACTGAACTGAAAAATTCAATAGAGAGCTTCAACAGCAGACTCAAGCAGAAGAGAATCCATGAGCTCCAAGACAATATTTGAAATTATACAGAGGAAAAGAACTAAACAAAAAAGAATGAAAAAGAGTGGAGAAAGCCTATGGGACTAATAAGACACTATCAAGCCAACCAGTATATATATTATGGGAGTCCCAGAAGAACAGAAAGAGAATTTTGAAAGCAGCAAGAGAAAAGCAACTCATCACATACAAGGGGATCCCCCCCCCCAATAGACAATAAGCAGATACCTCGGTGGAAATCTTGCAGGTCAAGTCAGGAATGACTGAGATGATATATTTAAAATACTGAATGGAAAAAAACCCTACCAACCAAGAATATTATATCCAACAAAACTATCCGTTAAAAATGAGCCTGGGGGGTACACTCACTTGGATAAGTGTCTGACTCAGGATTTTGGCTCAGGTCATGATCTCAGGGTGGTGAGATCTAGCCCTTCGTCGGGCTCTGCACTCAGTGGGGAATCTGCTTGAGATTCTCTCCCTCCGCCCCTCTCCCCCCTTCTCAAATAAACAAATATATCTTTTTTAAAAAATGAAGGAGAGAGAAAATGTTTTCCTAAACAAACAACTGAGGGAATTCATCGCCACTTGACCTACCTTACAAGAAGTACTATGAAACATCACTATAAAAATTTGAAAAGACACAAATAAATGGTAAGATGTTTCATGATCATAATTGCAAGAATTAATATTGCTAAAGTGCACACTACCCAAAAGAATCCACAGAGTTAATGTAATCCCTATATAAATCCTACTGGCATTTTTTACAGAAAGAAAAAAATCCTAAAATTTATATAGAATCACAAAAGACTCTGAATAGTGAATATAATTTTGAGCAAGAAGAACAATGCTGGAGGCATTACATTTCATGATTTCAAAATATATTACAAAGCTACAGTAATTGAACAGTATTTTACTGGCATATCAACAGACATATAAACTATTGAAACAGAATAGAGAGCACAGAAATGAACCCATGCATATACCATCAGTTGATCTTTCACAAGAGTGCCAAGAATATACAATGGGGAGAAGGATAGTATCTTCAATAAATGGTGTTGG
Source organism: Halichoerus grypus (assembly GCF_964656455.1). Lineage (NCBI taxonomy): Eukaryota > Metazoa > Chordata > Mammalia > Carnivora > Phocidae > Halichoerus > Halichoerus grypus. The sequence goes on from NC_135727.1 coordinate 10,027,269, forward strand.
GAAAACTGGCTTTCATGCAAAAGAATGACATTGGACTCTTATCTCAAATCATACACAAAAATTAACTTAAAATTGGTTAAAGACTTAACCATAAGACCTGAAAGTATAAAACTCATAGAAGAAAACACAGGGATAAAACTCCTTGACATTGGTCTTAGCAATGACTTCTTGGATATGACATCTAAAGCACAGGAAACAAAGGCAAAAATAAACAAGTGGAACTACATCAAACTGAAAAGATTCTTCATAGTAAAGGAAACAATTACAGAGAGAAAAAGGCAATCTACAGAATAGGAGAAAATCTTTGCAGATCTTATATCTGATAAAGGGTTAATATCCAAATTGTAAAAGGAACTCCTCCAACTCAGCACCACCCACCAAAATTTTTAAAAATGGGCAAAGGACCTGAATAGACGTTTTTCCAAAGAAGACATAGAAATGACTAACAGGTATGGTGGGAATGCAAGCTGGTGCAGCCACTCTGGAAAACAGTATGGAGGTTCCTCAAAAAGTTGAAAATAGAGCTACCCTATAATGCAGCAATTGCACTACTGGGTATTTACCCCAAAGATGCAAATGTAGTGATCCGAAGGGTTATGTGCACCCCAATGTTTATAGCAGCAATGTCCACAATAGCCAAACTATGGAAAGAGCCAAGATGCCCATCAACAGATGAATGGATAAAGAAGATGTGGTATATATATACAATGGAATATTATGCAGCCATCAAAAAAATCGGAATCTTGCCATTTGCAACAACGTGGATGGAACTAGAGGGTATTATGCTAAGCGAAATAAGTCAATCAGAGAAAGACAAGTATCACATGATCTCACTGATATGAGGAATTCTTAATCTCAGGAAACAAACTGAGGGTTGCTGGAGTGGTGGGGGGTGGGAGGGATGGGGTGGCTGGGTGATGGACATTGGCGAGGGTATGTGCTATGGTGAGCACTGTGAATTGTGTAAGACTGATGAATCACAGACCTGTACCTCTGAAACAAATAATACATTGTATGTTTAAGAAAAAAAAAAAGATAGTAGGAAGGGAAGAATGAAGAGGGGGAAATTGGAGGGGGAGACGAACCATGAGAGACAATGGATTCTGAGAAACAAACTGAGGGTTTTAGAGGGGAGGGGGATGGAGGATGGGTTAGCCCGGTGATGGGTATTAAGGAGGGCATGTATTGCATGGAGTACTGGGTGTTATACGCAAACAAGGAATCATGGAACACTACATCAAAAACTAATGATGTAATGTATGGTGACTAACATAATAAAATAAAATTAAAAAAAAAAGAAATAACCAACAGGTGTATGAAAAGGTGCTCAACATCACTAATCATCAGGGAAATGCAAATCGAAACCACAGTGAGAAAACCTCACACCTTTTATCAACAACAAAGATGATTGTTGGTGAAGATGTGGAGAAAATGGAACCTTCATGCACTGTTAAATATAAATTGATGCAGCCATTGTGAAAAGGTTCCTTAAAAAATTAAGGAGAACTATTATTTGATCCAGAAATCCCACTTCTGGGTATGTATCCAAAGGAATGTATAAAGAAAATGGAACACACACACACACACACACACACACACACAGAATGGGAAGGAAAAAAGGAAGGAAGGAAATAACAGAAAAGAGGGCTCTTTCCACTTACCAAATGAATTACATTGGCAACTTGATCACTTAGGATATGTTTACCTTTCTGTAAAACTGTATCAGTAAAATCTGTCCTACTTACCCTACATATATTTTGTGAATATGAATAAAACAATTTGATGTAACTTTTCCATTTACCTAAGCATATGGTGCTTTCTATAGCTACTTCCCATTCCTTCATTTAGCAAATATTTGCTGAGCTCGTCCTTTGGGTCATGTTTTGCTTGAGGTGCTGGGAATACATAACTCTCAAGGAGCTCATAATCAAGTGTAGGATACCAATACAGATAAGGAAATGTTTAATGTGGGATAGTGATTGGGTGATGCTCAATGTGCTCTAGGTACACCTGCCCCAACTTGTGAGAGGGTGGCAGTAAGGATTGGCTTTATGGAAGATGTGGCACCTGAGCTGATTTTTGAAGAATCAATAAAAGTCAGTAAGGTAAAATATGCAGTAAGATGAAATATGTGATATGAGTACTCCAGCAAAGGGAAAAACAGAAGCAAAGCAGCAGGGAAGCTAGAGAAAACATAGCACATTCAGTAATTTCAAATAGTTATGTCAGGCTAGGACATAGGAAACCATGAGGGAAGGTGGTAGCAAGAACGGTATCTCCATATCCCAAATTTCTGCCTAGATATAAACAGAAAATGTTTAACAATAACTAGATGGTTAGCTGATATTTAGATGAAGTTCTGCTTCATATGTCAAAACAGCTTGATAATTCTTGAATAGTAGATATGTTATCTGTTTCTAATATTACTTTTTCTTGTCTCTTTTGATTTCATGCTAGAGATGAAAAGGTACTGAATTCAAAAGTGAATGGCAGGTGATAAGAATTCTGGAATTCTGAAGAGTAGACAATATCTAGTAAGCGATAAGATAGCTTTGAGAAATAGAAGGATAATTGTTCTTTTGTCATTGGCTTATACCTTTTTCCAAAACGTAAGTTGTTTTAATCAAGTAATACTACACTTTGTTGAGGGTTGTAGGATAGTAGGTAGGGGAGGTGAATAGGTGATCTAGAGAAATGATTGGTCAGCAATAAACAGAATTCATCAAGAAATTAGATTTAAGATAGTATAAATGATGACTATTCTTATTCTATTTTTTAAAAAATATGCATGATTTATTTTCACTATCAGATTAAGAAAAGTTTGTATGGGATAATTGGGATCAGTTTGAGGTCTTACCTCAGGATGAAATAGCAAAATGTAAAAGTGCCTGTTTTCAAAGTTCAGAAGTGGCAATGTTACAGAACTCAGAATGGCTAGAAGTGAATAGCTTGTATACAACCAGCAAAGGAGGCTCAGTCTGACAAGAATGTCAAGTTCCCATTGTGCAAAGAGCATAACAATAGTTTTCCATTTAAGAAGGCGATTTTTGTGTTTCATTTTCGTGTCTTCTAAATTTTTCTTTTAAAATTCTACTCAAAACTTAGATCTTTTATCTGTAGTTGAAAGGATAAAAGAAAGCATATCCTAACAAAATGTGGATATATATTATTTGATCCTTATACCAAATGTGGATTTATGGATAATAAATAACTGAACTAATAGTACTAACTTTAACAAACTTAAATTCTCATCTTTGAAAACACCTCAAAACAAGGAGAGATCTTCATTTTTGGTAAAATCAGGGAACAACTCTACAGGTATTGCTCTATACTTCAAAATATATAAAGAGGAATTGCCAAGCACAGCCAAATTTAGACTAAGATGAAGGAAGATGCCAGGAGAGAACACATACTTGCTGCTGCTCTTTTTGGGCAGAGCCAGCTGATCATTATCCTCTCTAAAGTAGGTAGCTCACCTCAAAGGTCAAAAATTCCCAAGGACATCTTTCCAATGGTAAAGAGATACAACTGCTGATATCCATCTAATGGTAGATATGGAAGGTAAACAAAGGTGATCTAATATGTTCATAATTAGTATCTCTGAGGAAGAAAACAGGAGATGAAAATATTTCAAAGACATAACTCAGGAAAACTTTTGTAACTAATTGAAGATTCAACTCTACAGATCAAATGGGCTCACCATATTCCAGGAATATTGCTACATAACAACCATAATCATTATATCAGCAAATAATAAAAAGAATAATAGCACCAAGTGTTTGAGAGTATGAGGAAAGGATATTCTCATTCTCTACTGATGGGAATATAAACATGGTGTGTCTGAAAGACCATTAGAAATTACATATCAGGGCGCCTGGGTGGCTCAGTTGGTTAAGCGACTGCCTTCGGCTCAGGTCATGATCCTGGAGTCCCAGGATCGAGTCCCGCATTGGGCTCCCTGCTCGGCAGGGAGTCTGCTTCTCCCTCTGACCCTCCTCCCTCTCATGCTCTCTGTCTCTCATTCTCTCTCTCTCAAGTAAATAAATAAAATCTTTAAAAAAAAAAAAAGAAAGAAATTATATATCAAAAGTATTTTAAAATTAGCTTTTGACTGTTAATTTCTTGAAATTGATACTCATTCCTTAATAGAACATTCATGATAAGGCATAGTTACAAATATGCTTACCATAATATCATCCTTAATAATAACAAGTAGAAAATGAGAATCTCTAAGAGTCCAACAATATGAGAAGATTGCTTCAATGTATATATGAATATATATGGAATATATTTATATGAAAAACATTTGAAATATCAGGATCTTTACATATCATTTTAATGAATGGTTATCTTTCAGTGATGGGATTTGGTGATATTTATGTTTTAGTTTTCTTTCTTTTTCATTATCTCTATTTCCTTTTCCTGCAATGTGTATGTATTGAAAAAGGTAGGGACTCTCAGAGTAGGGGAATGTAGTCTGCTAGTCCTAAAACTAGTCCCTAAGCATGACCAGTTCAAGTCCCAAATGTACAATCTGAGAACGACTTTAGGGGAATGATAAGCAAGTCACTTAGCTAAGAAAGGGAGTGTAGAGTTAGAGTTAAAGGTAGATCTAGACCCTGATACTTGAATTCCTTCTGTAAGTCTTACTCTATGTTTAGCCTAACTCCAGTGTTTAGCATTGTGTACCTCAGTACTGAACTTCTGGAGTCATGTCCATTTTAAGGCAGTTACGTATTATATATATATTTTTTATCAACCTCAATCTATCTATAGCTCTGTAAGTTAAAACACCATATTTTTGGACGTGTCAAGGTTGATTATGTCCATGTATACATACATATATACACATATGTAATTAAATTAATTTCTAGACACAAGTTGGTAACTAGAAGGCTTTTAAATTTAGCATGGAGTTTTAGCAAGATTATACAAGCTGTTGTATCTTTTAACCATGGTAGCATTTGATTCCTAAAGTATAACTTGACAATATATGACTTCTAAGAATGAAGATGAAAAAATTAGTGTCACTCAAGTAAATCATTGCTATCATAAGTTTAAAAATACTTAATCAATCCAGAAGCTTCAAATCATACATAAACTTGCCTGCATATTATTTTTATTCTAGAATTTTACAGAGTGTAATCTCATTTATTTATTTCATATTTTTTACAATGCCTTGAACACAGTGGCAATGGATAATTTTTGTTGGATGAGTGAATTAATGAATTTTTCTTATGGCTTTGGGATTTATTTTTTTAAATTTTATTTTATTATGTTATGTTAGTCACTATACAATACATCATTAGTTTTTGATGTAGTGATCCATGATTCATTGTTTCCGTATAACACCCAGTGCTCCATGCAGTACGTGCCCTCCTTAATACCCATCACCGGGCTAACCCATCCCCCCACCCTCCTCCCCTCTGAAACCCTCAGTTTGTTTCCCAGAGTCCATAGTCTCTCATGGTTCGTCTCTCCCTCCGATTTCCCCCCCGGTTCATTTTTCCCTTCCTTCTCCTAATGTCCTCCATGCTATTCCTTATGTTCCACAAATAAGTGAAGCCATATGATAATTGACTTTCTCTGCTTGACTTATCTCACTTAGCATAATCTCCTCCAGTCCCATCCATGTTGATGTAAAAGTTGGGTATTCATCCCTTCTGATGGCTGAGTAATATTCCATTGTATATATAGAACACATCTTCTTTATCCATTCATCTGTTGAAACTCTTTCCATAGTTTGGCTATTGCAGACATTGCTGCTATGAACATTGGGGTGCATATGCCCCTTCTTTTCACTACATCTGTGTCTTTGGGGTAAATACCCAGTAGTACAATTGCTGGGTCATAGGGTAGCTCTATTTTTAAATTTTTGAGGAACCTCCACACTGTTTTCCAAAGTGGCTGTACCACCTTGCATTCCCACCAACAGTGTAAGAGGGTTCCCCTTTCTCCACAACCTCTCCAACATTTGTTGTTTCTAACCCTGTCCATTCTGCCCATTCTAACTGGTTTAAGGTGGTATCTCAATGTGGTTTTGATTTGAATTTCCCTGATGGTTAATGATGATGAACATTTTTTCATGTGTCTGTTAGCCATTTGTATGTCTTCTTTGGAGAAGTGTCTGTTCATGTCTTCTGCCCATTTTTTGACTTGATTATTTGGTTTTCGGGTGTTGAGTTTGGGAAGTTCTTTATGAATCTTGGATACCAGCCCTTTATTTGTAGTGTCATTTGCAAATATCTTCTCCCAATCTGTGGGTTGCGTCTTTGTTTTGTTGTCTGTTTCCTTTGCTGCGCAGAAGCTTTTTATCTTGATGAAGTCCCAAAAGTTCATTTTTGCTATTGTTTCACTAGCTTTTGGAGATGTATCTTGAAAGAAGTTGCTGTGGCCGATGTCCAAGAGGTTACTGCCTATGTTCTCCTCTAGAATTTTGATGGATTCCTGTCTCACATTGAGGTCTTTCATCCATTTTGAGTTTATCTTTGTGTATGGTGTTAGAGAATGGTCGAGTTTCATTCTTCTGCATGTGGCTGTCCAATTTTCCCAGCACCATTTATTGAAGAGACTGTCTTTTTTCCATTGCATGTTTTTTCCTGCTTTGTCGAAGATTATTTGACCATAGAGTTGAGGGTCCATATCTGGGTTCTCTATTCTGTTCCATTGGTCTATATATCTGTTTTTGTTTTTGTTTTTGTTTTTTTAAAGATTTTATTTATTTATTTGAGAGAGAGAGACTGAGAGAGAGAGCACATGAGAGGGGGAAGGGTCGGGAGTGTCAGAGGGAGAAGCAGACTCCCCGCCGAGCAGGGAGCCCAATGTGGGACTCGATCCAGGGACTCCAGGATCATGACCCGAGCCGAAGGCAGCTGCCCAACCAACTGAGCCACCCAGGCACCCCTATATATCTGTTTTTGTGCCGGTACCATGCTGTCTTGGTGATCACAGCTTTGTAATATAGCTTGAAATTGGGCAACGTGATGCCCCCAGCTTTGTTTTTCTTTTTCAACATTTCCTTGGCAATTCGGGGTCTTTTCTGATTCCATACAAATTTTAGGATTATTTGTTCCAGCACTTTGAAAAAATGTCATTGGAATTTTGATCGGGATGGCATTGAAGGTATAGATTGCTCTGGGTAGCATAGACATTTTAACAATGTTTATTCTTCCGATCCATGAGCATGGAATATTTTTCCATCTTTTTGTGTCTTCTTCAATTTCTTTCATGAGTATTCTGTAGGTCCTAGAGTATAGAATTATTAGAAATTATTATCAACAACTATATGCCAATAAACTGAGCAATCTGGATGAAATGAAGGCCTTCCTGGAAACCTATACACTGCCAAGACTGAAACAGGAAGAAATTGACAACCTGAACAGGCCAATAACCAGTAATGAGATTGAAGCAGTGATCAAAAACCTCCCAAAAAACAAGAGTCCAGGGCCTGATGGATTCCCTGGGGAATTCTACCAAACATTCAAAGAAGAAATAATACCTATTCTTCTGAAGCTGTTTCAAAAAATAGAAACATAGAAACAGAAGGAAAGCTTCCAGACTCATTCTATGAGGCCAGCATTACCTTAATCCCCAAACCAGGCAAAGACCCCATCAAAAAGGAGAATTTCAGGCCGATATCCCAGATGAATATGGATTCCAAAATCCTCAACAAAATCCTAGCTAATAGGATCCAACAATACATTAAAAGGATCATCCACCACGACCAAGTGGGATTTATCCCCGGGATGCAAGGGTGGTTCAACATTCGCAAATCAATCAGTGTGATAGAACACATTAATAAGAGGAGAGAGAAGAGCCATATGGTCCTCTCAATTGATGAAGAAAAAGCATTTGACAAAATACATCATCCTTTCCTGATTAAAACTCTTCAGAGTATAGGGATAGAGGGAACATTCCTCAAGTTCATAAAATCCATCTATGAAAAACCCACAGCGAATATCATCCTCAATGGGGAAAAGCTAAGAGCCTTTCCCTTAAGATCAGGAACACGTCAAGGATGCCCACTCTCACCACTATTGTTCAACATAGTACTAGAAGTCCTAGCAACAGCAATCAGACAACAAAAAGAAATAAAAGGTATTCAAATTGGCAAAGAAGAAGTCAAACTCTCTCTTTTCGCAGATGACATGATCCTTTATGTGGAAAACCCAAAAGACTCCACCCCCAAATTACTAGAACTCATCCAGCAATTCAGTAATGTGGCAGGATACAAAATCAATGCACAGAAATCAGTGGCTTTCTTATACACTAACAATGCAACTGTAGTAAGAGAAATTAGAGAAATGATTCCATTTCCAATAGCACCAAAACCCATAAGATACCTCGGAATAAACCTAACCAAAGTGGCTTTGGGATTTAACAGAGCAAGAGCTTTGAAATCCAATAGAGTTTATTTTGAATCCAGGCTCTCTCACTTGTGAAGTCAGTTAACTTCTCTGAAGCTCTGATGCATCATTTCTAGAATGGAGGTTCTAGTTTCCTCATAAGGTCAGTTTGAGGATTAAATGAGATATGAATGTCAGAAGAGTATCAAGGTTGATAACAGTATTCCTTGATTTGTAGCATTGAGCATTTCTTGGTCAATCAATATGAGGCTTTTTGGAGCTCTCTGTGCTGCTGGGACATTTCAGTGGTATATTCCAGATCTCATGGGGCCTTATGACTGGGTATAAACTGACTAACAAGAGGCGCCTGGGTGGCTCAGTCAGTTAAGCGTCTGCCTTTAGCTTAGGTCATGATCCCAGGGTCCTGGGATTAAGCCCTGCATCTAGCCCCACATCTAGCCCTGCACTGAGACCAGCATCAAGCTCCCCACTCAATGGGGAGTCTGCTTCTCCCTCTCCTTCTGCCCGTACCCCCACTCATACCCTCTCTCTCAAATAAATAAATAAAATCTTTTTAAAAAAATGAATAAATAAACAGACTAACAAGTCTCTGGGTGGGGAAGGGTGGGAAATCTGTGGATATTGCAAGCTCAGCCTAAATAGGTCTAACTATTCTATTAACATTGTTCTGTGCAGTTTAACCTACTCCACATGAGACTGTCTCAGTTATTCCTGTTGATTTCTAGAGATAGAAAAAAAAATCTCTACTTAGTTATATTTCACAAGATCTGAGATGAAATGTAGAGAAAAGTAAATATATTGTCCATCTGTAAAAAAGAAAATAGACACACAGTGTTTCCTAAATGAATTTCCTGTAACCTCAGGGTTCTGCTGAGCCCTTCCAGGTCTCCTGGGAATAAGGCAAAGGAAGATTATGTTTGAATAAAGGATTCTACTGCTAAATTGAAGTCAAAAGCTAAATATATGATGGCAAAAACACTGTGTTCAGTGTCAGGAAATTATGATGATGATGATAAGTAATATCTTTACAGCACATTATAGTTTACTAGAAATATTCACATAGAGTACTTCATATAATGCTTACAAATAGATATAATGAAGTAGGTACCTTATTATCCTCATTTTGCAAATGATGAAAACAGACTCAGAGAATTTAAATGACTTGCTTAAGTCATACAGCTAGTTAGTGGTAGCAGGGTGATAAAAACCTGCATGTTAGAACAAGCTGGTTTTATGACTTGGCTTTACCAATTATTGGCTGCATGGAATTAAATAAATCTTATCCTCTCTTTAGTACTTAGTTTCCTCATCTGTAAAGTAAAAGGTGCAGGCTAGAAAGTCTTTACTTTAATCCAGTTGATATATTGGAGTTCCAAATGTATTCTGGTTGAAGAAAAATATTAAATAGTTTAAAAAAATAAAAACTGCTTTCTTAAATTAAATAACATTAAATATCTCCTACTGATTTGCTTACATTTGATTGTAGCAAAAGTGTCCATACTGCAGGCAATTCTAAGACATTTTATTCATCATATACTGCTATTTTGCAGATAGAAGACTTTCTGTAACATTCATTGCAAAATGAAATATCTCCCACAAGCACACATACATATATGCACAAATTTATGGGCATATACATCCCAGATGAAAATACCAGTTGTGTAGCTGTCTTAGCTTGGGCTGCTGTAACTGATTACCATAGACTGAGTGTCTTAAACAACAGGAATTTATTTCTCATAGTTCTGGAGGCTGGGAATTCCAAGATCACAGTGCCAGCAAATCTGATTGCTACTGAGGGCCCTTTGCCTGGTTTGGAGACTGCTACCTTCTCACTGTGCCCTCATAGGGCTGGGAGAGAGAGAAAATGAGCTCTGGTCTCTCTTCTTGTTGCTATAAGGACACTAATCCCATCATGAGGGCCTGGCCCTCAAGACCTCATCCAAAGCTATTACTTTCCAAAGCCCCCACCTCTAAATATCTTCATATCAGGGTTAGAACTTTAACATATGAATTTGGGGAAGACACAAACATTCAGGTCATAACAGTAGCTGAAGTTAGTGGGTAGAAAATGTGAGACAGAGCCAAGATGTCTGCTAGTTGACATTGAAAAGCTGCTAGGATTGTACCTGTACAACTTGATACAATAGCAAAATCATAGTCAAAAAACAAAAGCAGAAGTTTTGTTGTGAGGTGCCTCAGCTATGAAGAAGTACAGATTAGACTCTTTAACATTAGAGATAATGGATTTGAGAGAGCCAATGTGACCACTCATGTTGATGATAATGGAAGCCTCACTGACATCTATTGAGATTGTAATAGCATATTGGAGTATATCATAATGAATGTATTGAAACAGCAGATCTTTAATGTCCTTATGCTTTTGATCTTACTTTCTCTCTTTGTCTCTACACTATACCATTTACAATTTTGAGTGAGCTAAACAACTAGCCAGCAACATAAAATGTTAACACCATGAAATGCATACTTAAAATATAAGAGGTGTGTTGATAGAAATTTTCCCTCACCTCTCTTTCTTAAAGCATCTGTATATGTTCTTTAAAGCTTTTAAGTCTTTTTTTAATGCATCTTTTGCCATACTCACACAAGATGATAAATTACATCTTGATATAAACTCCCTCTCAGTGTATTGTTAAAATTTCTCTAACAGCTTTCTTTTCTTTTGGATAATTAGCTCTAACTAAATATTTGTTGACAAAAAGAGATGATTTGGAACTTACAGTTGTATTAGTTAGGATGCAATAAGCAAAGGAGAATGTGTTGGTGCATTTAACAATTTTTTTTTTCTCATGTATAGAGCTGTGCACAAACTTCACACTGAAATTCATCATTTCAAAAAACATGTATTGCTATGTGTAAGATACTGTGCTAGGTGCTGGGAAGAAAGAGAGATAAAAAGAAACAAGTACTTGTAAGCTGCCTGAAAGCCCTGGGTCTAGTGCTGCACTGTATATCTATAGGATGTTTTTAAAGTATCTGTTGAAATGTATTCAGTTGAGATAATTATTGTAGAAAGATCATTGGCTCATAGGTAAAATAGGAAACATGGACCTTAGTTTCTCCATGTATGAAATGATGAAGTACAAATAGATTATCTTTAATGTTTATCTGTAAGGGAAATAAAGTCATGAAGGAGGTAAAGTTTTTGCTTTTCTGTTAATTATAAAACAAAACCAAATCACCTTTTTCCTCTAACAGCATTCAAGGACAAAGGGAGTAAGGTGGACATGATGCCCTATCCCCTATGATCTTGCTTCTGATTCTTTGCCCACTTTTAAGAATGTGGCCGGTCTGCTTCAGATTCTCTCTCCCTCTCCCTCCCACTCAGTCTCTCTCTCTCAAATGAGTAAATAAATAAATAATAAATAAATAAATAAATAAATAAATAAAATGTGTTTTTAAAAAAAAGAAGCAAGGAATTCCAAGTTGTTCAAAAATCTTTTTGGTGGATTTGGTAACACATGTGTAGTTTATCATAGGATCATGTTCCTTTAACTATTGGCCCACTCAAAAAAATGAACCCAAAGACTGATCTCAAAGACTTCTGAACCCAAAGACTGATCTCAAAGCCTGCCTCTTCTTAGGGAACTTTCCTTACTGCTCCAGGCAAAGAAAGTTACTTCTACTGTAATCATTTAGGACCTTGGTTATATCTGTATAATAGCATTCATCACATCCTGGAGAGTTTCTCAGGATCTGAATACAATACCTGGTACATAGGCAGGGGTAAGTAGATGAGGGTTTGATTGGTGCACAACTATTTTTAGGCTTTCTGTTGGGGTTAATCTAGAGCATGAAATCAGCCATAATACTTTGCTAAAATGTAACATGGAGGCCGCTGAGGGCAGGGAAGGTTTCAGAGAAGGGCAGGGGCCTTTGGAATGCCAAGCCCTGCGTGACCACTCTGCCATTGGAATGCCACTGGGAGTTACCTTCCCCAAGCTCTCTTAGCCCAAACAGCCACCCTGTCATCTAAGAGATGTACGCATTGTCCTTTAGGCTATGTTTAGTAGACCACGCAGATTAGCATATTTTATCTTTCCCATAAATCCTCTCAGTTTCAATAAGATCCCTTGTCACACATCACTGCTTGAGAAACAGTGATAAGGATATCCTGAAGGACCAATAAAAGCGGGAGCAAAGAAGAGCAAAGGGACTTCATCTCTGAGCGTTGACCCCCTTGCCTTCTCCTCTCTTTCATGGCAAAGTTTGGAGTAATCTTTCATCCATCAGTACAGGGATTGCTGGCCATTCCTGGCAGCTTTCTACTAGCCCTAGATAGGGAGTGAATCACATCTAACCTTAGGGCCAGAGGAAAGAATGACCTATGAAATGAGCCATCAGCAAGTATAATGGTCAGGAAATAGTGGAATCAGGGTTGGTAGAGTGTGCAAAAACTCTGATCTCCTCCTCTAAGAAGATCGGGCACATGGCTAGAAACCCAGTGATATGTAACTGGTTTTGACCAGTGTTCCTCTGGGTAGATGTATTGGACAAACAATCTTGAGTTTTCCAAGGTTAGATTTATGCAAAGTAATCAGCCTCGCTATTAGAACTTGTTGATCAGTTGATTTACTCTATGACTAGTTTTGACTTCTTTATTAAAATATAAGCTGGACAAATGTAATACTAAATGGATGAAACAACACTTAGCAAACCTGTAACACAAAAGCTACCAGTCACCCATCTTACTAAGAATATTTATAATAGTTTACCTTTATTGAGTGTTTATGAAATAGATATTTGTAGCTAAAACCCAAACATCCATTCTCCATTTGTTCTATAGAAGCTTACTCCAGTATGGGCTGCTGGGTTGAGTTATTTGATGTGTGGATGTGAGGCCTGGAATTGCTGAGCTATTTTGCTACCATGAAGGAAGCCAGTCTGGGGAAGAATCTAGCCTAGGTAGGAGAGTAGAGCTGTGATAATCATAGAGAAATAGAGCCACTGATAGCATCATGAATCTGTGGTTGAAACTTTGAGTGAAACCTATCCAACCTTTGGACCCTTCAGTTAATGAGCCAGTTTTCTTTATTCTTTAAATATATTTGATTTGAGTTTTGCAATACTTTCTACTAAAGGGCATCTTATTCACATAGTTCACTCTGTTTCAGGCCTTATGCTAAGCTTTTTAGATAGGCTATCTCATTTATTCCTCACCAAAAATCCTATAAAGCGGGTGTAACAGACATTGGGGCAGTCATTCCTGCTGAGCCCAGATATACTATCAGAATCTTCATCCACGCAGAGCTCCAGGTAGCTGTTACCAATCACCTAGAGGGGACATGGACAATGAAAGCAATCACTTTCTCTGACGTAAACTACTGCCAGGAAGATGTGGGTCTCAGGTAGCACTCTATACACAGAGAGTGCTTAATAAATATCTTTTGGAGGGTGTTGAGTTAGGATAATTAATGTAGAAAGATCACCACAGTAGCACTTTCAGTGGCTTACTCTTTCCAGTACCTGAGGCCCCAGGAACCCATTGAAAATTAACTGCAATATCTTCTCACAGGGCATAAGGATTTCTCCTTCCTCTGTCTCTAATCATCTCCAAGCTTTTGCTCTCTTAAGTACTCCTCTGTATCTATATGTTCCCTACTACTCTTCCTCTCTGTCTGACTCCTTTATGTTGATTATTCAGTTAGCCTATCTATCTACAATCTGATACAGCTTCCATTTGCTCATATTTTCTACCCTGGACTAAACCATCCTTAACTCTATGTAAATGAACATCTTAGTCAATTCCTTATTCAGCCCTATTGTCAGCTTTATATCAGGAGAAGTGTCCTGTACTAGTGGGAAATGAGATAGTCGACTGCCCCAGGAAGACATTTTACAACATGTTAAATACAGGATTTGTCAGACTGCTTTATTACCATAAAGATAAAAGTTATGCTTTATGCTTAAATGTTATTTTATTTTATTTTTTTTGCCCATCGCTAAACCCAGCTGAGTTTTCAATGACATAATCTGATCAGAAAAGTTCACATTGCACCTTTCTGGAAGAAAAAAAGTGCACATTCAAGTTTCCTGGGAGTTACATTAAGGTTTGAAACACAGTTGATATAGTAGCAATTGTTTCTTGTCACTAGCTGGAATGAGAATAGCATCCTATATGGTAAAAGATATTACACTTTTCATTGTTGTTATCTATGGCAATATATTAGCATCCACTTGGGTGTTTCCTGTTACAGCCAACTTATTGACAATGAGTCTGTGACAGGAAAAAAAGACATCAAAGAATATAGAAAAGACTTAACTGTAATTTCAAATTAAATAACGAGATTATCCTTATTCTGTGGTGAAATATGAAACCTCATGCCAACGCTTTTGTATTTCTGATTGTCATTTAGTGTGGAGTAGAATCTGGCAGAGGCAGTTGCCAATTGCTTGGTGAAATGAAATGGTACATTATTGTGGAAGAAAGCTACCACCTGTGCCTCCTTCCAGTAGGTATAACTATCTCTAAATGATCCATGGCAGGATTAAGCAATATTTGTATTTTATGTCAACCAAGTAGTTTTTGCCTGTTATATAAATTTTGACAAATAATAAAAAGGAAAGAAAATATATTCTTTCTCAACATAACATTAAGAAACTTTGAATTAGATTTGATTTCCTGGACATGTCTCTGTGACAGTATCTATATGCTATGTGAGAGTCTAGATATAGAAACCTTTATGACAATAATATCTGGGAAAATTAATGATTATGATTCATGTAACACCATTAATGGTGATACTATCACTATTAACCATGCTTGTCATACTCACAAGCTTCCCTGAATCTGATCATCCTTTCTGTGTTTGGAGAAACCCCATATCATCAGGCAGAGCTCACTTGTCATTCATTATTTTAATCTGCACAAAAATTTAAGAACATCTGGTCTGGGATGAATCCTAGGATTTGGGATAGTAAAACAAATTAGCAAACAGAACTTCCCAACTGGGTGGAGAATCTCTAGGCTAGCCCAAGTGTTCTCTACACATGACTTTACACCTAAGATCTTTATTATATTGTCTGTCTGGGACACAGTTCTTTAAGTAGTTTCACTTCTTGAAGAACTTGATCACCTAAGCCCTCCAGGAAATTTAGCATTATTGCTTTAAATTTCCCCTACTGATATTTAAAAAATTAAATCTATTGTAGACTACCTTCTAGAGTTTACTTGATCCTTGGTAATGTTTTGCTTTCTTATGAGTCCATAATTGTATCTTTCTACTTATTATTACTTTTTAAAAGAAACAATATCTATCAGTACAAGAGAAGCTAGATGCCTCCCCATTAACTCCAAAGAGACTCACCTAATACCACAAAACTTCCCTCTTCGGAAATCAGCCTATGTCCCTAAGAGTCATGGGGATGCCTTTGGGTTGATAGTGCCATAATGCAAAGCTAAATCCTAGAAAAAAAGATGAGTTTTATGTGGTTATCATTGTTAGGCCTGAAATATGTGCCAGGGAGTTTTCAAGAAGACTCCTTGAATTTTTGTACCAAATATATACACAAACATGGACTTAGGGTGATTATCATTGCCCTCCCTGTATATTATCCTTATCCTCTCTTTTGATAAGAGTTATATTTGAGTATGAGGACCTCATACTACTTGAGGTCCTAGTAGAATTGTCAATTACATTGATCCATACACATCCCATGAACTCCCATCCCTATGATAACATATGACCCAGGCTGAACAAATCATTATATTCCATTCTTGGGTACAATCTTGGTCCAACAGTAGATACTGGACTGATGGAGAGCCCATCAGTATCTTCCTCAAAGTGCAAAAAATGGAATAAAGAAATTTTTTTCACCAGATTAACTAAGGAGAGTATGAGACTAGAGATATCTATAGCCATCTTACCCATCACATGTAAAGCACATCTATTAGAAGACCGCCAAGCAAAACAAAGAGATGGTGAGACAGAAGGATTTGAGCCTCTAGACTCAGCATCTCAATTTGTGTACTTCTCAGTTTATGAGCCAATAAATCCACATTTTTGTGTAAGCATTTTGAATTGGGTTTCTTTTGTAAATTTTTTATTTAAATTAATTTAGTTAACATATAGTGTATTATTAGCTTCAGGGGTAGAATTTAGTGATTCATCAGTTGCCTATAACACCCAGTGCTCATTACATCAAGTGCCTTCCTTAATGCCCATCATCCAGTTACCCCATCCTCTCACCCAGCTCCCCTCCAGCAACACTCTGTTCTCTATAGTTAAGAATCTATTATGCTTTGCCTCTATCATTTGTACCAGAAAGAGCCTTACGAATTCAACTGCTTTCTAAGAAAATTGGCTGGTAGCAGTGAATTTTATTTTGTGTTTTGAGTGAAATTAACATATTTTCTGGATATATCTGATAGGAGTAGTGTATAAGTTGAAGGCAGCCAGAGTTGAAAATAACCAAAAGTGGGCATGAGATAGGACAGTTTCTTCCAGGGTGGCTGGTAATCTTTCCAATAAGAGCACTCTATTTGGAAAGGTTGCAAAATAAGTGATTCAAGTCATTTGGGAAGTATCAGTTCGAAACATGAAATCTCCATTTTTTAGGTTAAAAATTGTCAAATATCAATTTAATTTGATTCAACTTAATATAATTATTAGATAGATAGAAAATGTTTCACTTGGGATAAGCTGACGTCATTACCCTGAGCATGCTAGGCCACAGTTTTTGTTCTTTATGAGGCCTCTGTTGAAATCTTAGAAGCACTGAAACCCAAGGTCGACCATATAGCTGGAAAATTGGCTTCATCTTATGTTCATATCCAGTCTCTTAGAACAAAATCTGTACATTCTTGTGAACCTGATGGTTCTGACAAACACAAGAAATTTTTAAAGTTTTGACCAGTGCTCTTATCCTAGGTCTTAGTATTTAACCTCTACTACTACTAGAATCTTGGCTGATAATATTCTCATTTCAATTGTTAATTCACAAATATTTATTAACAACACTCAATATACTAGGCTCTGTGCAATTGTGTTGGATTTATATCAATCAACCAAACACAAAATCTGTGCTTTCATGGAGCTTACATTCTGATGGGGAGAAAGAGATAAAAACAAAAACAAAATTACATATTAGAAGTTCACAAGTACTATGGGAAATAATAATGCAGAAAAATGGGTAGGGAATGTGGAATAGTTTACAATTTTATTTTAGATAGATGGTGGGATGGTTGGGGAAAATTTCACTGAGAATATGCCATTTAGACATCTGAGGGAAGAGTGTTCTGACAGAAGAAACAACAAGTTTAAAGTCTCTCTGAGGTGCCTATATGATGAGTACTTTCAAAGAACAGGAAAGAGGCCAGCCTGGCTGGAACAGAGTGAAAGAGAAAAACAGTAGGGAAGAACAGAGGTCAGAGAGGACAGAGGAGGCCATATCTTTGGCTTATAGCCATTATAAGGCTTGAGTGTTCATGTTGAGTGAGATGGGAACCCTCAGAGCATCTTGAGCCGCAGAGGAGTGGCCTGATCTGACTTCTATTTTGACAGAATCACTTTGGATAATGTGTTGAGAACAGACTGAAATGGGATAAGGTTGAAAGCAATTATATGGTTATGCAGTAGTGCAGATTAGAGATGATGGTGACTTGGATTAGGGTCATAACAGTGGAGATGGTGAGAAATGACAGGGTTCTGGCTGTAATCTGAATATGGAGCCATACACCAATGGTCCCCAGTAGTTTATATCTGACCAGTTCTTCCCTAATACTCAGTTGGGAAAACTGTTCCACCTGTGAAATCTGCACAGGTGGCAACAAAAACTTAATAATCTTGCCCTTTCATAATTTTCTTTCAATTTTCTTCTCAGTAAAGGGCATTGCGTTTCTGGCTGTCATCATTAAATATCAATTCCTGGGGCCTATGCTCCATCATCAGAATAAAGAGACTAGAAAACCGTTTACTACAGAGTGGTCAAATATACTTGATCCTTTATGATACAGTATTTTCCTGGCCTTACCCTATGAGTTCTTACTAAATGCTAGTTAAAAGCAAATGAAGGCATTTGATATTTTTCCAAATAGCTTTTTTGAATTTAGCTGGTGTAGGGACAAGGGGTCAGAATGATAAGTACTGAGTGAGGGGTCAAAGGGGGGTATGTGAGGAAATGTTCTTCTGAACTAGGCCAGTTGACTTGGTTCTAGTTGAATTATTTTATGTGCTAATATATTTTCAGAGTCTTATACTCCCCTTAAAACCATATTGTGTTTTCAAAAGCATTTTGTCTGCACAATACAACCTCCAGGGTGTGTGTTTGCCTACTAATAAACTCACACCCAAGGCATGTATGTATTGGCAGACAAGCCCATACCCTGGGGTGTGTTATTGCTTGCATAATTAGCCATCAATTATCACCAGTTACATTTGCACCTGTTCCATTTGCAGATCTTTGGAATTTCAAGCTTGCCCAATTAGCATGTTCTGAACTTTCTCCCACTTGTGAGAAAGTGGGATAATACTCCCTTCTTTGAGGAACCTCTCCTTAAACAGGATCTCTACAAGAGCCATCTGAAAAGGCAGTATTTCAGTCAACCACTTTAGAGACATTGTGAAAATATTAGTATGTTAAAAACAACAGTTATTTATTTGCAGTCATAGTTTTGTAGAGTTTGAAAAGCCTCTTGAGATCATTTCATTTTACTGATGAATAAAATAAGCTCTGAAAAGTAAAAGTGACTTTTCCAATGTCACACACCATATTAGTGGCAGAGCAAGTGCCAGAGTCCAAGTATTCCTACCTGAAGTCTGTTTCTGCTCTGGCGTGTGGTTAAAATTCCCCTTTTACTTTGCAACTATATTCAAGACCAGACTTATTGTGGATATGCAGAGTTATGGTATTTTTTTTAAGATTTTATTTATCTGACAGAGAGAGATAGATATCAGAGAGCAGGAACACAAGCAGGGGGAGTGGGAGAGGGAGAAGCAGGCTTCCCGGCGAGCAGGGAGCCCAATGAGGGGCTCGATCCCAGGACCCTGGGACCATGACCTGAGCCGAAGGCAGACGCTTAATGACTGAGCCACCCAGGTGCCCCCAGAGTTATATGGTATTAAATGGAACATTTGAAAGTATCCCTGTCCCTTTTCAGCTATACCAATTGCTGATTATAGTAAGCTTAGAATAAATGTTTTCTCATACAAATGGTTTTGTGCTGTCTCTAGTTATTTTGAAAGCTTTGGGAGGCATATGTCTATGAGAGTATTGGGTCTTTTACTCAAGGTGGACTTCCATGTCTTTCACTTTTGTCTGATTGGATGCAGTTTACAAAGACTGGTTGTGTGTGAGGCTTCCAAGTCTAGTTTGCCAAATAACAGTTTTTTCAAATTGCATTGGTAGCTAAGGTGACCTTGATTGCCCAAAAGCCACAAGCGTTAACATAATTCTAGTGTAAATTATACTGGAAGAAAAAGTTAAGGATAAATTATGCTTCTGACCTTTGTATTTTACTGCTTATAAAAATGAGGTTTCTGGATCTTTAAATTATAGATTTTGGTCCCCATTCAACTGTATGAGTCCTTGATAGCTACCTATTTTGGCTTTTTCATAGACATAATTTGAAATAGTCCACCCTCTGAAGGGTAAATCTGTATGCAACATGCTTGGGAAAAAGCTATGATTGGTGGCACAGTTGACAATTTAACAGATGTCCTTCCACATAACTTTTCCTGTATGAACTTCAGTTATAGTTATTACATTATACTTATACTAACTAATGTATAGTTACTACATTTGCCAGGACAAGTATACATGGATACAATTATTCCATTACTTCTGCAAAGGAGCATAGATAAAATATTTAACATTAGAAGGAGGGTTACATTATCTACGATTACGTTATCTAGGAATTTTTTTCCATTCACAAAACTTTGCTTCTCACAGCACAGTATATGCAAGGATTCATTCATTGAGGCTTAACTTGACTGTTAAAATCTTCATAATTGAATGGTTAAAGTGATGCTGATGTAGGAAAGACATTAGGGTTCAAAGCTGACGACCAAGGAAGAATCCTTGAGACGTCTTTGGTGCAAAAAAGTGGTTTTATTAAAGCACAGGGACAGGACCCTGGGCAGAAGGAGCTGCCCTGGGGTCATGAGGAGTGGCCCATTATATACTTTCAAGTTGGGAGGGGTTAGGAATACCAACAGTTTCTAAGGAATTTGGAAGCAAGTTTTCCAGGACCTTGACGGGGCTAGCTATTGTTGGTAAAAGGTCATTTATTACCTTAGTCATGAGACCCTTCAGATGTATATCGGTAGGTTATATGCTTGAGGGATGATTGTCAACATATATCTTGGGTGGGGGGTAGAGATAAAGGAAGTTTCCTAAGGAATTTTTATATGTTAAAGTAGACTTAAAGGATCCTGGGGGTCAGGCTAAGATTTCCTTTTGCCCTTAGCAAAGTGTCAACATTGAGGCAATTGAGTCCCTAGAGAAATGTCACCCTGCCTGTTTCAAAGACTTGTCAATGGTCTATAGGTAGTAAGGAAACTTAATAACTTTTCTTCTGCCTTTGTTTCCCATATCAATGCTATAGTGACTAGAAAATTATACTAAAGAGGGTGATAGACATTGGGGAAGGTATGTGCTATGGTGAGCGCTGTGAATTGTGTAAGACTGTTGAATCACAGACCTGTACCTCTGAAACAAATAATACAGTATATGTTAAAAAAAAAGAAGAAGAAGAAGAAGAAGATAGTAGGAGGGGAAGGATGAAGGGGGGGAAATCGGAGGGGGAGATGAACCATGAGAGACTATGGACTCTGAGAAACAAACTGGGGGTTCTGGAGGGGAGGGGGGTGGGGGGATGGGTTACTCTGGTGATCGGTATTAAAGAGCGCACGTTCTGCATGGAGCACTGGGTGTTATACGCAAACAATGAATCATGGAACACTACATCAAAAACTAATGATGTAATGTATGGTGATTAACATAACATAATAATAATAATAAAAAGAGTCAAGAAACTATCCTTCTGCCCAAATCTACTACTTCTGAGCTGGTTTCCTGAATCAAAGAGGAGTATGATTGAGAATATGACTTTTGGAATGAAACGAACCCATCACTTACTCAAGGGGTGACCTTGTACCAGCTATCTGATCCTTTTATGCTTTAGTGTATTCATCTGTATAATGGGAAATTATGACTATTTCACAGAGTTTATTTTGAGGATTATATGATTTATATAAATATCTCAGCACTTAGGAATTATTCTTATTACAGTCAAGAGCTGAAGAGGATGCACAGGACTGGATTCTGAGTCTGCTGGATGAGAGGAGTAGAACCTAAAGTCAGATAAGAGTTTGTCAATTTGAGGATACTCTTCCATGTTATAAGATTTAAGATCCATGTAAGAATTTCAGGACAGTGTGCAGAAGCATTTTTGGGAGGCTCCCTGAAAATAAACAAAAAAAATTGCTCTGTAAGAAGTGAGGCTGAAATTCCAGAATTGCCGTAGTAGACATGAAAGGAGGGATTAAAAGTTTCAAAGAAGTAGACATTCCAGATAGACTACCTTACCTTTCTTGTGCAAGGCAGGAAAACATATCAAACGATTGTCCCACTGGGAACCTGGGGGTAGATCACTTACCAAAACAATAAGGAAAGCATCAATGAAAGAGGTACTAGCATCACTGTGAAGTTCAGTGGGGGTGATATCTGTAGGCCAAGGCTAATGACAGGAGTTGCTGTTCCAAAACTGGGCTCATTGATAGCAATGGGATGATAGAATCCAGAAAAAATAGAGGTCACATGATTTTGCTTAACATCAGAAGCAAGGTGGATGTAGTGCTCATAAGTGACCATACTGCAGTTGCAGGCACAGGATCCTACTCTGTAGAAAGTTATACAGACAGCTAGAGTGTAACATCTTTAAAGGCAGACTTGATGGCAGCCAAAACAGGTGTCAATCCTCAATCAAGAACATAAATTGAAAACTTAAGGATGGATATTCATGAATCTAAAGGTATTCTTCCCTATAAAAAGTCATTATCTCTCACCCAATTTCCTGAATGAGCCTATTTTCAGGCCTCTAAAAGCCAAGGACTGCAGAGGCCAGATCCCCAAAGTGAGGACTCTGCAGTGCCAGGACAAGTATACATGGGTACAATTATTCCATTACTTCTGCAAAGGAGTATGGATAAAATATTTAAAATTAAAAGGAGGGTACAGAAGTGTTATCAGAAAATATGGAGACAACGTTTCTCTTTTTTTTTTTTTTTGAGCAACAAAATGTGATGTATTTTAATGAAGTCAAATCATCACATGAAATTAAAACCAGCGTAATTATTTACCTATAACATAACAGTATATGTTTCCTATCATCTATATCTCTCATTCTTGCTCTCGTGTACTCCCTCTCCCCCCTTCCTCTCCCTGTTGGTTGACAACAGGATCATATAGTTTTTTTTCCCCTTTATACTCATTTGATGGTAACAGAAGTTGAAAACTTCAGTACAACCTAAAATAAATTGATTACTGTGCACACACAAATGCGTGCACATATACTCAAAACACAAACACCAACATTAATTATACACAGTTACTCAAACATTGTTAAATCATATTGTAAGAAACATTTAGGATAAATTTAAAATATCAACTAACACACATCTCATGGAACCAAAAGTATAATTGATCAATACGAAGGATGACATGTTTATAAAAATCATTTTTTGGATCAATTTAATCACTTTCTCTGAATGACACATTAATGAGAATATGTTTCTAATGTTGGATGCTGAAGCTTTCATAAGCATGACTCAAAAGGCAAACTTATGATGATCAATGTTGTTAAATTTGATATGTGAAGATTAAATACAATCTACTCTGTATATGACAAGAACACCAGAAAGCAAAATTAAAAAAAGAATGAAAGAAAATATTTCCAACATATATAAAAGGTAACAACATTAATAATGCATAAATTTTATCTAAAAAATCAATAAGAAAAGTATAAATATTAAATAGAAAAAACGGCAAGGGATTGGAGCAGAGAGTTTGCCACAGGGAAAATTGAAAAGATGATCAATCTCACTGGTAATCCAAGAAGTGAAAACTAAAAAACAAACAAAAATAATCAAGTGCCATTTTTCACCTAACAGATTGACAACTATTTAAAAATTCAGTAATGTTAAGTCTTGACCAAAGTGAGGAGAATGGGGTTCTCTTTTTAAATGATGGTGTAAATTATTATTGACACTTTGGGAGACAGTTAAAATATAAATGTTATATTCTACTACTTTCTACTACTCCTTTCTACTTCACACATCCTAGCCTGGAAATACACTAGATGCTGGTATGTGTGTATTATACATTAGATACAGATCTAGATGCAGATATAGATGTTTATTATTACATTGAGATACTGAAATATTGGAAATAATACAAATACCCATTGGCATGGGATAATCTCTGGTACAGCTGCACTATGAAATATGCTGCAATAGTTAAAATATAAATTAAAATAAAACAAGGTATATAGGTGACAAAATGGAAAGTTTTCTACATTATCATTGACTACAGTAAGTTGCATAATGATCCATGGAGCACAATGTAAACAAATACATATACAAAAAAAATACGTATTTCTACCAGTTTATGCATGTAAATGCACAGTACAATCATTAGCAAGTTCATATACCCAACAAAATGGGCAGATTCCAATAAAAGGTTTACTTAGAGTAAGAAGGTATGTCTAGCAAGCATGTTTAGAGTAACATGATGATAAAAGAGGACATTTTTTTCTGTGAAATTTAAGTATTCTACAATATTTTACAATTTACTTGTATAGATAAAGAATCCCTCTAAATTTAAGGAACAAAGCAATTCAGGTACTTTTTTTGCTTCAGTGTTTTTAGGCAGGTAAAAGGGATGGAAATGATTCCATATCTGATGCTTGAAAGAATGCACCTCTTAAGCCACATACTCAGAAGTACTGGGGGAATGTTTCTTTGTTGTTACTTTTTCTTTCAGTTTTTACCACAGTTATTAATTCTGCCAGCTTTTGAATTTAGGAAAAGTTGGTAATTTTCTCAGAAGATAGTATTTTATTGAGGTTTTCAAATGCATTGTCATAACACTTGTCACTACATCTGAAAATGTTTATAATACAGTTAAGAGTATGGGCTCAGGGTGCCTGGGTGGCTTAGTCAGTTAAGCGTCTGACTTCAGCTCGGGTCATGATCTCAGGGTCCTGGGATCGAGCCCTATGTTGGGCTCTGCACTCAGAGGGGTGTCTGCTTGTCCCTTTTCTTCAGCCCCTTCCCCTGCTCATGCACTCTCTCACTCTTGCTCTCTCTCAAATAAATAAATAAAAATCTTTTTTTAAAATGGAGTATGGGCACTATAGTTAGATGGATTTGAATCACTGGCTCTCTTGCTGTGTGATCCTTGTAAAATCATGCACCCTTTCTGGTCTGTATTCATCTCCTCTATAACATGAGCATAATATAACCAATTTTGGAGTTATGATGTGAGCACGAAATGACAGTGTTTATAAAGTGGTTAGCACACTACTTTCTTTTGCTGCCGCTGCTACTTCTTTGTATGTTCACTCTTTTTTCTTGATTTTGTCAGATGACTGTATATTAATGCTTTCAACAAATTATATTCAAGATGTGTTTATCAACTTACTGCCTGAGTTCCTTTCATCAAAATCAAAATTCTTGATTGAATATTGAGCTAATTTACCTTCATTATTTCTTATTTAATAATGCAAACATATATAGCTGTGAATCTTCCTTCCTCTGTTATGTTGGCCATATTCATTGAGCTTTGATGTATAGGATTTTATTATTTTATAAATGTATTAAATATCTTTCAATTGTCTTTTGACTTGGAGTTTGAGGGGAGTTTTCTTTTTAATTTTATAAGTAATTGGCTTTAAATATGATTTAACATTGATTTCTAACTTTCTTACAATTTGATGAGAGAATGTACATGAGCTTCTTATTTTGTGTTTTTTAAAATATATTGAGGTGGGGTTTTTTTCTTCCCAATTTTTATTTAAATTCTAGTTAGTTAACATATAGTGTAATGTTGGTTTCAGGAATAGAATTTAGTGATTCATCACTTACATATAATACCCAGTGCTCATCATAACACATGCCCTCCTTAATACCCATCAACCATGTAGCCCATCCCCCACCCATGTCCCTCCATCAACCCTAAGTTTGTTCTCTATAGTTAAGACTCTCTTACGGTTTGCTTCCCTCTCTTTTTCCCCTCCCATATGTTCATCTGTTTTGTTTCTTAAATTCTACATATGAGTGAAATCATATGGTATTTGTCTTTTTCTGACTGACTTATTTCACTTAGCATAATACACTCTAGATCCATTCATGCCATTGAAAATGGCAAGATTTCATTCTTTTTGATGGCTGAGTAATGTTCCATTGTTTATGTACACCACATCTTCCTTATCTGTTCATCAGTCAATAGACACTTGGGCTCTTTCCATAGTTTGGCCATTGTTGATAATGCTGCTATAAACATCAGGGTGTATGTACCCCTTCAAATCTGTATTTTTGTATCCTTCCAAACTGGTGCAACCTCTCTGGAGAATAGTATGGAGGGTCCTCAAAAAGTTAAAAATAGAACTACCCTACAATCCAGCAATTGCACTACTCGGTATTTACCCAAAGGATACAAAATACAGAAGTTATGTTTGTTTTTTTTTTTAAAGATTTTATTTATTTATTTGAGAGAGAGAGAGAGAGAGCACATGAGAGGGGGGAGGGTCAGAGGGAGAAGCAGACTCCCTGCTGAGCAGGGAGCCTGATGCGGGACTCGATCCCGGGACTCCAGGATCATGACCTGAGCCGAAGGCAGTCGCTTAACCAACTGAGCCACCCAGGCGCCCAGAAGTTATGTTTTGATCTTGAATATGAATCCATTTTATTCACATAGACCTTTTTTAGAGCAGTTTTATGTTCACAGCAAAACTGAGCCAAAATTAAAGAGATTTCTTTTTTTTCTCTTTTCAAGTTTTTATTTAAATTCCAGTTAGTTAACATACAGTGTAACATGAGTTTCAGCTCTAGACTAGCTATTCATCACTTACATATAATACCCAGTGTTCATCACAAGTGCCCTCCTTTTTTTTAAAGATTTTATTTATTTATTTATTTATTTATTTATAGAAAGAGCAGAGGGAGGAGCAAAGGGAGAGGGAGAGAGAGAATCTCCAGAAGACTCCCTGCTGAGCATGGAGCCCAATGTGGGTCTTGATCTCACAACCCTGAGATCATGACCTGACCCAAAATCAAGAGTTGGATGCCCAACCGACTGAGCCACCCAGGTGCCCCAAGTGCCCTTGTTAATACCCATCACCCATGTAACCTATCCCACTGCCCACCTCCCCACCAGTAGCCTTCAGTTTGTTCTCTATAGTTGAGAGTCTGTTTTCTTGTTTGCCTCTCTTTTTTTTCCCCTATGTTCATTTGTTTTGTTTCTTAATTTCCACATATGAATGAAATTATATGGTATTTGTCTTTCTTTGATTTATTTCACTTAGCATAATATTCTCTAGCTCCATCCATGTCATTGCAAATGGCAAGATTTCATTCTTTTTGATGGCTGAATAATATTCCATTATATCTTCTTTATCCATTCATCAGTTGATGGGCATTTGGGCTCTTTCTGTACCAAAAATAAATAAATTTCATGTATAACCCCTGGCACCATATACTCACTGTATTCCCCACTATCAACATCATGGACCAGAGTGGTACACTTGTCAAAATCAATGAATCTATACTGACACATCATCATTACCCAAAGTTGATCGTTTATATTAGAATTCACTATTGATGTACATTCTATGAGTTTTAGTAAATGTATAATGACATGAATCCAGCATTATATATCATAAAGAATAGTTTTACTGCTCTGAAAATCATCTGTGCTCCTCCAAATCATACCTCTTTCCACCACAACCCCAGGCAATGGTGGATCTTTTTACTGTCTACAAAGTTTTGCCTTTTCCAGAATCTCATAGTTGGAATCATACAGTATGTAGTCTTTGCAGATTGGCTTCTTTCACTTACTAATAAAGGCTTAGGTTTCCTCCATATCTTTTCAATGCTTGATAGCTCATTTCCTTTAGCACTGAATGATATTCCCTTGTTTGGATGTACCACAGTTTATTTACCCATTTACCTACTGAAGGATATCTTGGTTGCTTCCAAGTTTTGACAGTTATGAGTAAAGCTTCTGTAAGCATTCATGTGCAGGTTTTTGTGTGGACAGAAGTTTTCAACTCCTTTGAGTAAATACTGAGGAGTGCAATTGCTGGAACATATGGTAAGAATATGTTTAGTAGAAGGCGCCAAACGCTCTTCCAAAGTAGCTATACCATTTTGCATTTCCACGAGCAAAGATGAGAATTTCTGTTGTTCCACATTCTCACCAACACTTGGTATCAGTATTTTGGCCATTCTAGTAGGTGTAGAATGAAATCTTATTGTTGTTTTAATTTGCATTCCCTGATGGCATATGATGTGGAGCATCTTTACATGTGCTTATTTGCCATCTGTATGTCTTCTTTGATAAAGTGCCTTTTAAGATCTTTGACTCATTTTTAATTGGGTTTTTAATTTTCTTATTGTTGAAGAGTTCTTTGTATATTTTGGATAACAGTCCTTTATCAGATGTGTTGTAAGCAAATATGTACTCCCAGTTTGTGACTTGTCTTCTCATTCTCTTGATGTTGCATTTTGCAGAGCAGGAATATTTAATTTTGATGAGTTTATCTTATCAATTATTTATTTTATAGATATTCTTTTGGTGTTGTATTTAAGAAACCATCATCATATCCAGATTATCCTAGGTTTTCTCTTATGTTATCTTCCAAGAGTTTTATAGTTTCGTATTTCACATTTAGATCCATATATGATTCATTATGAGTCAATTTTTGTGAAGGATATAAGATCTGTGTCTAGATTCATTTTTTTGCATGTGGATGTCCAGTTGTTCCAGCACCATTTGTTGAAAAGACTGTCTGCTTCATTGCATTGCCTTTGTTCCTTTGACAAAGGTCAGTTGACTGTATTTATGTGGGTGTATTTCTGGGTTCTCTATTCTGTCGCATTGATGTATTTGTTCTTTCACCAATTCCACACTGTCTTTATTATTGTAGCTTCATAGTAAGTCTTGAAGGTGGGAAGTGTCAGTCCTCTAAGTTTATTCTTTTTCAATATTGTGTTAGAATATTCTGGTTCTTTTTCTCCTCCATATATATTTTAGAATTATTTTGTCAATATCCAGAAAATAAATCACTGGGAGTTTGATTAGGATTGCACTAAATCTATAGATCAAGTTGTTAAGAACTGACATTTTCATAGTATTTTCTCTAATAAATTTTTGAAGTATTTTACTTCTTTTTTTTTTTTTTAAAGATTTTATTTATTTATTTGAGAGAGAGAGAATGAGAGAGAGCACATGAGAGGGGGGAGGGTCAGAGGGAGAAGCAGACTCCCTGCCGAGCAGGGAGCCTGATGCGGGACTCGATCCAGGGACTCCAGGATCATGACCTGAGCCGAAGGCAGTCGCTTAACCAACTGAGCCACCCAGGCGCCCAAGTATTTTACTTCTAATCATGTATTAAATGATTTTCAGAAGCATGGTGGATCATGAAGATGAAATTCCATTTCTTTGTTTCTATTTTGTTTTATCAGAGACCCAAAGTAGCTTTCTTTCTATTTATTCAATGTGAAACAAGAACATATCGATGCAGATACCATGCTTATCAACAAATAGAGTGTGTGGTGTATTCTCTTTCATGGCCTCACTCTCTTTCCATATGAATAGTGTTGCCAGATAATCACAACAGAAATATTAAACTGTAAAGTTTATGGTATCATGTGAAAGCAGCAAATCAGCAGAATAATGAATCTCAAAATACTAGAGTAAGAACATTTGCATTAAAGTCACAATAGAGCATGTCGTTACTTGACCAAATACTTAGCTACAATAATCAGACCTAAAATTTACACCTGGAAAACCCTCCACTTGGGTGTTGGTAGAATACCCTTGGCATATTTATGGCTAGAGGACAGATGGATGTGCACAGGAGTTGGCCCAATTTTCAGTGAATATTCTTCTAGTATGTCTCATTGGAATTGAGTTGAAATATTTACTCATTTCCACCATTTCTCTCTTTAGCGTACTAAACCAAAGAAGCACATGCAACCCAAAAGTCCCCAATATGTGATGAAATCAGGATTCTTTCTCTTTCTACCCCATCCATTAGAAATTTATAGGTGGTTATTATCCCCCTCCAGAAGCAATAAATAGTTATCACTCCCCTCAATCTCCTGCTCTGTCTTGTGTGTGAATGATTCTATCTCACTGTGTGGGGAATAACCAAAGATCCGAGGGGAAGGGCATAGTACTTTGGACCACCTTCAAAAGCCATATCCATGAACGTTGCCTTTCAATCATCACAAAGTGTCTGAAATCTGACTTGCATTGAACTGGAAACAAGTGGAAAAATGGACAAAATATATGAAACATCTGTTTTCAGATATTGAAAAACATGCAGATCATGACAGTGATACCTGAGAGAAGGAAAACAAAGGAGGGAAAATTTGTGATCACCCAGTCTTTCTGCCCAGAGACACCTTCTGCACTATTGTGCAGGAATGGGGAACCAATGCATAACACAGAGGTTTTGTTTATTTAAGGCAGATATTAGAGTTAAAAGAGGCCAATGTAGCTAAAATATGTAGGGCAGAGTCTTGGAAAGAGGCTCTGTATAGACAAAGAGCTCCAGATGTCTGCATTGGGTCCCCATGGGTATATTGCTGAATATAAAGTTGCACGTACATGGGATAAAACTTTCCAAGATTAAGCAATGTAATACTGGGATGCTATAAGGTGAACAATTGTAAGAGTTCACACAGGACTGGAGTCCATTCAAGTTTTGACCAGCCAGAGTGGAGAGACTTCACTGGACATATAACACATTTAGTAGAAATCTCAGAAGAGTTGCTCTTCAATAGCAGGGATATGCTAGGCTTAGAGTAAAGGCAACTATAGAAGTTGTTCTAGAAGGCTTAAAAACAATCCTCAAAGGGACCTTGCCCAGGTATTTACCCAAAAGAAATGAAAGCATATGTTTATACAAAGACTTGTTCACAGATTTTATAGCAGTTTTTTTAATCGCTATATATTGAAAACAATAATAATTTCCACAACAGATAAATGTTTTAATATGTTGATACAATTAATACTACTATGCAAAGAAAATGAACTACTGATACACACATAAGCATAGATGAATCTCAGAAACATTATACTGAGCTTAAGAAGCCAGATACAGAGAGCACTTACTGCATAATATTATTCATATGGAATTTAAAAACAGGCAAACTCAACTTGGTTGATAAATATCAGATCAATAATTGCCTATGGGAGGAGGTCGATACTGACTAGATGCAGGCATGGGGAACTTTTCTAGCGATAGAAATGTCCTGTATCTTGATTGTGGGGATGGTTATGGAAGTGTATGTGCCTGTCAAAACTGATCTAACAGCATAGTAAAATGGGTTCATTTTATCATAGGTAAATACATTTTACCCCATTAAGATTGCTGTAAAAAATAAAAACAATACTATATATAGAGAGAGATGGTTGTACAGGTTTCTGGTTGGTACAAACCCTGGATATCTCGGTTATAGGACAGGCAGGGGGAGAAGGGCAAAGCATCTTTCTTGCAGGCTTTCAGATTTCCTTTATACAGGGATGTATAAGTTATATTAATTGATTGTGAGTCTTCACTCAGTGCTGTGAGTCTTGAAGTTAATAGAAAATTCTCTTAAATTAGGACAATAGATGGTAGACTCTTTAATGGAGTTTTTTTTTTTTTTTTTTTTTTTTTAGTTATTATGTGTATTTTAGGGAAAGTTTAGTGGTACACTACTACTTAAATGCCATCTTAGTCCAAAAGTGTGAGGTGCAAAGATATTCATCTCCATTGCCTTTCTACTAGGAAAAATTTCTCTCAGTTCTGATGTTTTCCTCTCACGTTGACTCTTATATACTTACCCATTCCTTTTTATTTTTTGCAATCAGCATGCATTATCCTATATAGTTTCTCCTCTACTCATCATCCTCTCTCCACTTGCCATCCCACTTATTACCTAATAAATCCTATACTAAAGAGTGCCCCTAAGTAAAAATCTACTTTGGCTGATAATATCCATCAAATCAACTACAGAGTTTCTGCAATGAAAACAAATTTATAAGGGGTCTCTCAGTTGGATGGTAAAAATTGAAATAACTGATAGAGGATTTCCTGATGGATAATGCAGTGGAAAGATCCTGGGCTTTGGAGTCTTGGCGTTCCTATTGGTAAAAAAAGAATGATCTCCTTGGTCTCATATAATTATATGAGATTATATGAACTAAAATATGTGATATGCCCACAAATATGTGGTATACCTTCAAATAATTAAATATTTTGTGCCTCCCAAATTATGTATGTAGTATATATGTATATATGTATAGAATATATATATTCATATATATATGTGTGAATATTTAACGTTTTATATATAATATGAATCCACACATATACAGCTGAATATAGGTATTTTATTTTTATTTTATTTTATTTTATTTTAAAGATTTTGTTTCTTTGACAGAGAGAGAGACAGTGAGAGAGGGAACACAAGCAGGGGGAATAGGAGAGGGAGAAGCAGGCTTCCCGCCGAGCAGAGACCCCAGTGTGGGGCTCGATCCCAGAACCCTGGGATCATGACCTAAACCGAAGGCAGACACTTAACGACTGAGCCACCCAGGCGCCCCTGAATATAGATATTTTAAATATGCCTACAGTAGCATTAGAAAATAAGCAAAATAATGACTTTATCATATATCTCATTAAACTTCAATGTTATGCATACAAAATTCGCATAGAGCTGTAATTTTTTTGTTCTATTGAAATGGTTCCAATTTATCATTTTATTTCATAGGCATTTGTATATCAAGATGACGGAATTTGCAATATATTAATGAAGGTGTTAGGTTACCCTGTACAAGCCACTTGACATCTTAGCACATAATTGATATTGATGTAACCTTGCTAAGAAATATAACCTAACAAGGAACATTGGATTCTTGTACCGTAAGCAATTTGGATAAGACATGAATATTTGACAGTAATTTTTATAATCAGCTGCAAGATTTTTGTTTTGGTTTAGCTGAGCTGAATATCTGGCCTAATCAGTGAATTTTCTAGTTAAAACCATCAAGTATTACTTAGACATTTGCTGCCATATCGGCTTAAGAGTTTTTTTTTTTTAATATTACAGTATTCATGTTGATATGTGTAGATTCTATAACCAAAAAAATAGAAGCCTCATATAAATAAAACACAAAAAAGATGCAGTGAAAATTTCTTTTTAAAATTACAACTAAACAACAGTTATTGCTTTTGTTAGATCTGACACAACTTATTCATTAGAAAGCAACAAGTGTGCACATCTGTATATTTGCATACTAAAAATACTTGTTCAAGAAACAAAAGGTTGCTTAGAATACATAACCTCTTACTCGTTTAAATTATATGTTTCCGAGTGTAGTATTATGATCTTGTTTTCAACTACATGTATGTGACTACCTAATTACAAAGCAGACATTTTAAACATAGTGTTTATTTCAAAGCATTGTATCTCAGAATAAAAATGCATTAGAAGCAGTGATCAGGAGGAAGGGGAGGCCGACATGTTCAGAGTATTAGACATAGACATCAAGATCTTCACCCTCCATTCTCAATAAGTTTTGTTGTGACCAGACTCAGTGCAGGGTAGACCAAATGCAACTGTCTAGGTATGAAAATGCTGACCGCATGATCAATCCATGAAGAATCATGTCAACTATTTTTATTTTAGCTGAGATTCATTACTACTGAAAATGTTGAGAGTGGGGAATGCTGTTGCATTGTTAATATCTGTAGTTATTATCTCTTGGTTAGCTTTGTCAAGTAGGGGATAAGGTTTAGTGGTGGTGCTTGCTGGTGGGGAAAAGGAAAGGAGGGAATTTAGAGGGGTTGAGCCTCGATATAGGCCTAGGTGCTAAGAATCATGGCCAAACTGTCCAGTGTATAAAGTCCAAAGGGATGAGATCATTTTGAGCTGGTTTTAGCAAATATTGTGGTTTCAGTTCTTTCCTAGCAAGATCCTAGCTAGTGTCTAAGGAATGGAGCAAAGGATGGGGAACAAGGGTGTAGTATGCAGAATCCACCCCTCGAGGAGGAGGATAACAAGAACTAAATTAAATGTCAGGCTCTAGGGTTCAGAATTGTCCAGTGGGAATTGCAGGTCTTGTCAAAGAAGCTGGAGGAATACACTAGCCATCCCAGAGAGTGCACCGACAGGGTGGTCATACAGGTACACAAGCACCTGCCTGCTAAATTAAGAGCAAATATGTAGCTCTAGGCCCCACTTGGTAGTTTGTGGTGGCTCTTTTGCTACTCTTTCCCTCAGCAGGATTGGCTCAGGGACTGTGTTGGTGGAGGGATCAGTGTCTCCAACTGTGAGGCGTTGGAGGAGACAGGTCAAGACAAAAGAGAATGGTGTCTCATAATGTGTGTCTGTGCAAACAGTGGCACATCTACTCTGTGAATAGATAATGACATCTCTCAGTTCTAGTCACCTTGCATTTAGCTCCAAAAGATGTGAAAAGAAAAATTCAAATGGAGTGTTACTTGGTATTTTGGGTTAGCTAATAAACATAACAAATGTGACCCAGGGCTAATTTTGAATGTAGAAACAGGTTATCAGCATTTAGCTGACATTTAAGTATCAATGGCACTTGATCCATGCAATGTTTGAGATCTCCCTGCAGTTAAGATATGTACTTTCGAATAAAGATGATGAGGCAATTCTACACACATGTTAATATAAGCCAGCTTTACATGCCACAGGAAATCATCTCTGGCATAATCAATTAAATGGTATTTGTTACCTGTAATGCTATTTATTTTTAGTGGTGAAATATATTACTATAATTCTTCTGAGGCCACAGTATGAACACACTGGATTCCTAATTAGTCATCACATTGGTTAGTGCAATTTGACAGAACAAAACCTGGAATCTGAGTCCCTTTTTAAACTGTTTATGCAAATTTACTCTTTATTCTCAAGCTATTTGCAATCACAATTGAATTTTTAAATGGAGTAATAATTTTATTTCATAAAGTATGCATGCTTCTAGCATCCATTCCCACTGTTTCACTTATTTATTCTATAACAAAATGATAGTGTCATCACAGCATACGTTTTTAGTTCTTCTTAAACCCATATTGCTGGAAAACATGTTGGTCCCCAGGGCTCTTTGGTGCTACAGACAAGACTTTTTCTCTTATAGATGATATTCAACAACAATTGGCTAAAACCTTCTATCCAGGCCACAGTCACAGAAGCTAAGTGAACCTTATGCTTCTTTTTTTTCCAATTGAACTTAAAGGAATTTTCCCCCACACACTCTCAGGCCTGTGATTCTAGTCTACTCTGGTCTATTCTAGTTCTATCTAATCCCTCTCTCCCTTTCTAGATTGCATCATTTGATTTCAGTTAAATAGAGTGAAATCAATGCAATCTCTAGCCATAATTTTAAATGGAAAGTATTGCCTTTGCAAGTTTGCAAACTGTGAGCAACAGAGAAATAACTAAAGAAGCAGCTTTACTTTAGAGCATTGTTTTTGTTTTAAACAATGTCGTTTTTTTCACAAGTAAATATGCTAAGAGATGGTGATAGAGATGAGAAGTGGAAAGTCATAGGCAAGAAAATGTTACAGTCCAAGGGAAACTTAATTAGAATTATAAGGAAGGAAGAGTTAGCATTTGTTGGAGAAGACAAATAATGTCACTCTTGGTGAGATGGATGGTATGCAAGAAGGTAGGGCCAAGTGCACAGAATGAGTAGTATTTTGCACTGGATAGAGATCAAGCTCAGAGTTTAGTAAATGATATTGGTTAGGAGCATGAGGACACAGAAGCAAATTAAAGACTAAAGCTATAGGGAAAGCAAATCTTTCCTGTGCCTAAGTAAGTGAACAGCGTCTACTCTTCAGTAAGTTTCCAACAGTCTTGACTTGTAGTCTGGGAGAACTAGGATGAATGTGTTGACTAATTCCTTTAAATTGCTTTGAATGAAGAACCTAAATAGTTTGTGATGGTGGAGCTCATTTAACTCAAAGGTGAATATGGTTTTGCCTAGCAAAAGGTACATCTATCCTGAAGTTGAAGGCCAAGATCCTTGAGAACCACTAAACTGTAGCATTCACCATCAGTATAGAAAATCAAATGGTTTTGTTGTCCAGTGATTTAATTTGATAAAAACAATTTATAGAAGTGAAATAAGCCACTGGAAGGAGCTCGTTTTCTATTCTGGTTGCATTTAAATATATTGAATGTTCTGCTATAACGAATTAATAAAAGAATACAAATAAGGGCTACAGAATCAAATAAAGTATATCTGCTTCCCACATCTATATTCAGGCCAAAAATCAATCAACAAAATGAGCAAAAAGAATACATCTCTGAGGGAGTGGACACCCATTAAGTGATTTCTGTAAGTGGTAGAATACTTTGATTCATGTTCAGATAGCAATTCAGGTTATAATTTTAATTCCTATCGCTATGACCGTCCCAAATTCCCCATCAACTTCAGTTTTGCAGAGGGAGTCATCAGTATGCATGGTGTTTCTCTAATTTGCCTGGAATTACAGATGATGACTCCAACACCAGGGTTCTGGGCTTTATCTTGCAAATGGGACATTGACTAAAATATGAAGACCATTGAGGTCCTTGCACTCATATAATTTGCATTCTGGACACAATAAGTTCTGCTTATATAAGGATGGCCTGATCAGTTCTCAAATGCAGCATTTTTGAAAATAACCACATTAGTGCACATTTTGGAAGAGAAGTAAGCAGTGTCCCAGAAGAAAGAACATAGAGATAACAAGGGTTCTAAACCTGCATCTAACACTATCTTGCAGTATGTTCTTTGGCCAAATTACTTCCTGTCTGTTGGCATAATGTAACTGTTTCATTTGTAATGAAAGAGTATTCAACTACTTCATGATTCTCAAATGGGGATGGCAGGTAAAGGGTGGGAGAGGTAGGGAATATGCATCCAAAGGAGCATATTGGAGAATCCTGGATGATTTATTTTTCACTACACATGCTCCTACCCCAACTCTACACTCCTCAGATTTTTGGTTATTAACATTAGTGATATTAGTGATAATGTGTTACCTATATTGCCAGTACTGAGGCCAAACTGGTTTAAAATCTCTGGACAGGATGATCTCTAAAATTTCTTCCAAGACTAATATTTTATGAATCTATGAAGAGAATGATTGCTTATTTGTACTACTACTAAACACATATATCCAAGTGTTCTCTTGCTTCACAAAACTATACTAGGAGAATTAAAGAGTATCAGTGATGTGTGAAACAGCACGGTGTTATACCTCGTACATAGTGTGTCCTCCAAAGGTGGAACTTGCCTTCCTTCTATCCACAGCAATAGATAAAAGTTTTCCTTATACATAATGTGTTCTGTGATGGGAGATATAAAAACGTGGAGAGGATGAACAATAGCTTCTGAAGAGGGACCTAATAAATTGAAAATTACTCTGTCTGGACACTGAGTTAGCTCTAAGCCCCCTTGATTCATGCTGACATTTAGCAGTTTTCATTGCATGACTATTATTTAGAGAGGAGATATGACTATTTTCAGGTACTGTGATATGCAGGCAAATAGCCATATTATTGCATTTAAGATGATACTCTTTTTTGTTTAATGAACATCCTTCCCAAACATGAGTCCTACCTCATTCATTATGCAGGAAATACCCCCACCATTATTTAGGGAATAGTTATGTATGTTCTTCACATATTAGAAAGACAAGTAATCAGATGCAATTCTTGTAAATTGTGTGGCTTTATTTACATGCTCTAAGCATATAGTCTACACACATTGGTTACATAGAAGCATACGTGTTTGGCGTAAGTGAATACTGAATTTTATAAATAGATGCATATCTTCATGGGGAGAACTTTTAAAATGCCACACATACATTTATTATGTAATAGTATCAATCTAAATATAATATGCATACATATTTATTTAGACTGAAATAATTTATTTAGAAGCAAGTCTAAATGGACAGGACCTAGAGAAAGAAAAGAATTAAGAGTTTATAAGGAGGGCACTTGATGTAATGAGCACTGGGTGTTGTATGCAACTGATGGATCACCAAACTTTACCTCTGAAACTAATAATACACTATATGTTAATTAGTTATTTTTAAATTAAAAAAAAATTAAAAAGAGTATATGTTAGAGCAAGAGAATGAAGTGAAAAATATGAGGGCCCCAAAATTAACCTGAAGCAATTATGCATGTTTCTGAAGTTGAACTTAAATTAGGTATAATGAGAAATTGTCATTGCCTTAATATAAAAAATGACCACCACTTTAATGAAATTCATTAATAACTAGCTGTGTGTGTTTTGGTGAGCACTGCACTATCTGCTTTACCTTTTAGTCCCTATATAGCATGTATTCTGATTATTGTTGCATAACAAGTGACCCCAAATTTAGAGTAAAACAAAAATGTTTTTACTATGCTCATGATTTAACTAGTTGGAAATTTAAGAAGGGCTTCATTGTCTAGTTCTTCAGGTTTCTCATGCCACTGTAGCCAGATGTCAGCGGGGGCTTTGGTCATTTGGAGGTTCAACTAGATTGAACATTCAAAATGGTTTGCTCACATGGCTGGCAGTAGATGCTGGCTATTGAGTCCAGTAGATGTAGGCTGGAATCCCAACTAGGACTGTCTACCAGTGCACCATAGCAGTCACAAAGCAGTTGGACTTCATACGTGGCAGCTACCTTCCTCCAACCAAGTGTCCCAAGAGAAGCTGGTAGAAAGGTCAGGGCCATTTCTGCTTCAGCATCAGAAGTCATATAACTTTACTCAGTTGTCCTCTACTGCTCAAAACAGTAATAAGTCCAATCTGATTGGAGGGGACAGGACAAAGATCCACCTACTGAGAGTAGGAATCTTCAAGTCACATTATAGAAGAGCATGCAGAATGGGAGATGTTATTGTGGCCATATTTGAAAAGCATAATCTTCCACAATTGATATTGCCATGTTTTTTAGGTGGGGAAACTGAGGCCCAAGGTGTTTAAGAAACTAGAAAAATATCTAACTGGAACTCAAACCCAGATCTATCTTCCTCTAAAACCTGTATTCTTTCTACTGTGCTGCACTGCCTCATATTTTTAAAAATATGAATAAAGTGAAATTAAGTATCAAAGACAGATAATCTAATTAAGAGTCATAGCCCTGACTTCAGTCTTGTTTCTACTGCTTGAATGATTGAGATTAGTTGTTTCCATTCTCTGGGCTTCTTTTCCACATCTGATGAGCAGAAAATTTGTGCCATATCGTCTTCAAAGTCCCTGACACTTCTTGAATCCTATGCTTCATGATGTGAAAACATTACAAAAGTCTCTCTGTGTGTGATAGAATGGTATTAAAAGCTTTAATAATTTTTAATAGCAAGATTACAATACCTATTTATCTCACTTCTAAAATGTCTAATTTTCGTTTTGTGATCCCTGCTTGGGATGCTCATTAACTTCTGAGGCAAGAGGCAAATGATTTAATTAATTGTGCAATTGTGTCTTTGCTCTCTGAATATTTCCTTTTATATTCAATCACATTTCCTGAGTCAAGAGGTTCCCATTGGCAAAAGAAAGGCTATGGATTTTATGGGTTTATTTGGGTTACTCACTAAAATGGAATGAAACTATCATGGGTTTGAAGAACAGTTTGAGTAAAATAGTATTCTAATTCTGCAGGCATGACATAGTAATTTGTTTCTAGGCAGCAGGATATGAACTCTTGGAAAAAAAAATGTGTCCTCCTAGAAATAGCTTACTGAATGATTGTCTCATACAGTAATGTAAATGATGGTGAATTGTCTGAAAGTGTTCTAAGTCTGGCACAAACCTTTTTGAAGACCCTTTGTATGTAGACTAGAGTCTAATTCCTTCATCTTATATTATTCTAGCCATTGAATTCATTGCAATTTCACAAAATCACAGGATTCAGAGCTTTCAGGGATCTTCAATATCATGGACCTCAATTGTTTCTCAAACATTTTTTCCCACCAAAATCTTTCCTCAAACAAAATCAGAAGCAAAAGTTTCATATACAGTATTGGTAGAAGTGTAGCTTCTGCATTTGAAGTGGGGTTGAGGCTCCAGAAGCCCTCCTTCTATTACCGGCTCTCCTTTATATCTCCTTCTTCAAGTTATCCATAAGGAGCTTTTAGAACTTTGAAGAATCTGGTTTGAAAATCACTTATCCAGTCCATTATTTGATTCATAAGAGATTTGGTAAGATGTCCCTGTGCAATTATATTGTAATAGCATTGTATGGTGACCGAGGGGAGCTACACTTGTAGTGAGCATAGCATAATGTATAGAGTTGTCAAATCACTGTGTTGTACACCTGAAACTAATGTAACATTGTGAGTCAACTCTACTCAAAAAAAAATTTTTTATTGACGTCCCTGTGCTAGACAGAAGTAAATAAAACTGACAGAATTGCTGGCCTTGCAGAACTCACAGTCTAATAGAGGACCTACACATGTAAACAAACTATTTTAGCCCTATTGTTGGTGTATCAATTATAGCATATTGTAGGGATACCTAATGTGATCTGGGGGCTAGTGGTCAGAAATGGCTTCCTAACATAAGGGGAAAAACTGACACCTGAAATAAAATTAAGAGTGAGCCATAAAAGAATGGGAGGAGGAGGGGGAAATGCTTCAAGAAGAAATAAAAGTATGTATAAAGCCCATGTGAGGAGGGGCAGGGTTAGAGTTTTTCATCAGTATAAAATGTGAAGGGAGCCAAAGGTAAGGGATAAACCTGTAGATATAATCAGAAGCCACATCATGATGGCCCTTGCAAGTTTTTTTATAAAATCTGAGGTGTAACCAAAGGGTAATTGGGAAAGGCCACCATAGGAGGTTAAAGGAGAATGATATAATATGAAATGTATTTCCAAAAGAGCACTCTGGCTGATGTTTGGAGAAGGGGTTGGAGAGGGCCAAGAAAGAAGAAAGAGGGATCTATTTTGGAGGTAGATTTGGCATCATTGCTGATGGATTGGATATCATCCAGAAAGAAAAGAGAGAAGTTATGAATGACCCTTAGGTTTTGGCCTGAGAAATAGGTAGATATTGATGTTATTTACTTATATGTGGAAGACTGGCAGATGAGCAGATTTGGGGAGAAAACCAAGCACTTTTTGTAAGTGTGAGATACATATTAAAGATCACAGTAGAAAGGAAGTAAAATGGAAGGTAGACAGTTAGATATAAGAGAGAAAGGTGAGAAACAATACATATTTTTCCAGATCTTGATCATGGAAAATGGCATTTTTTCTGAGAATATTTGAATGCTGAAGGACTCAGCTGATTAAACTTTACTTGGATCAGTAAGGATTAGAGTCATAAACAGGCCACACAATAGAGTGACAAAGGATATGAGACTAAAGGAGCAATCTTAGAGTGAGGAAGGTCTTCCTAGATAGGAGAGGAGCCATAAAGGAAAACACTGATAATAAGTGTGGCTTAAAAATTTTAAACTTTTATATACCAAGAAACAGGACAAACATTTTAAGACTATGTCTTGGAATATTGTAACTCTTTAACAGATGGAGGACTATTACAGTTAATATGCAAATAGCTCTTACAAATTTGTGAGGGAAACACACAGGTAAACTGGGAAGGAAAAAAGGGAGGACCAACAATGGGAATAAGATATGCACAGAAGAAAGGCAAGTAGTTAATAACCATATAAGTGATGGTTAACCTGGTAAAAATCCATGAAGTACACTGTATTTTGTCTATCACATATGAAAAAAGGAAAAAAGGAAAAAGATGATAAACTACATTATTGACAAGGATATGAGGAAACTGTGTCATTGTTGGTTGACTGTAAAATGTCATATCTTTTCAGAAGGCAACACAGCAATTACTCTGAACATTAAAAGCATACCTCCAACTCAGAAATTCTATTTTTAGAAACATCACATAGAAATGCATGCACAAATATTTAAAGACACATTTATAGGAGTTAAGATAGCTAAGTAGTAGTAGGAGGACGCTGAGCTTGCCTCATCCCTTGAACACAGATCAACATCAAATCATTTTGAACAACTAGGAAATCGATCTGAGGATTAAGAAAACAATCTGCACAACTGGAGAGAACGTGACAGTTGCGAGGTTCAAAGCTGTGAATCGGGGGAGAGAACATCCGAGGTGCTGTGAATGGGAGGGAACCCTTTTCACAGGGTGAAGTCAGGGACAGAGGGAGACAGCAGGAGAGGGAACAGCATGTAGGGTTTGCACAACATGCCCTGGTAAGAGGATCCCCTGGGTTGTACTGGAAGAGATTGCTCTCCCTCCTGGAAGAGGAGAGATTATTTTGCCTCTCCAGGGACAAAAGACCCGACGGGAGCCATTGAGTCGCCGTTCAACAGCAGGGGACAGGAGGCGCACATGCAGAGGCCAGATAACCCAGTCGCAGCTTTTCACTGCGCACGACAATAGACTCCAGCCACCATGTGCGGGCTGTGTGACTGCTTTTCTGGGACAGAATGGTGCCAGGCACACCGGGAGGCTCTCCTCTGGGGGAGAGGAGTGGGTCCACACTTTGCAGGGCTCTTTAAGATTTGGAGTTTTGGATCCTAGCCACCAGCCAGAGATAAAACACAGGAGAAATGTAGCACGGAGCAGCCGAGGGCCAAGTACAGACAAGTTAAAGGCAGGGATCTAACAAAAGCCTGGGACACAGGAGAAATTGTTCACTTTTCTGTGAGGGTCTCCTGAACAGCAGCAGCTGTGAGGTCCCCTGCCCAGGGACAGGATGAGAGGATGAGGTGATGCCATCTTCCAGCCACACCCACCAGCATGGTGGGACTTCAGAGAGAAACACAGTACCTCCAGTGGAGGCTGGAGTCTCTTACACCAAACCCTGCCCCCCTGTGCCCAGCAGGGTCATCTTTATTAGGGCAGGTGTAACTGTGAGCCAGCACAGTCCCTCAGAAGACCAACACAGGTCCCCCGAATGTACCAAGTCTACTGATCATAGAGTGCTCCAAAGCATCAACTTCAGTTCTGGTGGAAATAGTACCAGGCTTTCCTTTCTTCCCTTCCCCTTCCCCTTCCCTTCCTTTTTTCTCTTTTTTTCTTCCTTTTTTTCTTTTTCTTTGGTGTCAGGCTTATGGTTCTTTGTTTTGTTCCTTTGTTGGTTTGTTTGTTTCCTTGTCTCTTTTTTTGAATCAGGCTTCTTTTTTCCCCCTTTATTCCTTGTTTCTTTCTGTTTCTTTGGAATCAGGCTTAAGGGTTTTTTTCTTTGTCCTTTGTATGTTTTTTTTTTCCTTTTCCCTTTTTCTTTTCTTTTGTTCCTTTTCCTTTTTTCTTGTTTCCTTAACAAACAAATCAAAGCAAACCACTATAAGCAAGGAGGAACTCTATAGAGGACTGACCTGTGGGAAAGAGCAGCCAAAACACCAGCAGAGTGCACACAACATACACTAGAAACACTCTTGAAGCACCAGGCCCTGGACAGTGTATGACCCCTTCTTAAGATAGTATTACTCTCAGAAGCAAGAAACATAACAAGTTTTATAATATGTGAAAGACAGAAACCTAGACATAATGACCAGATGGAGGAATTTTCCCCAAAAGAAAGATCAAGAAGAAATCATAGCCAGAGATTTACTCAAAACAGATATAACCAATATATCTAAACAAGAATTTAAAAGAAGTCATAAGAATACTACCTGGGCTTGAAAGAAGCATAGAAGACACCAGAGAAACCCTGGCTACAGAGATAAAAGACTTAAAATATGCAGTCAATAATACTTTATCCAGCAGGCTGTTATTCAGAATAGAAGGAGAGATAAAGAGTCCCCAAGACAAGCAAAAACTAAAGGAGTTCGTGAACACATACCCAGCACTGCAAGAAATAATAAAGGGGACCCTTTGATTGGGAAAGAGAAACCAAAAACAACAAAGACTAGAAAGGAACAGAGACAATCTATAGGAGCAGCAACTTTGCAGGACAGTGGCACCAAATTCATAACTATCAATAATCATTCTGAATGTACATGGACTCAATGCTCCAATCAAAAGACATAGGGTGTCACAATGGATTCAAAAAAAAAAAAAACAAGACCCATTGATATGCTGCTTACAAGAGACTCATTTTAGACCCGAAGACACCTCCAGAGTAAAAGTGAGGGGGTGGATAACCATCTATCATGCTAATGGACATGAAAAGAAAGCTGGAGTTGCCATACTTACATCAGACAAACTAGATTTTAAACCAAGACTGTAATTAGAGATGAAGAAGGGCACTCTATCATAACAAAGGTATCTACCAACAAGAAGATATAACAATTATAAATCTTTATGCCCCCAACTTGGGAGAAGCCAAATGTATAAATCAATTAATAACAAAGTTAAAGAGGGGTGCCTGTGTGGCTCAGTCAGTTGGGCATCCGACTTTTGATTTTGGTTCAGGTCATGGTCCTCAGGGTCATGGGATAGGGCCCTGCATCAGGCTCTGCACTCAGCAGGTAATCTGCTGGAGATTCACTTGCACTTTCTTCCTCTGCCCTTCTCCTCTCTCTCTCTGTCTCTCCCCCCTCCCTCTCTCTCTCTCTAAAATAGATAAATAAATCTTTAAAACAGAAAATCCAACAAAAATAACAAACCTAAAGAAACTCATTCGTAATAATACAATAATA
Source organism: Halichoerus grypus (assembly GCF_964656455.1). NCBI lineage: Eukaryota > Metazoa > Chordata > Mammalia > Carnivora > Phocidae > Halichoerus > Halichoerus grypus. The sequence goes on from NC_135727.1 coordinate 10,071,516, forward strand.
GTAGGGGGTTTTAACACCTCACTCCCAGCAATGGACAGATCATCTAAGCGGAAGATCACTAGGGACACAATTGGCTTTAAGTGACATGCTGGAACAGATGGACTGAACAGACATATTAGGAACATTTCATCCTAAAGCAGCAGAATACATATTCTTTTCGAGTGCACAAGGAAAATTCTCCAGAATAGATCATATATTGGGTCATGAATCAGGCCTCAACCAGTACAAAAAGATTGAGATCATGACATACATTTTCAGACCACAATGCTATGAAACTTGAAGTCAGCCACAAGAAGAAATTTGGAAGGAGAGGTTAAAGAACATCCTACTAAAGAATGAGTGGGTCAACCAGGAAATTAGAGAAGAAATAAAAAAAGTACATGGAAGCAAATGAAAATGAACACATGACAGTCCAAAACCTTCAGGACACAGCAAAGGTCGTCAAAAGAAGGAAGTATATAGCAATACAGGCCTTCCTTAAGAAGCAAGAAAATCTTGACCGCTACATCAAAAACTAATGATGTATTGTATGGTGATTAACATAACATAATAAAATTAAAAAAGCAAGAAAATCTCAAATACACAACCTAAATTTATACCTAAAGGAACTGGAAAAAGTACAGCAAATACAGACCAAAACCAGCAGAAGAAGGGAAATAATAAAGATTAGAACAGAAATAAATGATACATTGCTGCTCCAGAATAGCCAAACTGTGGAAGGAGCCCAGATATCCTTCAACAGATGAATGGATAAAGAAGATGTGGTTCATATATACAAAGGAATATTACTCAGCCACCAGAAAGGATGGATATCTACCATTTACATCGACATGGATGGAACTGGAGGGAATTATGCTAAGTGAAATAAGTCAAGCAGAGAAACACAATTATCATATGGTTTCACATATGTGGAACATAAGAAATAGTGCAGAGGACAATAGGGGAAGGGAGGGAAAACTGAATGGGAAGAAATCAAAGAGGGAGACAAACTATATGAGACTCTTGACTCCAGGAAACAAACTGAGGGTTGTGGAAAGGGAGGTTGGTGAGGGAATGGGGCAACTGGGTGATGAGAATTAAAGAGGGAATGTGATATGATGAGCACTGTGTGTTCTATTGAACTAATGAATCATTAACATTATATCAAAAACTAATGATGTATTATACCTTGGCTAATTGACTTTAAATTGAAAAAAGAAATGATATAGAAATTAAAAAAACAGGAGAGCAGATCAACAAAACTAGGAGCTGGTTCTTTGAAGGAATTAACAAAATTGATAAACCCCTAGCCAGGCTTACCAGAAAGAAAAGAAAAAGGACCCAAATAAAATCAAGTGAAAGAAGAGAGATCAGAACCAACACTGCAGAAATACAAACAAGTATAAGAGCATATTATGAGCAATTATATACCAACAAATTGGGCAATTGGGAAGAAATGGATGAATTCCTAGAAACATGTGAACTACCAAAAATGAAACAGAAAGAAATAGAAAATTTGAACAGACCCATAACCAGTAAAGAAAGGGAATCAATAATCAAAAATCTCCCAACAAACAAGAGTCCAGGGCCACATGGCTTCCCAGGGAACTCTACTGAACATTTAAGGAAGAATTAATACCTATACTTCTGAAGCTGTTTCAAGAAATAGAAATGGAAGGAAAGCTTCCAAACTCATTCTATGAGACCAGCATTACCTTGATTCCAAAACCAGACAAAGACCCCACTAAGAAGGAGAATTCCAGGCCAATATCCCTGAAGAACATGGATGCAAAAATTCTCAAGATACTAGCTAATCGAATACAACAGTACATTAAAAGGATTATTCACCCTGACCAAGTGGGATTTATTCCTGGGCTGCAGGGGTGGTTCAATATCCACAAATCAATCAACATGATAGACCACGTTAATAAAAGAAAGGATAAGAATCATATGATCTCTCAGTAGTTACAGAAAAAAACATTTGACAAACTACAGCATCCTTTCCTGATGAAAACCCCCCAGAAAGTAGGGATAGAAGGAGCATACCTCAACATCATAAAGGCCATATATGAAAGACCCACAGCTAATATCATCCTCCATGGGGAAAAACTGCGAGTTTTCCCCAAAGGTCAGGAGCACAACAAGGATGTCCACTCTCACCACTGTTGTTCAACATACTGCTGGAAGTCCTAGCCTCAGCAATCAGACAACAAAAAGAAATAAAAGGAATCCAAATCGGGAAGGAAGAAATCAAACTTCCACTCTTCACAGATGACATGATACTCTATGTACAAAACCTGAAAGACTCAACTGAAAAATTGCTAGAACTGATACATGAATTCAGCAAAGTCGCAGGATATAAAATCAATGTACAGAAATCTTGCATTTCTATACACCAATTATGAAGCCGCAGAAAGAGAAATCAGGGAATCGATCCCATTTATAATTGCACCAAAAACCATAAGTTACCTAAGATTAAACCTAACCAAAGAGGTAAAAGATCTGTACTCTAAAAACTATAGAACATAACATAACATAATAAAATAAAATTTTAAAAAAATAAAACAAAAACTATAGAACACTGCTGAGAGAAATTGAAGAAGACACAAAGAAATGGAAAAGACATTCCATGTTCTTGGATTGGAAGAACAAATATTGTTAAAATGCCTATGCTACCTAGGGCAATCTATAATTCAATGCAATCCCTATCAAAATACCATCAACTTTATTCACAGAGCTGGAACAAATAATCTTAAAATTTGTATGGAGCCAGAATAACCAAAGGAATGTTGAAAAAGAAAAGCAAAGCGGGAGGCATCACAATTCAAGACTTCAAGCTGTATTACAAAGCTGTCATCATCAAGACAGGTGGTATTGGCACTAAAGCAGACACATAGATCAGTGGATCAGAATAGAGAACCCGGAAATGGACCCACAACTGTATGACCAACCAATTTTCAACAAAGCAGGAAAGAATATCCAATGAAAAATAGACAGTGTCTTCAACAAATGGAGTTGGGAACATTGGACAGCCACATTGAGAAGAACGAAAATAGACCACTTTCTCTCACCATACACAAAAATAAATTCAAAATTGATGAAAGACCTAAATGTGAAACCATCAAAATCCTAGAGGAGGAAGCAGGTGGCAACCTCTTTGACCTCAGCCACAAGCAACTTCTTACTAGACACATCTCCTGAGGCAAGAGAAACAAAAGCAAAAATGAGCTATTGGGACTTAAGATAAAAAGCTTCTGGACAGCAAAGGAAACATTCAACAAAACTAAAAGGCAACTGATGGAATGGGAGAAGATATTTGCAAATGACATATAGGATAAAGGGCTAGTATCCAAAATCAATAAAGAACTTATCAAACTCAACACCCCCCAAAAAATAATCCTGTTAAGAAATGGGCAGAAAACGTGAATAGACACTTTTCCAAAGAAGACATTCAGATGGCTAATAGACACATGAAAAGATGCTCAACGTTACTCGACATCAGGGAAATACAAATCAAAACCACAATGTGATACCACCTCACACCTGTCAGAATGGCTAAAAATAACAACACAAGAATCAACAGGTGTTGGTGAGGATGTGGAGCAAGGGGAACCCTCTTGCACTGTTGGTGGGAATGCAAACTGGTGCTGCACTCGAGAACAGTTTGGAGGTTCCTCAAGAAGTTAAAAATAGAACGGCCGTATGATCTAGCAATTGCCCTACTAGGTATTTATCCAAAGGATTCAAAAATGCCTATTCAAAGGGGCACATGCACCCCAGTGTTTATAGTAGCACTACCAACAATAGTCAAATTATGGAAAGAGACCAAATGTCCATCGACTGATGAATGGATAAAGAAAAAGTGGTATATATACATAATGGAATATTACTTGGTGATCAAAAAGAATGAAGTCTTGCTATTTGCAATGACACGGATGGAACTAGAATGTATTATGCTAAGTGAAATGAATCAGTCAGAAAAGGATAAATACCATATGATTTCACTCATATGTGAAATTTAAGAAACAAAACAGATGAACATAGGGGAAGGGAAGGAAAAATAAAATAAAAACAGAGAGGGAGGCAAACCATAAGAGACTCTTAACTATAGAGAACAAACTGAGGGTTGCTGGAGGGGAGATCGGTGGGAGGATGGGCTAAAATGGGTGATGGGCATTAAGGAGGGCACTTGTTGGGATGAGCACTGGGTGTTATATGTAAGTGATGAATCACTAAATTCTACTCCTGAAATCAATAGTACTCTATATGTTAACTAATTTGAATTTAAATTAAAAATATAAAAATAAAGATGCATTTGTAAGGATGTTCAGTACTACATTATTAAAAATGTAAAAAGAACACATTCTAGTCTCAATGAGGTATTTGATAAGTAAATTAGGAAATACTAATACACTGGTGTTATGGAATACTGTGTACCAATTGAAAGGAATGATGAGAGATATACAGGAAATGACATGAGAAATATGTCCAATGTATATTAAGTAAAAACAAAAAGTCAAAAAGTTATGTATATCATATGATCCCATATTTGTAGAAAAAAAAAATTGCACAGCATATGCAACGTCATCTGAAATGTTTCAAATGACATAATATGAATAATAAACTGCATTACACATGTTACATGTCATCTAACCTGCCTGTTTTGTGTCAGTCTCACCCTATCGATAGTGATGCTATCGGCTAGGAATGCCTGGGACAGTCACCTGGGCTGTACTCCTTGCGGCGACCTCCATCAGACATTTCCCCAACAGGACCCAATGTTGTGGCTGGACTGACACTTGTGGTTTGTATTATGATTGCAAGACATACCTGAGCAACAACCATCAGGGAGCTTTGAAAATAATACAAGGTTTATTACTCACAAGTCCTGTAAGGGTACATGACGTGCCTGAGGCCACACAGTGAGGTCATGGGAAGAGAAAAGGAAAAAGATCATGCTGGCCTGATGTTCTTCCTCTATTAAGGTTGAAGGTGGGAGCCTACGGTTTTGCAGGTTCACTCTTTATTGGTGAATTTTAAAAGCAGAAATTGAAGTGCGGGAAAGGAAAAGCAAGGCCACTGAAAAGGTCAGTTATCTAGGCCACCCAGGGCTTTCTAAAAAGGAAACTTCATGGATGGGGTGGCCTGGCTCTTTATCTAGTTGTGTAGTTGGCAATGTGTTTATCCCAGATAGATATCGTTAAAATGGAGGCCTCTGCAGTCAAAAGCTTATCATCAAGCACTTACATTACAATAAAAAAATCTAATTGTCAGTTACTTACAATACATTGTCATATGGCATAATATAGATGACTTTTTAAGAATAAACTACAAATTTTTAGTAGTACTTATCTTTGAGGATTACAATTAGGGGGCAGGTTGGAGGAGCTTCCTTTTATCTCTAATTTCAAACACTTATGTATTTTTTGAGAGTTTATACTCACTATAATTTTATTTTTTTAAGTTTTTTATTTTAATTCCAGTCAGTTAACATACAGTGTTATATGAGTTTCAGGTATACAATATAGTGATTCAACACTTCCATACAACACCCTGTGCTCATCAAGACAAGTACACTCCTTAACCCCATCACCTATTTCACCCATTCCCCCACCCCCACTCATGTATATATTTTAAAATATTTTAATAACAAATATAATTCTGAAAACATAAGTTTTTAAAAATCAGTTACAAATACTACAGAAGGAAAAAGACAAGGGCTAACAACTGTTGGTTTGCTTTAGCAGCATTGGTCTTGTTCATGGCACTTTCAGTTTTAAGTTAATATATTCTTAAAAACCCAAAATAATAAAAGTATAATTTGTAGTCATATAAATCATTTTCAAGAACAGTTTTAAGCTTTTGAAGTTGATATAGTACCTGTATCTCTAGCAGCTGTTCATTTCGAATGCCCTATATTTAGTTGGTTTTAATACCCCTCCTGTCACCTTCTTCAAAATATTATCATTCGTGGATCCCACCTTCATCTTTCTTACAGTTGAGTTACAATTACGGTAGTGTCTACTGAAGAGGGAAAAGAATTATGTTTTGTGAATCCTTGTACATCTGAGAAGAGAGCTTCCCAACTCATGTGTCATAGCATAAGGTTGTACCAAAAATGGGTGACGTGTGCTGAGGAATTGACCCCCTTCAACTCTGGGGTGGTTGATCATAGTTTGGGTCAGCCAGAGCCTCAGGCAAATAGTTTCTTGTTGTGAGCAGCCATGTCTACTTACCTTATTATGCATGTGTTATAAGGTGAAAAAAGGGCAGGATAGTGGTACCACTACTTTAGAACATCATTGTTTTCTTCCCACATATATCACAGGTCAGTTGGGTACAAGCCTTAGGTCACAATTTTTTATCCCTCAAAATATGGTAGGAATTTCTTCATCTTCTTGTATTTAGTTTTTTTCTGAGTAGAAAACTGTTCAGGTTGATTTTCCTGCATTTGTCAGTAAACATTTTTCCTGCTTTGATGATTGGTGACTTTCTAAGTATGATATTAAAATTTACAGGTTTTGCAAAGATATCCCAAGGTATGAGTTTCTTTTCATTAATTTTGCCTGAATATTTATGAGTACTTTCAAACCGTATATGCACATCTGTTTATCGGTGAGGGAATATTTTCTTTTATTTTGTCTATCTTTACTCTTTGGGTTCCTATTGTTCTAGTTTCTCCTCTGAACACCTACAATTCTCTGGTCCTCTAAATCACATTGATTTTGTGTTATTACCAATTTTTAAATTTTATTCTATTTTACTGATTGAATTTTCTTTCACATTTTGTCAATTATTACCTCCAATGAAAAATTTTATTTTGCTGTATTGAATTATTTTTACATGTCATCATTGGCTTATTTTAGTCATGCATTTGTAAATTTTCCTTTTTCTCAGCTTGATCTCTCTTTTTGTTCTTATTCCTGTTTCATAGATATTCTCCTTTGCTCTTGCAAACAAGCATGAAGTCTAAATTTTTCACCATTTGTCTGAAAAATAAAACATTTTTCAGGCATTAAAATTCTTTCCTGTGGTGATGCCTCCTCTGCCTTTTTTTTTGCTGCCATGTTGTTTTAGAGGTGTTTCAGTATCTGAGAAAGTGCTGGTAAGAATGGAAACAAACCTTGGCTAGTTCAGAATTGAGAGAGCATCCTCCAAAATGTATATACTTTTCAGGTGAGCCAAAAAAATTTCATGTTACTAGAGGGGGCAATTGTGTGACTTTAAGGTAAACTTGTTAAAATATGTATAAATATATATTAAGAGGCATTAATAAGTTTTGTATGTTTTATTGAGGCACCAGTAGTCCTAGAGAAACTATATATCGTCCAAACTAGGACTGTTTTGACAGTGAAAGGGGCACTATATGAATACTTTACCAGAAAAATGGGTATTAAACTGAGACTGTTGTAAGCAAAGTGAGATAGGTAGTCTCTCTGTGTAGTTCTGCAGCAATTAGTTGCATCTACAATGTCTGTGTTAACCGAGCATGTGGTAAATGTTATTCTTCCCTTCTTCCATGCATCCTTTAATCACTTCCCACAAAAAATACATTTAGTGACTCTTCCACCAAGATGGAACTTTCACCTTATGGGCTGCTCTTCTCTGTAGTCTATCTTCTGTTTTTGTGTGTCTTTTCTGATATTTTAATAGGATGTTGGGAAGGAGGTACAGCAGGGATAACTTGCTTTCTGCCTTGCTCACTGACAAGTCTTAAAGGTTATATTTAGTGAATTGCAGCAGCTACATGTCTTATTCAGCTCAGAAAGCACAAAAGATCCTCTATCCCCATATGTAAGTATACCAGTTTCTCACCTAGGCATAATTTTTTTTTTTTAAAAGATTTTATTTATTTATTTAAGACAGAGAGAATGAGAGCACATGAGAGGGGGGAGGGTCAGAGGGTGAAGCAGGCTCCCTGCCGAGCAGGGAGCCCGATGCGGGACTCGATCCAGGGACTCCAGGATCATGACCTGAGCCGAAGGCAGTCGCTTAACCAACTGAGCCACCCAGGCGCCCACACCTAGGCATAATTTGAGGAACATACTCTGTGAAACGGGTCCTGTGTTTCAATGTTTTGTCAGGTTGAGCACCATGACTACCAGTTCCACAGCTGTTACACTTAGGTAGGCTTTGGTGAGAAACATGGGCTCTCATGCTGGGGAAAGGTAGAATAATATGTGTAGAGCAGGTGCTGGGAGAGAGACAAATACTGTATTAGTTGGATCCCTGTGTCAAAAAGTCAAATAAAGCATATGCAAATTTGTTCTAAGTAGGGAACATATAATCTAGAGGGTGTAAAGAGTTCATGATAGCTAGAAATTTTAGGTACTAGGTAATCCTCAAATTTAAATGTGAAAATACCATGGTTCTGTATAGTCAGTGAATTTTAGTAGTTCATATTAATGAGCACTTGCTGAATGCCATGTACTGTTATAGGTGCATTATCTTCATTAACTCATTCATTCTTCACAACAACCCTGTGAGAATAGATAGTATTATCTCACTTTACTTGTGGAATCAGGGCTCCAAGAGAATACTTGTGCCAAGCTATGCAGCTAAGATTTATACAAAGGTCCATGGTTCTACAGTAGCCCAAGTCCTTAACCTCCCTATGTGATATTCTACATTTGTAGTACTAGCTCACACAGATGATGCTAATCCAGTCCCTTGAGATAGGTGTCTTACAAGACCTAAGATGCCAGGTCTTCAGTCAATCTGATAGAATTTTATGGTTTTCTTTGTTTCAAGTTTTTATTTAAATTCTAGTTAGTTGACATATAGTGTAATATTGGTTTTAGGAGTAGAATTTAGTGACTCATCACTTACATATAACACCCAGTGCTCATCCCAACAAGTGCCCTCCTTAATACCCATCACCCATCTAGCCCATCCACCCACCCACTTCCTTTCATCAACCCTCAGTTTGTTCTCTATCATTAAAAGTCTCTTATGGTTTGCCTCCCTCTCTTTTTCCCCCCTTCCCCTTTGTTCATCTGTTTTGTTTCTTAAATTCTACATATTAGTGAAATCATATGGTATTTATCTTTCTCTGACTTTTTTCACTTAGCATACTACACTCTAGCTCCACCCACATTATTGCAAATGGCAAAATTTCATTCTTTTTGATGGCTGAGTAATATTCCACTGTATGTATATGTGTGTGTGTGTGTCTATCACATCTTCTTTATTCATTCAGTATGATGGGGTTTTATCACAGGAGAAAGTAAATATCTGGTAAGAGAGGAGGTTTAAAAAAAACAGCAAAAACCTGAAGGCCAGTTGTGTGGATGGATGAGTAAAACAGTGAAGGGAGCACTAAAGAAAGCTTGTGACTCAAAGAAAACACAGATCTAGCTACAGGGCTCACTAAAACATGCCATGCCTTGGATAACATGACAGATTCCAGATTCTGAATGAGTTGGGTCATGCTCATACATCTAATGTCAGTCTGACCAGGATTAACTCAGGATCAGGCAGGCTGGGTAAGGAGGTGCCCCTGATCTTGAAATTAGAACTAATAGTACTGACTCCTCTTGGAGGAGCTGAGAAATCAGGGGATGACTACAATTTTAATATCTTCAGAGAGCTTCCCTTGTTAAAAACTTCTTTAAAGTTTGTAACTGAAGACAAAAGAGAAGTCATTCACGGGTAAGAGACACACCGGGGCAATGAAACTCTTATATTAAAACATTGTTTCAGATGTTTTGGAAAGAAAACATTAGATCTAAAATTCAGTTACATCATGTAATTATATTTAATATTGTCTATGAATAGAGATCTATTTAATGATTCCAAGTTGAGAAAATAATTTTTGACATCTGTTTCAATATTTTGGCTGTATTCCTGACAAGTAGAATTTCAAAGATAGTTCAGTGGAGGCTCACTCATCATGAAAAGGAAAGAAGCTAGAAAAGACAATGAATTAAGGTACTGAAGCATCCTCTGGGACATATGGCAAATGACTTTTTCTAAAGAGAGAAGTCAAATCATTATACAAAAGAAAGGTGTATTTGAGGATCAAAATTCAAAGTGAGTATCTTCCCTGTTATACTCATTCAGGTGAAGCTCAGGAAAGCAGGACTTCATGGATAGAAACTTGGGATTTCATGGTGACAAAAATGCTCAACTATGGCGAGTCATGTAGGGGAAGGCAAGCAGCAGGGTCAGCGAGGTATGTGCAACTAAGTAAAGGTTGGGTCAGTCATGTTTTACAGATCCATCTTAGGAAGTGCCAAGGGCCATCAAAGCCAGATTGACATTATTGCAGACATTTTCAGGTTTGCTTATAGAAACGTTGAAGAGGAAGACATAATTCAGTGTCAAGAAAATATAGATTAGCATTTTCAAAATGACTCAGTGTGAGGTGGGCTGGGGTAGGGGCAATGAAAACTTTATTTTGTGCAGTATAAGCCACATTATACAAATCCCATTAATGTATTGTCTCATTTCATCCTCACAACACTTTGTGGTAGGATACTGTTATTATCTGCAATTTTCAGATGAAGAACCTGAGGCTCAGAGAGGTAGAGTAACTTGCTTAAGCCCATATACATGGTAATTTGGACTTTGGGTCTATGACGAAAGCCTATAGTCAATGTCTGTTGTTATGAAAAGTTACATTGGCTCCTAGAGAATTCCTCATCTTTATGAGATTCTCCATTTAGGATATTTTCTCTTGGCCCTATCCTTGGGAGCAAATACCTAGTGCTAAGGAGACCTTTATTGATTAGATCAACATTGATTTTGTAGAGCAAGTAGATATGTGTAGTTAATCTGGGGTCCTTCTGGATAAGATTCTGGGGGTCAAACCAAACCCCATGGATAGGTGTATGAAGCTTATGCAATGCCTCACATGGACTCCAGCTGTTCAGGTGCTAAGATGAGCAGTGCACAGCCTTCTACCTCAAGGAAAGGTCAACCCCCAAGGCAAGGCAAGAGATCCAGGTTATCTCAACACTTTATCTCAACACTTTAAAATCTGCCCTCTACTAAATCCACCCTTTGCCCTTCCTGTCCTCCACTCCACTACAGTGAATGCCTCACCATTCGTTTTTAACCCTCTCCACCTTTAACCACACTGTTCTCTGCAAGAAATATCCATAACTTATTAACCACTTCGTTAACTTCTATTTATGCTTTAAGAACGATGGTTCAAATGGCTTATCATGAGTGAAGAACTTCTTAGTTCCCAAGGCAGATGCAATCACTTTATCTTCTGAGGACCTCCAGTAATTTTTCCAGACCTCTGCTATAATACCTTCTAGGTAGCACAGCATAGGTCACAAACCTGTAAGTCATTCCAGGTCATCATCCATTTATCCTCTTCCTAAATCAACATCTACATCATAGTAAGTATCAAATAATATTTACTGAATAAAATTTATAACACATAAGCACTTAAAAATGTTGTGTTATTAACCAGAAATTTTACTTATAAATAAGACTTAATTGTGGTAAATTTGGAGACAGTATAGTCATTTAAACTTCTAAAATGGACTCACCTTTGAGACATGTGGGTGGCACAGTCAGTTAAGTGATGACTCTTGGTTTCAGTTCAGGTCATGATCTCAGGGTTATGAGATCGAGCCCCGCATCAGGCTCTGCACTCACCATGGAGTCTTTTTAAGACTCTCTCTCCCTCTGCCTCTCCTCCACACAACCCCCCAGCCCGTTCTTGCTCTCTCCCTCTCTCTTTCAAATAAATAAATAAAAATCTTGAAAATGCACTCACTTTTGAGTGACTATAGTGAGAGGGCAGGAATATAAATTTAGGACTGAAATGGAGATGAACATAAAATCTTACACAGGAGACATGGTTACATAGTACATAGAAATGTGGATTCTGGGGTGAAAGAAAACCAAGTTTAAAACCCTGCTAGTAGAGCAAGATGGCAGATTAGGAAGCTGCAGGGCCTATTTCCCCCACCAGAGATACCAGGTTAACAACAATATAGAGACTAGAATACCTTTCTGAGAACTCTAGACAACAGTTGAGAAACTACAGCATCCAAGGCCATTGTAAATAAGGGATTCCAGTGAAGGGAGTAGGAAAAGTCATAGCACTTGGTGCATCTGCTTATGCCCCTTTCTCTATGAAGCATAGCACAGAGCAACCAGTAGGAAAACCCCCATACCAGGGCTTCTCCCACAGGAGAGAAACAAACAAACAAAAAATGGATCATGTGTCCAGTGTTCTGTCTTGTATGGGGTTTGCTCAAGGGACTGGTTTGTGTTTCACCTGACTTGAAGTACTGATGAGACTGGTACCAGATTTTGGAAGCCACTGAAAACACAGGTGAGCAGCAATTCTTCAGGCAGATGCTAGAGGAAGCAGGAGTTAAGAAAAGGTTCAGGAGGTTCCTAAAACCTCCAGCCAGACAGATTGGTGAATGTCTTTCCTTGCATGAAGTCAGGAAGCAAAGACTGAGAGAGGTGGTTGTTTTTTCAAATGCCAAGTTCCCAGCCAAAAAATTACAAAGCATATAAATTTAAACAGGAAAACATGGCCCAACTAAAAGACCAAAATAAAATTCCAGAAACTGACTCTAAAGAAATGCAGGTCTATGAGCTGCCTGACAAAGAATTTAATATAACTCCCGTAAAGATGTTCAGTGAGGTAAAAAGAGAACACAGATAGACAACAAAACAAATTCAGAAAAATGATGCATAAACAAAATGAGAATATCAACCAAGAGGTAAAAACTATAAAAAATTACATGGAAATTCTGAAGCTGAGAAATACAGTAACTGAACTGAAAAAAATCATTAGTAGGGTTCAACATCAGAATTCATCAGGCAGAAGGAAGAATCACCAAACTTGAACAGAGGTTATTTGAAATCATCAAATCAAAGAAGCAAAAAGAAAATAGAATGGAGAAAAGTGAGGAGAGGCTAAAAACTTATGGGACAGTATCAAGTTATCAATATCTGCATTATGGAACTCTCAGGAGAAGAGAATAGAAAAAAGCAAAGAGATTATTTGAAGAAATAATGACTGAAAATTTCCCAAATCTGAGGAAAAGAATTGACATAGAGATTCAAGAAGCTGAAAGAACTCCAGCTAGAATAAATTAAAAGATATTTGGGCTCTTTCCATAATTTGGCTCTTGTTGATAATGCTGCTATAAACATCAGGGTGCATATATCCCTTTGATTTAGTATTCTTGTATCTTTGAGTAAATACCTAGTAGTGCAATTGCTGGGTCATAGGGTAGTTCTATTTTTAACTTTTTGAGGACCCTCATACTGTTTTCCACAGTGGCTGCACCAGTTTGCACTCCCACCAACACTGCACGAGGGTTCCCCTTTCTCCGCATTCTCTTCAACACCTGTTGTTTCCTATGTTGTTAATTTTAGTCATTCTGACAGGTATGAGGTGTATTTCATTGTAGTTTTGATTTGCATTTCCCTGATGATTAGTGATGTTGACCATCTTTTCATGGGTCTGTTGCCCATCTGTATGTCTTCTTTGGAAAGATGCCTATTCATGTCTTCTGCCCATTTCTTAACTGGATTATTTGTTTTTTGGGGTGTTGAGTTTTGTAAGTTCTTTATTTATTTTGGATACTAACCCTTTATCAGATATGTCATTTGCAAATATCTTCTCCCATTCTGTAGGTGGCTTTTTAGCTTTGTTGATTGTTTCCCTCACTGTGCAGAAGCATTTTATTTTGATGAATGGATAAAGAAGATGTGATACACACACACACACATATACATACAGTGGAATATTACTCAGCCATAAAAAAGAATGAAATCTTGGCATTTGCAACAACATGGATGGGGCTAGAATATTATGCCAAGTGAAGTAAGTCAGTCAGAGAAAGATAAATATAAATACAATTTGTCTTTTATGTTGAAATGAATGAACAATAGCACAAATATGATTTCACTCATATGTGAATTTAAGAAACAAACAAATGAACATGCAGGGAAAAAGAGAGAGGAAAACCAAGAAACAGACAATTAAAGAGAAAAAATTGTTGGTTACCAGAGGAGAGGTGGATGGGGGAGGGGTTAAACAGGTGATGGGTATTAGGGAGGGCACTTGTGATGAGCACCAGTTCTGGTATGTAAGTGTTAAATCACAAAATTCTACACCTGAAACTAATATTGCACTGTATGTTAACTAACTGGAATTTATTTATTTTAGAGAGAGGGGAGGGGTAGAGGGAGAGAACCTTAGGCAGACTCTGCACTGAGCACAGAGCCCAACACAGGGCTCAATCTCATGACCCTGAGATCATGACCTAAGCCAAAATCAAGAGTTGGTTGCCCAACTGACTAAGCCACCCACGTACCCCAACTAACTGGAATTTAAATAAAAACTTTAAAAAAAGAATAATTAAAAGAAAACCATACCAGGCCCATTATAATCAAGCTGTCTAAAGTCAAACACAAAGAATTTTGAAAGCAGCAAGGGAAAGCCATTTGTCACAAACTTCAATAAGATTTTCAGTGGATTTTTTAGTAGAAACTTTGCATTCCAGAAAGGAGTGGGATGACATATTTAAAATCTGACAGAAAAAACTAACAACCAAGAATACTATATCTGGCAAAACCATCTTTCAAAAATGAAGAAGTAATTAAGATTTCCCGGATAAAAACTGAGTAAGTCCATTACCATTAGACCTGCTCTACAAGAAATGGTAAGGAGAATCCTTTATGTTGAAATGAATGGACAACAGCACAAAACCATAGAAAAATATAAAGTTCTTCCATAAAAGTAAATACATGGACAAATACAGTAACCTGTACTATTATAATTGTGAAGTATAGAATTTAAAAAAAATAAAAATCATAAATCTCTGTTAAAAGGTATAGAATATATAGATACAATTTGTGACCATAACAAAGTGTTGGGGGGTTCTATAAAAGCACTAGAGGTTTTGTATGTAATTAAAGTTAAGGTGTTATTAGTTTATAATAGAATGCTAGAACTTTAAGATGTTTTATGTAATTACAGTGGTAACCACAGATAAAATATCTATAGAGTATATACAAAAGGAAATGAGAAGGGACTCACACATATTACTACCAAAGAGAGAGAGAGAGAGAGAAAGAAACACGGTAATGCAGTAAGAGAGGAAAGAAGGGACCAAAAAAGCCACAAGACATGAAGAAAACATTTTTTAAATGGCAATTAAGTCCTTCCTTATCAGCCTTTACTTTAAATTAAGGTGGATTAAACTCCCCATCAAAAGACATAGATTGGCTGAATACATGAAAAACAGGATCCAACAATATGCTGCCTACAAGAGACTCATGTTAGGTCTAAGGACACACATAGGCTGAACATGATAGGATGGAAAAAGATATTTCATGCAAATGGTAACCAACAGAGAACAGGCATGGTTATATTAATATTAGACAAACTAGACTTTAAATCAAAATTGCCAGGTGCCTGGATGGCTCAGTCGGTTAAGTCAGTTAATCAAGAGTTGTCTGACTTTTGATTTCAGCTCAGGTCATGATCTCAGGCTTGTGAGATTGAACCCTGCTTCGGGTTCCATGCTGGGCATGGAGCCTGCTTAAGATTCTCTCTCCCTTTCCCTCTGCCGCTCCCTCAACCCCCTCCACACTCGCACACTCTCTCTAAAAAAAAAAAAAACAAAAACAAAAACACAACTGTCACAAGAGACAAAGAGAGTGACATTATATAATGATTAAAAGGTCAATTTGCCAAGAAGATATAGTAATTATTAATATTTATGCACCAAATCTCAAAACTCCTAAATATATGAAGAATACTGACAGAATTGAAGGAAGAAGCATATAGCAACACAATAATACTAGGGACTTCAAGGTTTCGTTTCCAATAATTGATAGAACAACCAGACAGAAGATCAACAAGGAAATGGAGGACTTGAACAGCACTATAGACCAATTGGACCTAACAGACATATACAGACCATTCTACCCAACAACAGCAAAATATACAATCTTCTCAAGTGCACATGGAACATTCTTTAGGATAGACATAGTTTAGGCCATAAAAACAAATCTTAAAAAAATCCTTGAAGATTGAAATCATAGTACCTTTTTTGATCACAATGGAATGAAACTAGAAATCAGTAGCACAAGGAAAACTAGAAAATCCACAAATATATGAAAATTAAGCAATATGCTCTTATACAGCCAATGGGTCAAAGAAGAAATCACAAGAGAAATTGAAAAATACCTTAAGACAAATGAAAATGGAAATACAACATACAAAAAATTATGGGATGCATCAAAAGCATCACTAAGAGGGAGGTTTAGAGCTGTAAATGCATACATTAAAAAATAAATATCTTGGGTAAATCTTGGGAATAAAAGGCAGAACATAAGGAATATAATCAATGATATTGTAATAGGGATGATGGGGACAGATGGTAGCTACACTTGCAGTGAACACAGGATAATGTATAAACTTGCCAGATCACTAAGTTATACACCTGAAACTAATGCAACAGCGTGTGTCAACTATATTCAAATTAAAAAATAATAATAAAAATAAAAAATATCCCAAATCAACAACATAACAAAGAAGAACAGATTGAACCCCAAACTAACAGAAGAAAGGAAATAATAAAGATTAGAGCCAAGGTAAATGAAATAGGAAATAGACAAGCAATAGGAAAAAATCAATGAAACAGAGCATTTTTTAAAGATAAAATTGGCAAACTCTTAGCTAGAATAACTAAGAAAAAAGAGAGAAGACTCATATAACTAAAACCAGGAATGAAAGAGGGGACATTGCAACTGATGCAACAAAAATAAAAAAAGATTATAAAAAGAATACTGTGGACAGTTGTATGCCAACAAATTGGATAATGCAGAAGAAATGTGTAAATTTCAATAAACACATAACCTACAAAGACTGAATCATGAAGAAATAGAAAATCTGAACAAAATAGCTAGGAAGGCACTTGCCTGGATAGCTGAGACTCTACTACTGTAACCAAGAGTGCTTATAAAATCAACTGCTTCTACTTCAGAACTTCCATTCTTTCCCAAATGTATAAGACTGATCTAAATGGCAGACCAACCAATTGTAAATGGTTTACTATGTTCAATTCATTTCATAATAACATCTTACATTTAGAACATGTTCTGAAGAGCAGGGTATTTTTTCTTTTAAATACATTGTAGCATTCTTTCTTGAAATTTACTGTGATTTTCACAGGCTGTCTGTTCCATTCATGCAGTCACTGATTAAAAACCAACCAAAACCCTCAACATTAATCTGGGGCATTCTTGGTACAGGTGGTAGGTAGGGGCACTGGTGAGAGTTTGACTGGTTTGTAAGGAAATCAGGAGAAAAAAGCTAACTCTCAGTCTTAGATGGTGAATTTAAAAGTGCCTGAGCCCTGTCAGTGACCACAAATCAAAAGGACAGTGGTTGACTTAGGCTACTTAGGAAGGGTATATAAATTCATTATTTGGTTAGGAGTACAATCATAACTTACAGAGAAATTCTTTGGAAATTCACTAACCATTCAATTTCTAGTACTATTGACCAATTCTAAGTTTAGCTGCTCAAAACATTTCTTGTTAGGAAAGTCTTTTATCTTTTTATCATGTTCCTCAATGTAACTTTATAAGCCTAAACTTGAATCCATGAAGTTGGGTTCATTCCACTGCCTATGACATTCTGTGCACTATCTCATCTCTTATGCGTGAAGCAGGTATCTCTTCTGACAACTTAAATTCAACCAGTTGCCTCTGTTCAACAGTGGACAGTAAACACTTGTTGTATTTGCAGTTTATTTTCTTATCCTATATGTTACAAATTCTCAATATGATTAACCTCACTACAGGCCTAGAGATTAAACTAAATAGAAGTAGAAAATGGAGAATATAAATAGAAAAAATGGTTAAAATACAAAAAAAAAAAAAGAATTCTTAAAACCAAGTACTCATGAGAAGCTGAAAGAAAACATAATAAAATGATGACTAGAACTTTTTCTATGAAGCATAGCATTTATTCACATCAAGAGAAAGATCATGAACTTCAAGGAGAGCGATGTTATATGGAGAACAGTGCCAGTCTTACTCAGTGCTGGAACTTTCCCTAACCCCTTAGATAGATTTAGTTGTTCCTTCTTCTGTAATACTGTAACATTGCTTTCATCCTATCCTTATGCTGGGGGAACCTAAAATTTTCACCTTTTTTTGCCTTTCCTACTAGATATTGAGATCCCTGATACTCTCCTATAGCCCTAATCCTGGGCACAGAACATGGTATATAGTAGGTACACCATAAATATTCTGTGAAGTAATGAATGAATGGCAGAAAAAGGCAACATAAAAGCTTTTTGAAATATGAGGTAATAATCCACTAAGGACTTCAGAGATAGTTCATGGCCCAAAGAGATAAATCAGCCATGCCTTACTACTGATTCATCCTGCTTCATTTCCTCACACTTCTAAGCACCAATGCAGACACTGTCGCTGTCTTCTTGGAGCTTAGGTAATAATAATAGTAATTATAATATTATTAAATTGTACTAGTATGGTAATAATAATAATGATAAATGCTAATTGTTGAGTGCCTACTATATGCTGAGTACTGTGCTAGAAACTGTAAATACCCAAAGTGGTAACCCAGATACAGCATCAACCCTCACGAAGTATATATATCACAGTTTGGAAGTCACGCACACTGCAGATGTCCAAAATAGAACTCATATTTTCCACCCTTACTCCAAGCCTGCTCCATCTATGTGTTATATGATTGTATGAGATCTAAAGGTAAAATAAACCATTTACTCAGAAGTCCTGGTACTCAGAACAAAAATGAAAACAAAACCCCATTATTTTACAGTCTCCTGGATCAATTTATTTAGAGAACACTGAGATAGAAGACTACTGGGTCAAACATTTAGTCCAGCTTCTACTTCCGGTTAGCTGTGTAATGTTAAGTAAATTGACCTACTGTCTTTGTAGTTTCCTCAACTGGATAATGTGGGGATTAACCTAGACGATATCTGTAAAGGCTCAGACAGCTTAAACATCCTATGGTTCCATGAATTGGCAGTTGATAATGACCTTTAAAAGTGGAGAAAACCCAGTGACTATACCCTCATTTTTTTGTGGATACAGAATTGTTCTGACATGGCAGGAAATAGGCTGAAATTAGTACATATAGTTAGATCATAATAATGTAAATATGTTCCATGAGATATATGCAGTTACTAACACTATAGCAGAACCCCATCTAGATTTCAGATTTAAAAAAAAAGAGTGCCTTATGTATGTGTTGCCTTTCTTGATTTACAACTTCACCTACAGGGTAAAATACATGTACTAGGTTTCTTTCTTTTCTTTTTTTTTTTAAGATTTTATTTATTTGCGAGAGAGAGAATGAGAGACAGCATGAGAGGGAGGAGGGTCAGAGGGAGAAGCAGACTCCCTGCTGAGCAGGGAGCCCGATGTGGGACTCGATCCCGGGACTCCAGGATCATGACCTGAGCCGAAGGCAGTCGCTTAACCAACTGAGCCACCCAGGCGCCCATGTACTAGGTTTCTTTAAAAGTCATCTGTGATCTTGTTCTAAGTTCCCCTAACATTCTTACTCTATCACATTGCTAATATCCTTTGCTTCAACCAAATTAATCTAGTCATTGTTCTTCGAAGAAATCAGTGTAACACTTCTAAGCTGCTATTTATGCCATTCCCCTTGCTTATTTAGCAGGATGTTAAATGGGACTTTACATATAATCTTGTAATTTCCAAAACTGAAGATAGTGGATATCAAGTACCCATATCTTGCAAAAAGAGTTGATGGACATGCCCTTATCGAACATTTGAAAGCTGGATAAAACTGCTCCTGAATTTTTATACCATCACCCACCTTCATAGTATATAAAAGAAGTCAAGACATTCAAAATAAATTATTCATATAATGAAACAATTATTTCTTTGAAGATGGTTGTATGTGTAGTAGTAGGGAATACTATAACATTTCAGTACCCTTTGCCATAACCCATCTCCATCCAAATGAAAAGGCCCAGCAAGCTCTGAATGATGTCATATAGCCAAAGTGGTATTAAAATTTTTGTTGTAACTTAACTCATGTTCCTTGGAATTGGCGGGAACACAGAGACTGGTGCCTGATTCTTACCTGGCAAAGTTTAAAAGCCTGTTCCTGAGACCCTTAGCAGAAAGAGTGCCCTGAAAGCCAGTTGCACTTTCACCAAATTAAGAAAGTGTTTCTGTGTCCAATGGGCCAAGTAGACACTGTGAGTAATAGAGAGGCTAAAACAATCTTGGCAGGAGGGGCTAGAATCTTGATAGAAGGGCTGTTTTCATCAGCACAAATTGGGGTTGGGGAGTAGGAAGAAACAATTGCAATGGAATGAGTGATGATGGATTTTTTATTTTGATTGTACTGGACATTTAAATACCATCAAATGACCCTATTCTAAATAAACAAACATGGCTGGAAAAAATATGGAATCCTCCATGATATTAAGAGAGCAGTGAAGGGAGATCTTACAGAGTTTATTTGAAAAACTGCAGTAATAAAGTTTGTTGTTTGTATCCTCACCATGTTCAGCCCATAACATAAATGGGTTACATTTGGAAGGTCCTCCTGACTCCTTTTCTATTCTAAGCTTTTCTTTCTTTTAAGAAGCTTCTCCTGACCCCAGTCCTTGAAAATTTCCTCTGAATTCTTACTGTGTCAATTATGTATACCATTCACATGATTCTTTGTCTATCCTGCCTGCTATGTTTTATTATTTACATGCTAGCATCATACTCTGTTTCCTCAACTGAGTGCTAAGGCCAAATGAAGAGAAAGGGGACTACCATTTCTTAAGCACCTACTCTGTGCCAGGAACTTCATCTACTTTACCTTATCTAATTTTCACAATAACCCCTAGCAGTGGGCATGATCTTCGAAGACTTGTTACAGATAAAAACATAGAAGTTCAGTGAATTCATATAATTTGGTTATTGAACCATCTGTACTTTCAAATAAACCTCAAGTCATTTTTCATGAAATTTTCAGGTTGAACAATGTATTATCTGAGTAGATTATTTTTATCCATTTCAAGAAATATACTTTTTTTCTTATAATGGCTCTAACTTCCAAAACAGTTAAGTATTAGAAATGATGGGAATCATTCTTGCATTGCTCCAGTTTTTTTTTTTTTTAATTGAAGCATAGTTGACACAACATTACATTAGTTCCAGGTGTACAACATAGTGATTCAACAAGTCTGTACATTATGCTGTGCTCTCCACAAGTGTAACTACCATCTGTCACCATACAACACTATTACATACCATTGTGTATTGTTCCAGTTTCTACTAAGAATGTTTTTATATTACAGCATTTAAGTTAGAACATTTACTCCATATGTAAGTTTTAGGTATATGTATTTTATCATTTTAATCTAAGAATATTTATTTTTAGTTAACTATGATATTATATGGGGGATAGACACTAAATTCTTTTTACATATGCCTTATTGGGATCTATCAATATGATCATATGGTTTTGATCCTTGTCCGCTTGATATGATGAACAGAAGTTTCATGAATAAAAAATATATACCTCTCTGAAATAAATCCTACTGGCTCTTTAACTATAGCTCTGTGTTTGAATTGGTAGTATTTTATTCAGTACATGTATTTTGGGGTGCACAGATAAGATTAAAGCAAAAATACCACTTTAGGCACTTCCTAAAGGTTTGACGTGTAGTTTTATCCTTGGATTTACTTTTAGAATCCTCTACAATTGAAGTTATGATTTCCTCTTTGACCTAAGAAATAGTTTTGTAAAAACTATAAAAAAAGCTATTGTTTTATATTATGATGTAATATTATTCACTACATAAATGATTAGTATTAGTATTGGTATGCCTTCATTGTTCTGTGTGACAAAATATAATCTTATACCTATGGAATGCTTTTAGGTTTGCATTCACCTTTATCTCTCAGTAGTAGTAAAATATCTGCTTTCATTATTTTGTGATTTCCACTATATCTTTGCCTAGATATTTGTTTTTATCCTTTCTATGAAATCTGTGTTTTATGTACTTCTCATTGTATTAAACTATATAAGCTACTTTTTTTACAAACTCAAAAATCTTTTTGTTAACAATAATACCTCATTTCTAACACATTCCCTTGACCAGAACTACTATTCACAAGTCTCATTTAGATGCAAGAGAAGAAGCTGAGAAATGTAGTTTTCCTGTGTTGCCAGGCAAATAGCATTGTTTCTGCCATAGTCTGCCCTTCTGGTTGCCAAATATCCATTTCACTCTGCTTCCCATAAAATTAAAAATGTTCATCTACTCCCTAATGAAGAAAAACCAAAGTCGCATCTGTGTAATGAATCCAGCTTAAATTTCAGAATCTCTAGTCTATGCCCAGTACTCTCCCTTAAAACTAGATGTGATTGTTTTCAGTTTGGTGACCTATGAACTAAAGAAGACAAGTTATCTGGCCACCACCACACATATCAAAAATATAATAGCGGAGCAAGTAAAAGGATATTAGAGGAAAGAAGGAAGGAAGCAAGCAAGCAAAGGAAAGAAGGACTTTCCATTCACAAAAAGGAATAAAGGAATACATACCCCTCAGTCACTAGTACATAGCAAGGTTGAAATCTGAAAATCAGGCATTATGAAGGCCCTCTGCCCTGTGGGGGTAAGAAGTCTCTTGATTAAGGCCCAATTCTGCTCACTGAGAGGGAATCCTTGTTGATTATTGCTGAGGCTGGGCTCTACCTTCTAGGAAGTTCTTCTTTTACATTCTCTTCCTTGGTCACATCTGAAATGCATGGGAATGTGTCCTGTGGGCACAGCTGTCTTAACTTACTACAGATACTGAAATTGAGACTGCAAGTTCTAACTTTCCAACTATCAGAGACTTTGAAGGATTTTGATCTATTTGCTTCAAGCCAGTTCCATGTACCAGTAATCATACGAACAAGCATTTCCTACATGTAATTCTCAAGTCTGATTTATTTTGCATCCTTACACAAAAAACATACACACTCTCTCATTAATAGTAGTTATCTTAAGGCTATCTTTAAAAATGGGTAGAGAACCATACCTTTAATTTTTTCATTGTCCTGAATCACTTTATTCAGCTGAGAAGTATTACTGAAATCTTATCCCCTCAACATTTTTTTCATTCCCAATTCTCTTCCTAGTCAGCTTGCAAACTGATTGTATTCTGAGTTCATCTCTTTGGTATATTATCTTGCCAAATATTTGCAGGCAATACCCAGCAGCACACACTACAAAGTTTTTCAACCTTTTTCTCTAGGATTGCTGGCTAAGTATGCATCTGATTATACCTCCAAGTTACTGAAGGTAATGACTTATTAAAAGATTTACACTGCATGCAATACATTTTCATCTTTCTAGCGTCTTTCATCTGTTACTTTGCTTCCTAACACCCAAACACATATTTTAGGTTTTTGTTACAGCCGCATCCTAAGACATCAATTTATATATTAGTAAGTTAGGTTCCTACAATGGTAACAAGTGTCACATACTTCTTGCTCCTGCAAAATCCAATGCAAATGATCCTGACTGAGTGGTTATCCTCTGGGTACTGATTCAGGAATCTAGGCTCCTTGAATTGTTTTGCACTCTAAAATGAAACTATTTCTATATTTTTTTTCCCTTAGAATAAATCCATTTTGATGCTTCTTCTGTCATCCTGTTTGATGCTTTATGTTTTTAAAAAGATTTATTTATTTGAGAGAGAAAGGGAGCGAAAGAGAGTGCACGAGTGGGAGGGGCAGAGGGAGAGAGAATCTGAAGGAGAGTCTGCACTGAGCATGGAATGGGGAGCCCATCGCCGGGATCGATCTCATGACCCTGAGATCAGGACCTGAGCCCAAACCAAGAGTCAGATGGTTAGCCAACTGGGCCACCTAGGCACCCCTTGATGCCTTATATATTTTTATAACTTGTTTGTCATTGACATGTTTCCTGTTTTATTAAATAAAATACCTTTCTCAGTTTATTGGGAAGGTATGCATACACCGTTTTCATTCAAGAGTTTACATTAATATTGAAATATATATTTGAACTTAATTATAATTATTTTAACAATGAATCCTTGTCTCATCCTATCTGATGAGACATTTATTCTTTGGCAATTTCTATTTATTCCCTATGAAATTTTAAGTTCAGATTATTACTTATTGTCACAGAAGTATCTTATAAAATCTATCGTCTTTTAACAGGTATTTTTAGTATAGCTTTAGATTTTATTGCCAACTTAAATTATTTAGACTTAAGTGTATATTTTAACTGGCTTTAGTGCTCACAGCAAGTCTTCTCCTATAAACAACTCATCTTGAGTTCTTTGCTTTGATTATTTCCAGAGGAAACTGGAGCAAATCTTCAAGTTCTAGCAATTTGAGAGGAGGAGTATACTTCTGGGAATTATGTAGGTGGATATCTGAGAAAGTGTTGTTGCTAAGTTCCCATAAGTGCCACCTTGACTATGTATATAATTTCTCATTCACAAAATCTTTTCTCTCAATCTTCTGTAGAACTACTTTCTCTAGTGTTTAAAAAAGGCAGAAAAGAAAAGAAAAAAGAAAAAGCAACTTAATTTAATCATGTACCATCAACTTGTTTTTTCTACTAAAATTGCTTATAAGGACAAAGAAAAACTTTGAAATTCAAGGATTTTTCCAAAATAAATCAAAATCTTGGTTATTTTTCATTATTCGCCATTGCATGGTACACAGTTTTATTAATGATAATTGGATCTTTTTCACCTCCAGATTTTCTTTCATACTTTTTTGATCATTAATTTCATTAATAATTTTAATATTTGTTCTTCTGGGATTCAGATTATGTATAATTTAGATTTCCACAATCTATTCTCTGTGTCTCTTAGAGGTTGTTTTATTATTTTAATGTCTTCATTCTTCAGGGTTCTGGTAAAATATAACAAATTTGTATTCTACTTCAGTGATTTGATTACGCATCAATCTGGTTTATGCTTCCCTCATGGTATATTTTTATTTGACAATTGTGAATTTTCATTTCTGGAAAATTGTTCCTAATTTCATATTTTCCCCTTATGGTTGGTTATTCTTAGTTCATAAATGCTATGTACTCTGAAATGTTATTAAGAACACAAAACCTATTTTTACTTTGGATCTTCATTACTTCAAATATTCTACTTATAAAAATTATAGAACATTACAGAAAACATCCTTAGATATGTTCCTGTCGCTACCATAAATTCTGTGTGTATCTTACCAGTCATAATTTTTACTACATATAGAGCTGTATATTATATCTTATAAAAGTTACATGAATGCTATAATTTTTATTGTATACTTGATTTTCTCTATCTACAGTCTGTTTATGAAATCTATGTTGTTATATATTGTTCATCTATATTTAATTCTGTAGTCTCCCATTGTAAGAATGTACCATAATATATTTGTCCTTTTGTCTGTTGTTGGACATGTATGCCACTTCGTGCTATTATAATTATTCAGTGAGCATTCTTTTTTGTTTTTTTTTACTTTTTTCCCTTTAACCAACATCTGTTAAATGCTACTATGGACAACAGCCTCTGCTAGATACTCTATTTATACAAACATATCTCATTTTTTTAAGTTTTTAATCAGCCAGTGTTCATCACAACAAGTGCACTCCTTAATCCCCATCACCTATTTCACCCATCCCCCCAACCACCTCCCCTCTGGTAACCATCAGTTTGTTTTCTAGAGTTAAGAATCTGTTTCTTGGTTTGCCTCTCTCTTTTTTTCCCTTTGCTCATTTGTTTTGTTTCTTAAATTCCACATATGAGTGAAATCCTGTGGTATTTGTCTTTCTCTGACTTGTTTCACATAGCATTATACTCTCTTGCTCCATCCATGTTGCTGCAAATGGCAAGATTTCATTATTTTTTATGGCTGAATAATATTCCACATATATAGATATATCCATCCCACATCTCCTTTATCCATTTATCAATCGATGGGTACTTGAGCTGCTTCCATAATTTGGCTATTGTAGATAAACATAGGGGTGAATGTATCCCTTTTAATTAGTATTTTTGTATTCTTTGGGTAAATACCCAGCAGGCTGATTGCTGGATTGTAGGGTAGTTCTATTTGTAACTTTCTGAGGAAACTCCATACTATTTTCCACAGTGACTGCACCAGTATGAATTCCCACCAGTTGTACAAGAGGGTTCCTTTTTCTCTACATCCTTGCCAAAACCTGATGTCGTCTCATGTGTTCCTGATTTTAGCCATTCTGACTCGTGTGAGGTGATACTACATTGTAGTTTTCATTGCATTTCCCTGATAAGTGATGATGAGCATCTTTTCATGTGGCCATTGGTCATCTATTTGTCTTCTTTGGAAAAATGTCTGTTCATGTCTTCTGCACATTTCTTGATAGATTATTTGTTTTTTGGGTGTTGAGCTTGATAAGTTCTTTATAGATTTTGGATACTAACCCTTTATCCAATATGTCATTTGTAAATATCTTTTCCCATTCTGTACATTGTCTTTTAGTTTTGTCGATTGTTTCCTTTACTATGCAGAAGCTTTTTATTTTGATGTAGTCCCAATAGTTTATTTTTGCTTTTGTTTCCCTTGCCTCAAGAGACCTATATAGAAAAAAGCTTCTGTGGCCAATGTCAAAGAGGTTACTGCCTGTGTTCTCCTCTAGGATTTTAATGGTTTCCTGTCTCACACTTAGGTCTTTCATACATTTTGAATTTATTTTTGTGCATGGTATAAGAAAGTGGTCCAGTTTCATTCTTTTGCATGTTACTGTCCGGTTTTCCCCACAGCATTTGTTGTAGAGACCATCTTTTTCCCACTGGATATTCTTTCCTGCTTTGTCAAAGATTAATTGACTAAAAAATAAGATTAATTGACTACATAATTGTGGGTTCATTTCTGGTTTTTCAGTTCTGCTCTATTGATCTACACGTCTATTTTTATGCCAGTACCATACTGTTTTGATTACTACAGCTTTGTAATATAACTTGAAGTCTAGAATTTTGATGCCTCCAGCTTTGTTTTTCTTTTTCAAGATTGCTTTGGCTATTCAGGGTCTTTTATGGTTCCATAAACATTTTAGGATTGTTTGTTCTAGTTCTGTGACAAATGCTGTTGGTATTTTGATAGGGATTGTATTAAATGTGTAGATTGTTTTGGGTATTACAGACATGTTAACAATATTTGTTCTTCCAATCCATGAGCATGGAATGTCTTTCCATTTCTTTGTGTCATTTTCAATTTCTTTCATTGGTGTTTTATAATTTTCAGAGTACAGGTCTTTTACCTCTTTTATTAGGTTTATTCCTAGGTATAGTATTGTTTTTGATGCAATTGTAAATGGGATTATTTTCTTAATGTCAATTTCTGCTGCTTCATTATTGTTGTGTAGAAATGCAGCAGATTGCTGTACATTGATTTTGTATCCTGCAACATTACTGAATTCGTTTATCAGTTCTAGCAGTTTTTTTGGTGGAGTCTTTTGGGCTTTCTATATAGAGTATCATGTTATCTGTAAATAGTGAAAATTTTACTTCTTCCTTACCAGTTTGGATGCCTTTTATTTACTTTTGTTGTCTGATTACTGTCACAAGGAATTCTAGTACTATGTTAAATAGAAGTGGTGAGAGTGGACATCCTTGTCTTTTTCTTGAACTTAGGAGAAAGGCTCTCAGTTTTTCCCCATTTAAGATGATATTAGCTATGGGTTTTTCCATTATGTTGAGCTATGTTCCCTCTAAACCTACTTTGCTGAGGGTTTTAATCATGAATGGATGTTGTACTTTATCAAATGCTTTTTCTGCATCTATTGAAATGATCATATGATTCTTATCCTTTCCTTTATTGATGTGATAAATCATGTTGATTGATTTGTGAATATTGAACCACCCTTGCAGCCCAGGAATAAATCCCACTTGATTGTGGTGAATGATTTTTTTTAACGTATTGTTGGATTTGGTTTGCTAGTATTTTGTTGAGGATTTTTGCATCTATATTCACTAGCGATATTAGCCTGTGGTTCTCTTTTTTTAGTGGAGTCTTTATCTGGTTTTGATATGAGGGTAATGCTGGCCTCATAGAATGAATTTGGCAGCTTTCCTTCCTTTTCTATTTTTTTAGAATTGTTTAGGAAGACTAGGTATTAACTTATTTAAATGTTTGGTAGAATTCGCCTGTGAAGCCATCTTGTCCTGGACTTTGGTTTGTATGGAGGTTTTTTTTTGTTTCCATAATACTAACTTTATTAGAAATATTCTTAATTACAGCATTCACTGCTACAGGATTGATTTTTTTAAAAAGATTTCATTTATTTGCTTGACAGAGAGAGAGATAGCAAGAGAGGGAATACAAGCAGGGGGAGTGGGAGAGGGAGAAGCTGGCTTCCCGCAGAGCAGGGAGCCCCATGCGGGACTTGATCCTAGGACCCTGGGATTATGACCTTAGCCGAAGGCAGACGCTTAACGACTGAGCCACCCAGGCGCCCCCAGGATTGATTTTATTCTACATTTTATTTGAAGCAACATTAGTCCCAACCTTAAGTATTATTACCTACTGGGGAAATCAGACAGAACAATAAAATACAGTAAGTTGTTTCTTATTTTATATACTGGAAGGATTACTTCCACTTCTCATTGCACTGATTTTTATCCAAAATCTTATAGGTTAATTATATTTTCTAATAATTCAATACTGAACTCAAAAATTTCCAATTCTTGATCTAATAGTTCCCTATGACGGGCATGCATAAAAGCATTTACAATAAAATGGCTATCCCTTTGATCACCAAAAACACATGTAGAAGCCCCCGTGTAATATTCAAACTAGGCAGCTATGTTTTATCACAACTTATGACACTAATCATAAGTGCCTCCTGGATCTGGATATCTGTTTCCTTCTGCAGATTAGGGAAGTTTTCAGCTATTATTTCTTCAAGTAAATTCTCTGCCCCCATTTCCTTATACTTTCTTTATGAGGAAGAATCATTGCAAGCTTCATCTGTCTATACCAAACAAATTAAAAATCACTCATCACATATTCCTCCCTGAGTCACATAGCACTATTCATTGTAGCCATTCTTATTGTAACACCACGAGATTATATAGACACTTCAGCTCCTGGGAGTTTTTAAATTACCAATTCAATTTCTTTGCTGGTAATCTGTCCAAATTTTCCATTTCTTCCTGTTTCATTTTTGGTAGGTTATGTGTTTCTAGGAATTTATCCATTTGTTCTAAGTTGTCCAATTTGTTGGCATATCGTTTTTGATAATAATCTCTCTTATAATTGTTTATATTTCTGTTGTGTTTGCTGTTATTTCTCCT
Source organism: Halichoerus grypus (assembly GCF_964656455.1). Lineage (NCBI taxonomy): Eukaryota > Metazoa > Chordata > Mammalia > Carnivora > Phocidae > Halichoerus > Halichoerus grypus. The sequence goes on from NC_135727.1 coordinate 10,100,820, forward strand.
CTCCCACTTGTGATTTTATTAATTTGGATCCTTTGTCTTTTTTTCTTGATGAGTCTGGCTTGAGATTTATCAATTTTATTGATTTTTTTCCAAAGAACCAGCTTCTGGTTTCATTGATCAGTTCTATTGTTGTTGTTGTTGTTGTTTTAGTTTCAATATCATTTTTTCCTGCTCTAATCTTTATTATTTCCTTCCTTCTGCTCGTTTTAGGTTTTGTTTGTTCTTTTTCTAGTTCCTTTAGGTGTAAGGTTAGATTGTTTAAGATTTTTCTTGCTTCTTGAGGTAAGTTCCTTCTTAGAACCATAAAGTTCTATAAAGCTATAGTTCTATAAAGCTATAAAGTTCCTTCTTAGAACCACTTTTTCGTGTATACCAAAAGTTTTGAAACATTGTGTTTTCATTTTTGTTTGTTTCCATGTATTTTTGTATTTTTCTTTTATTTCCTGGTTGACTCATTCATTGTTTAGTAGCATGTTATTTAACCTCCATGTATTTGTGGTCTTTCCAGATTTTTTCTTACGGCTGACTTCTAGTTTCATAGCATTTTGGTCAGAAAAGATGCATGGCATGATCTTTTTAAATTTGTTGAGGCTTGTTTTGTGGCCTAATATATGATCTGTTATGGAGAATATTCCATGTGCACTTGAAAAGAATGTGTATTCTGCTGTTTTAAGATGGAATGTTCTGAATATATGTGTTAAATCCATTTGATCCAGCATGTCATTCAAAGCCATTGTTTCCTCCTTGATTTTCTGTTTAGATGATCTGTCCATTGATGTGAGTGCAGTGCTAAAGTCTGCTACTATTATTGTATTATTATTGATTAGTTCCTTTATGTTTGTTATTAACTGTTTTATGTACCTGGGTGTTCCCATGTTGGGTGCATAAATATTTATAATTGTTATATCTTCTTGTTGGATTGTCCCTTTTATTATTATATAGTGTCCTTCTTTGTCTCTTGTTACAGTCTTTGTTTTAGTCTTGCTAAAATCTAAGTATTGCTACTCTGGCTTTCTTTTGACATCCATTTGCAAGACAAATGTTTCTCCATCCCCTCACTTTCAATCTGCAGGTGTCTTTAGATCTAAAATGACTCTCTTGTAGGCAGCATATACATGGGTTTTTTTTTTTTTTTTTTTTAAGATTTTATTTATTTGACAGAGAGAGAGACAGCCAGAGAGAGAACACAAGCAGGGAGAGCAGGAGAGGGAGAAGCAGGCTTCCTGCAGAGCAGGGAGCCTGATGCGGGGCTTGATCCCAGGACCATGGGATCATGACCTGAGCCGAAGGCAGATGCTTAACCATCTGAGCCACCCAGGCACCCCCATGGGTTTTGTTTTTTTATCCATTCTATCACCCTATGTATTTTGATTGGAGTGTTTAGTTCACTTACATTCAAAGTAATTATTTTTGTTAAATTCCATTAACCAACATATAGTACATCATTAGTTTCAGATGTAGTGTTCAATAATTCATCAGTAAGTAATTATTGATAAATATGTATCTACTGCTACTTGTTTTGTGGTTGTTTCTGAAGATTTTCTCCGTTCCTTTCTTGTCTTTCATGATTTGCTGGTATTCTTTAGTGATTTCTTTGGATTTCTTTCTCTTTATTCTTTGCATATTTATTAGTGATTTTTCATTCGTTGTTACTGTTAAGTTTGTACATAACATCTTCTACATAAAGCAGTCTATATTAAGTTGATGGTCATTTAAGTTCGAACCTATTCTTTACTCCTTTCCTCCCCACATTTTAGGTATATGTGTCATATTTTGCATCCTTTTTTTTTTTTTTCTGAGTTCCTTGACTGGCTTTTTACAGAAATATTCAATTTTTAGTGCTTTTGTGTTTCCTACCTTCATGCTGTCACTTTTGGTCTTTCCTTTCCACTCAAAGAGTCCCCTTCTTCTATCCTGAATGATAGCTTTGCTTGATAGAGTATTTGTGGCTGCATGTTTTTCCCATTCAGCATTTTGAATATATCATGCCACTTCTTTCTGGCTTGGAAAGTTTCTGCTGAAAGATCCACTGATAGCCTTTTGGGGTTTCCTTTCTATGTACCTGACTTATTTTATCTTGCTGCTTTTAATATTTTTTTCTTTATCACTGTATTTTGCCATTTTAATTACTTGGTGTGGATCTGCTTTTGTTGGTTTTGTTGGGAGTTTTCTGTGCCTCCTGGATCTGGATATCTGTTTCCTTCTGCAGATTAGGGAAGTTTTCAGCTATTATTTCTTCAAGTAAATTCTCTGCCCCCTTTTCTCTTTCTTCTTCTGGGACTCCTGTAATACGAATGTTATTATGTTTGATGAAGTCACCGAGTTCCCTAATTCTAATCTTATTTTGTATAGTTTCTTTTTTCTCTCTTTTTCTCAGCTTGATTACTTTCCATTACTCTGTCTTCTAGGTCATTAAGTCATTCTTCTGCTTTTTCCAGCCTGCTGTTTATTCCATCAAGTGTGTTTCTTATTTATTGGACCATTTATCTGTGCTATGTTATTCCTTATCTCTATGTTAATGGTCTCATGATGTCCTCCACTCTTTTCTTAACTCCATTGTATATCTTTATGATCACTGCTTTAAATTCTCCATCAAACATGTTACATATATCTGTTTTGTTAGATCTCTGGCCATGACCTTGTCGTGTTCTTTCATTTGGGACAAATTCCTCTGCTTTCTCCTCTTACCTAAATTTCTGTGCCTGTTTCACTGTATTAGAAAAGACAGCTACGTCTCCTGTTCTTGAGGGTAATATCTTTATGAAGAAATGGTCCTGTGGTGCCCTGCTGTGTAGGGTTCCCTGTTCTCCAGGGCCTGGCACTCAGGGAGGGTCTCCAATGTGTGCTGCATGTGCTCTGCTGTTGTATCCTGGCCACTTTATCCATCAGGCCAGTCATCTACAGAGTCTCTCTTTGCCTGTTTTGGGCAGTGTTTTGTCCCTGGCCTGAATGTGGCAAGTTTTAACTAGGTGTGCTCTGGTCTCTTTGTGAAATGAAAGCTGTTGCCACCACCACTGGAATCAAGGCCTCACAAAACTCAAGCATTAAGAGACATAATGCTGGCAGGGATTTGTGCCAGTCTTCTGGGGAAGCACAGATCTGGGACTGAGGTAAGTGTGACTGGGAAAGGCAGTTTCACAGGAGCTCAGGGAACAGGGCTTGGCATAAGCAAGTTAGGTAGCAAGTGTAGGTGCTGTGCTGGTTCCCACAGGTGGGTCTGTGTTTATGCTGAGAGGTGGGGGAGGGAAATGGCTCCTGCCAGTTCCTTGGTTCCCAGAGGGGTCTCTCATGAATGCTGACTCTCTGGGGCATGCTCTGAGATGAGCAACTAACCTCCCCACTGTATGCTCCAGGTGCTCTTCAGATCACTTATTTCTTGCTGTATGTCTGTGGGCTGTTTGCCTGCCTTCTCTCCAAGAGCAGGGCAGTGCCCTTCCAGGCTCTATCCCCATCAAACCTGTTGACCCTGTTGACCTTTAAAACTCCATGCTTTAAGCCCCGCTGGTTGCCAGAACACATGAAATTTGACCTCTCACTGTCCAAGCCAGTTGCTAGGGGGTTCATTTTCCCTGTGCCCTCCCCTGTGTGGTAGTCTTTTTCTGGCTCTTCTCTGAGATTGTGGCTCCCTCCTCAATGCAGGACCACAATCTGTTTCTCTCCCAAACCCCTCTCCATACTTCCTACCTTCTTCAGTGTGGCCTTTTCTCTATCTTTAGTTGGGGAGTTTGTTCTGCCAGTCTTCAGATTGATTTCTGGGCTCTTTAGGATAATTTAATAGTGATCTGGTGCTATTCATGAGATGAGGCACACCTAGGATCTGCCTGTGCTGCCACCATCTTCCTCTCTGACGTCTTTATTTTTTGTGTGTAATTTTTTTATTTAAATCCAATTAGCCAACATATAGTACATCTCCAGTTTTTGATGTAGTGTTCAATGATTCATCAGCTGCCTACAACACCCAGTGCTCATCACATCATGTGCCCTCCTTAATGCCCATCACCCAATTACCCCATTCCCCCACCCACCTCCCTTTCCACAACCCTCAGTTTGTTTCCTGGAGTCAAGAGTCTCTCATGGTCTGTCTCCCTCTCTGATTTCTTCCCATTCAGTTTTCCCTCTCTTCTCCTATGATCCTCTGTGCTATTCCTCTCTGACCTCTTTATACCTGCTTTTAAATTTCACTGATTTCTGCCCTAATTTTTATCATTTATTTTATTCTGCCTGCTTTAGGCTTTAATTACTTTTCTTTCTTTAGTTTCCCTAAGGTGAAAATTTAGGTTGTTGATTTTAGATCTTTTGTCTTTAATGTATTTGTTTAATGCTGTAAATTTCCCTCCATTCATATATCCTATAAATTTTGATAAGATGCCCTTTACTTAGCTTAAAATATTCTTAAATTTCTCTTGAAAATGCTTCTTTGACCCATATGTTATTTCAATCTCCAACTATTTTGTAATTTTTCAGCTATAATTCTATTGTTGATTTCTAGTTTAATTCCATGGTGGTCTGAGAGCATGTTTTGTATCATTCCATTTTTTTTTTAATTTATTAAGCTGTCATTTATGGCCCAAAATATGGTCTTAGTGAGTGTTTATATGAGCTTGAGAAGAATGTGCATTCTGCTGTTGTTGCATGGAGTACTCTAAATGTCAATTAGACACTGTTGATTGATAGTGATGTTCAGGTAAACTGCATCCTTACTGATTTTCTGCCTATCTGACTTATCAATTATCTATCAGTTTTTGCCTCACATTTTTTGTTGTTCTTTGTTAGATATATACACACTAAGGATTGTTACATTTTCTTGGAGAATGGACCCCTTTATCATTATGCAGTGCCTCTCATTACCCCTGATAATTTTCCTTGTTCTGAAATCTGCTTTATCTGAAATTAATGTAGTGATTCTAGCTTTCTTTTGATTAGTGAGAGCATGTTATATCATTATTCACCCCTTTACTGTTAATCTATATTTTTTGTTATATTTAAACTGGGTTTCTTGTGGATAATATAGTTAAGGTAATGTTTTTTCAATCCACTCTAACAATCACTGTTTTTTAATGTCTGTATTTAGACCATTCACATTTAAAGTGATCATTGATATACTTGGAATAATATTTTCTGTGTGTATAGTTCTTTTTTATTTGTTGCCTTTTAAATATGTGCATTTAGACTAATCACATTGTCAATTCACATCAATGGTGACTTGATATGTACAATATCACTTATACTTCTTTTTCTAAATTTCAAAGTTTTTTCTTTGCCTTTGGTTTCCTGCAGTTTAAATAAGATATTCCTAGGTGTAGATTATTTTATATTTATTCTACTTGGTATTCTCTGAACTTCTTGAATCTGTCATTTGGTGTATCATTAATTTTTGAAAGTTCTTGGCCATTATTACTTGAAATAATTTTTCTGCTATTTTCTCTCTTCCTTCTCCCGCTGGTATTCCAATTACACATATGTTACACATTTAGAAATTAACACCACAGATGTTGGATATTTTGCTATTTTCATTGTTTTCTTTTTTTTCACTCTGTATTTCAGTTTTGAAACTTTGAATCAACAGATCTTCAAGCTCATTGATTCTTTTCTTGGCCATGTCCAAGGTCATCAAAAGCATTCTTTGATTTTGCTTACTTTTATAGCTTCTATCTCTCTGCTTAAATTGCCCATCTGTTCTTATACATTAACTCTTTTTTTTTTCATTAGAGCCCTTTCTTAACATACTAATCATACTTATTTTAATGTTCCTGTCTGAAATTCCAACATGTGTGCCTTATCTAAGTCTGATTCTGATGCTTGCTATGTCTCCTTAAACTGTATTTTTTTTCTTGACTTTTAGCATGCCTTGTAAGTTTTTTGCTGAAAGCCAGACATGATGTACCAAGTAATAGGAACTGAGGTAAATATGCCTTTACTATGAAGTTTTATGTTATGTTGGCAAGGATTCGGGCCATGTTTCATGTTTGCTATAGCCACAGGTACCAGAGCTTTTAGTTACCTCTAATGACCTTGTTTGGTCCCCTCTGTTGTCTTTCAGTTTCACCTAAGAACTCCTTCAAAAATAAAGTCTAAGCCATCCAGCTCTTTCAGGAGTAATCCACTATTATTATACTGTAGCTCTTTTGATGGGGTGGTAAGGTATGGGCGGGGACAAGCAGTCTATTATTTGATTAAATTTCAGTCTTTTAGTAGAACTGAATACCTGGGTTGTAGCCTTCAGAAAAGTTTCTTAGCCTTTTATTTTTCTCTAGAAAGCTTAGAGGGGCCTGGAATTGGCTAATTGCCTTGACGTTAAGTTGGATAAGGCTCTGGTAAAGTCTTTTCTCCTAAAGAGTAGGCCTTTGTTATGGAGGACACTCTGGGTATATTTCAAAGAATTTACTTTTTTCCCTCACCCTGCCAGAAGCATGAAGTAATTTTTTTTCATCTTCATCATGAGAACATGACATGGGGGTTCTAGCAGTGAAAGCCCATGAAAATGTCAGTAATATTGGACTCCAGGAGTTTATTTCTCCCATGTTAGTCCACACAAATCCTCCAGCAATTCATCAATATTACCATTTAATCGTTACTATCAGTCTGCAGTTACAGTATCTTCTGACCCGGATAAACTCATCTTAGCTATGATCCTCTGTATTTCCCTGTCTCTCCAGATTTCAGTGTGGTGGTTTGTCCTATGACTTCAATTCTCCGATGGGTCAAACAATGTCATTCATCTTCATTTTGCCCCACTTTTTTCCTGTTCTAAAAATTGGATTGACAATGTCTAAGCTCTTGAAATATCAGAGCTTGGGGGGTGCCTGGGTGGCTCAGATGGTTAAGCGTCTGCCTTCGGCTCAGGTCATGATCCTGGCGTCCTGGGATCAAGCCCCACATTGGGCTCCTGGCTCAGCAGGGAGCCTCCTTCTTCCCCTCCCCCTGCTCATGCTCTCTCTCTCTCTCTGCATCTCTGTGTCTCAAATGAATAAGTAAAATCTTTAAAAAAATTTAAAAAAGAAATATCAGAACTGAAAACAGAATTTCTATTAGTCCTAGTACTAGTTTATATAATCCAAGGCTATGTTACCAGGTATATACTAGTTAATGGTTGCCATATTTTTGGCAGTGTCCATGTATATCCATAATAATGTCTTGGACTTAAAATGTGATCTCTTTGAAATTAATAATGCTGCACTACCTTTCATTGGTTATGCATTGCTTGGAATGTATTTTCTTTTATCTTTTTTAACCTTTATGTATGATTTTGATTTAAGTGTATCTCTTTTAGGAAGAGTATAAATGCATTTCCCCCCTCATCTGTCAGGTAATAAATGAATTGAAACTTTTACATTTAAAGTGATCACTGATATAACTAATTTCTGCCTTTTTGATTTATCTAGTTATGTTTTCTTTTTCCTTTTCCTTCCTTCTTTACAGCTTTCTATTGAGTTTATCAGACTTTCTTTACTTCTGCATTTTCCTCAGCACTGCCTTTGAAGTTAGCCATTCTATTTCTAAATCTATAGTAATTACACTTAGCTTTTTCTGATATGGTTGTGGTGGTGGTTTTGTTTTGTTTGGTTTTACCATTACTTTTTAATATGTATATTTATATTAAGAAAGTCTAAAGTTAGTATATTTCTCTTCCTCCTCAAAATACACGGACCATAGAAATATTTAAATACAATCACTCATCTTGGCTTCATCCCACTCACATCTTTCATGATATGTTGTCTAACATTTTTTACCCCTTTAGTTCCAGCTTTTGAAGACATGCATTTTCAAAGCCCTTCATGTTTTGTGAGCTCATAGTTTGGTAGTGAATCATTATTCATGCAACTCTGATAAGGCATATAAAATCTCAGTGGTTTGTGGGAAATTGTTATATGTCTAAGATCCCAATCCATAGCCTTGACCTAAAGAGGACGATGGCATTAATCAGTTGATGGCTAGGCACTTTATTTCAGCAATGTACAGCATAGCAGGTTTTCTTGCATTCCCAGAGATTCTCTGCTGACAGGAATTTGTAATGTTTCAGGCCTTTCTGAATGTGTAATAGAGAATTCACTTGATCCTGCTTCAGTTAAAGACTTCACTGAGATCTAGAGCAGAATGCATTTAACTAGGGGCGAAAGTAGGAAAGAACACATTGCTTAGAATAAAAAATAAATTGAGTTTGGGGAGATTTTGATGTTCCTCTGACAGGAACATAGAACAATAGAACAATATTAGAACAATATTTATTGGTCCTGTTGACTAAAATTGTACTCTTTGTGTGTTTTATGTACTAGGATATGCTAAGTTTGAACTTTCATACAGAACTTATTTCTACTCTGAGCTCTACTGTGTATTAGCATTTTGAGTTAGCACAATATTTAACCTTGCTTGAGCTTAGTTTCTTTTATATGCCAAAAGGTGACAATACTTGCCCTTGGTACCTCATAGAATTGCTGTGAGACTCAAAAAGAAGAGTGAAGGGTAGTATTTTCTGGATTATAAAATATTAGACAAATGTAAAGAATTGTTAAGGAAAAGGAAAATACTGGAAAACCACATATGACTTATGTCCTGGTCCTGGTGAGTCATCTTGTCAGGAGAGGCAAGAATTATTATAAAATCAGGGGATTTTGAAGATGTTCAATGTCTTCCAAACATAACATATTCAAAGTAGAATAGTGATAAAAACTGAAAAATATTAATGCACCAAGGATGCTAGGTCATTTTTGACTGCTTTATAATTTATGTCTGACATAAAATGCTGGGGATGAAACTTACCTCATATAGCCTGCAAATCTAGACAGATGTAAGATCTGGGGGAAATCTAAATTTATAATAATTCTATTTAACGTTGAAAGTATGAGCAAGGAAGGTCTTCCCTGTAATGTAGTATCACTTAAGAAGGGAGATACAAAGAAAACTGGGTCAAAGAAAGTGATCAAACAATGGGTGTGCATACAGGAAGCTGAAGTGGGCCCTGGCCACTCCAGTCAAAGCCACTGTTTAGTTCCTTGTAGCTCTGAGACTCTGATTCAGAGATTAAATGAGTTATAGGGTTTTTCTCCTAGTATGCATTTCTTTTACCATTTTTTTTTCACTTTTCACAATAGGGTTAAATGCACCAAAGTTTACTCTTATTTTTGAGGAGGGTTTAGGAATAGAAGGCACATAAATTTAGTACTGGCTATCACCAGACAGTGAGAAAGATCATCACCCACAGTATCTCATTTAATCTTCTGGACATCCCTATCAGTCATTCTTATTCTCATTTTACCTGTAAGGAAGCTGAGGGTCAGCAGAGTTCAATAACTTTACCAGGGTCATACATTAAGTTACAGTGCTGAAATTTAAACCCATGTCTACCTGATGAAAAAAGCTCTTCATTGTGCAATTGAGAGACCTCGGTATAATGAAGAGGAATTCTTCTAGGACGTTTATGTATTATAAAAATGGAAGATGAAGGGCAGATAGTCCAAGATGGTGGAGGAGTAGAGACCTTAGTTTTGTCTAGTCCCAGGAATTCAGCTAGATAGTCATCAAATCATTCTGAACACCTGTGAACTCAACCAGAGATATAAGAAAAGAATAGCTGCACCTCTACAAATAGAAAAGCGACCACTTTCTGCAAGGTAGGAGGTGCAGAGAAGTGTATCTGAGGAGATATATCAGGAGATAAACCATGGGGGGAAGGAGCCTCTGTAAGCTGGCACCAGAAAGTGATATAGCAGCAGAGCACAAAATCAGAACTTTTAGAAGTCTGCTTCAGTGAGGGACATACCTGCCTAAAAGATGCTTAGGTGGCAGTCTCAGGATCCCCGGGGTCACAAGAAGACTGGGGGTGCCTGAGTGTGGCAGAGCTCCCAGGCATCAGAGCAGAGAAGCCGGCTGCAATCAGCAAGCCCAGGAGTGGGCTCTCAGCTTGCGGTTGCCATATACCATGAACCAGGGCATGGTCAGGCAACCACTCTCTGAGCAGGGGCCTAGTGAGTGGCAGAACCACAGGGAGAGCCCCCTTCCTCCCCCGGGAGGAGCAGTGCAGGTATGTACCACAGGAGTCTACAGGGTTTGAAGACTTGAAATTGTTTCATGTGCCTGAGATAGAAACACTCAGTCACAGGCTGGGTGAGTGCAGATTGTGGATGGAGACCAGGGGGACAGGAGTGGTTGACTGCTTTTCCCTGAGGGTGCACTGAGGAGTAGGGCCCAAGCTCTTGGTTCCAGGGCCAGAGATTGGGAGGCCACCATGTTCATTCTCTTCCTCTAAAGCAGCCTGGAAAGCCTTCAGGGAACAAAAGCCACATAGAGCATTCCCAAACTGCTTACTTAATCTGGCCCCCGGCAAGGGCTGTGCAATTCTGCCCAGGCCAAAGACACTTGAGAATCAATGCAACAAGCCCCTCCTCCAGAAGATCAGCAAGAACATCCAGCTAAGACCAAGTTTACCAATCATAGAGAACTGCAAAATGCCAGTGCTAGGGGAAAACAGTATATACAATTCATGTTTTTTTCCCCATGATTCTTTAGTCTTTCAATTTTAATTGTTTTTCTTTTTCCTTTCTCAACCAAGTTCTTATTTTATCAATGCTTTTTTAAAAATCTTTTTTAATTTTCATTTTTACAGTTACATTTTATCTTTTCATTGTATTTAATTTTATTTTGGTATATATATGTTTTTCTTTCTTTACAATTTTGGAATGAAGTTTCTTCTAGCAAACAGACCAAAATACACCCAGAATCTAGTGTATGACTCTATTCTCTTCACCTGTCTGATCATATTCTCTCTTTTTTCTTCTTCTTTTTGTTAGTCTTTTTTTAATTTTCATCTTCACAGTTACATTCTATCCTTTCAATGTATTTAATTTCATATATGTGTGTGTGTGTGTGTGTGTGTGTGTGTGTGTGTGTATCAGTTTTTCTTTCTTTACAATTTTGAGATGTAGTTTCTTCTAAAAAAGTGACCAAAATACACTCAGGATTTAGTGTATTGCTCTGTTCTGTTACCTGTCTGTTTATATTCCTTCTTTTTTTTCTTTTCTTTGTCTTTTAATTTTCATTTTTACAGTTACATTATATCCTTTCACTGTATTTAATTTTATTTTGTACATATATGTTTTTCTTTCTTTACAATTCTGGGATCTAGTTTTCTAACAGACCAAAATACACACAGGATCCAGTGTATTACTCTGTTCTGTTCACTTGTCTGATTATATTCTTTTTTTAAATTTATATATTTTTTTGTTTCAGGTCTCTTCTGATTTGTTTAGTGTATATTTCTCTGGGGCTGTTGTTGCCAATTTAGTATTTTGTTCTCTTGTTCATCTGTTCTTCTCTGGACAGAATGACAAGATGGAAAAACTCACCTCCAAAAAGAGAACAAGAGGGGATACTGACTGCCAGGGACCTAATTTGTATGGATATAAGTAGGATGTCGGAACTAGAGTTCAGAATAATGATTATAAAGATACTAGAGCTGGGCTTGAAAAAAACATAGAAGACACTAGAGAATCCCTTTCTGGAGAAATAAAAGAACTAAAATCTAAATAAGTCGGCGCCTGGGTGGCTCAGTCGTTAAGCGTCTGCCTTCAGCTCAGGTCATGATCCCAGGGTCCTGGGATCGAGTCCCACATCGGGCTCCCTGCTCGGCAGGAAGCCTGCTTCTCCCTCTCCCACTCCCCCTGCTTGTGTTCCTGCTCTCGCTGTCTCTCTCTCTGTCAAATAAATAAATAAAATCTTTAAAAAAAAAATCTAAATAAGTCAAAATCAAAAAGGCTATTAATGAGATGCAATAAAAAATGGAGACTCTAACTGCTAGGGTAAATGAGACAGAAGAGAGAATTAGTGATATAGAAGACCAAATGATGGAGAATAAAGAAGCTGAGAAAAAGAGAAACAACTTCTGTATCACGGGGGGAGAATTGGAGACATAAATGATACCATAAAGCAAAATAGTATTAGAATAATTTGCATCCCAGAAGAAGAGGAAAGGGGGGGGCAGAAGGTATATTGGGGCAAATTATAGGGGAGAACTTTCCTAATCTGGAGAAGGAAACAGGCATTCACATCCAGGAGGCACAGAGAACCCCCCCTCAAAATCAATAAAAATAGGTCAACACCCTGACATATAATAGTGAAACTTGCAAATCTCAGAGACAAAGAGAAAATCCTGAAAGCAGCTTGGGGAAAAAGGTCCATAACCTACAAGGGTAGAAACATTAAACTGGCAACATACCTATCCACAGAGACCTGGCAGTCCAGAAAGGACAGGCATGATATATTCAGGGTGCTGAATAGGAAAAATATGCAGTCAAAAATACTTTATCCAGCTAGGATATCATTCAAAATAAAAGGAGAGATAAAAAGCTTCCAGGACAAACAGAAATTAAAGAATTTGTGATCACCAAACCAGCCCTACAAGAAATATTAAAAGGGATCCCTTAAGTGAAGAGAGAGCCCAAAAGTGACATAGACCAGAAAGGAACAGCAACAATATACAGAAACTACAGTGATTTTACAGATAATATAATGGCACTAAATTCATATCTTTCAATAGTTACTCTGAATGCAAATAGGCTAAATGCCCCAATCAAAAGACACAGGGTATCAGATTGGATAAAAAAGCAAGACCCATTGATACGCTGTCTGCAAGAGACCCGTTTTAGACCCAAAGGCACCTCCAATTTTAAAGTGAGGGGGTGGGATACCATTTATCATGCTAATGGACATCAAAAGAAAGCTGGGGTGGCAATCCTTACATAAAACAAATTAGATTTTATTGATTTATTTTTTAAAGATTTTATTTCTTTGTCAGAGAGAGAGCACAAGCAGGGGGAGCAGCAGGCAGAGGGAGAAGCAGGCTCCCTGCTGAGCAAGGAGCCTGACACATGACTCAATCCCCAGACCCTGGGATCATGACCTGAGCCCAAGGCAGACACTTAACCAACTGACCCACCCAGGCATCCCAACAAATTAGATTTTAAACCAAAGACTATAATAAGAGATAAGGAAGGACCCTATATCATAATTAAAGGGTTTATCCAACAAGAAGATCTAGCAGTTGTAAATATTTATGCCCCTAAAATGGGAGTAGCCAAATATATAAATCAATTAATAACAAACTTAAGAAACCCATTGATAATAATACAATAGTAGGGGACTTTAACAACCTACTCACAGCAATGGACAGATTATCTAAGCAGAGATCAACTAGGAAACAAGGGCTCTGAATGACACACAGGACCAGATGGACTTCACAGATATATTCAGAGCATTCCATCCTGAAGCAACAGAATACACATTCTTCTTGAGTGCACATGGAACATTCTCCAGAATAGATCACATACTGGATCACAAATCAGGTCTCAACTGGTACAAAAAGATTGGGATCATTCCCTGCATATTTTCAGACCACAATACTTTGAAATTGGAACTCAATCACAAGAGTTTGGAAAGAACTCAAATACATGGAGGCTAAAGAGCATCCTACTAAAGGATGAATGGGTCAACCAGGAAATTAAAAAAGAATTTAAAAATTCATGGAAACAAATGAAAATGAAAACAACTGTTCAAAACCTCTGAGAGGCAGCAAAGGCAGTCCTAAGAGGGAAGTATAGAACAGTACAAGCCTTTTTCAAGAAACAAGAATGGTCTCAAATACACAACCTAACCTTACACCTAAAGGAGCTGGAGAAAGAACAGCAAAGAAAGCCTAAACCCAGCAGGAGAAGAGAATTAATAAAGATTAGAGCAGAAATCAATGAAATAGAAACCAGAAGAACAGTAGAACAGATCAATGAAACTAGGAGCTTGTTCTTTGAAAGAATTAGTAAGATAGATAAACCCCTAGCCAGACTTATCTAAACGAAAAGAGGAAGGACCCAAATAAATAAAATCATGAATGAAAGAGGAGAGATCACAACCAACAGCAAAGAAATACAATTATAAGAACATATTATCAGCAACTATATGCCAACAAATTAGGCAATCTGGAAGAAATGGATGCATTCCTAGAGATATATAAACTACCAAAACTGAAACAGAAAGAAATAGAAAACCTGAATAGACCCATAACCAGCAAGGAAATTGAAGCAGTCATCAAAAATCTCCCAACAAACAAGAGCCCAGGGCCAGATGGCTTCCCAGGGGAATTCTACCAAATATTTAAAGAAGAATTAATATTTATTCTTCTGAAGCTGTTTCAAGAAACAGAAATGGAAGGAAAACTTCCAAACTCATTCTATGAGGCTAGGATTACCTTGATCCCAAAACCAAACACCCCACCAAAAAGGAGAATTACAGACCAATATCCTTGATGAACATGGATGCAAAAATTCTCAACAAGATACTAGCCGATAGGATTCAATAGTACATTAAAAGTATTATTCACCACAACCAAGTACGATTTATTCCTGGGCTGCAAGGGTGGTTCAACATCTGCAAGTCAATCAATGTGATACACTACATTAATAAAAGAAAGGACAAGAACCATATGATCCTCTCAATAGATACAGAAAAAGCATTTGAGGGCGCCTGGGTGGCTCAGTTGGTTAAGCGACTGCCTTCGGCTCAGGTCATGATCCTGGAGTCCCTGGATCGAGTCCCGCATCGGGCTCCCTGCTCAGCGAGGAGCCTGCTTCTCCCTCTGACCCTCCCCCCTCTCACGTGCTCTCTCTCTCATTCTCTCTGTCTCAAATAAAAAAAAAAAAAAAAAAAAAATCTTTAAAAAAAAAAAATAAATAAAAAAATAAAAGAAAAAAAAAAAAAAGAAAAAGCATTTGACAAAGTACAGCATCCTTTCTTGATTAAAACTTTTCACAGTGTAGGGATAGTGGGTACATACCTCAATATCATAAAAGCCATCTACAAAAAGCCCACAGCAAATATCATTTTCAATAGGGAAAAACTGAGAGCTTTGCCCCTAACGTCAGGGACACAGCAGGGATGTCCACTATTACCACTGTTGTTTACCATAGTACTAGAAGTCCTAGCCTCAGCAATCAGACAACAAAAAGAAATAAAAGGCATCTAAATTGGCAAAGAAGAAGTCAAACTCTCACTCCTCATAGATGACGTGATACTGTATGTGGAAAACCCAAAAGACTCCACCCCAAAATTGCTAGAACTCATACAGGAATTCAGTAAAGTGGCAGGATAGAAAATCAATGCACAGAAATCAGTGGTATTCCTATACACCAACAACAAGACAGAAGAAAGAGAAATTAAGGAGTCGATCCCATTTACAATTGCACCAAAAGCCATAAGATACCTAGGAATAAACCTAACCAAAGAAGCAAAGGATCTGTGCTCAGAAAACTATAGAACACTCATGAAAGAAATTGAGGAAGATACAAAGAAATGGAAAAATGCTCCATACTCATGGATTGGAAGAATAAATATTGTTAAAATGCCTATGCTACCTAGAGCAATTTATACATTCAATGCAATCCCTATCAAAATACCATCAACTTTATTCACAGAGCTGGAACAAATAATCTTAAAATTTGTATGGAACCAGAGAAGACCCTGAATAATCAAAGTAATGTTGAAAAAGAAAAGCAAAGCAGGAGGCATCACAATTCAAGACTCCAAGCTCTATTACAAAGCTGTCATCATCAAGACAGTATGGTACTGGCACAAAAACAGACACATCGATCAATGGAACAGAATAGAGAGCCCAGAAATGGACCCTCAACTCCATGGTCAACTAATCTTCAACAAAGCAGGGAAGAATGTCCAATGGAAAAAAGTCTGTTCAACAAATGGTGTTGGGAAAATTGGACAGCCACATGCAGAAGAATGAAACGGGACCATTTCCTTATACCACACACAAAAATAGACTCCAAATGGTTGAAAGACCTAAATGTGAGACAGGAGTCCATCAAAATCCTAAAGGAGAACACAGGCAGCAACCTCTTCGACCTCAGCCGCAGCAACTTCTTCCTAGAAACATCGCCAAAGGCAAAAATGAACTATTGGGACTTCATCAAGATGAAAAGCTTCTGCACAGCAAAGGAAACAGTCGACAAAACCAGAAAACAACCAAACAAATGGGAGAAGATATTTGCAAATGACATATGGGATAAGCGGCTAGTATCCAAAATCTATAAAGGACTGATCAAAGTCAACACCCAAAGAACAAATAATCCAATCAAGAAATGGGCAGAAGACACGAAGAGACATTTCTCCAAAAAAGACATACAAATGGCCAACAGACACATGAAAAAATGCTCCATATCACTCAGCATCGGGGAAATACAAATCAAAACCATAATGAGATACCACCTCACACCAGTCAGAATAGCTAAAGTTGACAAGTCAGGAAACAAGAAATGTTGGCGAGGATGAGGAGAAAGGGTAACCCCCTCATTCTTCTGATGGGAATGTAAGCTGGTACACCCATTCTGGAAAACAGTATGGAGGTTCCTCAAAAAGTTGAAAATAGAGCTACCCTATGACCCAGCAATTGCACTACTGGGTATTTACCCCAAAGATAGAAATGTAGTGACCCAAAGGGGCACCTGCACCCCAATGTTTATAGCAGCAATGTCCACAATAGCCAAACTATGGAAAGAGCCCAGATGTCTATCAACAGATGCATGGCTAAAGAAGATGTGGTATATATATACAATGGAATACTACTCAGCTGTCAAAAAATGAAATCTTGCCATTTGCAATGATGTGGATGGAACTAGAGGGTATTATGCTAAGTGAAATAAGTCAATCAGAGAAAGACAATTATCATATGATCTCACTCGTGTGGAATTTAAGAAACAAAACAGGGTCATAAGGGAAGAGAGGAAAAAATAAAACAAGATGAAATCAGAGATTGAGACAAAACATAAGAGACTCTTAATCATAGGAAACAAACTGAGGGTTACTGGAGGGGAGGGAGTAGGGGGATGGGGTAACTGGGTGATGGATATTAAGGATGGCATGTGATGTAATGAGCACTGGGTATTATATAAGATTGATGAATCACAGACCTCTACCTCTGAAACTAATAATACACTATATGTTAATTAATTGAATTTAAATAAAAAAATTAAAAAAAATGGAATATGAACAATTATCCATGTGGTATAAGTTCAGAGGGAATGAATGTGATTCCAAACACCTTTATCAGCTGGACTTCCCAAGCCTAAAAAATGTTCCATTAAAACCATTGGTGGTGGGGCGCCTGGGTGGCTCAGTCGTTAAGCGTCTGCCTTCGGCTCAGGTCATGATCCCAGGGTCCCCGCATCGGGCTCTCTGCTCTGCGGGAGGCCTGCTTCTCCCTCTCCCACTCCCCCTGCTTGTGTTCCCTCTCTCACTGTGTCTCTCTCTGTCAAATAAATAAATAAAATCTTTAAAAAACAAAACAAAACAAAACAAAACAAAACAAAACAAAACAAAAAAACATTGGTGGCAAATAAGTTTCATTTTAAACACCAGTTCTGATTAGTTAACAGTCACTGCCCGAATCAGTGTGTTGAGAAAGATTCTGAGGAGGGTGCTTCCTGCCTTAGCAGGAGAGTCTTATGATCAATCAATGATGACTACTATGGATGTGGGAGGGAAGAGTGGTGGCATAAGTGCCAAGTTTCTCCCATTATGGAATTAGACATATGTTACCTTGATTTAAGTGAAGTTAGCTTCAGCTGTTGATAGTCCAGCTCCTTGGGAGGAGGCCTACATTCAGCCTCATCAGTTCTTGCACCTCATTCTGTGAGGAAGTTAATGCAATCTTATCCTAAGAGAAGTATTTGTTTGTCAGAAGAGAAAGGAGATTGTGGGAGCACTGCATTCATGGGGAAGGAAAGAAGCAGTGTGGAGAATGGTGGGAAAGGCCAGGCACATAATCAAACTTTGTTCATTTCGTGCATGTGTCCAGAGAGGCATTGTTTAAAATCACCAAAGGTTAATCACAAAGCTTTCTTGAATGGCTTCATTGTTGGTGCATTGGTGGTATTTAGTGTTATGCAGGTACCTACAGTCTTATTAAAATAAAAATTGGAATGAATTAGAATTCATTTCCATTTGAGCAATAACATTGCTCTGTAGTCTTTGCTAGAATCAGCAGGAATTAACAGTGGTAGCTTGCTAGAAGAAAATTATAAAATCATGTCTACATTTTCATGAGATAGGGCAGAGAAATAAGAAATCTATTCTAGGTGGAAAGGGCAAAAAATGAGTTTAAGCAACATTAGTTAGCCTCCATCAGTGAGCACCTCAATGGCAGTCCAGGAGAAAAAAGGTAAGGTGGCTTAAGGGGGAAGATAAGGATAGTGACTGGGGATCAGTATAAAAGCAAATATCTAAGTAAGAGCAAAACAAGGACCAGAAATTAAACTCTATCCTACTAACTGTTTTATTTAAACTAAGGCCTGACAAACTGGATACTACCAGTTTAGCCAACTTTGTCTACTTACCTATTGCTTTAGTCAAAAAGCTGGTTGGACTGATATTTTCCATGAGCTGATGGATTTGGCTGAATGTTACATTTGCCTGAATTTCATACCAGCACAGTTTAGTTCACATTGTAAATCTTAATTTGTTGCTTGTCTTGATTTTCTACCACTAATAGGTTCTACACATCTGAAAATTATGTTTTCAATATCATCATTCAAATAATTCATGTAAGCAAAATTAAACTTGATATGATTTCCCATGGGAAATAAGAATATGAAATGAGCTCCCTTATACTAATCTCATTTTGCCCTTAGCCACCACACAATTGAACAAGTAACATCTCTAATATCTTCACAGAATTTAATTGGCCCCAATAATAGCAACTTCATAATATTTGTAGGATGCCCCTTCAGGGTGGTAGGTATCCTTAGAGAGGTCAGTAAGTGAAGTGTGGTAGAGTGAGTAAATACATTCTCATAGATCAGTAATCAAGTCAGATATCCAAGGCAAGTAAACCTGATGCTTATTACAGGGCTTGAGGAGTCAGAGAATTCTGAAACATGCCTCATGGTGTGGCAGGGTTATAGTTTACAGACAAGACCCAGGGCATGGGCAGGCACCTCTGAGCCCAGAGGTGACAGCAGAATAGTGATAACAAATGGCTTCAAAAAAGAATAACGTTTATGTAACATTTTACTATTCCAGAGGCCTTCTCAAAATGTTTCATTTTATGAGTAATCAAAGATTTGCAAAATAATCAAAGATATGCAAAATAAAATAATTTTTAATGAAAATTTTAAGGGCAAAATTTCAGCAAAGTTGCTGTAAGACAGATACTCTCATAATGACCTAGTGGATGAATCAAGTGGTTTAAACTTTCTGTGGACAATTTGGCAGAGTTCATGATTGTTTAAAAAATGTTCATAGTCACCCAATAATTCCACTTCTGGGAATTGGCCTAGAGAAATAAACTAAAATTCAATAAAAGACTTATATATAAAGATTTTCATCAAATTTTATATAGAATAATAAAAATATAGAGAGAAAGGACCAAATAACCAAATATTATTTAAACAAAGAAATTAACACCATAAATATGTAGCATTTAAAATTATGTTAAAAATATTTCTAAAGTCCTATGGAAATTATTATCATAGCACCTTAAATCAAAGTAAGGAATAGACAATATTATATTTAGGGTGATCTCAATTATATTAAAAAAAAATACACCAAAAGAGAGAAATGCATTAATATCAATAGCAGTTATCTCAAGGTTGTATGCATATAGAAGACTTTCTGTTTTGTCACTATAGTGTTCCATATTTATTGATACCATGTAATAAGTATGTAATATTTCAAACTAATAATAAAAATAATAAGCAATTTGATGTTATTACATTTGACTAAAAACCAGGTTTAAGGAGAATTAACATTATTCCCACTTGATAGATGAAAACACAGAGATGCAGAGCAATTAAATGGGTTATCCAAGGTCACAGTACCTGTAATTTGTAGAGCTAGGATTACAGTCCATTTCTGATTCCTCATCTCATATTCCTCCTTCTATCACATACTACTTCTTTCATAAAGGGAATATAAGAGAGGCAGGTTCCATATCAATAGCTTATGTCTGTTAATAACCAGAGGAGTAGTTTAATAAGATGCTTGACACAGAACTGTATATGAGCTTTGCTTATTTAAAACTTTAGTTTTTAGGTTTGACTCCATATCTGATCTTATACAATTTAAGCTGTCTCTAGTTTATAAGTAAAAGCAAACGATCTCTCATGTCGTGTCTTTCTTCTTTTTCAAATATCATAATTATCTTTAGTCACTTTCCCATATTTGGGGAATTTTTTTTCCAAACTAAATATATCAAAATATATAGTGAAATCTTTCTTTTTTAATGGTCTTATTTCTTTATATGCTGGGTTTTGTGCATTCACTTTCCTTCCCTAACAGTAAAGGTTTTTTGGTACATTAAGTGCTTTGAAGTGTGCTTTAAGCCATTCCCTATGATATACATTTGTTGAAAGTACTTTGAGAAAACAACCTGTGAATTATTTTGGACCCCTGAGGAAATGGTGCCAGTGACTAAATTTGCAAGATATTAGATGTCTTTTGGTTTGGAAACTTCTGGATGCTTGGTGGGGGTTACAAAGCATTAAACCTTAGAACTCATTTAGTTCTAATCTTGGTCTTATTTTCCTGAAATTTATCACCTCTGAGTTAATTTTAAGGTCTGAGGTAAGCCACATCAAAGTCCTGCCATTCACATACGTTAGACAACTATAAGCTGTCTGCCTACCTCTAAACCAATCACTGTGACCAGAGCTAATTGTGCACTGAGCTCATTGGCCTAAGCCAGCCAACTCAGCTAGGCTTCCTTGCCCTCACCAGCCTCTGCCTACTAGCTTTCCCCCATATAAGTACCCACAAATGGAGAAAGATAATTTGAACCAAGCACTTCTCTAAATTATGACCTAGGACAGATAGATGAAGTTGCTCATGACCTAAATGAGTTAATATTAGTTAATATTCTTTTTGATGTGGAAACTTAAGTCAGATTCATACTTCAGGTTCTCCGTCAAACTGATCCAAGTTTTAATGAATTCAATCTGTACATAAAGCAGTGAAGTAGCAGACCTTATCCTTATTTCCTCAAACAAATATCTGCACAGTGTGTGAACATAACTGTGTTGTGTCTATATTTCAGGCTTCAAGGAGAGGTTAACTGGGAAGTACAGGAGAGGGGTGTGAGCTGGGCATGAATGTGCAGGTGTGGTTTCAAGACAGCTACTATCTGTGGGCTTTAAAATTCATTCTCTCGATGCTCTGTCTTCCTTTTTCTCCATTTCAGTGTATGCACTTACCTGCCACAAAGCCTGCTATTATATGTCTGCCTCTGAATTATAACATCAGGCAATTAAGATTCACAAGGTGCTGAGAGATTTATAAACAAAAGGAAAGAAAATGTGTTCTATTAAAAAGCCAGGAAGTAAGCATCTTCTCAATGAATTATCTAAGCCCTATATTCTTCTTTTATTGAGGTCAAAGTTTCCATTATTTGTACAGGAGAAATTTATATCTATGAATTGATATTTCAGATAGTATGACTTTCAGATACTCCTGAGGACTAGTTAAAATGGTATGCCTATTGGGATATCTGTATGGCCAAATGGTAGAAATGATGAAAGAGTTTTCAGTTTGAAATAACAATGGCTTTGAGTCACCTGTTAAAACATTTCTATAATCAATAAAGGGAAAGCTCAAAGAATAAATTTTTAAAATTCAGTTATTTTTAGCCAATATACTTTGAGGTTGTCTTATTACATAAAGCATGGGAATTTTTATGCACAATGTCTACTGTATCCAATGGGAAATGTGTGTATTAATTTTTCATTTCTTAAAGCCTGGGGGAGGATCTCACTGGATGAAGGCACTAACTGCTTTATAGATGAAAAATCTACCTTCCACTTGCCCTGCACATTTGCTTTTAATGTTAAGGGAACACCTCTCTATATCTTTCTTGTGCTCATTCCTCTTGAAAGGATATTAGAAGAGAATGTACATTACCATGTGTCTTGTAGGCCTCTCCATTCAGCACAAGGTTAACCCCTTAGCATATATTGACCATACTCTCAGTGACAGCACTCCACTGAAGATCAGCCTAATATTTCAACAGACATTTATTTAGTGTCTATTCTAAACCAAAGTTAGTTGGCAATGAGCATTTAATTTGCATTGGGCCTATGGACACAAAAGTGATCAGACAGAACCGTTATCAGGAAACTCAATTTGACAGGAGAGACAGCCTTCTTAAACTCAAAATAGTACATTATAACATAACACTGCAGGTAAGTACATTTGAATATAGAAGCTCTTAGGAACTCGTTTCTGGGAAAGTCAGGGAAATGTTATAGGAGAGGTTGCATTTGAGATATGGCTGTATCTTAAAGGATATATGTGACTTTGCCAGACTGAGGAAAGTTAGAAAGGGAGAGGAAAGGTGTTAAATCAGAGGATGCTGATGTACAAGGGCTCCTACACAAAAAACACCTTAGAGCCCTAGGTGGTCTCTAGAGAGTCCTGATATTCTTATATCACAGATGCAGTGTGTGCAGACTGGAAGGGAGATGTGACCTGCCCAGTCTCACAAAGTAGAGCCAGTAGCTCTCAATTAAGTGTTCTTCTCTGTCCACGCTGCCTCTGTGCAAATAGAAAATGTCATGACATTTAGAATTTCTGGAATACTCCATTCCCAACCTCATCCCTTTTTACTTATTTAGATCCTTGCATTTTTAATCCAGACTGGATGAACAGCCCCATACTCTGATGCATATTTATCACTATAGAGTGGTGGGAAAAACACAGACATGCACAGCAGGAGGTTTCTTCCCAGCCATTTCATCAAGTGTCTGCCCTTCATTCTCAGATTCCCGCAGAGAACTAACTCCTTACAGTTACCCTGATTTAAATATCTACTCATTTAGTACATGTAGATACCTTTTAAAATTTGCAGTGTTGAAAAGATAGCAGGCCAAACCATGGTAGGAGGAATACACCCAGATATGTACAAATACTGCCATTTGCTTTGCCATATTAAAGAAACACAGCATTAAAATAAATAATTAAAAATTGGGTAAGTAAAAGAAAATTTCTACTTAAAATATGGAAAAGCTGGCATAGACTATGCCCCAATACATATATCTTTAATAAATTAATCATGATGCTTAGTCCAATGATTTGGGGAGGAAGAAAACTGACTTTTAGTTCAATTCTGCCATTTACCAGAAGTGATGGCCTTGATAACCTCTCAAAATCTCCATTTTCTTACCGGTACACTGAAATAAATAACTACTTGTGGTGAGTGTGAAAATCAAAGAGTAATGTAAGTGGAAATATTTTTTTGAACTATGAAATGTTATGCTGCTATAAGGTATTAATGTAATTAAGATTCATTTTTATTTATTTTTTTTCTGTGCTTGTCTTTTTTTAAATTATTATTATGTTATGTTAATCACCATACATTACATCATTAGTTTTTGATGTAGTGTTCCATGATTCATTGTTTGTGTATAACACCCAGTGCTCCATGCAGAATGTGCCCGCCTTAATACCCATCACCAGGCTAACCCATCCTCCCACCCCCCTCCCCTCTAGAACCCTCAGTTTGTTTCTCAGCGTCCATAGTCTCTCATGGTTCGTCTCCTCCTCTGAATTCCCTCCCTTCATTTTTCCCTTCTTGCTATCTTCTTCTTTTTTTTCTTAACATATAATGTATTATTTGTTTCAGAGATTCATTTTAAAAAATGGTATACTTAGAATTTTAAGTGCCAATTGCCTTATGTGTAATCTATACTTATTTTATTTCCACTTCTTAAATATTGCTGTATTAAATGTTAGCACATTTTTCAAAGTGCTCTGGCTAATATCAACAGATATATTTTAAAATATAATTATGCAAAATAGAAGTTTGCATAAATTCATGGGAAAGCAAATAAATGCAATGTTATACAGTCATCTTAAAAATACATTTTTGTAAACAAATGAATAAACAAAAAGCAGAATCAGACCTATAAATACAGAGAACAAACTAATGGTTGCCAGAGGGGCAGGGGTGGAGTGTTCGGAAAATGGGTGAAGGGAAGTAGGAGATACAGGCTTCTAGTTATGGAATGAGTAAGTCATGGGGATAAAAGGCATGGCATAAGAGATATAGTCAATAATACTGTAGTAGTGTTGTGTGGTGACAGAAGGTAGCTACACTCGTGGTGAGCACAGCATAAGGTTGAACCACTATGTTGTACACCTGAAACTAATGTAACATTGGGTTGAGTATACAAAAAAAAAAAAAAAAAGTTTCTATGGGCTTGATTTAACTGAGCACACAATGCAACATACTTGACTTGCATTTGTTTCCTCTTTTATTCATTCAAAAAATATATTCAGCTATTAGAACAAAACTACTTCTTCATAAAATAAAAAGATAATATTCCATATATGTAATTTCACAAACTGCAAAGTGCTTTCACATCCACTCTCACACTGATCCCAAGATAACCTTGCACGTTGGAAAAAAACCATTCAACACAAAGTATCTTGGTACCATTATGTCTCTTTTACAGATAGGACAATGGTGGTGTGGAAGGTGAAGTGACTGGGTCTAGGCCCCAGGTCTCTGCTTTCCTTGTTCAGTGCTCTTTGTCCCATAAGAGTACAGCTTGAGTTAATATCCAGTGTCAGATCAGAATGAGGACTATGTTCCCTCCCCAATGTCTCAGCTGCCCTACTTTTCAGAATTTTGGGATTCACCAATCCTTATCAAGAAAGTTGACCACCAAGCACAGGTAGATTCATTTCTGGGGCTAAATGTAGGGCAGTTTCAAATATGAGAACACATTTAGTTAAGATTTTTTATATTAGTTTAAACAGACATCTAAAGTAATTTTCAACAAGTGACACTTTAATGCAGCTTATAGTGTTTTTATTCTATTCAGCATTATAAATATGATATCAAATGCATGTTATTAGCAGGTATTAAAGGATTCTTGTAATGAGTCACACAAAGCTGATTAACCATCTCCTGGTGTTTCATTTGTTTATGCAACTTCTTTCCTCCTTAAATCAAGTCAGTTTTTAACAACAGTCTCCTTGGGTATGCTTTTTGCTTTTAATGGAAAATAATAACTCTTAATGGATTCTCCCTCACCCCAGACCACCACAGATTCTCATATTATAAGTATGTGAAACCTGTAATTCCCCCCAAAAGCCTGCTACTTCTATTCAATATTTTAAGCCTTAATAGTAGACTGCTTTAAAGAGGTTCTATTCTATAAGGAGCTCCTGACTTTAACATAATATCCTGCAAAGGTTTACGGTAATTGATACAAAATTATACATACAGAAAAAGAAATGAGCAAGGCATAATCTGTAAGAGAGTGGCTTTAATGGTTTTTGTTAAATTATTATTAATTCTCTAAGTTTCAAAAGCAAATACTTCTCTCTTATTGGCCTAATAGAGTTCAGCTCAGTTGTCTATAAACCCTAATGTGAAGCAAGAGATCCAGTATGACATGAGAAGTGCCTTCTAGATTCATTACCTACTCAAACTGTTACCATTAAATAACGTTCAAGACAATATACTTAAATACATATTTTTAGTTGTCAGGTGTTTCTATCAGTTTCCTAGGCTATTGCAACAAATTGCCACAAACTGGGTGACTTAAAATAGAAGAAATTATTATTATTAAATTATTGTCTCACAGGTCTGAGTTCTGGAGTCTCGAAGTCCAAAATCAAAGTGTTGCCAGGGCCATGCTCCCTCTGAAATTTTTATGGGAGGATCCTTCCTTGCATCTTCCAGCTTCTGGTAGCCCCAAGTGTTCCTTGGTTTCTGGCAGCATCACTCCAGTCTCTGCCTCGAGCATCACATGGCCTTCTCCCTGTGTGTCTCAGAGTCTGTGTTTCTTCTCTTCTTAGAAGGACACCAGTCATATTGGATTACATATTGGGTCCATCCTCCTCCAGTATGACTGCATCCTAATGTAAATAATTACATCCACAATGACTTTAGTTTCAAATAAGGTCACATTTTGAGGTACTTGGGGTTAGGACTTCAACATATCTCTTTGAGAGGACACAATTCAACCCTCTTCATGTGGTTCAGAATTTATATATATATATATATATATATATACTGTCCAGTGAAAGTACCTCTTTCACTCCTGTGCCTTATTTGCCCAATTTCTACCCTACCTCCAAATGTAATTACTGTTTCTTATATACAAATTAGGAACTCATTCTAATTTCCTAGAAATGTTATTATAGATAGATAGATAGATGTAGCTCTTATGACGGAAAAGATAGACATCTTGACTCATAATAAGAGAAAAGCAAGTTAAAACTACTTCAAGTTCCAATTTTTCAATTATCACATTGGCTAAAATCAAAAGGCTTGATAATACACTCATTGCCAAAGATTTATGTAAACAGGCATTTTAATTTGTTGCTAGGAGTAGTACATATTCAAGGGAAATTTAGCAATATCTATCAAAATTTCAAATGCATATATCCTTTGACTGAACAATTCCATTTTGGGAATTGAACCCATAAATGTTTGTGTGCATGTGTGAAATGATATATACATGTGAATTATTTGTAAAACCAAATGTTGCTAAGAATCTAAATGGGAATCAACAGGAAAATGAGTAAGTAAATTTTGCTACATCCATACAGTGGAATACAATCTTGCACAAAAAAGAATGAGTACCAAAAGCAAAAAAGACTAGAAAGCAACAGGGCCAATCTATAGGAACAGCAACTTTACATGTAATACAACCGCACTAAATTCATATCTATCAATAACTACTCTGAATGTAAATGGACTCAATGTTCCAATCAAAAGACATACGGTATCAGAATGGATAAAAAAAACAAGACCCATTGATATGCTGCTTACAAGAGACTCATTTTAGATCCAAAGACACCTCCAAATTGAAAGTGAGGGGATGGAGAACCATCTATCAGGCTAATGGACATGAAAAGAAAGCTGGAGTAGCCATACTTCTATCAGAAAAACTAGATTTTAAATCAAAAACTGTAATAAGAGATGAAAAAGGATACTATATCATAATAAAGGGGTCTATCCAACAAGAAGATCTAACAATTTTAAATATTTATGCCCCAACTTGGAAGAAACCAAATATATAAATCCATTAATAAAAACATAAAGAAACTGATAATAATACAAAAATATAGGGAACTTTAATACCCCACTCCCAGCAATGGACAGATCATCTAAGCAGAAGGTCAACAAGGAAACAATGGCTTTGAATGACATGCTGGACCAGATGGACTCAACAGATATATTCAGAGCATTTCATCCTAAAGCAGCAGAATACACATTCTTTTCAATTGCACATGGAACATTCTCCAGAATAGATCACATACTGGGTCACAAATCAGGCCTCAATCAGTAAAAAAATACTGAGATCATACCATGCGTATTTTCAGACCACAATGCTATGAAACTTGAAGTCAACCACAAGAAAAAAATTGGAAAGACCACAAATACATGGAAGTTAAAGAACATCTTACTAAAGAATGACTGGGTTAACCAGGAAATTAAAGAAGAAATTAAAAAAATACATGGAAGCAAATGAAACTGAACACATGACAGTCCAAAACCTTTGGGACACAGCAAAGGCCATCATAACAGGGAAGTATATAGCAATACAGGCCTTCCTTAAGAAACAAGAAGTCTCAAATACACAACCTAAATTTATACTTAAAGGATTTGGAAAAAGAACAACAAATAAAGCCTAAAACCAGCAGAAGAAGGGAAATAATAAAGATTAGAGCAGAAATAAATGGCATAGAAATCAAAAGAGTAGAGCTGATCAACAAAACTAGGAGCTGGTTCTTTGAAAGAATTAACAAAATTGATAAACCCCTAGCCAGGCTTACCAGAAAGGAAAGAAAAAGGACCCAAATAAAATCACAAGTGAAAGAAGAGAGATCACAACCAACACTGCAGAAATACAAACAAGTATAAGAGCATATTATGAGCAACTATATACCAACAAATTGGGCAATCTGGAAGAAATGGATGAATTCCTAGAAACATATAAACTACCAAAACTGAAACAGAAAGAAATAGAAAATTTGAACAGACTTATAACCGGTAAAGAAATGGAATCACCAACAAACAAGAGTCCAGGGCCAGATGGCTTTCCAAGGGAACTCTACCAAACATTTAAAAAATTAATACATATTCTTCTGAAGCTGTTTCAAGAAATAGAAATGGAAGGAAAACCTCCAAACTCGTTCTATGAGACCAGCATTACCTTGATTCCAAAACCAGACAAAGACCCCACTAAGAAGGAGAATTCCAGGCCAATATCCCTGATGAACTTGGATGCAAAAATTCTCACCAAAATACTAGCCAATAGTATCCAATAGTACATTAAAAGGAGTATTCACCATGACCAAGTGGGATTTATTCCTGGGCTGCAGGGGTGGTTCAATATCAGCAAATCAATCAGCGTGACATACCACGTTAATAAAAGAAAGGATAAGAATCATATGATACTCCAAATAGATGCAGAAAAAGCATTTGACAAACTACAGCATCCTTTCTTCATAAAAACCCTCAAGAAAGTAGGGAAAGAAGGAGCATAGCTCAACATCATGAAGTCCATATACAAAAGACCCACAGCTAATATCATCCTCCATGGGGAAAAACTGAGAGTTTTCCCCTAAGGTCAGGAGCACGACAGGGATGTCCACTCTCACCACTATTGTTCAACATACTGCTGCAAGTCCTAGCCTCAGCAATCAGACAACAAAAAGAAATAAAGGGAATCCAAATCGAGAAGGAAGAAGTCAAACTTTCACTCTTTGCAGACAGCATGATACTCTATGTACAAAACCCGAAAGACTCTACTGAAAAATTGCTAGAACTGATACATGAATTCAGTAAAGTCGCAGGATATAAAATCAATGTACAGAAATCCGTTGCATTTCTATACACCAATAACAAAGCAGCAGAAAGAGAAATCAGGGAATCAATCCCATTTACAATTGTACCCAAAACCATAAGATACTTAGGAATAAACCTAACCAAAAGATCTGTACTCTAAAAACAATAGAACACTTCTGAGAGAAATTGAAGAAGACACAAAGAAATGGAAAAGACATTCCATGTTCTTGGATTGGAATAACAAATACTGATAAAATGGCTATACTACCGGGGCTCCTGGGAGGCTGTTGGTTAAGCGTCTGTCTTCAGCTCAGGTCATGATCCAGGGTCCTGGGATCCAGCCCTGCACTGGGCTCCCTGTTCAGCAGGAAGTCTGCTTCTCCCTCCCCCTCTCCCCCTCCCCCTGATTATGCTCTTTTGTGCATGCTCTCTTTCTCACAAATAATTAAATAAAGTATTTAAAATGGCTATACTACCCAATGCAATCTGCACATTCAGTGCAATCCCTATCAAAAAACCAACAGCATTTTGAACAGAGCTGGAACACACAATTCTGAAACTTGTATGGAACCAGAAAAGACCCCAAATAGCCAAAGTAATGTTGAAAAAGAAAAGCAAAGTGGGAGGTATCGCAATTCAAGACTTTAAGCTGTATTACAAAGCTGTAATCATCAAGACAGTGTTGTACTGGCACAAAAGCAGACATATAGATCAATGGAACAGAATAGAGAACCTGGAAATGGACCCAAAACTGTATGGCCAACTAATTTTTGACAAAGCAGGAAAGAATATCCAATGGAAAAAAGACAGTCTCTTCAACAAATGGTGTTGGGAAAATTGGACAGCCACATACAGAAGAATGAAACTGAACCACTTTCTCTCACCATACACAAAAATAAATTCAAAATGGATGAAAGACCTAAATGTGAGATAGGAAGCCATCAAAATCCTAAAGGATAAAGCAGACAGCAACCTCTTTGACCTTAGCCTCAGCAACTTCTTACTAGACATGTCTCTGGAGGCAAGGGAAACAAAAGCAAAAATGAACTATTGGGACTTCATCAAGATAAAAAGCTTCTGTACAGTGAAGGAAACAATCAACAAAACTAAAAGGCAACCAATGGAATGGGAGAAGATATTTGCAAATGACATATCTGATAAAGGGTTAGTATCCAAAATCTATAAAGAACTCATCAAAATTAACACCCCCAAAATAAATAATCCAGTTAAGAAATGGGCAGAAGACATGAAGAGACATTTCTCCAATGAAGACATACAAATGGCTAACAGACACATGAAAAAATGCTCAACATCTCTCATCATCAGGGAAATACAAATCAAAACCATGATGAGATACCACCTCACTCCTGTCAGAATAACTAAAATTAACAACTCAGGAAACAACAGATTTTGGTGAGGATGAGGAGAATGGAGAACCCTCTTACACTGTTGATGGGAATGCAAACTGGTACACCCACTCTGGAAAACAGTATGGAGGTTCCTCAAAAAGTTAAAAATAGAGCTACCCTATGACTACCAATTGTGCTACCAGGTATTTACCCAAAGGATACAAAAGTGCTGGTTCGAAGGGACACATGCACCCCAATGTTTATAGTGGCACTATCAACAATAGCCAAATGATGGAAGGAGCCCAAATGTCCATCAACTGATGAATGGATAAAGAAGATGTGAGATTTATACATTTATATATATACACATATACACACAATGGAATATTACTCAGCCATCAAAAAGAATGAAACGTCATTTGCAACAATGTGGATGGAACTAGAGCGTATTTTGCTAAGCAATATAAGTCAGTCAGAGAAAGGCAAATATTATATGATACCACTCATATGTGGAATTTAAGAAACAAAACAGATAAACATGGGGAAAGAAAGGAAAAAATAAGGTAAAAAGAGAGGGAGGCAAACCATAAGAGACTCCTAGCTATAGAGAACAAACTGAGGATTTCTGGAGGGGAAGTGGGTGTGGATATGGGCTAATGGGTGATGGGTATTAAAGAGGGCACTTGTGATAAGCACTGGATGTTATATCTAAGTGATGAATCACTAAGTTCTATTCCTGGAACCAATACTACACTATATGTTAACTAACTTGAATTTAAATAAATAAAAAAAAGAATGAAGATGCTCTCTAGACAGTTTAGTGCAGTATGTTAGGACACTGACATTGAAACAGCTCTTCTGAGTTCCTCTCACAGCTCTGCCACTTAATAACTGTGTAATCTTGTGTGTTTTGAGGAGTTCCTATTACACTTATAGATTTATTTAGGGAGAAATAATAACATGCTTTTTTTTTGACAGTCCCTATTCAGGACAGCAGTTATTGTCTACCCTCTTTTGTGTCCTTCAAGAGTGATTTTAATGTGTTCTCTTTATATAAAACTTACCTATTATTTTTAATACTTATCCCAAATGTCTTATCTTTTTTTTGTTACTATTTTAAATATGTGTCTTCTTTCATTATGTCATTCATTCCATTAAAACAACAACCTTACTGGTAGTTGTGTATACTTATGAAAGTTACTGATTTCTGTATATTACTTTGTACCTTACTAATTTACTGATTTATGGTACTTTTCTTTTTCAATTGTTTTCGTTGGGTTTTCTATGAATACAATCATATCATTTGCAAATAGGGATAGCTTTGCCTCCTCCCTTTTCATTTACAGCTAATTTATTTTATTTGTCGATTGTTTTAGTCAGTATTTCCAAAGTAACATTAAATAATAATAGTAATAGTAGATATTTGTATCTAGTTCCTTACTTTAGTGGGAATTCATCTAGTATTTCCCCATTAAACATGATGCTGCCTTTTGGGGTGAGATATATATACTCTGTTATATTATGTTAAAAGCATAGGCACATATTCATATTTTATTAACTATTTTTTAAATTAAGAGTTTATTGAAGTTTGTTGTGTGTCTTCCGCAATTTTAGAGTCAATAAAAGTTTTTTTTTCTTAGATCTACTGTGATGATGAGGTATATTAGATTTCCTATTACTACATCATCCTTGTATTCCTCAAACTAACTACTCACTCCCTATGGATCTGTTCTTTTAAGGTCCTATTGGATTGTTAATATTATATGTTGATTTTTTGCATCAATTTTCCTAAATTATCTTGGTCTATAGTTTTATTTTATGTGCCAGTTTTTGTAATTTTGATATCAGTGTTAAAATAATTTCATGGAAAGTAAGTAGCTTTTGGCTCTGTTCATTGTCTATGTTCGGAACTAAAATAGTTGCTCTTTGAAATTGGAGGGGGAGACGAACCATGAGAGACTATGGACTCTGAGAAACAAACTGAGGATTCCAGAGGGGAGGAGGGTGAGGGGATGGGTTTGCCTGGTGATGGGTATTAAAGGGGGCACGTACTGCATGGAGCACTGGGTGTTATATGCAAACAATGAATCATGGAACACTACATCAAAAACTAATGATGTAATGTATGGTGATTAACATAACATAAAAAAAAGCTAGATAGAATTTGACAGTGAAATCATCTCAAATGGATATATTTTTGTGTTTTTGTTTTTGTCTATTGGCTTAATCTGATAATTTTCTCATATTCTATGGAAATTAGTCTGTTGCAGTTTTCTATCAATTTTGTGGTCAGTTTTGGTAAAGTATGTTTTTCTAGAAAATTATCTATTTTATCCAAGTTTTCACATTTATTGGCATAAAGTTGAAAAAATAGTTTATTATAGTTTTATCTGCCCATGTGATTATTTTCCAATTATCACTTTTCATTTCTTTTTTTCTTTTTTTTTCTTTCTTTCTTTTTTTTTTTTTTTAAAGATTTTAGTTATTTATTTGACAGAGAGAGACACAGCGAGAGAGGGAACACAAGCAGGGGGAGTGGGAGAGGGAGAAGCAGGCTTCCCACAGAGCGGGGAGCCCGACGCAGGGCTCGATCCCAGGACCCTGGGATCATGACCTGAGCTGAAGGCAGACGCTTAACGACTGAGCCACCCAGGCGCCCCATTTCTTTTTTTTTTTTAAGATTTTATTTATTTGACAGAGACACAGTGAGAGAGGGAACACAAGCAGGGGGAGGGCAAAGGGAGAAGAAGGCTCCTCGCTGAGCAGGGAGCCCGACATGGGGCTTGATCCCAGGACCCTGGGACCATGACCTGAGCCGAAGGCAGATGCTTAATGACTGAGCCACCCAGGTGCCCCTCACTTTTCATTTCATTCAAATGAATGCTTTCTCTCTTTCTCTCCTCATTAGGTTAGCTAAATATTTGCCTATTACTTTTAAATCAACAGATCATAATTTAGAATTTTTATAATTTACATTTTATTTATAATCATAATAAATCCTATTGTTATTTTTCTAATTCATTCATTTTTGCTCTTATCTTTGTTAATACCTTCTATTTTCCTTTTGTTTATTTTATTGTTCTTTATCTAATTCAGTCAGATACTTATTTCAATTATCTTTTATTCTTGCTTTTTTACCAACATATATTTTTAATGTTATGAATTTTCCTCTGATCACTACTTAAGCTGTACCCTACAGGTTTCTTAAAAGAGATTCTTAAAAATTTTTATCGTTTTACTTAAATTTGAGACATAAGTTCCTTGTATTTTCTGTAATCAGAGAATATCACCTATTTCTAGTTTTAGTTTTTGGAATTAAAGAGACTCAATTTGCAGCATTATATACTCTTCATTTTGTGATTATTCCATGAATACTTGTAAAGGGTATATAATTAGGTATCTAATAATCATGTGGAGTACCTCTGTTTGCAGTTTTGCCTTGGGTCTGAAATATTTAAAGAGGGGGACTGTCTTTTTCTACTCTTGCTAACATTTATCTGTATTTTGTAGTATCTTTTTTTAACATTGTTATCAGATACCCCCAGCACAACATAAGCTCCATGAGGGCAGAGATCATATTTGTCTTACTGAAAGCTGTATTCTTAGCTACTAGAAGAGTTCTGGGTATATAGTGGGAGTTTGATCAATACTTATTAAATGAATGCATATTCCTAGAAGTAGAAATTCTGAGTCATAGGCAGTTGGTTCTGGAGGCTAAGAAGGCCTTGGAGGCTAGGAAAAAGAAACCTCATTAGGTATTTCCAATATAAATCTAAGACTGTGAAATTGGCTTTTGGACATAGAGTGACAGTGATTGCTATTTGTGAGTAAAAACCTTATCTTTCTTAAAATCAGCGAATTTACCTGAGCATATGGACACACACCTAAAGATTAAATTTCCCACTCTCACTCTGAATTAGGTGTGGCCATGTCACTAAGTTACCACCAAAGAAAGAGGAGTGGAAACAATTAGTGTAAGCTCTGACTTACTTAAAAAAAAAAAAAAAAGAAAGAAAGAAATTGCTTATTGCACTACTCGGTATTTACCCCAAAGATACAAATGTGGTGATCTGAAGGGGCACATGCACCCCAATGTTTATAGCAGCAATGTCCACATAGCCAAACTATGTAAAGAGCCTAGATGTCCACCAACAGATGAATGGATAAAGAAGATGTGGTATATATATATATACAATGGAATATTATGCAGCCATCAAAAAATGAAATCTTGCCATTTGCAACAACATGGATGGAACTAGAAGGTATTACGCTAAGCTCATATAAGTCAATCAGAGAAAGATAATTATCATATGATCTCACTGATATGAGGAATTTGAGAAACAAGACAGAGGATCATGGGGGAAGGGAGGGAAAAATGAAACAAGATGAAACCAGAGGGGGAGACAAACCATAAGAGACTCTTAATCTCAGGAAACAATTTGAGGGTTGCTGGAGTGGAGGGGGCTGGGAGGGATGGAGTAGCTGGGTGATGGACATTGGGGAGGGTATGTGCTATGGTGAGCACCGTGAATTGTGTAAGACTGATGAATCACAGACTCGTACCCCTGAAACAAATAATACATTATGTTAATTAAAAAAAAAAAAAAGGAAATTACTTGCCCTGGGCTGCTGCTTTTTGCTTTTCCCATGAACTGGATTAGAGATATGATTATGAGCCAGTCTTGACCTTGCAGGATAAGGTCTTCTTTTTTGCTCTTATACCCTCTAAAAGTGTTTGCACATTTTTGCAATGCCATCTAATTTTTTTCAAATTTTAAGTAAAAAAAAAAAAAAGTAAGGAAGGAAGAGATTTAATTTCTGGCATGTTTCAAATATTGATGTTTTAAAATAATTACATCAACTTGTAAATTTGTTCAGTGGAATCTAAATACCTTAAGCCATCCATTTTCTACTGACCCTGAAAAATACAGAGAATTTGGAGTCACCCAACACTGTTGCTGCTGCTGTTAGATCCAGTGTCCATGAGCACTGTGTGGCCAAGATTACTGGAGCATAAGCTGACATATGACCCCTGGAACTGCACTGTCAAACAGAACCCAGAAGCCTAGGTCATCTGGTCTGCTTGAGACTTTCTCAGAGGTACTACCAGAAACCTAAGAAAGAAAAAAAAAAAAAAAATGCATTCTCTCTTTCTCTTGCCATCCAGTCTCCCCTGTGCCTTCCATAAACTCAACCTAAATGGAAGCTAACTGGCAAGAAAACCTGAGAATTAGTTTTTAAGTGTCCAACATTGTGCGATACAGGGAAATCCATGGGAAATGAAGCTGAAAGTAAATGAAACTGTCTAGCACAGTCTACGCATTTGTTTGCTTAGCATCCATTCTCATCTTTATTCCCATATTTGAATTACATAAAACAGAACTAACAAGAACATCATGCTTCTTTCTAGTAACTATTCTTCATGGAGACAAAGATGCTCTCACATACACTCTTCCCCATTAAAACAAAGACACGGAATCCCCATACCAATACAGAAGATGTTAATTCCTCTTCTAGCTCAGTAATAATCTCACCTACATATTTAATCTAAAATTTAAATTGTAAAATTAACCACTACCATTATGTCTGAAATAAAATAATAAGGAAAATAGAGAAAGAAGATATTTATATAACAAGTAAGGAAACTCATATGTCTAGCTACTATATCTCTTGTTTCTGTAACAGTCATGAGGCTATAATTGATATTTAAAACTCCATTTGTCCCCCACCTATTCTGTGTTCCCTTCACTTTTAACCAGCCCCTCTGCTGATTGGAGTTTTTAATGGGCTATTATTGCCTTTTACTAATTTTTACTATTGGACATGGTAGTACTAAGAGACATTGATACTCTGAATCAGTCACTCCAGCAAGGAAGTTAACCCCTCCTATATCTGTCAATTCAATGTCATTAGGAACCAAATATAGTCAGGTGGCAGTCTCATCTTCCAATTCAATGAAATCATTGTGTCTACTACTAGAAGCATTCATCCCTTGGAGATTAAGACCTCCAAATCAATAGAACTTAGAGTTGCCAGAATAGGAAGTAAAAATTCCACTCTTGTGTTATTAGCTGTGTCGATGAGAGGGGTCATTCCAACTTGTAACCTTCATTCATAGGTCCTTATTAACAAAATGGTTTCACTGCTATTTCAAAAATATCCAGTAAATTCTAGACACTATGTTGATTTGAAGTGAGCCATCATCCATTTAAACATATATGAACAGCTATTTTGTATAAGCAAGATATATGTATCTTTACTTTTTCTCCTGAATATAATGTTATCATTCCATTTCTGTCATGAGATTTTATCCTAATTAAATATATTTTATGTTTGGAAGTCATACTCCTTTGATTTTTTAATACCCTATGACTCAATGGGGAAAAACTGAGAGCTTTCCCCCTAAGGTCAGGAACATGGCAGGGATGTCCACTATCACCACTGCTATTCAACATAGTACTAGAAGTTCTAGCCACAGCAATCAGACAACAAAAAGAAATAAAAGGCATCCGAATCAGCAAAGAAGAAGTCAAACTCTCACTCTTTGCAGATGATATACTTTATGTGGAAAACCCAAAAGACTCCACCCCAAAACTGCTAGAACTCATACAGGAATTCAGTAAAGTGGCAGGATAGAAAATCAATGCACAGAAATCAGTGGCATTCCTATACACCAACAACAAGACAGAGAAATTAAGGAGTCGATCCCATTTACAATTGCACCCAAAACTGTATGATACCTAGGAATAAATCTAACCAAAGAGGCAAAGAATCTGTACTCAGAAAACTATAAAATTACTCATGAAAGAAATGGAGGAAGACACAAAGAAATGGAAAAACGTTCCATGCTCATGGATTGGAAGAACAAATATTGTGAAGATGTCAATGCTACCTAGAGCAATCTACACATTTAATGCAGAGTCCATCGTCTCTCATGGTTCGTCTACCCCTCCAATTTCCCCCCGTTCATTCTTCCCCTCCTGCTATCTTCTTTTTTTTTTTTTCTTAACATATATTGCATTGTTTCATAGGTACAGATCTGAGATTGAACAGTCTTGCACAATGCAATCCCTATCAAAATACCATCAACTTTTTTCAAAGAAATGTAACAAGTAATCCTAAGATTTGTATGGAACCAGAAAAGACCCCGAATAGCCAGAGGAATGTTGAAAAAGAAAAGCAAAGCTGGCGGCATCACAATTCCGGACGTCAAGCTCTATTACAAAGCTGTCATCATCAAGACAGTATGGTACTGGCACAAAAACAGACACATAGATCAATGGAACAGAATTGAGAGCCCAGAAATGGACCCTCAACTCTATGGTCAACTAATCTTTGACAAAGCAGGAAAGAATGTCCAATGGAAAAAAGACGGTCTCTTCAACAAATGGTGTTGGGAAAATTGGACAGCCACATGCAGAAGAATGAAACTGGACCATTTCCTTACACCACACACAAAAATAGACTCAAAATGGTTGAAAGACCTCAATGTGAGATAGGAGTCTGTCAAAATCCTAAAGGAGAACACAGGCAGCAACCTCTTTGAACTCAGCTGCAGCAACTTCTTCCTAGAAACCTCGCCAAAGGCAAGGGAAGCAAGGGCAAAAATGAACTATTGGGACTTCATCAAGATAAAAAGCTTTTGCATAGCAAAAGAAACAGTCAACAAAACCAAAAGACAACTGACAGAATGGGAGAAGATATTTGCAAATGACATATCAGATAAAGGGCTAGTATCCAAAATCTATAAAGAACTGATCAAAGTCAACACCCAGAGAACAAATAATCCAATCAAGAAATGGGCAGAAGACATGAACAGACATTTTTCCAAAGAAGACATCCAAATGGCCAGCAGACACATGAAAAAGTGCTCAACATCACTCGGCATCAGGGAAATCCAAATCAAAACTTCAATGAGATACCACCTCACACCAGTCAGAATGGCTAAAATTAACAAGTCAGGAAACGACAGATGTTGGCGAGGATGCGGAGAAAGGGGAACCCTCCTACACCGTTGGTGGGAATGCAAGCTGGTGCAGCCACTCTGGAAAACAGTATGGAGTTTCCTCAAAAAGTTGAAAATAGAGCTGCCCTACGACCCAGCAATTGCACTACTGGGTATTTACCCCAAAGATACAAATGTAGTGATCCAAAGGGGTATGTGCACCCCGATGTTTATAGCAGCAATGTCCACAATAGCCAAACTATGGAAGGAGCCAAGATGTCCATCGACAGATGCATGGCTAAAGAAGATGTGGTATATATATATATATATATATATATATATATATATATATATATATACACACACACACACACACACACACACACACACACACACACACTGGAATATTATGCAGCCATCAAAAGGAAATGAAATCTTGTCATTTGCAATGACATGGATGGAACTGGAGGGTATTATGCTGAGCGAAATAAGTCAATCAGAGAAAGACATGTATCATATGATCTCACTTATAGGAGGAATTCTTAATCTCAGGAAACAAACTGAGGGTTGCTGGAGTGGTGGGGGGTGGGAGGGATGGTGTGGCTGGGTGATAGACATTGGGGAGGGTATGTGCTATGGTGAACACTGTGAATTGTGTAAGACTGTTGAATCAAAGACCTGTACCTCTGAAACAAATAATACATTATATGTTAAAAAAAAAAAAGAAGAAGATACTAGGAAGGGAGAAATGAAGGGGGGGAAATCAGAGGGGGAGACGAACCATGAGAGACTATGGACTCTGAGAAACAAACTGAGGGTTGTAGAGGGGAGGGTGGTGGGGGGATGGGTTAGCCTGGTGATGGGTATTAAAGAGGGCACGTACTGAATGGAGCACTGGGTGTTATACACAAACAATGAATCATGGAACACTACATCAAAAACTAATGATGTAATGTATGGTGATTAACATAACATAATAAAATTTAAAAAAACTTAAAAAAAATACCCTATGACTAAACTCTTAAGTTTTAAAAATCACATGGGGCATAAGTTGTCAT
This sequence comes from Halichoerus grypus, assembly GCF_964656455.1. Taxonomy (NCBI): domain Eukaryota; kingdom Metazoa; phylum Chordata; class Mammalia; order Carnivora; family Phocidae; genus Halichoerus; species Halichoerus grypus. The sequence continues at coordinate 10,140,018 of NC_135727.1, forward strand.
TACAATTTTTAGTGCACAGGTGATCAAAATAACAAAATTAAAGTACAAATTTGATAAATTACAATTAAACATGAAAAGGACAATTTAATTGGAAATATATCTCTTAATGAGATGTATGGAACATTTTTTCAAGTAATTCTTTTATCTGTAAAAGAAAGTCACTTATCAAATGAATGTCATTTTTTGAACCCTCAGTGAAATAGGGCTCTGCATCTATTTTTTTTTGCCATTGTTTGTTTTTTATAGATATGTTTTCTTTTTTTTTTAAGATTTTATTTATTTATTCATGAGAGACAGAGAGAGAGAGAGAGAGAAGCAGGCTTCCAAGGAGCAGGGAGCCCGATGCGGGACTCGATCCCAGGACCCTGGGATCATGACCTGAGCCGAAGGCAGACACTTAACCATCTGAGCCACCCAGGTGCCCATAGGTATGTTTTCTAAGAAAACTTGAACACCCAATTATTTAAAGTTCTTCTGAGTAATAAGCAAGTAATTTGTCAGCTGAACACTCCAATGGGTCTTTTTCAATTTTGTTTTAGGTAAGGAAATGAAAACCACCTAGTTTACAAAAGAATTAGCTACTCAGACTTCTCATTCATCAGTTTCTCAACACTACCACCAGTATTTCACGTTTTCTCTCCATTTAGTGCCATTTACTATGGGGCAATGAACCATAGTAAAATAGGGTTGGGAAAGAGGCATGCCTTTCTTTTGTAAAGTAGGATAGGGAATCCTGAAAGGAAAGGTGTAGGGAAAAGTGCTATGTAGGAAATTAAATTGATGCAAAGGTGGTTTTCAAGTTTACTACCAAGTAAGTCATCTCAGAATTCATGGAACATTGGGGCACCTGGATGGCACAGTCAGTTGGGCATCGGACTCTTGATTTTGGCTGGGGTCATGATCTCAGGGTTGTGGGATCAGGCCCCACATTGAACTTCATGCTCAGAGGAGGCTCTGCTTGGGATTCTCATTAAAAAAAATAAATAAATAACAGGGATTTGTTATGATTGAGGAAGAACAACTGGCAAAAGTTTCCTGGAACTATAACATGCTCTATCTGGGAGACATGGTGGGGTGGGAGTGGATATGCCTGGCCACAGCTGTAGCTTGCCAATTAACCTGCTGAGCAGCTATGAATTTTGTATACATTTCTTTAGTAGAACACATATAGGATCATGATGGAATCAAACTGAGTGTCACCAGTGGGTGGCCAATTTAAAGATGGCATAGCTGTTGCCTTAGGGGTGATATGATTATAAATTATGACTTGGTCCTTTGATCCCTTTCTATCTATAACTAGCTTTCTTTGTTCCATCACAAAGATATATTTCTATCATATTGTTAATGTGTATTATATGTAACTAACTTACATGCTATTGGTATTTAACAAATATTACATTCTATGTCTCACAAGTTACTTGCTTACCCAGTATCAGTATCTAACATGTATATAATTTGTGCCTATATATTATAAACTACTATCTTACTTTCTATCCTTAACACTCCTTATGAGTTTTATCCATTATTTTGTTTGCTTTTTATCCCATTAATGAAGGAGAGATTCCCACCCTCGTTATTGAGATGGCTGAACACACAACACCTGACACTGGATAATAGCAGCTTATTAGTCACATATATTCACAGCCCAAGAAAGGAGGACACCGCATGCCATGCAGGAACACATGGGGGTTCCATTCAGGAACAGAATTAATAACCAGGGACTGTGGAGAGCAGGTTTTGTAGTGTCAAGAGGGTGGGATGCTCCAGCAGGAGGATGTGATTGGCTTGTTTGAATAATTCCATGAGCTGTGAGGAAACAGAAATGTGCAACTGAAGGATAAGCAGGAATTGTACTTGGTTCCCTTGATAGGACTTTTGTTTGGTTAGGGGAACTTATCCACAGGAGTAGAGAGGGTAGTTTCAATTAGAAATTTATTAAATCCATTCAGTAATTCAAACATTGTCTTCAGTATTCAAAACATTTTGGACTACTAATGTTAAACAGTTTTCCATGTATCAGGGCAATAACTATGGATACACATTTTTAGTTAATCATTTCTCTAGATGTTGATTGCATTTGTCTCATGTTGTTATTTAGGAAATTTGTGGCCTTATAAAATAGAAAATGTTCTTTAAAAACAAACACATTTCTAGTTCTACTTCTAAGAAATTGCTGTATTCAAAAATTGATGAATAATGAGATGATAAGAAAGGAAGGAACCTCTACATGTCTGTATGAAAATGTCATTACGCAAATCTAATTGCAGTTAATTTCTGTATTGGTGACTTTCTGCTACTGTGATCTTACATTTTTTAGTTGCTTAACATTTTATTTCCTTCAGGAGTTAAAAGGTTATGAAAATATACCCTTCTGAGGAGGGTACAGAGTGGTTTATTTGTGTTAAACAAGGAATGAAATGTAAAAAACCAAGTCTATCAAAAAGTTATCATGTTATAATTGATGACAATTAAATTCACCTGATTAATGTCAAGATGCACTAGTCATTTTGTCCCTTTAATTCTTTCAGTGTTTGCTTAATTGCATTTTTTAAAGGAAATGGAATACAAAGTGATTACTGACATGATTGTGGTTTCAATTTTATTAAAATTGCAAGTTTAAACATTTATGACAATATAAGACCAAAGAGAACAAGTCCCAAGGTGGAAAACTGATTTCTTTTTTCACTGATATTCCTTGCGTCATCAGCAAAAAGTAAGTGATGCCCACAAGCTGGCATATTTCTTCCCTTGAAATTTAATAGTTCTCAGGTCCTTCATTCAGTCATCTGTTTATTATGACCAAATGTGGAGGAACTTAATAGGAGGTGGTTCTGCCAAAGGATCTGCCATATTTAAGACTTTTAATATATACTACCATGTCTCCCTACAATTGTGGTGTATGAATAGCCTGGTTGCTCTAGTCTTCACCAACATTCAGTATTGTCTTTAAAACTGTTTTTGGCTATTTCTCCAGTTAAAAAGTACAGTTTATGCTGTTCTAATTTGTACTTCTATTATTAGTATTGAAGTATGGCATATTTCATATATGTTCTTTCTGACTTCTACCTCTATTTATTACTTGAATACAACTGTATTCTAACTTATAGCAACATTTTTATATTAATATCTTGTAGGGCAAGTACTGTCTGATTAACTTTTGATTTATTCTTGGCTGTGGTGAAATATTTTTTCCAGATAAACTTTAGAAACTTTTTGTTAATTCTCAGTTGCTATTGAGATTTTTATTGGCATTTCTTTACTTACATTAATTAGAGAATTGAAAGTTTTTAAAATAGTCTTCCCATGTCAAGAGCATACCTTGACTTTACATTCAAATTATCCAAATAAAGATACACCCCCCCACACATGATACTTCACATTATGTATATGATATTTCACTTATTTTCTTAAATGTGTTACTAAACATCTTATAATTTTTGTTGTTCCTAGTGTGTTTTTAAGTGATTTTTGTGTGTGTATCCATAGTACATACCTTTGTTGTAGTTCTAAGAGATTTTCAGTTGATGTTCTTGAGTTTTCTAGGTAGAAAATACTGCTTATGCAAATAAAGATAATATCATCTTCTCCTTTCCAATTGGTTACTTTTCCTTCTTATTTTATTATATTGATTGGAACTTCCCAGACAATGTAAAATAATAGAGGTAATTATCAGAATCTGTATCTTTGATTTTCAGGATAAAATTTCTTTATTTTCTCTGGTAAGAAGGGTATTCACCATAGTTTTAAGACAGATATCCTTGATTATGTTAAAAAATTGTCTTCTATTTTATGAGTACTTTTATTCAGGAAGTAGTACTGAAATTTATTAAATACCTCTTGATTGATTTATTCATAAAATTTTTAAGCCTTTAAATGACTCATATATTTTTATTACTAAATCCACTCATATTAGAATATAATTTTAAAATAAAAAGTTCAACATGGTAAATTATTTTTATTCTATTTCTTTATTCATTTTCTTAATATTTAATTTATTATTTTTGTATCTAATATATATGGGTGGTATTGATCTATGGCTTTATTTGCATGATATCTTTTTAAGGTTGTTACTTTTACAAATGCATTGGAAAATACCCATTTCTCTTTTTATTCTAAAGGACATTATAGGTATTGGGAAATATATATAATTTGAAGCTTGGTAAAATTCAGTGAGCAAATTATTCAAGTTCAGGGCCTTTAATTTTATGAGGTGTGCATTTTTTTCCACTATAATTGGTGTATATAGGCAATTAATTTTTATTGAGTCTATGTATATTATGTATATTTTCCAGAAAATTTCCCACTTCCTTGAGAGTTTTGAATTTATTAATATAAACTTATATATAGTAGCCTTTTGTATTTTCTTAATTCCATGTATATGGTTGGTATTCTTTTTTATTTTTTAAGAAGGCTCCATGCCCAATGTGGGGCTTGAACTCATGACCCTGAGATCAAGAGTTGTATGCTCTACTGAGCCAGCCAACCAGGCACCTTTATAGTTAATATTCCTAATTACATAATTTGTGTTAATTTTTATTTCTTTCTCTCATTATTTGATTTCAATTGGCTTATTTATTTTCTTTTTTTAAAAAAACTTCCCCTGAGCAGTAATGTCATAGAAATGGTAGAGAGTAGACAATTACTTAAAGCCATACGAAGAAATTAAAAAACTCTGATATAGGTAAATATAAAAGCCAATATTATTGTGTTTTTTGTTTGTTTTCTTTTTGTTCCCTATTTGATTAAAGATAAAAGATAAAGATTAAAAATAGAAGACAAACCATACAACATCAGTTATGAATTTATGTTACTAGGCACATAATTTATAAAGGTATATTTTGTAACAACAACAACATAAGGGGAGGTGGAGGTGCATAGGAGCAGAGTTTTTATATACTATTGAAGCTAACTTGGTATCACTCCAACATTGGTTGTTATTAATTTAGGATGTTAATTGCAATCCTCATGGTAACACAAGAAAATAACCGAAATTATACACAGAATAGGAAATGAAGCGAGAATGAAAACAGTAGACTAAAAAAATCAGTCAAGTGAAAAAGAAGGCAGTATTAGAGGAAATAAGGAACAAAAATATATGACATATAGAAACAAATAGCAAAGATGGAAAAATGGTGGGAATATGTCCTTCTTTATCAGTAATCACTTAAATATAAACCACTTAAGAAACAGAGACTGGTAGAAAAGATAAAAACCTTGGTCCTAATACAGTCTGTCTAAACAGACTCACTTTGCATCCAAAGTACAAATAACTTGAATGTGCATGGATGGAAAAAGATTTCATGCAAATAGTAACCGAAGAGTATGGGTGGCTATGCTAATAACAGATAAAATAGACTTTAAGTCAAATTGTTACAAGAGACAAACAAGGTCATTATATATTGATAAAAAGGTCAAGTCATAAAGAAGATATAACAACTATAAACATATACACACCATACAGTAAAATCCCAAAATATATGAAGCAGACATTGACAGAATTGGAGGAAGAAATAGTTTTACAATAATTGTTAGAGACTTAAATACCCCCACTTTCATTAGTAGATAGAACATCTATACAGAAGATCACTAAAGAAATGGAGGACTTGAACAACATATAAACCTACTAGACCTCACAAAACTATATATAGAACCCTCCACCCAACAACAGTAGAATACACATTCTTCTCAAGTGCACAATGGAACATTCTGCATGACAGACCATATGTTAGGCCACAAAACAAGCTTTGATGAATTTTTAAAAGATTAAAATCATATAAAATATCTTCTGTGACTACAATGAAATGAAGCTAGAAAGTAATAACAGAGGAAAACTAAAAAAAAAGTAAGTTTTAAACAAGTAATAGGTCAAAGAATAAATCACAAGGAAGTTAGAAAATACTTAGAGACAACTGGAAACAAAACCACAACTTACCAAAAGCTATGTGAAGATGTTCAGAGGGAAGTTTATACGTTAAAAATTCCTAATTTGGGGCGCCTGGGTGGCTCAGTCAGTTAAGCATCCTACTCTTGATTTCAGCTCAGGTCATGATCTCAGGGTCATGAGATGGAGCCCTGCATTGGGCTCCAAGCTCAGTGCAGAGTCTGCTTGTCCCTCTCCCTCCCCCTCTGCCCTTCTCCCACTCGCTGTCTCTCTCTCTCTTTCTCTCTCAAATGAATAAATCTTTTAAAATAATGCCTACATTAAAAATGAAAGAGATCTCAAATTAATAACCAAATCTTTCACTTTGAGTAACTAGAAGAAGAGTAAATTAAACCCAAAACTAATAGAAGGAAGAATATAATAAAGTTTAGAGTGGAGAGAAATGAAAAAGAGAATAGAAAAACAAAAGAGGGTCTAGGACACCAAAAGTTGCTTCTTTGAAAAGATCAACAAATTTGAGAAATCTTTAGCTAGACTGACAAGGAAAAGAGAGAGAAGAGTCAAAGTAATAAAATCAAGAATGAAAGTGGAAACATTACTATTAACCTTAAGAGAAATTAAAAGATTATACTTTTACATAAATGGAGATTACTACCAACAATTGTACAACAGAAATTCAGATAACACAGATGAAATGGATTAATTCCTAGAAACATATAAATTACTAGTATTGACTCAAAAAGAAATAAAAAATCTAAATAGGCCCATAGGTTTATAGTTCAGTTTAGTAAAGAGAATGATTTAGTAAGCAAAACTCCTCAACAAAATAAGTTCAGAACTGTATTTCTTCACTGGTGAATCCTACCAAACATTTAAAGAATTATCACCCATCTTCCTCAAACTCTTCCAAAAAATGTAAGAGGAGAAGACATTTCCTGACTCCTTCTATGAGGTCAGCATTACCCTGATAACAAAATAAGACAAAAACCCCATGAGAAACCAGAACTACAGACCAGTATCCCTTAGGAATACAGATGCAGAAATCATCGACATTATTACCATCTTATAATGTTGTTTAGTGAAGATGGGGACTACACTTATTGTGGTGAGCACTGAGAAATGTATAGAATAGTTGAATCATTATATTGTATACCTGAAACTAATAAAACACTGTATGTTAATTATACTTCAATTTAAAAAAGAATAAATTAGAGATTAGCAACACAAGCATATTACCTAGCCAAATGACAAAATACACCAGAAGAAATAGCAAAAGGATTTAACATGGTTCTGGGACTGGGGGCATGAGAGGTAAGTCAGAAGCCTGACTTTTTTTGTTATTGTCGTTATAATCTTTTTAACACTTTCTAATTTTTAAAAAAATCTATATTTTAATACTTATTTTGATAAATTACATTTTGAATATAAATAAGCTTCTTTAAAAAAAGAAAAAATCCTCAACAAAATACTAGCACACTGAATCAAACAGCATATTAAGAGGATTATGTGCAGCAAACAAGGGAAATCTATCTCAGGAATGTAAAGGTGGTTCAACACAGGAAAATCAATATATGCAATATACCACATTAATAGAACCAAGAAAAAAACCCACAGGATAAGCTCAATTGATGCTGAAAAAGTATTTGATAAAATCCAAAATCCTGTCATGATTTAAAAAAGCACTCATAAAACTAGGAATAGAAGAGAACTTCCTCAACATGATAAAGGCCATTTATGAAAAACCCACAGTTAATATCTTACTCAATGGTGAAAGATTGAAAGCCTGCTTTACCCGTGCTGTTCAACTTTGTGTTGGAAGTTCTAGCCAGAGCAATTCGGTAACACAAAGAAATAAAAGCCATCCGAGGGAAAGGAAGAGGTAAAACTACCTATATTTGTGGATAACATGATCCTATATACACAAAATACAAAGAATTCCTTAAAAAAACAAACAAACATGGAGCTAATAAGTCATTTCAGCAAAGTTGTAGGATACAAGATGAACACACAAAAATTACTTGTCTTCCTATACATTAGCAATGAACAACCAAAAGAGAATTTTTTTTAAAAACCCAAATCTCCATTTAAAATAGCATCCAAAATAGGGGTGCCTGGGTGGCGCAGTCAAGCATCCAGTTCAGGTTGTGATCTCAGGGTTGTGAGACTGAGTCCCATATCGGGCTCCATATACAGTGTATAGTCAGCTTGAGATTCTCTGTCCCTCTCCTTCTGCCCCTCCCAATCGTGCTCTCTCTCTCTCTCTCTCAAATAAATAAGTAAATCTTTTTAAAAATAATAAAAATATAGCATCCAAAATAATAAAATACCTTGAAAAAAATTAAGGAGTTGAAAGATTTGTGCACTGAAAACAATACATTGCTTAAAGTTAAGGAAAACATAAATAAATGGAAAAACATTTCATGTTTATGGATTAGAAAACTTAATATTGAGGTCACAGTACTATCCAAAACACAGTGAATGCCATCCCTATAAAATTGGCTTTCATTTGTATTTTGTTGACGTTTTGCACTTATATTCACAAGATATATTGATCTATAATATTCTTTTCTGTGATTTTTCTTCTGAATTTAATATCAGGGTAATACTAGTCTCAGAATGAGTTGGGAATTGTTCTCTTGTACTTTTTGAAAGTTTGCGAGGAACTGGTATTAATTCATATTTAAATATTTGGTAATTCACCACTGAAACCATTTTTTTTCCTGCACTTTTCTTTGTAGGAAGTTTTTTTATTATTATTATTACTATTTCAGTCTCATGCTCATTATAGGTTTATTCACATTTGATGGTTCTTCCTAAGTCAGTTTGGTAGTGTGTCTTTCTCAAATCTGTACATTCAATACAGGTTATCTAATTTTTTTACACATAGTTGTTCATAATATTCTCTTACACTCCTTTGCATTTTTGTAAAGTCAGGAGCATTGACTCTACTATATTCCTGAGTCTAGTAATTTGATTTACCTCTATATTTTTCTTAGCCAGTGTATCTGAAAGTTCATCACTTTTATTGATCTTTCCAGATAACAAACATTTAGTTTTGTTGATTTCCTCTACTTTCTAATTAATCTCTATTATATAAATTTCCATTCTAATCTAGATTATTTTCTTTCTTCTGCCTGCTTTAGGTTTTTAAAAAGTTTTTATTTAAATTCCAGTCAGTTAACATACAGTGTAATATTAGTTTCAGGTGTGCAATACAGTGATTCAACACTTCTACACATCACCAGTGCTCATCACGACACATGCGCTCCTTAATCCCCATCACCTATTTCATCCATCCCCCCACCCCTTCCTCCCTGGTAACCATCAGTTTGTTCTCTACAGTTAAAGAGTCTGTTTCTTGGTTTGCCTCTTTTTTTCCCCTTTGCTCATTTTTTTTCATTTCTTAAATTCCACATACAAGTGAAATCATATGGTATTGGTCTTTCTCTGACTTTGCCTAGCATAATACTTTGTAGCTCCATCCATGTCTTTGCAAACAGCAAGATTTCATTTTTTATGGCTGAGAAATAAACCTCTTCTTTCTCTTCTTTATCCATTCACCAGTGGATCAACACTTGGGCTGTTTCCATAATTTGGCTATTGTAAATAATGCTGTAGTAAACATCGGGGTGCATGTATCCCTTTGAATTAGTTTTTTTGTATTCTTTGAGTAAATACCTAGTAATGCAGTTGCTGGATCATAAGGTAGTTCTATTTTTAACTTTTTGAGGAACCTCCATACTGTTTTCCAGAGTGGGTATACCAGTTTGCATTCCCACCAACAGTGAAAGAAGTTTCCCCTTTTCCCACATCCTTGCCAATACCTGTTGTTTATCTTGTGTTCTTGATTTTAGCCATTCTGAAAGGTGTGAGGTGATATCTCATTGTAGTTTTGATTTGCATTTCCCTGATGATGAGTGATACTGAACACCTTCTCGTGTCTGTTGGCCATCTGTATGTCTTCTTTTTTTTTAAGATTTTATTTATTTATTTGAGAGAGAGACACAGCAAGAGAGGGAACACAAGCAGGGACAGAGGGAGAGGGAGAAGCAGGCTTCCCGCTGAGCAGGGAGCCCGATGCAGGGCTGGATCCCAGGACCCTGGGATCATGACCTGAGCCGAAGGCAGATGCTTAAGGACTGAGCCACCCAGGCACCCCCATCTGTATGTCTTCTTTGGAAAAAAGGTCTTTTCATGTCCTCTGCCCATTTTTTAATTGGGTTATTCATTTTTTGGGTGTTGAGCTTTATAAGTTCTTTAGAGATTTTAGAGTCTAACCCTTTATCAGCTATGTCATTTGCAAATACCTTCTCCCATTCAGTAGGTTGCCTTTTAGTTTTGTTGATCATTTCCTTCACTCTACAGAAGCTTTTTATTTTGATGTGGTCACAGTAGTTCATTTTTGCTTTTGTTTCTCTTGCCGCCAGAGACATTTCTAGAAAGCAGTTGCTATGGCTGATGTCAAAGAAGTTACTGCTTGTGTTCTCTAGAATTTTGATGATTTCCTGTCTCACATTTAGGTCTTACATCCATTTTTTTTTTTTATAAAGAAAGTCTTTTTTTTAAGATTTTATTTATTTGACAGAGAGAGCAAGAGAGCACAAGCTGGGGGAACAGTAGAGGGTGAGGGAGAAGCAGGCACCCCGCCAAGCAGGGAGCCCAATGCGGGGCTCGATCCCAGGACCCTGGGATCATGACCTGAGCCAAAGGCAGACGCTTAACCATCTGAGCCACCCAGGCGCCCCCTTACATCCATTTTGAATTTATTTTTGTGTATGGTGTAAGAAAGTGGTCCAGTTTCATTCTTCTACATGTTGCTGTCCAGTTTTCCCAACACCATTTGTTGGAGACTCTTCCGCATTGGATATTATTTCCTGCTTTGTCAAAGATTAATTGACTATATAGATGTGGGTTCATTTCTGGGTTTTCTATTCTGTTCTATTGATCTATGTGTCCATTTTTGTGCCAGTACTGTGTTTTGATTACTACAGCTTTGTAATATAACTTGAAGTCCAGAACTGTGATACCTCCCGATTTGCTTTTCTTTTTCAAGTTTAGCTACTCGGGGTCTTTTGTGGTTCCACACAAATTTTAGTATTGTTTGTTCTAGTTCTGTGAAAAATGCTACTGGTATTTTGATGGGGATTGCACTAAATGTGTAGATTGCTTTGGATAGATAGACATTTTAACAATATTTGTTCTTCCAATCCATGAACATGGAATGTCTTTCCATTTGTGTCATCTTTAATTTCTTTCATCAGTGTTTTATAGTTTTTATAGTTTTCAGAGTACAAGTCTTTCCCCTGTTTGGTTAGGTTTATTCCCAGGTATCTTATTATTTCTGGTGCAATTGTAAATGTGATTGAGTCCTTAATTTCTCTTTCTGCTGCTTCATTATTGGTGTATGGAAATGCAACAGATTTCTGTACATTGATTTTGTATCCTGTGACATTACTGAATTTGTGTATCAGTTCTAGCAGTTTTTTGGTGGATTCTTTTGGGTTTTCTATAAAGAGTATCATGTCATCTGCAAATAGTGAAAGTTTTACTTTTTCCTTGCCAATTTGGATGGCTTTTATTTCTTTTTGTTGTCTGATTGTTGAGGCTAGGGCTTCCAGTACTCTGTTAAATAGAATTGGTGATAGTGGACATCCCTGCATTGTTACTGACCATAGAGGAAAAGAAAAGCTCTCAGTTTTTCCCCATTGAGGATGATATTAGCTGTGGATTTTTCATATATGGCCTTTATTATGTTCTCTTTAAACCCACTTTGCACCCATTTTCATCAGGGATAATCGCCTTTAGTTCTCCTTTTTAGTGGAGTCTCTATTTGGTATTAGGGTAATGCTGGCCTCATAGAATGAATTTGGAAGTTTTCTTTTCTTTTCTGTTTTTTTGGAATAGCTCAAGAAAAACAGTATTAACTCTTCTTTAAATGTTTAGTAGAATTTGCCTGCAAAGCCATCTGGCCCTGACTTTCGTTTGTTGGGAGAGTTTTGATTACTGATTCATTTTCTTTGCTGGTTATCAGTCTGTTCAAGTTTTCTATTTCTTCCTGTTTCTGTTTTGGTAGTTTATATGTTTCTAGGAATTTATCCATTTCTTCCAGGTTGTCCAATTTGTTGGCATATAGTTTTTCATAATATTCTCTTATAATTGTTTGTATTTCTGTGGTGTTGGCTCTGATTTCCCCTCTCTCATTTGTGATTTTATTTATTTGGGTCCTTTCTCTTTTCTTTTGGTAAGTCTAGCTAGAGGTTTATCAATTTTATTAATTTTTTTCAAAAAATCAGCTCCTGGTTTCCTTGATCTGTTCTATTGTTGTTTAAGTTTCTGTATCATTTATTTATGCTCTAATCTTTATTATTTCCTTCCTTCTGCTGGCTTTAGGCTTCTTTTGTTTTTCTTTTCTAGCTTCTTTAGTTGTAAGGTTAGGTTGTTCATTTGAGATTTTTCTTTCTTCTTGAGGTAGGCCTGTATTGCTATATATTTCCCTCTTAGGACCATTTTTGCTGCATCCCAAAGGTTTTGTACTATTGTGTTTTCATTTTTATTTCTTTCAATGTATTTTTTTCTACCCAAAAGTCATCTTTTCGGCCATTTTAAGATGAGACTGTATTTCATGAAGAAAAGTCTTAAGTAGCTTATGAAGCGCATTCCAGGTAATTTTTTCTCAACAGATTCCTATCAGCTTTATAGTAACTGGAAACTCCTCTCACATTTGTCAAAATCGTTTTCCAAAAGGATTATTTTTCAATGACATTGTTAGTATTTAAATGTTTTACGTTTTATTGTTCTAGGTTGTGTCAGGAGCTGTTAATACAATGCTATTTTTAAATGTGAGTGTCAATCACACGGTTAAACACACTGGAAACACATAAACCAAGCAAAAAGCAACATGAAACCAGGAAATGAAATTCCTGTACATGCTTACAGTGTCATCAAGAATGATGCTTATGCATTCAGTCAATAATATTTATGAGAAAAATCTCAACATTTCATTGAGCTGTGTTTTGGAATGTGAGAGAAAAATAAGTAGAGGCCAACAACCATTATATCAGGAGTCTTACCAAAAGACTTTAGCTATGGCTTCTGTGTCTCCATAACATTTTTTTATTTGACAATAATATTCTTCAACTTCCTTCCGTGTTTCGTGTTCACTGATTATTCTTTCATCATGATTGTTTGGTCTTGCTTAATAGATTTCATGTTTTCTTGATTTTCTTTTGTTTCTTACAGTAAATCTCTTTTAGATTAAAATATTTGTTTTAATTTTTGACAGGAGCTTTTGAATTTCAATACATTTCCTTGGATCTATTGATTTTCCTCTAATTATGTATCCTTACAAAGAAGTGTCTAGGCATGCAAAGTATTCATTTATTATCAATAAAATTCATTTAAGGTGGATCTCTTAGAAAGTAGACTGGGTCTCTGCCAAATTTTAAAGCAAGGGAAAATGGGGGAAAATATATTCACTAAATATTTCTCCTTCTAACTTGGAGATCTAGTTCATTGACAGAAGTATGGACAGAGTCAAAAACAAGAGTGTGCCCAGCAGGGACTTTCTTGTCTGTACAGAAAAACCTTTATTTTTTGCCAAGGATTTTCGTGTCTGGAATCAATGTTCAACTCTCAGCCCAGCCCTGCTGTTACTTTCACAGAGATTGTTGTTTAGCAAAGGAGCTTTTGCTAGGAATAATTGTAGGTGCAACAGGTAACACTATTGGACTGCAGGTTGTGTTGGTTTGGCCTCATTGTTAAGGGGAAGTCCAGGTAGTATGCTCTGATCGCCACAGCACACTTTCATCTGCAGATGTGAGCTACTTGAAATAAATGGTGTATTGTTTCTTTCTAGATATACTGCTCTTCTATTAGAAGTGCTTCGAAAGTCAGCCCCATGTCTTTCTTTAAATAGATTACATTTGTACTATATGGAGTAGAAATTGGCATTTACTCTTCCCTAGTCTCTAGCATTAATATAATTTTTCTCCATTCATATATACCTTTAGTCATAGTGTTAACGTTCTATGGCTGCTATAACAAATTATCAAAACTGGGTGGCTAATTCAACACAACTTGATTCTCCTACAGTCGTGAGGGCCAGAAATTTGACATGGGTTTCAGGAGACATAATCAAGGTGTCAGCTAGGCTCTGCTCACACTGAAGGCTCTGTGGGCAAATCCAGTCATTGTCTTTTCTAGCTACTAGAGGCTGTCCTTCCTGGGCTCATACCTCCATATTATATTGCATTTCCTCCCCCTGCTTCCATCATCACATAGACTCCTTCCTCTTCTATCTTAAAATCTTTCTGCCTCACTCTTCTAAGGATAACTGTGGTTTCATTTAGGGCTCATTCAGATAACTCAGAGAATCTCCCCATCTCAAGATCCTTAATTCAATCACATGAGCAAAGTCCTTTTTTGCCATATAGGGTAACATTCACAGGTTCCAGGAATGAGTAGCTGGATATATTTGGGGGCCATTATTCAGCATATTGCAGTCATTTAGATGGAAATTCAGAAAAGCAAGTATTAGATTTTAGTGCTAAAGTTACCTTCTGGCTTAGAAGTCCCTCATACAAAAAAAAATCATTCTTGTAAATTATTTTTTATTTAGTATATATTTATTTAGGTTTACTGTGCACCAGGTACCATTCTGAGCTCTTCACAAATATCACCTGATTTGGATCTCATAACAGCTCCATTTTACATATGCAGAAAACAAGGCAAGGGGAGGGTAAGCAACTTGACAAAAGTTATACAATTTATTTATTTATTTATTTATTTTTAGTTATACCATTTATAATTAGAGGAGATGGAATTTGAAGCCAGGCATTCTGGCTCTAGATACTGAGTTCTTAATAAATATATTCTTGATGATGAATATTGCTCATTTTAATAGGGTAAATGTGGTTTCCTGATTGAATCAAAGTTGAAAAAAATTAAAAGGTCCTTACATCAGGTAGAACCATGAACACCCATATACTTCCTTCATAAATTAGATTTCCTCATATTTTTATACTTCTTTGGTAATTTCAGTGGGAATCTGGAAGGCAGGGTGACAAATACATATGCTCACATTGTGATCCTGAGTATAAGTCCATTTTTTAATTATAATTTTTTTTATTATGCTATGTTAGTCACCATACAGGACATCATTAGTTTTTGATGTAGTGTTCCATGAGTATAAGTCCATTTAAATCTTGTTTTTGCCTCCCTTTGGCCTTGAACTACCAAAACAACATTATATAGCAGAATGAAAAATAATGGAATTAGAGATACTTGATTGTGAATACTGCCTCAAAGAATTTAGTGAAGTATGGGGCCTTGGGTAAGATGTTTCTTTTCCCTCAGCTTCAATTTCTTTATGTATAAAATAGGACAACTGAATCTAACCTCTCAGGTTTGTTGAGAAATTGAAACAAAATAATATCCATCATCTACCAAGCATGGTGCTTGGTAAGTAGAAGGTGTTACTTAATATTACTTCTAATTCCTAGATCTCTTTTCTTTATATATACATACATGGATATGTATGAAATTTGTCTTCCATCTTTTTATTAATATTTTAACATGATACAATATTTCATGCCTTTCTTCTTATTTCCTTCTCTATATCTCCTTAGCCTATGGCTGTCTGCCAAGCCAGGAGTCCATGCTTAGAAACTCCATAGAAGGTGTTCCTGCTGCTCTTCCCCGTACTTAAGTACCAAGCCCTCTTCTTACTTATGATGCTGCCAGTTAGCTGGTGAGCAGCTGATTTTACGTCTGCATCTGCTGAGAGACTGCATGATGCAATGTTGAGGAGGGAGAGGAGGATTAGACAAGAACTCATAGGGAGACACCAAACTGTACAGACTCTTAATACAAGATTCCCAATGACAGTGTTATTTATAATACATTTTTCTACAATTCTTTGATGTTGTAAATGCAGAGGAGGACTCATGCCCTTCCAAGCAAATGCATACAAGATTATTTTTTATTTTTCCTCCTTATAGCTGAGTAATGCTTTTGAGGGGATGTATCTAATAAGTGTGGGCTACTAACATCTTTCTCAGAAAGCTCAAATAAATTACAGCTCCTATCTCAGAGTATACATTCAGTGAGAATGGTCTATTCCTCTTCCAATGTGTTATCTTATCCACAGGCCCATGCACAAAACGTTTTTTAAAAAGTCATTTTGTTTTTATGATTATAGACATTGAGAAGGAGTCACCTTTTCTTTCTTTTTTGTTCTTGTTTTTAGTATTGTCTCCAAATTTTCCAATCTTCAGGATTTATACTTTATTACCCAGGAAAGTTTAAGCACCATTTTGCTTGAGTTTAGCAAGTCCAATATATTTTAAAGCTTCTCCTCACCCAATATTTTTGAGACTGACAGAGTATGAATGACTCATCTTTCCTCTACAGCAGATCAGTCAGCTGCCTTGCTATGAACTTTTGCTCCACACCCTGCATTTCACCTCCTATCCCCTCTTAACTGGCCTTTCTCATAGGCATGACCATGTGCCTTTTCCTGCATTTCTCCAAAGGACAACTCTCATCAGGGTGTTAAAATTGGTAAAACTTCACTGAGTTGAAATCCAATGCAGATAAACACTTAAAACCAGCTATTAGATATCACTGCACCTATAGTCAGTGGCTCATGGTCCTCCACAAGGGACCCCTCACAGGTCTCCAGTCTGCCATTATGAAACGCGCCAGCTCACCTCCCACCAATGAATAGAAATACCTTTGATATCTCCACTATCTGATCCCAGACCCCTTCAACTCCTCTAAAATGCCCATGATAAGAAAAAACAAGTTGCTCTTCCTACCTACCAGACCTGCTCTGCTGTAATTTTCTTCTGAAATGTAATTTCATCTAGTGATGGCAGATTGCTATATGTACTATATGTGTAAAAAAATAATAACAAACACTTCATACTCTACTATTTTCTTTTTTCTTAACAACCTATCATGGGAATTGTTCCATGTCAAGATTTTTAATGACTACCCCCTTTTTCCATTGTATTGATGTTAATAATTTATCTAATAAATACCTGATAGATCATTGCAAATGCAGTTAATACAAAAATCCTGGTGTACATATATCTTTGCTCCTCTTTTCATTTATTTCCTGAACTCATATTATTTCTGAGAAATATACCTATATTAAACTTCAATAGATATTACTAAATTGCCCTCCATAAATGTTATGAAAATGCATGTTTACTCATGCTGTCATAAAACTAAGTATTTTCATCATCGTAAGTTTTTTTCAAACTTTAGATTACCTATGCTGATCAACCATCAGGAGGTATTTGCCAGTGGGGATGATTTGAGGCCTAACTTTCGTGCCTATTTTTGTGAGACCATGGTTCATTTTTTGGTCTCTGACCGTGATAAGACTTGAGGCAAGAAAACATGCTTGCTAATAAAGATGTTGATGAAGAGGGGGTTGTCAAGGCAATTGTAGGTTTCAGGATTTTGCAACTAGGTGGACTGTGATAAGGATAGGAAGGATGGTATTAAAAAAGAGTTATTCTTGGGGCACCTGGGTGGCTCAGTCGGTTAATCGTCTGCCTTAGCCTCAGGTCATGATCCCAGGGACCTGGGAGCAAGCCCCACATCGGGCTCCCTGCTCAGCAGGAAGCCTGTTTCTCCCTCTCCCACTCCCCCTGCTTGTATTCCCTCTGTCGCTGTCTCTCTCTCTGTGTCAAATAAATAAATAAAATCTTTTTTAAAAAAAGAGTTATTCTGGAGGCAGAAATGCTAGATAATGAAGGGTATTATAGGCAAAGGTAACAAATTAGAGTAAAATGCAAAATGGAATGAGAAGGCACGTATATCAGTTAGCTACTGCTACCAAACAAACTGCCCCAAAACTTGGTGTCTTAAAACTATAATGTATTATTCCTCATGATTCTGTAAGTTAACTGGTCAGGTCCTTTGCTGTTTTTTCCATAACTAATTCATGTAGAAGCATTCAGCTATAGGATCTGATGGGCTGCAAGTTGCAAGGTGGCCTCACTTACACACCTAACAGTTTCTGAGGGTTGTTGGCTATGAAGGCTCTGTTACACAACATGGTCTGTTATTGTTCAGTAAGCTAGACCATCTTCTTTACATGACAAACTCAGGAGCATTCCAAGAGTTTGAAAATAGCAGCTGTAAGTCATGGCTCCTCAACTTGTATTACATCATTCCTACCACATTCTTGGGCACAAAACAAGGCAGAAAGCTATTCCAGATTCAAGGGTGTAGGTAAATAGATTTTACCTCTTGGTAAAAGGAGTAACAAAGCTGTTGAATAGGGATATACATACCAGGATGTGAGAAATTCGTGGCCCTTAATCTACCACATACTAAATCATCTTAAGAAGGGGAATCATGGATTTTGAATTTTTAAAAGCTCATTCTGGCTATTGTGAGGTGAATGGATTTTACTGGGGCATAACATCAGGGAGAAAGATTAGTTCCAAAAGAAAGACCAATTTCTTAAAGATTTTTAATAAATAGTACTAGATATTTCTGAGCGAACACTATCAGGGACATTGTTACAAAAATAGACAAGGTGCTATAATATAATCTAGGCTGGTTATCTTTCTGGATTCAATCTATCATAGCTAAAGAAGAATGAACAATGATAAATCTCTATTGGAAAAGGACTTTAAAAGAAAATGTTCAGAATCATAACCTCAAAAATGTAATCAATGAGTTCACACAATATATATCTACAGTGGAGAAAGTCAAATGTGTTTTAGTCACTATTAAGAAAGTATTCTAATAAAAGCAAAATGTTTAAAATGCAATTTATTGTCCATTGCTTTTCTCCTTAAATTTTATAAAAGTTGGATTACTACTTTGCAAAGGAACTTTGAGTTTGTACTCCTTGAAAGTCAAAAGATATTCCCATGACCTAATTAAATTTTAAAACTTAAGAATTGGATGAATCAATTTACAGTCATGAAGAACTGATAATGAGAATGCTGTTTCTAAAAATGGTTCCATTAGAAAGATAAAGGGGGTTGATGTTGTATGTGATGACGTGAAATGATATGCTATTCTACTGCAAGAAAAGGTAGCAAATGAAGTATCCAGGGAAAAGGGAAAGAATCCATTAATCCTAAATAAAGAATTACAGAGAGTTTAGCTGAATAAAGACATTTGGAAAAGCAACTCAAAAAATGCTGGATCTTTTCAATTATCTAGTGCATATATATTTTTTAAATTTTATTTTATTTTATTATGTTATGTTAGTCACCATACTATACATCATTAGTTTTTGATGTAGTGATCCACGATTCAGTGCATATATTTTTAATATTAATTCCCAAATTGGATGAGGGTATAGTATGACAAACACTCTCCTACAGTGCTGGGGAAGGCATAAATTGTTATGATCTTGAAAGATTTTGGCAAGATGTATTTCTAACCTTTAAAAGCTTATATTTTTGACTCAATAACTCCAATTATAGAACTATCTTAAGGAAAGAGAGATTCACATGCAAAAATATTCATGGCATTTCAAAGGCAAAAAAAAGGAACCTAAATTGCCAAAAGTAGATACTTAAATAATGATACCTTAATACAAAGAACTACCATACAGTTATCAATTATGTAAGAAATATACTCATATGAGAAAGGGTGCTTTTTACTATGGAGGAGTGAACAAGTTGAAAAATTCTTTTCCCAAAACAACTACAAAATTGGACAAATGATTGATAACAACTTTGTAATGGTTATGGAAATTGACCTAATGCAGACAACATATTGAGAAGAGTTTATTCACAAAAATTCACTGCAATTCAATTAAGAACTTTAGGAGTCTTTGGTGTTCTGGCCTGAGGTTGTCCCCATCACCTGTGAGCTCAGAACAGTAGTGATACCAGGATGGGGTTGGCTGTGAGAATGCTATAGCAGCTATTTTGGTACTGGGGACCTACTTGATTTATAGCAGAGGATGGAAAACACATACTTGGGGATAAATAGGAAAGATCTGCAGCTTTGCTAACCAGAGGTTGTAGTCCCTGTTGGGGTGGGCATCAGATTGGAAGGCCTGCTAGAAATTTAACAGGGAAATCTTGGAAACAAGCAAGCCATGGAAAAGCTCAATAAGCGCTCCACACATACTTGGCTGACTCGTTCAAATACACAGGAGAGACCCAAGAATACCCAGGTTATCTAAATAACCCAGGCCAGTTGAGAGACTGTATGCTTGTATAGGGAAGACTTGAGAACACAAAGTCTCCACATATTCCTAACTGACTGAGAGACTATGCAAATGTACACAAGAAAACTAAGAGGGCCCTGAGGAAAGTAAAAACTAAAAACTTGAAAACTTCCTGAACTTTAAAATACATCCCCCAAGCCACACACAAATCTACTGGCGAAGGATGGAAAACTTACTGACTCAAGGTGTTTGATGAAAACTCTGACCAACTGTTGCCAAACCATTAAGCCATGTACAAATAAGAGCTACCTACAGGAAGTCAGGAAGATAAATTAATATAAATATAAATATATATTTATAATGTTTATAATATATAATATATTATATATATTATAAATTATAAATATATTATATATAATTATATAATATACAATAAAATATAAATAAAATTAAAATTAAAATTAAACAAGATGAAATGAAATAGTTTTTCAATGAAGCAAAATAAAAACTGAGCATAAATACCAGTGACCACAGAGTGCAGGGGAAAGAGATACCACAGATTAAGTCCAGGAAAGCCACTTAAAAAGGAAAATGAATAAAACATCAACAACTGTTAGAAGAAAAAAACAAAATCAAAATCCAGACTTGCTAAATATATAAAATATCCACTATTTAAAGAAAACTTGCAAAACAATATGGAAATGTGAGCCATATTCAGGGGGAAAAAAGGCAAACAGAAGGAGCTGCCTCTGATTGGACACAGATTTTGAACTAAGTGGACGAAGATTTCAAAGCATCTATTATAAGTATGTTTTAAAAAAATAAGACCATGGGACGCCTGGGTGCCTCAGTAGGTTAAGCAGCTGCCTTCGGCCTGGGTCATGATCCCAGGGTCCTGGGATCGAGTCCCACATCGGGCTCCTTGCTCAGCAGGGAACCTGCTTCTCCCTCTCTCTCCCTCTGCTTGTGCTTTCTCTGTCAAATAAATAAAATCTTTAAAAAAATAAAAATAAATAAAAAATAAAAAAATAAGACCTAAAATCTAAATCTAAATCTAAAATCTAAATCTAAATCTAAAGAATGAAATAAAGGTGTGATGACTAAATGTCTCATCAAATAGAGAATACCAATAAAGAGACAGAAAACATACAAAGAACCAAATAGAGATTCTGGAGTTGAAAAGCACACTAACCAAAATGAAAATTTTACTAGAGTAGCTGATATGAGAAAGAATCAGTGAACTCAAAGATCTGTCAGTAGAGATGCAGGCTAAAAAATAAAAAGGAAGGGAATGGATGAAAATGAACAGTACATCAGAGAAGCGTGGGACAGCATTAGGCACACCAATGTACATGTAATGGAGTACCAGAAGAGAAGGATAAAGACAAAAGAGGAGAAGAAATAATGCCTGAAAATGTCCCCAATTAGAAGAAAAACAAATCTAAAAAGCTTAACACGCTCTAAGTAGGATAAAAGTAGAAATCTATACCCTGACACATCATTGTCAAATGTTAAAATTCAAAGACAAAAAGAAAATTTTGAAAGCATGAAGAAAAACGTGACTCATCATGTGCAAGGGGACCCCAACAAGAATCATATTTGACTTCTCACAAGAAGCTATGGAGACCAGGAAGCAGAGGAGGGACATACGCAAAGTGCTGAAAAAAAGAAACAAACAAGAATCTTATAGCCAGAAAAACTAGAAACAAAAGCAAAAAAAGGGGGGGGGGAACGTTCCCAGATAAACAAAAACCCATAAGAGTTTTGGCTAGCAGACCCTGCCTACAAAAAATATTAAAGGAAGTTCTTCAGGCTGACAGCACGTGAACCCAGATGAAAATTCACACAAAACAAAGAACACTACTAAAAGTAATTATGCAGGGAATTATACAATTGAATAAAATATTACAAATTTAATGATACAATTGGGTCTACAGCATATAAAACCATACTGTATTTGACAATAATGGTATGAGGGCAGTTTGTGGGAATAAATCTGCAATAGAGAAAGGAAATGGCAAGAGATGGTAATAAATCCATAGGTAGAAATTAAGAGAACCAGAAATGTAAATAAGAAGAGAACCAATGTAAATAAATGCTAGATCTTTTTTCTTCTCTCAGTTCCTTTAAGATACAAAATTATATAACATTATAGGGACACCTGGGCGGCTCAGTTGGTTAAACGTCTGCCTTCGGCTCAGGTCATGGTCCCAGGATCCTGGGATCGAGTCCCACATCAGGCTCCTTACTCAGCAGGGAACCTGCTTCTCCCTCTGCCTGCTGCTTCCCCTGCTATGCTTTCTCTCTCTCTCTCTCTGACAAATGAATAAATTTAAAAAAATTATATAACATTATAAAAATGTATTGTTGAGTTTTTAGCATATACAGATGTAATGTGTATATAGATAACAGCACCAAGTAGGAGAAGAAGGGAACAGAGCTGTATAGGAGTAATAACTTTTTTATATCACCCTGGAATTTAGTTACTATAAATCTGAAGTTGATTCTGACCAGATGGGTAAGCCCTAAAGCAACTTCTTGGAAAAAATACATATCATAAAAATGCCATTAATAAATTAAGATGTTGTCCTAGATAATATTCACATAATGCATAAAAAGACAACAAATAAGGAAAAGAGAAACAAAAAAGACTTGAGGCATATAGAAAATAAATAGCAAAATGACAGATATAAATGCAAAGGTACCAATAAAAACATTAAATGTGAATGGATTTATCCTTCAAATCAAAATTCAGAGATTATCAAAATGGATGAAAAACAAGATGCAACCATATGTTGTATATAGGAGACACACTTTAGATTCAAAGACACATTTTTTTTTTTTGCATTTGCTTTCTTTTTTTTTTAAATTTTTTTTATTGTTATGTTAATCCCCATACATTACATCATTAGTTTTAGATGTAGTGTTCCATGATTCATTGTTTGTGCATAACACCCAGTGCTCCATGCAGAACGTGCCATCTTTAATACCCATCACCAGGCTAAACCCTCTTCCCACCCCCTCCCCTCTAGAACCCTCAGTTTGTTTTTCAGAGTCCATCGTCTCTCATGGTTCATCTACCCCTCCGATTTCCCCCCCTTCATTCTTCCCCTCCTGCTATCTTCTTTTTTTTTTTTTTAACATATATTGCATTATTTGTTTCAGAGGTACAGATCTGAGATTCAACAGTCTTGCACAATTCAGAGCGCTCACCATAGCACATACTCTCCCCAATGTCTATCACCCAGGCACCCCATCCCTCCCAACCTCCACCCCTCCAGCAACCCTCAGTTTGTTTCCTGAGATTAAGAATTCCTCATATCAGTGAGGTCATACAATACATGTCTTTCTCTGTTTCACTTATTTCGTTCAGCATAATACCCTCCAGTTCCATCCACGTCGTTGCAAATGGCAAGATCTCATTCCTTTTGATGGCTGCATAATACTCCATTGTATATATATACCACTTCTTCTTTATCCATTCATCTGTCAATGGACATCTTGGCTCTTTCCACGGTTTGGCTATTGTGGACATTGCTGCTATAAACATCGGGGTGCACGTACCCTTTCAGATCCCTACTTTTGTATCTTTGGGGTAAATACCCAGTAGTGCAATTGCTGGATTGTATGGTAGCTCTATTTTCAACTTTTTGAGGAACCTCCATACTATTTTCCAGAGTGGCTGCACCAGCTTGCATTCCCACCAACAGTGTAGGAGGGTTCCCCTTTCTCCGCATCCCTGCCAACATCTGTCATTTCCTGACTTGTTAATTTTAGCCATTCTGACTGGTGTGAGGTGGTATCTCATTGAGGTTTTGATTTGGATTTCCCTGATGCTGAGCAATGTTGAGCACTTTTTCATGTGTCTGTTGGCCATTTGGATGTCTTCTTTGGAAAAATGTCTGTTCATGTCTTCTGCCCATTTCTTGATTGGATCATTTGTTCTTTGGGTGTTGAGTTTGATAAGTTCTTTATAGATTTTGGATACTAGCCCTTTATCTGATATGTCATTTGCAAATATCTTCTCCCATTCTGTCGGTTGTCTTCTGGTTTTGTTGACTGTTTCCTTTGCTTTGCAAAAGCTTTTTATCTTGATGAAGTCCCAATAGTTCATTTTTGCCCTTGCTTCCCTTGCCTTTGGCGATGTTTCTAGGAAGAAGTTGCTGCGGCTGAGGTCGAAGAGGTTGCTGCCTGTGTTCTCCTTTAAGATTTTGATGGACTCCTGTCTCACATTTAGGTCTTTCAACCATTTGGAGTCTATTTTTGTGTGTGGTATAAGGAAATGGTAAGGTTTCATTCTTCTGCATGTGGCTATCCAGTTTTCCCAACACCATTTGTTGAAGAGACTGTCTTTTTTCCATTGGACATTCTTTCCTGCTTTGTCAAAGATTAGTTGACCATAAAGTTGAGGGTCCATTTCTGGGCTCTCTATTCTGTTCCATTGATCTATGTGTCTGTTTTTGTGCCAGTACCATACTGTCTTGATGATGACAGCTTTGTAATAGAGCTGGAAGTCCAGAATTGTGATGCCGCCAGCTTTGCTTTTTTTTTTTTTCAACATTCCTCTGGCTATTCGGGGTCTTTTCTGGTTCCATACAAATTTTAGGATTATTTGTTCCATTTCTTTGAAAAAAGTGGATGGTATTTTGATGGGGATTGCATTGAATGTGTAGATTGCTCTAGGTAGCATTGACATCTTCACAGTATTTGTTCTTCCAATCCATGAGCATGGAACGTTTTTCCATTTCTTTGTGTCTTCCTCAATTTCTTTCATGAGTATTTTATAGTTTTCTGAGTACAGATCCTTTGCCTCTTTAGTTAGATTTATTCCTAGGTATCTTATGGTTTTGGGTGTAATTGTAAATGAGATCGACTCCTTAATTTCTCTTTCTTCTGTCTTGTTGTTGGTGTATAAGAATGCCACTGACTTCTGTGCATTGATTTTATATCCTGCCACTTTACTGAATTCCTGTATGAGTTCTAGCAGTTTTGGGGTGGAGTCTTTGGGGTTTTCCACATAAAGTATCATATCATCTGCAAAGAGTGAGAGTTTGACTTCTTCTTTGCCAATTCGGATGCCTTTTATTTCTTTTTGTTGTCTGATTGCTGTGGATAGGACTTCTAATACTATGTTGAATCGCAGTGGTGATAGTGGACACCCCTGCCGCGTTCCTGACCTTAGGGGGAAAGCTCTCAGTTTTTCCCCATTGAGAATGATATTCGCTGTGGGTTTTTCATAGATGGCTTTTATGATATTGAGGTATGTACCCTCTATCCCTATACTCTGAAGAGTTTTGATCAAGAAAGGATGCTGTACTTTGTCAAATGCTTTTTCTGCATCTATTGAGAGGATCATATGATTCTTGTTCTTTCTTTTGTTAATGTATTGTATCACGTTGATTGATTTGTGGATGTTGAATCAACCTTGCAGCCCAGGAATAAATCCCACTTGGTCGTGGTGAATAATCCTTTTAATGTACTGTTGGATCCTATTGGCTAGTATTTTGGTGAGAATTTTTGCATCCATGTTCATCAGGGATATTGGTCTATAATTCTCCTTTTTGATGGGGTCTTTGGTTTTGGGATCAAGGTAATGGTGGCCTCATAAAATGAGTTTGGAAGTTTTCCTTCCATTTCTATTTTTTGGAACAGTTTCAGAAGAATAGGTATTAATTCTTCTTGAAATGTTTGGTAGAATTCCCCTGGGAAGCCATCCGGCCCTGGAGTTTTGTTTGTTGGGAGATTTTTGATGACTGCTTCAATTTCCTTAGTGGTTCTAGGTCTGTTCAGGTTCTCTATTTCTTCCTGGTTCAGTTTGGGTAGTTGATACATCTCTAGGAATGCATCCATTTCTTCCAGGTTATCTAATTTGCTGGCATAGAGTTGCTCATAATATGTTCTTATAATTGTATTTCTTTGGTGTTGGTTGTGATCTCTCCTCTTTCATTCATGATTTTGTTGATTTGGGTCCTTTCTCTTTTCTTTTTGATAAGTCTGGCCAGGGGTTTATCAATCTTGTTAATTCTTTCAAAGAGCCAGCTCCTAGTTTCATTGTTCTGTTCTACTGTTCTTTTAGTTTCTATTTCATTGATTTCTGCTCTGATCTTTATTATTTCTTTTCTCATGCTGGGTTTAGGCTTTATTTGCTGTTCTTTCTCCAGCTCCTTTAGGTGTAGGGTTAGGTTGTGTACTTGAGACCTTTCTTGTTTCTTGAGAAAGTCTTGTATTGCTATATACTTTCCTCTTAGGACTGCCTTTGCTGCATCCCAAAGATTTCGAACAATTGTGTTTTCATTTTCATTGGTTTCCATGAATTTTTTTAATTCTTCTTTAATTTCCTGGTTGACCCATTCATTCTTTAGTAGGATGCTCTTTAGCCTCCATGTATTTGAGTTCTTTCCGACTTTCCTCTTGTGACTGAGTTCTAGTTGCAAAGCATTGTGGTCTGAAAATAGGCAGGGAATGATCCCAATCTTTTGGTACCGGTTGAGACCTGATTTATGACCTAGGATGTGATCTATTCTGGAGAATGTTCCATGGGCACTAGAGAAGAATGTGTATTCTGTTGCTTTGGGATGGAATGTTCTGAATATGTCTGTGAAGTCCATTTGGTCCAGTGTATCATTTAAAGTCTTTATTTCCTTGTTGATCTTTTGCTTAGACAATCTGTCCATTTCAGTGAGGGGGGTGTTAAAGTCCCCCACTATTATTGTATTGTTGTTGATGTGTTTCTTTGCTTTTGTTATTAATTGCCTTATATAATTGGCTGCTCCCATGTTAGGGGCATAGATATTTACAATTGTTAGATCTTCTTGTTGGATAGACCCTTTAAGTAGGATATAGTGTCCTTCCTCATCTCTTATTACAGTCTTTGGTTTAAAATCTAATTTGTCTGTTATAAGGATTGCCACCCCAGCTTTCTTTTGGTGTCCATTAGCATGGTAAATGGTTTTCCACCCCCTCACCTTCAATCTGGGGGTGTCTTTGGGTCTAAAATGAGTCTCTTGCAGACAGCATATCGATGGGTCTTGTTTTTTAATCCAATCTGATAGCCTGTGTCTTTTGATTGGGGCATTTAGCCCATTTACATTCAGGGTAACTATTGAAAGATAGGAATTTAGTGCCATTGTATTGCCTGTAAAGTGACTGTTACTGTATATTGTTTGTGTTCCTTTCTGGTCTATGTTGCTTTTAGGCTCTCTCTTTGCTTAGAGGACCCCTTTCAATATTTCTTGTAGGGCTGGTTTCATGTTTGCAAATTCCTTTAGTTTTTGTTTTTCCTGGAAGCTTTTTATCTCTCCTTCAATTTTCAATGACAGCCTAGCTGGATATAGTATTCTTGGCTGCATATTTTTCTCATTTAGTGCTCTGAATATTTCCTGCCAGTCCTTTCTGGCCTGCCAGGTCTCTGTGGATAAGTCTGTTGCCAATCTAATGTTTCTACCATTGTAGGTTACATATCTCTTCTCCTGAGCTGCTTTCAGGATTTTCTCTTTGTCTCTGAGACTCGTAAGTTTTACTATTAGGTGTCGGGGTGTTGACCTATTTTTGTTGATTTTGAGAGGGGTTCTCTGTGCTTCCTGGATTTTGATGCCTGTTTCCTTCCCCAAATTAGGGAAGTTCTCTGCTATAATTTGCTCCATTATACCTTCTGCCCCTCTCTCTCTTTCTTCTTCTGGGATCCCAATTATTCTAATGTTGTTTCATCTTATGGTATCGCTTATCTCTTGAATTCTGCCCTCGTGCTCCAGTAGTTGTTTATATCTCTTTTTCTCAGCTTCTTTATTTTCCAGCATTTGGTCTTCTATCTCACTGATTCTTTCTTCTGCCTCATTTATCCTAGCAGTTAGCGCCCCCATATTTGATTGCACCTCATTAATAGCCTTTTTGATTTTGACTTGGTTAGATTTTAGTTCTTTTACTTCTCCAGAAAGGGTTTCTCTAACAACTTCCATGCTTTTTTCAAGCCCAGCTAGTATCTTTAAAGTGATGATTCTGAACTCTAGATCCGACATTGTACTAATGTCCGTATTGAGTAGGTCCCTGGCAGTCGGTACTACCTCTTGTTCTTTTTGTTGAGGTGATTTTTTCCGTCTTGTCATTTTGTCCAGAGGAGAATAGATTAATGAGAGAACAAAATGTTAACTGGGTAACAACGTCCCCAGAAACTATACTCTAAACAAATCAGAAAAGACCTGAAGCAGTGGAAAAGAAAGGGAAAGAGAGAAAAAAGAAAAAAAAAAAGAAAAGAAAAAGGAAAAGATAAAAACAAACAAAAATGGAACAAAACAAAACAGAATATGATCAAATATGATATGGCTGGTATATAGATCAGTGCCACACACTAGATTTTGGGTGTATTTTGGTCTGTTAGAAGAAAGTGCCTCCCAAAATTTTAAAGAAAGAAAAACTTATGTATGTACAAAAATAAGGGTTGATATGATAAAGGGATGGAATATGACTGTAAAGATGGAAATTATAAAAAATTTTATAAAAGGAATTGATAAGAAGTTGTTTGAAAAAAGAAAGAAGAGAATTAAAAAAAAAGAAAAAAAAAGGGAGAGAATGTGATCAGGCAGGGGAGTAGAAGAAAACCATACACTAGAGATTTAGGGTATATTTTGATCTGTTAGAAGAAACTATCTCAAAATTTTAAAGAGAGAACAACTTATATATATATGCCAAAAACACGGGTAACTACTATGAAGGGATAGAATATGACTCTAAAAATGAAAAATAAAAATGTTTTTTAAAAAAGGGATTGATAAGATGTTGGTTGAAAAAGGGAAAAAGAAAAATTCAAAAAAAAAAAGACAGTTAAAAAAAAATTTAACTTTGAAAGACTACAGAATCATGGTAAAAAAGCCATAGATTCTATGTGCAGTATTCCCCTAGTGCTGGAGTTCTGCCGTTCTCATTGATCAGTAAACTTGGTCTTGGCTGACTGTTCTCGCTGATCTTCTGGGGGAGGGGCCTGTTGCCGTGGTTCCCAAATGTCTTTGCTGGAGGCGGAATCGCCCCACCCTTGCCCGGTCCGGGCTAAGTAATCTGCTCGGGTTTGCTCTCGGGAGCTTTTGTTCCCTGCAAGCTTTCCGTACAGCTTTGGAGGCCGAGAGTGAAAATGCAGCCTCCCAATCTCCGCCTCGGAGGAGCTGAGAACTCGGGGCTCCGCTCCTCAGTGCACCCCCCGAGAAAAGCCATCAGTCACTCCCGTCTCCCCGGTCTCCAGCTGCACTCCGTGCTCACCCGGCCTGTGACCGTGCATTTCTATCTCTGGCCCCCGACCCCGTGTGGAGTCTCCAAACCCAGCAGATCCCTGCGGTGTGCTCCCGTGCCGCTCCTCCCGGGGGAAGAAGGTGAGTCTCCCCAGATCTGCCGCGCGTTGGGTCCCTGCTGGAGGAGCAGTGACCCGACTGTGCTGCGGATCACGTTTTATGGCAACCCCGAGCTGAGGGCCTGCACCTGGGCTCCGTCTCTGCAGCCGGCTTCCCTGCTCCAATACCTGGGAGCTCTGCCGCACTCAGGCACCCCCGGTCCTTCTGTGACCCCGAGGGTCCCGAGACCACACTGTCCCACGAGGGTTCCACCCCCCGCTTAGCCACTGGAGTGATGTCCCACAGCGGAGCCAACTTCTAAAAGTTCCGATTTTGTGCTCTGCTCTCTATCACTTGCCAGAAGCAGCCGACGGAGGCCCCCTCCCCTGCCGTCTATCCTCCTGAATATCACCTCGGATTCACTTCTCCACACGTCCTACCTTCCAGAAAGTGGTTGCTTTTCTGTTCAGAGATTTGTTGCTATTCTTTTCTTCGATCTCCTGTTGAGTTCATAGGTGTTCAGAATGGTTTGATCCCTATCCAGCTGAATTCCTGAGACCAGATGAAATCCAGGTCTCCTACTCCTCCACCATCTTGCTCCGCCCCCTCGATACATTTGTTTTTAGAATTTTTTTAAAGATTTATTTATTGGAGAGATAGAAAGAAAGGGGGGAGGGGCAGAAAGAGAATCTTAAGCAAAGTCCCCACTGAGCAGGGAGCTCCACGCAGGACCTGATCTCATGATCCTGAGATCATGACCTGAGCCAAAATCAAGAGTCGGACACAACCAATTGAGCCACCCAGGCTTCCCAAGATACAAAATTTTTAAAGAAAAATTTGAGAATATATACCATGCAACCTTAAGAGAGCAGGAGTGTCTATACCAATTACTGACAAAACAAAATTTTTTAAAGTTACTAGAGGTAAAGTGGATATTTTATCATCATGAAAGGGTCCACTATTTAGAACTATGTAACAATTATAAACATATTATACATACCCAAAGTTTAAAAAGCAAAAACTTACAGAATTGAGGGGAGAAATAGACAATTCAATGGTAATAAAAATTTCAATTCTCCACTGTCAGTAATGGATAGAACAACTAAGCAGAAGATCAATAAATAGATAGGAAACTTGAATAATGCTACAACCAACTAGACATCTATAGAAAACTCTACCAGACGATAGAAAAATGCACAATCTTCTCAAGCACAGATGGAACATCATCCAGGACAGGACATAGGCTAAGCCATAAAACAAACTTCAATACATTTAAAAAGTTTGAAATTGTGCATAGTATGTTCTCTGATCACTGTGGGGTAAAATTAAAAATTAAAAAGGAATTTGGGTGATTATTATATATGAAAGTTAGATAGTACATTACTAAATTATCAATGATCAAAAAAGATAACACAAGGGAAGTTAAATTAGTAAATACTTTGAGATGAAAGTAAAAGAAGACACAACATAATAAAACATCGGATATAGCTAAAACTGCTTAGAGGGAAATTTATAGCTATAAACACCTACATTTAAAAAAGAAATATATTTTTTAAAATAACCTAAGAGATATACCTTAAGAGTCTGGTAAAGAAAAGCAGAAATTAATTAAATAGAGAATAAAAGAGTACAGAAAATCAACAAAAGCAAAAGTTATTACTTAGCGAATTTAAACAAAATTGATTAACCTTTAGCTAGACTGAGCAAGAATAAGGAAGGAAAAATATCCAAATATGAAGTACGTTTGTTTCTGGGAGGTGCTATTTTATGATTTTTATTTTTGTATTTTTCTGTATTTTCTAAAGTTCTTATACTGATTATATATTACAACTATTATAAAAATACGAGTGGAGGAATTAGCCGTAAATAACAAGGACAGTAGTTGTCACAATGAATATCTGTTATTCCCTCATTTAGCAAATATATATATATGAAACAGCTACTCTGGAGGAAGCCCTATGCTAGTTGAGGGGAGAAGGAGAATGGAAATATGAACAGGAATTTGAACCCTGCCCTTGAGCAAACATTGTGGCCAATCCTCCACTGGGAATGTGAAGGCATCATGGAAATCCATAACTCCCAGCTCCCGTAATATCATTCTTCCTTCCAACTACCCACCTGACTTAAAGTTCATAATCCTAAAACAAAAGGACAGCGGGATAGGCAAGGGTTCTGAGTGCACTGGTATTTTAAATTGGTCTTCATCAAGAATAGTTCAATCCTGGCAGAGGAAAGAGCACTCAGAAGGCATGCCAGAAGCACTAAGGAATGCTGATGACTGTCCCATTGTGTGGTAGGAAGGTGATGAGCACAAGTTAATGGGGGGTAGCAAGAGAAGAAGCTGGAAGGTTAGGCTTAGTTCAGAGTAAGGAGGACCGTGTTGCCCTGCTATGAATTGCAGGCTTTATTCTGAAAGATATTGACAGACATTTGTTTGGAAAAGGGATGTAACACAGTCTGACTTGAGTTTTAGAGATTTCCAGGACTACCTACTACTGGAAAGAGTCAGCATTATTATTATTTTTTCCTGCTTACTTAGGGTTTTTTGTAAGCCAATAAAAGCAAAACTGTGATAATAAACTCCATGTGTTGTATTTCTCTAAGAAACTTCTTGTAAATTAGTACGTTAAATCCCCAAGAATGTGACTAAAGTGACATTACAAATTAGGATTACCATGTGCTACAAAGGAAGGAAATAACTTACAAATTGTTTAAGAGTCTCCAGAGAGAGAGGAAATAGTTTAAGCAGCACAGAGTCTTGAGAAAATTATGCTATGGCCCTATTCTGGTGTTTTGTTTTTTTTTTTAATTTAACCGTTACTCTTTTGTCTCCTTGTATATTTGCATGGAACAAAAAAGTTAAAATGTTTATGTAAACAGTGGAGATAATATGAATTATAGTTTTTAAATTTAAAAGGGATAACAGCTCAAAGTTGTTCAAAGGTAACAATCAGAGAATGAGGTGTCCCTTGGAACAATAGTAATATTAATAATAATATTAATAGCTAAATCACTTTTGTGTTATCATATATCAGGCATGGTTCTTAGTTAAGGTGACTATATAAATTATCATCTAAACAAGGACACTTCTGAGAGTGAAAGGAGGCACTAATAACATTTACACAAGTGTAGTAGGTAATATTTAAATGGCACATAGAGAAATCAAAGACAGGTCCCTGCTGTCTAGAGGCTCATAGTCCAACGAAGTTTTTTGGCTATAATCTTGAGGTTCAGTTGTTTATTGGTGCCAAAATGCCTGTTGCTTTCCAAAAGACAGGTGGAACCTTTTTAGGACTGCAGCCCTGTGTTCTGTGCTCTTCTCCCCAGTCCCTGACGTGTGGCTTTGAAGCTATTGGCTTATACTAAGATACTACTGTAAACAGTAAGGGTTTAACATCAGGACTGTGCCTTCCCATAAGCAAGCAAAGCCTCTGGTTGAGCTTGCCTCTTTTGAAAGGCCTTCAACTTGAAAACAGTTTAGCAGTCAGCCTGAATGGCAATGAGAAAAGCTGATTAGGCAGAAGGAAAAGTCATAGTAGTAAATCCTCCTGAGGACAGGGATGGAAGGGTCTGGTGCAGAAATTTCAGTCAGCTTGGGGCGCCTGGGTGGCTCAGTCGTTAAGCGTCTGCCTTCGGCTCAGGTCATGATCCCAGGGTCCTGGGATCGAGCCCCACATCGGGCTCCCTGCTCTGCGGGAAGCCTGCTTCTCCCTCTCCCACTCTCCCTGCTTGTGTTCCTGCTCTCACTGTGTCTCTCTGTCAAATAAATAAATAAAATCTAAAAAAAAAAAGAAATTTCAGTCAGCCAATGACTTCCTGCTTGTAGAATCGTCTCCTAGTAAAAAAGTAGGGCTGGAGGAGCGGTAGTCAGTGAATTGACACTTGAATCCTTTGTGACATCCTTTGCTTCATGTGTCCTTTATATCATGGGAGCTTAAAAATTGCCACATTAATATTCTAGGCTGAGTGATGTGAACCCTAGAGCCAAGGCATCATACCCCTAATAGCAAATTCCCTGGTGTTCAGTGAAATTGACTTCATTTTAAGTTTTAGTGTAAATGTTGAAAACATATAACCATCTTCTAGATGACTATGGAATTTTAAAGTCAGACCACTCCCACATCACTGACGTGGGTGGACATTCACAACCCGGTGGTTTTCAGTATATTCACAAAGTTGTACATGACCACTAAAGTACAACTTACCACTATCTAATTTCAGAACATCTTCATTACCCCCAAAAAGAAGCCCTATACCTCCATTAATGGTTGTTAAATACAACAGGTTCTCTTCAGTAGTGAGGACATTAAAGAGATTGGCAGTCAATAGCACCAGTCCCAGCATATAAAACCAAATCACTCTCTTACTGGTTCATGAAATCAATGGTTCCAGTGATAAGCTCATGACTCTATTTATTCATCAAGAATTTATTGAGCACTGGGCACCTGAGTGGCTCAGATGGTTAAGTGTCTGCCTTTGGCTCAGGTCATGATCCCAGGGTCCTGGGATCGAGCCCCGTGTGGGGCTCCCTGCTCAGCGGGGAGTCTGCTTCTCCCTCTCCCACTCCCCCTGCTTGTGTTCCCTCTCTGACAAATAAATAAATAAAATCTTTAAAAAAAAAGAATTTATTGAGCACTTACTATTTACCAGGCACTGTGCTAAGTGTTGAGAATACAACAGTAAACCAGACAGCCATAATCTCTACACTATTAGACTTTACAATCCAGTGAAAGAAAAAGACATTAATTATATTAGTAAAGATATAATTAAAATTTCTTTCCTTTAGGAAAGAAAATGCATAACAATCATTGGGTAGTTTAGAACTGGGAGTCGGGAAGTTTTTTTAAAAAATATGCATTTTTTTAAATAATTTTTTTAATATGAGTTTTTTTTTTAATCTCTGTATATTTATTTGACACTAAGGTTCTTTTAGAGTATTAGGCACTTAAGCTGACATATAAATGAAAGTAGGAGCTAGCCAGATGAAGAGTTGGCCTCGAGGTAGGAAAGAGTTTGGTTTATTTAAGGAACTGAAATAATAGTTGTAATAATAACATAATCATAATAATATCTGGTTTTTTTAGATTTTATTTATTTATTTTAGAGAGAGAGAGCGTGAGCGGGGGGGGGGGTGCCGAGGAAGAGGGAGAGAGAGAACCTCAAACAGTCTCCATGCTCAGCTTGAAGCCTGACTCAAGGCTCAATCTCACGACCCTGAGATCATGACTGGAGCCAAAAGAGTCAGATGCTTAACTGAGCCACCCTGATGCCCCAAATTTATCTGGTTCTTAAATGTGCCACATATCTCAATTTATTGATTCCTGTTTCTTGACATCAGCTTCCTTGTTTGTTCATGCACTTAGACGATGTGTTCTCGCTCCCTGGCTTCAGTTCTCTATCAGATAAGGTGCCTTTGGACAGTATTTGTAAGCCTCTTTTAGCTCAAAAAGAACAGTGCTCCAAAATAGTGACCCCTCCTAAAGTGCTGCTTAAGGTATAGTGATAGATTTAAATGAACCTCTGAGTCTTTTCTGCCTCAAGAACAATTTCAAAAATCATCTTCAGTGAATTTCCTGAGCAGTTCAGAAGTATCCATCTTCTATACCTCGGGACGTCAGTTTTGCATTGAAAGGAGCTTAAATGTGATGCTGCAAAGCGCACGCCATTTGAAATCTAGTCTCAGAAGAATGGGTGCAAAAAAGAAACATGCATTCATGCACTTAGTGAAAATGGATACAAATGACAAACATGTACACTTGTTTTTTTTTTTTTACTTTATTTTTTTTAATGTTTTTATTTGTCAGGGAGAGGCAGGCAGAGGGAGAAGCAGGCTCCCCACTGAGCAAGGAGCCTGATGCGGGACTCAATCCCAGGACCCTGGGATCATGACCTGAGCTGAAGGCAGACGCTTAACCGACTGAGCCACCCAGGCATCCCAAACATGTACACTTGTGTACATACATGCACACATGTGCACACACATGCAAAAGAGCCCTTTCTGCTCAGTGAAGGGGAACAGCTAACTTAAAATCAAAAGTTAAGGATCAACAACAAAGTTGTTTGAAGAAGCGATTTCAGGTAGCTAGAGATGCCAGAGATGAGTAGGCATATATAATTAATGAATTCTCAATCTGTGCATGTGGGTGGGGATATTTGTTACATTTATAACTTTTTAAATAGTATCTAATGCTTAGGCCAACAATTATACTGCCATGTATTATATACTTGCCCTGATAAATATTTTCAAGAGTCCCATGTGTGTAAAACATGTTACTGAACATGGTTAAGAAAAATGTTATATTCATGATTTAACTTTTTCAGAGAAGCCTTCCTGACCTTTTAAGTCTAGACAAAATCCCCCCACTTTCTACTTTTACAGTGGTTGGTGGCCCCAAATTCTCCTGTCATTATATTCATCATGCTATATTGCAATTACTTCTTCAACGTCTGTCTTTCCCTCCTGGCTGTAAGTTACCTGAAGTGATGAATGAACAAATGCTAAGAAAACAAAGAGAAGAAAATGAAACCCTAATTCTGACGGGCTTGGCTTCTTGAAGTGATTTATAAGATCTCCCCCTTGGTGTAATGACACCTTTTTATTTATTCAATTCCAGAAGCCTCCATCCTACTTGCTAATTTGTTTTTGGAAAACTTCATGACACACTGTAGGATGTGCAGCACAGCACCGAGCAAGATAATGGAATAGTATGTACGGTGTAGCTGGGCAAGCTTTCTAAGAGGGGAAGTACAAGGTATGTGGGGGCTCATAGCAGGGGCACCCAAGACTCTAATGTGTGCTCAACTAACTAAAGGTGGTTCATTATGCTTACATATACCTGTGAACAATAATAGGAAGCCAGAAATTAAAATTAGCCTAGCATGCGCACGAGTTAATAAATTTCTCATCTGTGCTTGCTAGCCCTCAGAAGATCCTGTGAATGAAAAGAAAATTCTCCTAACAAATTTTCCAAATAAAAAATTTTAATGCATCTGTACCTTTGGTTCTATTCCTAGAAGTACTCAGTGCTCATGTGTCTTGATACTTTCAGGATAATATGAGAAGAATAGTGTCTAAAACCAAACTCTCACCTTTCAAAATTTTTATGTTCTTCCAATAGATATCTTTCCGATAAGCAGTCTGTGTCTATTTCAGGAATCCTATCAAACAACATTGGCTTAGTATTAAACTGGAGGGGGGGAAAAACAGCCATGGAAGATCCTGGGCTCATTTTAAATATTGTCTTTGAGAGAGCACTGTGCGTGCTTCCACAATTTCTCACTCTCTGAACATACTGGCTGATGGTTGAGGCAAAAAGAAGGGATAGTTCTCAATAGATCATTAAATTGTGGTAAACATTCACAGATTTCTCCCACTCCTCTCCATTCATCTCCATTGTGGTGTGCCAAAAGCTGTTTTTCATGCTTCTGGGAAGCAAGCATCATGTCTTTGGTTAATAGTTCATGTCATCACTACACAGGAATGAAACTGTCCAAATCAAAGGAAATTTTAAATGATGCAACTGAAATCAAGAAAAATCTGGGACTAATTTGTGGTGGGAAATCATTCATATAAACTTACAGTCTTGAAAGAAATTACAGGCTAATTTTTTCCAGTGTTAAAATTTAAAAAACTGTAATTTGATACAAATTAAATTTTAAAGTCATCATAAACTCCTACAAATAGAAATTCACAAACTAGAACAGTATGTAAAACTCAACTCAATGTCAAAAATATTTTTTAACATCCAGCAAATCTGTACTTTCTAAATATCTAGATTGGAATAATGAATAAATATTGGAATTCCACCTTTGATGTCATATACTTGACCTTCAGTTTTCCAAATATAAACTGTTTGCAAGGACACATGAAAGTATATGCATATATTTCTACATACATACATACTTATATGTATGTATATATACACAAACTACAAAGTACATGTGTGCACATGTGTGTATATAAAAAGAACTTGTAAATTGTACTAACTGCAATGAGAATTTTTAGTTATGATTTTCAACTCAAGTAATTGGACAGGATATACTTAAACACCAGTCATATATCTTTAAGGATAGATTTATGTGTATTATTTTACATTTCATTGGATGCAATCATAAATCTTGAGTATTACAGATGTTTTGAGTTTTTATAGGGCAGGAAGTCACAGTTACCATTTCAGCATTGTGTCAGGTAATACTGCCAAAGACACAAAATCTGAGAATCTTAGGGATGTCAGCATCTTCCTATATAGGATAACATCATTTTAATGGTGTAATTGAATAAAATGACATTCAACTTCAGAACATGAGGTAAGTAGCCCCAAGTTGCAAAAGGACAGGCCTAACTGTATTAAGCCAACCCAGCCACGTGAGCCACTGCACATTAATGGGAGTTCTGTCACAGAATGAGGACAGATTGCCCTTTATATCTTTTCAAAGTATTCATATGTATCCATGGAATACATGCAGTCTGGCAGCTTCTTCACTGATGTGTGTGTATATGATATGCCAGGAGTGTTTTGTAATATACATGCCTGGCAGAGAAAAAGTGTTATAATGCCTGAAAGACAACTGGGTAGGCACTGTTGACTACCTCATAAGTTTTCCTGTTACTTAACGGTATAAAGTGTGTCATTTGGTATGTCAAACTTATTCTTTCTCTTCCTCTTATCAAGTCAGAATACTATCGTGGGAAAAAAGTCATAGGCTTTATAGTAGAAAAGGCCTGCGTTCCGGTCCCCGCTCTGCCAGGACAAGCTGTGCTCAACTTCACCAACTCTAAAATAGGGACAATATTAACTGCAGAGATCAGTTGTGTCAGAAAACCGTGACTCTGAAACTGGCTTAATCGTAAGGAAATGCGTTACTTCTCAGCACAAAAAATCATGAGGTAGGGCAGCCTCCAAGCTTGACTTTTTTGCGATTCTCTCTGGCCTCTTTCCTATATTGGCTTTGCTTCCCTCAGGGTCAGAGCAGAGTGTCTGCAGCATATCAAGGCATCACATCCAGACAAGTCAATATCAGAGGAAGAAAAGGGACCATTTCTCCTGGTATCTCCTTTTAACAAGGGAAACTCTCACAAAAGAAGTCCCTCAAGTTTCATTGGCCAGAATTGGATCACATGTCCATTTCTGATGCTCGCTGACATGGGAACTAGGATTTCCCTGGGAGCTTTAGACCATCAGGATCTACTGATGAGCAGAGGATGGGATTGGCCATCTTCTACCACGTTACATGGGGCTTGGGGGCTAGAGATCTGAACTAAGAGTACTTTTTGTAAAGAAAGAAAGAAATGGAAGCTGAGTGGGACAGTGACTGGGAAGCACCTTCATAGAGTGTTCTGAGTAGTAAATGAAACCATATATTATGTGAAGTCCATCCTTATGTGACACAAAGTAAACACTAAAAGCTACTGATATCACTGCTGTTGTTGTTGCTATTATTATTAAACTCTAAGGTGAAACACTCTAATAGGAGCCATGGTTGGATGGCTGGAATTCAAAATGAATATACCTTGATTTTATTACTTACTATCTCCATGATTTGGACTCTATATCAGGGATTGGGAAGAATTTCTCTCTAAAGGAAAGTAAGTATTTTAGGCTCTGTGGGGAACATAGTTCTTTTTTGTCACATACTTTTCTTTGTTTTATTTTATCCAACCCTGTAAACATGTCAAAACCATTCTTAGCTCTCACGTGGTACAAAAAAGCCCAGTGGCAGGTTTGCCAACCCCTAACTCAAAGCAACTACACTTGGGGCACCTGGGTGGCTCGGTCAGTTGAGCTGATTTCAGCTTAGGTCATGATCTCAGGGTCCTGGGATTGAGCCCCACTTCAGGCTCCGTGCTCAGTGGGGAGTCTGCTTGAGGATTCTCTCTCTCCCTCTTCCTCTGCCCCTCCCTCTGCTTGTGCTCTCCCTCTCTCTCTCTCTCTCTCAAATAAATAAATAAATGTTTAAAAAAAAATAAAGCAAGTACTCTTCAGCTTCTCTGTGTCCCAGTTATTCCATCTGTAACATGGGCATACTTGTGCTTCCTTTGGAGGGCTGTGTTGTGGTGAGGATTAAATAATTTACGTATACAAGTTAGAACTAAGACTGACAGATGGCACTCAAATATTAGTGATGGAGGCAACAGTGGTGGTGGTGGTGGTTTTAATGCTCTACACGTGTTCATCTATCAAGGGACAAACATATTCAGAGGTAAAACACACCAACAAATACAAGTGAGTACACGATAAGCTAGTAACAAACTTTGTGGAGTTAAGATATGTAACAAGTGACACAGAACTGGGTTCCACTGAGAGGAAGCTTGGCACATGTATGAGTCAGGCAGACCTGGGTTTCAATTTTGAATCTACCACTTTGCAGTTGTGGTGACTTCAGGGAAATTATTGTCCCTCTCTGTGCCTCATATTCCTCATCTATCAAAATTAGATACAAATAAGGCCTGCCTCAGGATTGATCTGAGCACTAAAGAGGATGCACGTCAAGAACCTGGCACATGGCAAGTGCTCAGAAAATGGCAGTTGCTATAATTTTTTAACTTCCTTTTCATTTATATTAAATGGCTCTGAGGCTTTGTCTTCAAAATAGCCAGTGCACTACATGGGAAAAAATAGCAATTGCTGGATTGTGACTTGACTGTTGGTTTTGACTGTCATAGCCAACCCAGTAACTCAGAACAACCACATATATAGAAAAATAAGAATTGACTGGTTAATTAAGCCTTAAATGATGATCCAATAGCCCTGTGTATACACACAGATGGTTATGATTTCTTTCAGTTATGTACTGCCTTTCCTAATACATCTAACAGGAAAATGATTGAGTTTTAATTATTCAATTTTAAAGTTTATGCCCAGAGGCTACTAAGCTTTATTTTAACTCTGAACTGAGTCGATTGGGCATTCCCACCCCAACTAGGCTAATACTCGATTTCACCTTCTTGCCCTACATGTCTGCTAATACAGATACTAATTTGAGGTAAATCTTTGGACTCCTGACAAAAGCCATCCAAGTCTGTGGCAAGAAGTCACACCATAATGTGGGTATGAAGACATGGCGGGGAGGGGCGGAGGGATGCTGTTTACAAAGAGATGGAAAGTAGAAATGTATCCTTGGGATTTTCTTTCAAGCATCAAATTTGAGTTTTAACATAATATGGACTAACATTGCAAGACTACCTACTTGCACCACACATAGTTGAGGGAACTGAGTCACAGAGAGGCCAAGTAACTTATCCAAACTCATATAACTAATAAATGTATGAAGGAGGAACAAGTCAACTGGCCCTCCCTACCAATTAACCAGTCTTTGTGCTGAATCAATAACATATTAAACTATAGTCTCTCAAATCCTCAAAAAATACTTAAGCAGTGTCCCATTTATAACTTTCTTGTGTTAGCCTGTTTAGCTGTCAAGGATAAGAATAGCTAATATTTACCAAATTACTAGGATTAGCTATTTAATAAGAAAATGTGATCCCTTTATGCTCTGTACATTCCTAGAAGGTGAGAACCATGTCTGCCTTGCTTACTTCTGTAATCCCCAGTGTCTAGAGAAATGCTTGGAACATTTTAGATATTCAATACAAATTTCTTAGATGAATGCAAATTTGAAATCCTAGCAAAAGGAACATGAGATTTAAACTTCTGACCTTGACTCCTTCACAGTGAAGGATCAGATATCAGAGAGCTCCAGAAGCAACCCAAGGCCTACGTCACTTAACCTTTGGGGAGTAGATTGCAGCAAATCCCAGCTGAGTAATACTCCAGCAGAGGTAGAATTTTCCTACAGTGAAAGTTCTGATACTCCACCCAGATCTCCCCCTTTCAGAACTGAAAGACCTATTCCTCCAACTGCCGGGAGTGTTGGCCATAGTGTCACCCTCAGTTGTTAGCTCTCAGCAGAAATTGCCTCTGCTGAAGAGATCCACCTTGCCCAAAGTCACACCCCCTCCCTGGAGCAGCCCATATCCAGTGAACAATCACTGAAGTGGTATAAAAGCCAGTCCCCTTGCCCACTCTCAGACAAGTCTAAAGGGCCACCCCGGCTTCAAAACACCTTAGAGTGTTGCTTGAGGCCTTTGTTGAGACTCTATCACCAGACCAACTTCTCCCTTTATCCAATCCTGCTTCTTTCCCTTCCCTTCCACCAGTGTTGGTCCCAGAGACACTTCTTAATAAACATTCTGCATGCACATCTCTGTTTGTGTTAGCTTACTGGAGAATTCAACCTACGACAAATCCCACCATATCCTCCTTTCTCATCGCATAATTTCCTCAGGCAGGCACTTTTCCCTGGCATTCCAAGCCCTCCCCTTCCCAGGATTTATGTAAATGTTCTAATCAAGCATGGGATATAGGTAATCACACAGGCACAAATGGGAAGAGGAAGCTTCTACTCTTTCTTATTAGAGCCAAGCACTGTAGGGTTAATAAATTCCTTCCCCAGACACCTAAGAAATATTTTTAAAATTCCTGTCAAGTTACGAAGAGTGAACACATTCTCCAGAAGAACTGAAGATGTAGTCTTCAGTGGCCGAGGAAGCTCAATATCCTTTTGGATTTCCAAGTTTTATTCCTAGAAATATTTGTGAATTTGGCATTCAAATCAATAATATGCCATGTTTTTCTTAGTTTAAGAGTAATGTCCCCACCAATTTTTTAATTGAGTAAAATTAACTCTCCAAGAAGGTGAGCATTATTCTCCCGGGGGCTTTTCAAGCAGTAAGATAAGACATCTGAGTTGAAATGTGGCCTAAGGTCAAAATTCCTGGTTAACTGGTAGAGACATACTCGAGGAATACAGTATGCCCATTCTAACTGGTCAGTGTCTACACCTTCTTGGTCATCAAGTGTTTTGAATATCATCCCCACCCAAAATATATGGCTTTTAAGGCAAGTGGGTCATATCACATTTTGTCACATCAATTATTTTTAATTTTCTTCCTTTTAGAGTTTTTTTCTCTTCCTCCTTTTGCATTTCTTCTAACCCTCCTTCTGTCTCACCTCATTCCTCCATCTCCTCATCTCCGGCCTCCCTTTCTATCTTCATTCCCCACCTGCCTTTCATTTCGTGCTGTCTTTATGACTGTCTTGCTCATCTTTATGACTCTATTTTAGGTTAAGTTTGAAGGGAACAGTTTAGTCATGCTGACGCAGGTCTCATATTTTGCATCTTGATTAATATCAAACTTGGGATTATGCTAAATCCTCCAAACATTAGTTTCAGGTAGTCCTGCTTTACTGAATCCAAAAGACTTGATCAATTAATCTACACAGTTCTGTTTAATTCTGGTACTATGATACTTTGGCCATATTCCTGTCCAATGGACTAAAACCCATCAAGCCTAGAACACGTTCCATATCCTAGTTTAGCCACTGAGGAATCTAGGTGAAACATAGTTCAAATTTGGAAGAGTATCATATAAAAATCTGAGTAGCTGTTGTATCAATAATAGCCATGAGAACATATCAACAAAAACAACAATAGCTATGTTTTTTTTTTTAAGATTTTATTTATTTGACAGAGAGAGACACAGTGAGAGAGGGACCACAAGCAGGGGGAGTGGGAGAGGGAGAAGCAGGCTTCCCGCTGAGCAGGGAGCCCGATGCGGGGATCGATCCCAAGACCCTGGGATCATGACCTGAGCCGAAGGTAGATGCTTAATGACTGAGCCACCCAGGCGCCCCTAACTATGGTTTTTTGAATGCCACTATAAA
The DNA here is from genome assembly GCF_964656455.1 of Halichoerus grypus. Classification (NCBI taxonomy): domain Eukaryota; kingdom Metazoa; phylum Chordata; class Mammalia; order Carnivora; family Phocidae; genus Halichoerus; species Halichoerus grypus. Next base: position 10,183,092 of record NC_135727.1, read on the forward strand.
CCTGGCAATGTGCTAAGAGGTTTTCATATATTAAACCACTTAACCTTCACAATAACTCAATGAGACAGGTACTGTCATTTTGCTGTAATTCACAAATGTTGACAATGAAGGTTGGTGAAGTTATGTTTTTTGCTGAATGTCATACATCTATTAAGAGATGAAATCAAGATGTGAACCCACATAGTCTATCAGTAGAAGCAACTTTTCTAGAATCTTCCAATTCTCCCTTAGCAACATCATAGTGAACCCAATGTCTATGGCTGTGTTCCAGTTTCAGTACAATGTTGATAGATTGTTGTGTTCTGTACTCTTGCACATACTTACATATACACACATGCAGACATCTATACTACAATGTAATGCATGCAATCACAGAGACCCCCACCTCAGAGAAGTTTTTCATATCCTTGCCAGGTTGACTTCTTTGTTTGTCCTTGATACTACTCTAGTCCCTGCACATTCCTTTCTTGAGGAATTATTCCGTTATAGTCAATCATAGTTAATACCATCTGTTTTCCCCACTACATCATGAGTTCTTTTCAGGGAATCTGTTCAGTTCATCTTGGGATCATCAGCTCTTAGTATCATGCCTGTTCCATACTAGGAGCAAAAAGAGGGGAGCTACTGACTCTTACTAAAGGTGTTATGGAAAGATTTGCAAATGAGGTAGTATTCTGATTAGGAGTGCACTGAGTATATAAGAGCAGAAAACACATTATAGGCAAATGGGACAGACTCTTTCTAGGGCCCCCAAAAATGTTAAAAACTCTGAGGGATGGAGCACAATGTGCATAGAAGAGGATGCTGTGTGACACGGAAAGCAATCTAAAGAAACTCACAATATAAATATGTAAATATATATATATATATATAACTTTATACTTTACATATATAAACTCTATATGTATATAAACTATAACTATACTATATATATAGTATAATTATACTAGATGCACCCATTTTTTTACCACAGCTGAGACACATAGCTTAAATTTTCCATAAAATAGGGGCGCCTGGGTGGCTCAGTCGTTAAGCATCTGCCTTCGGCTCGGGTTGTGGTCCCAGGGTCCTGGGATCGAGCCCCACATTGGGCTCCCTGCTCCATGGGGAGCCTGCTTCTCCCTCTCCCACTCGCCCTGCTTGTGTTCCCTCTCAAGCTGTGTCTCTCCCTCTGTCAAATAAATAAAATCTTTAAAAAAAATTTTTTTCCATAAAATAAAAGCAATGCTACATATGACCACCAAGTTCTTCAAACCCCTCTTTTGACTATCAGTTCCTCTTAACAGAAATGATATTTGTTTGGATTGAGGTAGTATTTTAAATTATATTTCCTGAACAGAATCATCTACCAGATCCTGAACAGATCATTTTACTCTCTCAAAAATTGTATCTTATAATTCTTATTTTTCTTATACTTTATCAGGGAGGCTTTTCCTCTGTTACAGATTCTTACAATTCAAATGCATTGTTTGCCAATTCAGTTAATGTTGAACATGTTATTGCCAGCATATTTTATTACACTAAGCCAATCTGCAATCATAGATACTTGAAAAAAATGTATGAATACTAAAGTTTGATTCTCTTTCCTTTGCAATTGCTTTTTTTCAGATGCTTATTTTAGCCTTTTACTCTTCCTTAAACTTACTTTAGCTATGTTTTGTCACAAACCTAAATGCATTCATGGTCTAGGCAGATATGCTAAATGAGCAAAGCAGGCCACTTATAAGACAATATGGAGTGGTGATGCCTCTAGTGAAAGGGGAAAAGGGAAGATAAGCCTTATTGAATGACATTTAAAAAGAGAAAGAGAAAGCAAGAAAATTAAAACACTGTTCAAGCAGAATCAAAATATATTTGCTGGCAAATTCCTAATTTTTCACAGTGCTTTAATGATTATATGGAATAGGGATTTTCATGGCATGGATAGTGTCTCTGCTACAACCAGAGACTATCCTATCTTGACAAGGGGATTAAGTATAAAAAATCGTAGGCATGAAACATGACAGGCCAGTGGGGAAGGAAAGAAAGCTGAACGTGAATGGTGCTGGGGTGAAGCTAGGACCAGAACAGGGCTAACAACACGTATTTGGTTCCAGAGCTGGCCACTTATATGCTTATAGCATCCAAATCACAATATTCAGGGGACATGATTTACCCAGTCGGGAGTGATCAGTGTTGAGAATCAATAAGGCCTGATATGATGGGTAGGACATGGAAGTAGGCATTTTGAGGTGTAATGATGCTGAATCAGACCAGCATGTATCCTGGGGGTGGGAGGGTCCATCTGGTTGAGAATTTAGGCATAAAGGAAACTAGATCCAACTCTTCAGGGAAGTTGGCTTACGTGAGATTAGTAGAGCATCAGGGTTTTGAGGAAGTATACTAGGGTTCTACCCAGGTTTCTGTGGATTCAGTGTACAAATTAAGAAAACAAAGAAGGAACACTGTGATATAGGCTGAGCATAAAAGAAGAATGGGGGAATGGCTGTGAAGAAGTGAGTACTTACATACCCAAGACAGACATCCAGGCACGTGAGGTACCAGATGGCAGCACTCAGTCTAGATCTTACCAATTTGTAAAGATGATGTGACTGACATCTTGCCAGGCTAGTTCACTACAGACTCATATAGTAAGTGGGGCTAACTTATGGGTTAGAAGTATTAGGGGAGCAACTAAATGGGGCTGCGGCTGAAGCTGGGAAAGTTAGAGAATGACTTTGAATTTGTCCTTGTTGTTCACCTTGATAAAAATGTTATCTTTGTCCTGTTGGTGCATACAGGATTCTCTGATTCTATTTTTTTCTTTGAAATTATTGGACTTTTCTTATGAAAATCTGTTACAACCCCCAAGACATATTCCAACTGCTGGCATGCTAGCTTGAAAGGAGAAGAAGCTGTTATAGATGATCTGTGCTAGGGTTAAGGAGATTAATCCAGCTTTAATGCTGGGCTCTGAGGAATGTAGCATTCAGTGAATGTGGTAAACTCAGGGGTAATGTGAGCCAGTCATGGTATTGACAGTGATTCTAATATAGTGGGTAGGGCACAAGAACATGATCCCCCAGTAGATAGTCTGCATTCAAATAGAAGGAAATTCTTAGGGCTGGGTAGTGTATCTTGTTTGGCATAGTATCCAAGCGAGGACCTGGGAACAAAAGACAGGGCCTAGCTACTAGATGAGGGATTGGCAAGGACTAAGTAGAGAACTAGGGCTCCATCCAAGTGGAAAGGGGGTTGGAGGCATGGCTCCAAAGAGGGACTAAACTAGCTATAAGGGAACTGAGGCAGATGCCCAGTGTTTATGGTGAGGAGGATATTTGGGTGCTCAGAATAGCAAGACCAGTTCCAAACTCCACCCACTGATGTGAATAAGGTTCCTAATATTCTGCCAGTTTGGCTTAATATGGCAATATTGGCCCATGACCTGGGTGGCACAAAGCCTGTGGTTTGATGAAATAGTACCTGTAGCTGAGTAAGGCTGGGAAGTCAAGGCTTGACACTGGTTTTACAAAAGCAAAATAATATTTAGCATAATTATGAAAATTGATTTGCTACAAAATCAGCATATACCTAGACCTTACTATATTGAGAATTAGAGAAAATTGCATAGACTATTGCACTTTACTCTTAACCTTCACTCCCCAAAGAAAATAATTATAAATTGTAGAAGAAACAATAAAGTAACTGTGTATCACACTGTAAATTGAATGAACCTTGGCTCACTGTTATTAGGAATGATTTAATGAAAGCTGTTCTCCAGACATGGAGCTTTGTAATCAACCAAGAGCAGAGATAGAAAAGAAATACTTTTAAATCGGTCACTTGACAGTAAGGGTGTAATGAATAAGATCATAGAGGCCGACTCAGAGAAAGCAGTAAACCGAGCCAAAGTTGCAAACTTACAAGGAAAAGGGAAGCATGGAAAGGGTCCCATTGCTCCCACTTCCTCCCAAGCATCAGTTTTCCCATCTGCTTAATGACAATTGTAATAGCTCAGATCTGTGTTTCTTGAACATTTTGATTATAAAATAAATGAAGCTCAGTAGCTTCCCTACTCTCTGTGGTCAACATTTTGAACAACTTAGTGGGGTTCTGTAAGAAGGGATGCAAGCTTCTAACAAGGCACTTTGATAATTATCTCTGAATCTAGTCTTTCTTTGCATTGCGTGGCAGAAGGTAGGAGATCCCTATCTGTCTCAGTTCTCTCCTTTAAATGATTCAAATATAGGGCGCCTGGGTGGCTCAGTCGTTAAGCGTCTGCCTTCAGCTCAGGTCATGATCCCAGGGTCCTGGGATCGAGCCCCACATCGCGCTCCATGCTCCGCGGGAAGCCTGCTTCTCCCTCTCCCACTCCCGCTGCTTGTGTTCCTGCTCTCGCTATCTCTGTCTCTGTCAAATAAATAAATAAAATCTTTAAAAAAAAATAAAAAATAAAAAAATGATTCAAACATGACCTTTCACAATGGCACAAAGAGCAATCGTGGATGCTTGCGTACCACCTGGTCATATTCCAGATATATCTGCATCTATAACACTTTCTCATTGCTTTTCTTATTCTTCTCTCTGCCCTATTTAGGGTCTAGGCTTCAATTTGCTGTTAGTGCAGGATGCTCATATTGGAGACAGTTTGGGCCTGTTTACCTTGACTTTGACACTGTTGAGTTGTAGTACACAACCTCTGGCATTTATTATTTTGGCTGAACATACCACTAATTGCTCACCACCATCCTACCCCAACCTTGCACAAGGACACCCACCCCATCTCTAAGGACTCTGCACAGCTTGGCGTTCCCTTAGGTTCAGCTGGAAAGGAATAAGACCACCACATTCCCCTTTAGCACTAGTAGGCTATGTTCTATTTCAATGGCTTGACATGGTAAAAGTTTATCTATTTCCACCTTTGGGTGGGCTTATTTTGCCCCAGATGGAAAGCTTAACAGAAAATACCACATGAGCATTTGACTCTGTTTTGAATATTAATGATGCTATCCAAAAAAAGAGAGATTTCATTCCTTCCATAATGGCTGAGAAGCAATGCCATGCAGTGTTTACTAGCCAGCTGTTGGCATGCACGGGTGCAGACTGACAGCAGAATCAGCAAACAATTGGCTCAATCTTTGAAACATGTTTTTGTGCCAAGCACATGAAGTTTTAATTATAAGCACTTTGAAATATTCATGGTTATTGAGTTTCCTTATTCCCATGCAGAAACAAGATAAAAAGTTCTTTTGAAATCTGATGATAGAAAACACTTGATGCTGACAACACACAGTTGTGTGATGCCTAATTAATCACTCGGAGGAAATAAGCAGTTTGCCCTGAGATTGTTACTATGCTCAATGCCGAAGTGTAACAAACCAAACTGTGGCCTCTATCATAATTCCACATCTTTATGGAAGATCTGATCGACATATGCAAAGGTGACTTTTGTTGATATGACATGTATCAGCATGCTTGACCATGAAAACTTCAGTCTCCCAGCTTGCCAAGGTCATTTTGTCCCATCATTCCTATGTTCACATGCATGCTGCAGTGTATACGCTGTTCCCTGAAACTTATGTTCAGTATCCCGTTTCCCCTGAATTTTGACCTCAATGAAATTCAGACATTTGTTCATTAAAGAAAAACCATACTAAGTATGTAGGCTACTGAAAAAAATATGACATAGCCACTGCCATCAAGAATTTCACAGTTTAGGGGCGCCTGGGTGGCTCAGTCATTAAGTGTCTGCCTTCAGCTCAGGTCATGATCCCAGGGTCCTGGGATCGAGCCCCGCATTGGGCTCTCTGCTCGGCGGGAAGCCTGCTTCTCCCTCTCCCACTCCCCTTGCTTGTGTTCCCTCTCTCGCTGTGTCTCTGTCAAATAAATAAAATCTTTAAAAAAAAAAACAAAAAAACGAATTTCACAGTTTAGGGCACCTGGGTGGCTCAGTTGGTTAAGCGACTGCCTTCAGCTCAGGTCACGATCCCGGAGTCCCAGGATCGAGTCCCGCATTAGGCTCCCTGCTCGGCGGGGAGTCTGCTTCTCCCTCTGACCCTCCCGCCCCCATGTGCTCTCACTCTCTCTCTCTCTCTCATTCTCTCTCTCTCAAATAAATAAATAAAATCTTAAAAAAAAGGAATTTCACAGTTTAGAGGCCAAGTTAGCCATGTAAACAAACAAGAGTAACACAGTTAAAAATGAGAAGTGCAAAAAAAAAAAAAAAAGTTTAAGTAGAATTGAAGTAGTATCAAAGCAGCTTTGAGAACTCAGTGATTCAGTGGGATCAGCCAGATCTTCCCCCGTCACACCTGTTCCAATCCAGTCAACCCATATTTTTTTACTAACCACCTCCTATAGCCCATACTTTTGTGTGGTGGCCCCAGGTACTCATGCTTGCCTTTCTGCCAATGTTCACTACAGCCACCAGATCTCTCCACTACCAGTGCTAATCTCAAGGTTCATGGTGTAGGTCACTACTGAAGGTCTGCAGAGAAAGGAGTGACCAACTCTATTATAAAGTTTGGCCTTCCTTTTTAGGGTACAGTCATTCCTCCATGATTTCTTTTGATTCTTTCCACAATATAAACATTCAGAAAAATTGTTCTCAATGTATGAACCTGTGACTACCTACATTAGAGTCATTTGGGGCACTTGTTAAAACCTCAGATTCTTGGGCCCCACTCCCAGAACTACTACATCAAAATTTCTTGGGATATCCAGTCATCTCCCAAAGGAATTCTGCTATACTCTGTAGTTTACAAACAAAAGTTTAGAAACCATCTATACTAGCAAACCCTCTCAACATCATATCCTGGGCTTCCTCTCCCTTGATCCAGCCTTCAAATTCTCTTTACATTCATTCATTCATTTGTTAATAAGACTGACAAGTTCATGGATCTTACATTCCAGTGAAATTCCAGTGATACACAGGGACAAGTTCTTGAGAGTTCTCTTAATATTTTTTATAGAGATATAAAATACAAACAGTAAAATGAACAAATCTTAATGTATAGTTTGATGAATTTTTACATATTAATACACCCATGTAACCAACAACAAAATCAAGAGGTAAAACACTCCTAGAACTCTAGAAGTTTCTAAAACACTCCTAGAACTCTAGAAGTTTCTCTCATGCCACTTTCCAGTCAGTACTATCTCCCCTATCCTATAAAGACAACCACTATTCTGACTTTTGTCATAGATTACTTTTGCTTGTTTCATCACAATAGACTAGTATTACTTGTATAACTATTACACAATATTTCTTCTTTTATATAGGGCTTTTTCTCCCTGGACTTTGTGAATTTTGCCTATGTCATAATAGGTAGCAATAATTTATTATTTTTTATTGTTGTTTTTCATTGTATGAATCTAACACTATTTACACATCTACTGTTGATAGACACTTGGACTATTTCCAGCTTATAGCTATTAAGAATAATGATACCGTGAATATGCTTGTCCATGTCCTTTTGGGGACTCTGCAGTCATTTATCTTGGGTATATACTCAAAATATAATCACCAAGTCATAGGGTAGATGTATGTTTATTGCCAATCTATTTTCTAAAGTAGCTCTACCATTTGCAGCCCCACCAGTAATATATGAGATTTCCAGTTATTCAACATTCTCACCAACTCTTGTTATTGTTAGTCATTCTAATTTTAGCCATTCTAGTAGGTATGTAGTAGCTCATTGTGGTTTTAATTTGCATTTTTGTAATAAGCAGTAATGTTGAACCTATTTTCATGTACTCACTGACCATTTGGATATTCTTTTTTGTGCAGTGCCTATTCAGGGATTCTGTCCATTTTTTATTGAGTTGTCTCATTGACATGAAAGTATTCTTCTATGTTCCTAAAAGATAATGCGTATTTTTAATTCACCTGAAACTTCTTTATATGTATCATGTGAGGTAGGGGTTTATTTTTATTTTTTTCCCAAATGGGTACACAGTTATCCCAGGGCCATTAATTGAATAGTTCATAATTTCCCCCAATTATTTGCAATGCCACCTCTGTCTTTTATCAAGGCCATAAAGATACTGTCCTATGTTTTTTCAAAGAAATTTTATTGTTTGCTCTTTCATTTTTAGGATCTAAGAATATTCAACAAAGGAACCTGAACAAATCTGTCTCTGATGCTTAAGTTGGGATCCAAAGGATCTAGCCTAGTTAACATTGCAAAAGGGTGAGTAAGGAAGAAATAACATAACATTGTACATCTACACAACCACAGGTAACAGCCAACCTATGGTAAGAGGAATACAATGTATTCAATGAATCACAGCAAGGTCAGTTTGGCTAAGGTGCAGACTGAGCCAGAGTATGAACTAAATAAAGCACAGGAAATGAGGGCCTTGATGATGCAGGCCCTTGTATAGCATGTTAAAGAATTTTTACCTCTATCCTAAGAGCAATGGCAAGATATTTGAGTTGTAAAGATTACCATACTAACTACAATGTGAAGAAAAGTTTGAGGGGAGAGTAGTATGAATAAGGGGCTATTGGAGAAGTTCAGCTGAAAGATGATGGTAGATACAGAACACTCTACAAGAAGTATTAGGATTTTTTTTTGTCAGGGGGAATGTGGAGGGGAAATCATATGTTAATTCTTTGATGTGTTTAGGCCAATATTTATATATATATATATATATCCAATGGAGATGGTAGTCAGGAATAGTTTTGGAGTTCAAAGAAAACATCTCTTTAATCCCAAATCATTCCACCAGGTCCTCTGTTATTTCTACTACCTCATTAATCATAATTTCCTCCACAGACTTAACTAAAACCTGAACCCTTAACTAACAATCTTAACTGAAACAGACTTAACTAAAACCTAAACCCTTAAGTAAAAACCTTAATTAAAACTAAACCCTTGGAGTTGGCATATCCCCTTTCAAGTGAAGGCTCTTCCACACCTATTTCAGAGTAGGGAGATCAGACCAGCATCATCCTTGCTCCCCATTACTATAACCAGATCTTTATTCTTCCCATAATATGAAATACTCTTGCTACTTTGAGGTATACATCCAACTACATATCTCATTTTGTCACTGTTACCTACTGACTTGGTTCACTCTATTCCTCTCTACTCAGAATTTTTCCTGCATTCTGGAAAAGGGTTCCTTCTTATCTAGAACCTACCCAGCATTTAGTTTCTCAGTTCCTTGATATCCTTGTTCTACAGAAACATTTTTTTTCCTTTAGCCATTCAATTTAAGGTCATAATCTGAGTGTTGTCATAACCTGAATATACTTCATTTCTAAAGCCATCAGTTCAAACACCCTACTCATTAAACATAAATTTCTGCCTCAGTGTAAATCCAGTTCTGCTATAAGCACACCGTCTTTCTTCTCCAGTGGATGCTGTTGAATCTTTCAACTCCCACCATTCACATATTAGAATTGAGATCGATGTCCTCCTACCTCTACAACACTGTTTTCAAACATTATTACTCCTGCTTTTTTTTAAGTTCTACTTTTTTTAAGACTCATGCCTTCCAGCTAGACCATCTTCTCCCATTTCTTGTCACTGTATCCAGAAGTCTCCTCCAGTTATTCAACAAGGCAAAGGCACCTGGACAACAAGCCTACTGTTTATCTCAAGCCTTGCTATCATCCTTCTATATCCACGTAGATGAGCTGTTCAACACACCGGTCTCTCATTTTCTTGACGTCAAATGTATTCCTTCTACACTGTACTTCAGCCAACTTTACAATCACATACCAGGACAATCATTCAGAAATATTCCACCTCCAATTCCTTCCAGCTTTTTTACCATAACCTCCAACTTACTCATTCATTTATTCTTTCTACTATTATTCTTTAAAGTTATAGGCACTTCAAATTCTTAGTAACCTCTCAACTTTCTTCCTGTCAACCCCGCCCTTACCTCATAGGCTTTATATTGCTATTAACTTCAACTACTCTTCTAATCTCCCTTTCTTCACAAACAACTGACAGAATCTTAACCTTGGATAAGCTTAAGTTTCACCTCTGCTCTTACCACCAAACTTTAAGAAGCAACAAAACTTGGCTGATGGTAACACTAAAATTAGTGGTTACTAGCCTCAACTGGATCCACCCATTAAGTAGCAGTCCTACTAAGATTTCTCTCATCAGTTTAATCTTCTTTCTCTACAGGACTACCTCAGATCTTTCACAATTTCCTGAAACTTCCAATATCCCAAACCTATCCTGTATATTTCCAAGCAGTTGAATTCACCTTCTACAAACCTACCTATATACATATCCACTTTTTCTTTATTCCTTCCAGTTGGAATTGAGGTGTGCCTCCTCTCATCTGAATTATATCACTCACATTGTGCTTGGGATTTCACACTCTCCCACCTTTTCATTGTTCCTATCTTTCAACCTTTCCTTCTCTACTGAATTGTTGCCATCAACAATTACATATTCTTTTTTTAAAGATTTATTTATTTATTTATTTATTTGAGAGAGAGCGAGAATGAGCAAGAGCAAGCAGAGGGAGGGGGAGAGAAAGAATCCTCAAGCAGACTCCCCACTGAGTACAGAGCCCAATGCAGGGCTCGATCCCAGGACCCCAAGATCATGACCTGAGCCAAAATCAAGAGTCAGATGCTTAACCAACTTAGCCACCCAGACACCCCAACGATTACATATTCTTAATTTTTACCTGTCTTGTTTTTAAATTTTTCCTCTTGACTTCACTGCCTGTCAGCCCTAATTCTCTCACGGTTTTGCGCAAACTTCTCTAAAGAGTTGTCTATACTCACTGTTTCAATACACCTGACATTCACTCTTTAACTGAATCCAGTCGGAATTCCACCCTGATCACTACAATGATACTACTGAAAATATGGCTGCTAAATGAACTCTATTTCAGGAAATACAATAGATACTTTTAGTCCTCATGCCACACCATTTCTTAGTCACACTTTCATCGGTTGATTCCCCACACTTCCATCTTGAAAGATTCTCTTCCTTAGACTTCTTTGACACCGTACTCTCCTGATATCCTTCCTCAGTCTTCCCCTTGAATGTGTAGTTCCTCATAGAGCTGCCCTATACTTTTTTCACTCACGTGCTTCTTGGATGATGTTATCAAATTTATGGTTTTAATTATCATAAGTATTCTGATGACTTCAAAATGTTCATGTCCAATCAAAATCTCTCTCCTATATACAAGGCTCATATAAATGACTTCCTATTGGACATTTTCCTATTGAGTTTTCACTGTCCTTAGACTCAGCATGATAAAATAGAATGTTCTTTCTGTCACCTGAAACTTGTTCTTTTTCCTGTGCTCTTACTTACAATAAAAGATAAAATGTTCTACAAAAGCCAAAAACATGGGCCTTATTTTGATTCCTCTCCTCACTTTATCTTTATCATGTCCCATAGATTTAGCACCTACCCCTTGTATCCACCCAATATACTAAATCTCCATTGCAACATTCTTACCCAAACAATTGTCATGTTTCTCATGAATTACTGAAAAATCTCCAACCTTGTCTCTATACAACCATTCTTGCCTCCCTTGTGTCCCTTTTATGCATGCCATGTGTAATGACATTTAACAAATTAATTCTGATCACATATGTTTTTATAAAATAACACTATTTCAGTCTCTAGTCTACAAATATGACTTTTTAACTAGAAATTTATATCTGGCTTATACATAGACTGAGCTAGATGGTCAGTTTATTTTCTTACTCTTATTTAAAGTCAGAAAATCCTAACTCACAATTATAGGGTATTGGTGACTACACCAAGTATTTCATGACCCTTTCAGATTGGGATATTAAGATGAAATGAGGACCCAGAAATTATGGAGACATGTCTCAATAAAAACTATTATCAGTGCACCATCAGATTCAAAGCTGACAAGCACACTGCACTCAACAGCTGGAACACTGGATATTTCAACTTGTCAGAGAATAGGTTCCTATTCTAATTTCTGGTTTCATTTGGCTCTCAAAAATATTTGACATGTTCGAGTAAAGCATTTAAGTGTGAGTTTTAACTATGCCTAATGATATATCATCAGTTTCTTTCTCCAATGAGTTTAAGAAGATCTTTAGATTTGGGGAAAGAGCCAAATTCTTGTCAATCCTTTTGGAAACCATTTGCACTTAAGACATTTCATAAGTTATATTTCATAAGTTTCATAAGTTACATTTTCATAAGTTATCCACAGTATTATACATAATGATGTTTTGTCCATGAAATCATAGGCTTACGCTGCTCAAAATACTGTGTCTGCTGTGAGGATAAGATTTTATTTCATCTTTCCCTTAAAAACTCATATGTGCTTATTTTTCCTCAAGAGAAATCATACTTAACTATATGTATTATTTTTTTTTACCATTTCCATACACAGCATGCAGAAAACATGCATTCAGTGTCCATTGTTTGATCACTTTCACAACTTTCATTAAGTTCACTTCAGGAGGTATAACTTTTTCTATTATTGTAGCAATTTGTAGAATAACATTCAGGTGCCAGTTCTTTATTTTCTAAATAAACTGTGACTTGCTGCACACAGAGCTGGTGCTCCTTCAGGTAGACACCCAATGCAGCTTTTCTAGTCTTAGTCATGGGTTACAACATAATCACTGACCAATGAGAATTTAAAGTTTTCTTCTTCCATAGTATGGGTTTTCAGCGATAAATGAAACAAAATGTGATCTAGCATTCCTTCCAGATGTACACATGATACATATGCAGGGGACTGATTCATACCTTACATAGCAGTAAAGCAAATGTTTAAAAAAAAGTCTTCATGTTTGATAGATATTTACTCTTCCACTTTGTGTGTCATTGATATCATGTGATCTCCCATGTTCTCTGTCATATTTTGCCCAACTGGCCTTCTGCTTTTTCACCAGGTATAATTCTTATCATTAACTTTGCAGATTTTTTGTAGCTTATAAGCTGTACCTTCTTGGTTTATTTTTTAAAATTCATTGCTAAAGATTTAATTTTTTGTAAGTTATCACTTTCTCCCTTCAAATAACCTTACACAGTTTCCCATATAATGTAGGAATTTAAAGTATATATTTCTTTATATATATATAATATATATATATTTCTCTATATATTTATATATATATTTCTTGTATATTTCTTTATAATTATGATTCACATTTTCCTGTTTTGTCCCATATCTAATAATTTTTAATTGAATGCTAGCCATTATAATATTTCATTTTTAGTTATTTAGGTTTTTTTTCCCTTCTTTTAAATAGTGTTGGAATCTGTTTTGGAAAGCAGTTAAGTTACTTGTAGATAAGCATAATCCTTTTGAGCCTTGTTCTTAAGAATTGCTAGAACAGATCTAGAAGGGACTTTTTCTAGGGCTAGATTGGTCCTGCTGTTAAGGCTGACCATTCTTGGTTCTCTACTACATACCCTGGGTCTCTTCTCTATAAGTGGTAGGAATTAAAATGTCTTTGGGAGCTTTGTAAGCTCTGAAATTTGTTCAGCTTGTATCTCCCTGGAAGTTGGTTTTTCCTTGGCTCCTCAAAGAGTTTCACCCTAAACATGCTCAGATTAGTATTCATCCAAATACCTTTCTAGCCCTCTTTCTTGCATAGCTCCTTATTCTCTGGTATCTCCCACAGTTCCAGCCACCCCAGTTTCCTTGAGCAACTATATCCGTCTCCTCAACTGAGCAAGGCTTCTAAGTATTTCTTGGGTTTCCCATTCCTGTGTAATAGACTAGAAATTGCCTCCAGATAGAAATTCATGGAAAAAGTAGGATTTCACTTGTCTGTTTCCTTTCTCTCTGGGCTCAAACTCCTGTGCTGCCTCTTACCTACTGTTTGAAAACAGTTATTTCATATACTATTTATTGCCACTTCTCTAGTCATTTATAGCAGAAACACAATTCCCCTACCAGTTAATTCTTTCATGAGAGACACCTGTAGCTGATTGTAACAACTTTCTTCAGAGTGTTAATTGCATCTCATTGTACCTATTTTGCCATGATAAGTATGATGTTGAAAGATGCCAATGTATTCTTTGTGTTTCCTCTGATTTAAGTAACAAATTTATCCATATCATTATGGATACATTTACATCAGATTTCGTTGGGAAGAGATTGTTTTACCAGTGACGTCATTATGTTTCCTTTGAAAACAGTACAAAATTTTTGACGGCTTTAGGCTGCAGTTTAGCAAAATTTGTAACAGCAAATATAACTAGGGGAAATTTTACCACTAGTTCAATAAAATCTAATTTTTCAAATATTCCTTTTCATTATTTTTTAATTCCAATTTCCCTTTCTGCATGCTTTAGTGAAACCACTACATTCACAGATTTATTTTTTTCTTTCTTAAACTCATAGATACATATTCCATATTCTTACTGGAGTCCTATTTTCTAATTATGTTTATGATATTATTCTGGATTATACTATTTATATTACCATTTTCATTGCTACATTTACACGTTAGTACACTATTTGCAGCTATTGATCCATTTTTTTTTTTTTGTGAATTGGAGATATAGCTTAATGGATTAATTAAAATGAAAAAGGCATATATTGCAGACATTAAAAATAGTATTAAAATGACATGGTAGTATATTTCTGTTTACATAAAGGTTAAAAATCTATGCTGATGCATGTGAGTAAACAATTACCTTTTTAGGGATAATGAGTTGGAAGAGCACCAGTGAGGTTTATGGGATGCTGGTGGTAATGTGTATCTCAATATGGGTGCTAGTTATGTGGGTGTGTTTACTTAGTAAAATTTCACTAAACTGTTCAAGTAAATTTAGTATTCGTTCTTTTTATTGTGTGCATGTTAAAGATTGCAAAAATGTTTTGTTAATGACATTCAAGTATGTTAACTGAGATGGACTATGACTGTTAAATGAAGGGCCATTAAGATTAAATGATCAATGCAACCTTATACATGTGAAAACTTTAAAAATATAATAATGAATTTGAAAGAGATTTTCTGTGAAATTAATCTTACTTTAAGATTTTTACTTCATTTATTATTCCTTTAAAACCACTAAACCAAGGGTGCCTGGGTGGCTCAGTCAGTTAAGTGTCTGCCTTTGGCTCAGGCCATGATCCCGGGGTCCTGGGATTGAGTCTTACATTGGGCCCCTTGCTTAGCAGGGAGCTTGCTTCTCCTTCTGCCTAGCCCCTCCCCCAGCTCATGTTCTGTCTAGCTCTGCTCTCTCTCTCGCTCTCAAATAAATAAATAAAATCTTTTTTAAAAACCCATTAAACCACTTATGGAATAGTTAATGTATATACAGAGCAACCAGTGTTCCATGGACCATACACTGAAGAATTCTGATTTAGAGAATGGGTTTCAGATACTTTGCTTTCTGCTAATTTTGTCTAATGCAGCAATAGGATTTGAATAATCTAAAGTAATCAACCATGTTTCTTAACCAATAGAAAGAATGCTTATTTCTGAAGGGTATATTCAGTATTATATTCCAATTAAATTTTCTGACAGATATTAGTAATGCAGTTATAATTTGTTTATAGTTAAGCTGAGAGTTAAACAATTTAACTTTTTCTATATAATATTTAAAAGAAATATATGAATATGGTCACATTTTAAAAGGCAAATAATAGGGGTGCCTGGGTGGCTCAGATGGTTAAGTGTCTGCCTTCGGCTCAGGTCATGATCCCAGGGTCCATGGATCAAGCCCCACATCGGGCTCCTGGCTCAGCGGGGAGCCTGCTTCTCCCTCTCCCTCTGCCCCTCCCTCTGCTCATGCTCTCTCTCTCTCTCTGTATCTCTGTGTCTCAAATGAATACATAAAATCTTTAAAAAAATAAATAAAAGGCAAATAATAAAGAAGACCTTGTGAAGAAAAGCATCCACTTTAACTGACCCTTCACATCTACAATCCGATTTTCATCCATTAATGTATTAAATGTATTAATCACCTTATATGTGTCAGATATTTTTCTAGGAGCAGGAGAAGCAGATATTTCATTCATCAAGCAAAAATCATTATTTCATGATTTATCACCTTTAATATTATCTATTGACACCCAGAGTTAAAAAAAAAAAAAAAAGGATATAGCTCACTTACACTACCCTGGCTTAGTGAAAAGAGCTTCTGGGAGTATCAGAGTCAAAGGAGAATTTGGATTTCACACAATGCTGACAAAGACTTCAGTGAAAACACTGCGAAGAAAAAATTAATGAACTTGATAGTATGGCAATAGAAACTTTTCAAAAGAAAATACATAGGGAAAAGGAAATGGAAAAAAAAATCCTTATTGTCAGTGACCTGTGACAACAAAAAGTAGCCTAACATATGTGAATTTGAAGTTCCAGAATAAAATAATACAGGGTTTGAAAAATTAAAGCCAAAATATTCCCAGAGTTGATGAAAATTATAATCCCTGAGATCCAAGAAGCTCAAAACATAAACAAGATCATGAAGAAAACAGACAGACCAAAGCACATCATAATCAGATTGTTGAAAATCAGTGATAAAGGTAAAATCTTTTAAAATAACCAGAAGAAAAAACTGTATTAGGTATAACAAAATAAAGGTTAAAAATGATAACAAACTTCTTGGAATCAATGCAAAATAGAAACACTGGAGTGACATCTTTAAAGTATTAAAAGCACAAAATCCTCTCAACCTAGAATTTTATACCCAGTGAAAAATATTTTTCAAAAATGATAACAAAATAAAGACTATTTCAGAAAAAAAACCCTGAGGGGAGGAGCAAGATGGTGGAGGAGTAGGAGACCTAAATTTCATCCGGTCCCAGGAATTCTGCTAGATAGGGATCAAACCATACTGAACACCTATGAACTCAATAGGAGATTGAAGAAAAGAATAGCAACAACTCTCTGAACAGAAAAGCGACCACTTTCTGGAAGGTAGGACGTGCGGAGAAGTGAATCTGAGGCCATATTCGGGAAGATAGACAGCGGGGGGAGGGGGCCTCCGTCAGCCGCTACCGGCAAGTGATAGAGCCCCCGAGCACAAAATTGGAACTTTTAGAAGTCTGCTCCCCTGAGGGACGTCGCTCCAGTGGCTAAGCGGGGGGTGGAACTCTCACTGGGACAATGTGGTCTCAGGACCCTCGGGGTCACAGAAAGACCAGGGGTGCCTGAGTGTGGCAGAGCTCCCAGGTATCGGAGCGGGGAAGCTGGCTGCAGAGATGGAGCCGAGGAGTGAGCTCTCAACTCGGGGTTGCCATAAACCATGATCCGCGGCACAGTTGGGCCACTGCTCCTCCAGCAGGGACCCAACAAGTGGCAGATCCGGGGAGACTCCCCTTCCTCCCTGGGGAGGAGCGGCACGGGAGCGCACCGCAGGGATCTGCTGGGTTTGGAGACTCCACATGGAGTCGTGTGCCAGAGATAGAAACGCTCAGTCACAGGCCGGGTGAGCACGGAGTGAGGCCGGAGACCGGGGAGATGGGAGTGACTGACTGCTTTTCTCTGGGGGTTCACTGAGGAGTGGGGCCCCGAGTTCTCGGCTCTTCTGGGGCGGAGATTGGGAGGCCGCCATTTTCCCTCTCGTCCTCCAAAGCTGCATGGAAAGCTTGCAGGGAACAAAAGCTCCCGAGAGCAAACCCGAGCAGATGACTTAGCCCGGACCGGGCAAGGGTGGGGCAATTCCGCCTCCGGCAAAGACATTTGGGAACCACGGCAACAGGCCCCTCCCCAAGAAGATCAGCAAGAAGAGCCAGCCAAGACCAAGTTTACCGATCAATGAGAACGGCAGAACTCCAGTGCTAGGGGAATACTACACATAGAATTCATGGCTTTTTTATCATGATTCTTTAGTCTTTCAAAGTTTTTTTTTTAACTGTCTTTTTTTTTTTTAATTTTTCTTTTTCCCTTTTTCAACCAACATCTTATCAATCCCTTTTTTAAAAAATCCTTTTTATTTTTCATTTTTAGAGTCATATTCTATCCCTTCATAGTAGTTACCCTTATTTTTGGTATATATATATATATATATAAGTTGTTCTCTCTTTAAAATTTTGGGATACAGTTTCTTCTAACAGATCAAAATATACCCTAAATCTCTAGTGTATGGCTTTTTCTAGTCTCCTGCCTGATCACATTCTCTCCCTTTTCTTTTTTTAAATCCTCTTCTTTCTTTTTTCAACCAACTTCTTATCTTATCAATTCCTTTTATAAAATCTTTTATAATTTTCATCTTTACAGTCATATTCCATCCCTTCATCATATTAACCCTTATTTTTTTACATATATAAGTTTTTCTTTCTTTAAAATTTTGGGAGGCACTTTCTCCTAACAGACCAAAATATGCCCAAAATCTAGTGTGTGGCACTGATCTATGCACCAGCCTGATCATATTTGATCATATTCTGTTTTGTTTTGTTTTGTGTTTGTTTGTTTTTATCTTTTTTCTTTTTCTTTTTTCTTTCTTTCCCTTTCTTTTCCCCCGGTTTCAGGTCTTTTCCCATTTATTTAGTGTATATTTTCTGGGGATGTTTTTACCCTGTTAGCATTTTGTTCTCTCATTCATCTATTCTCCCCTGGACAAAATGACAAGATGGAAAAAATCACCTCAACAAAAAGAACAAGCGGCAGTAGCGACTGCCAGGGACCTAATCAATACGGACATTAGTAAGATGTCGGAACTAGAGTTCAGAATGATGATTTAAAGATACTAGCTGGGCTTGAAAAAAACATGGAAGTTATTAGAGAAACCCTTTCTGGAGAAATAAAGGAACTAAAATCTGACTAAGTTGAGATCAAAAAGGCTATTAATGAGGTGCAATAAAAAATGGAGAGTCTAACTGCTAGGATAAATGAGGCAGAAGAAAGAATTAGTGATATAGAAGACCAAATGATGGAAAATAAAGAAGCTGAGAAAAAGAGAGCTAAACAACTACTGGATCATGAGGGCAGAATTCGAGAGATAAGTGATACCATAAGACAAAACATTAGAATAATTGGGATCCCAGAAGAAGAAGAAAGAGAGAGAGGGGCAGAAGGTATATTGGAGCAAATTATAGCAGAGAACTTCCCTAATTTGGGGAAGGAAACAGGCATCGAAATCCAGGAGGCACAGAGAACCCCTCTCAAAATCAATAAAAATAGGTCAACACCCCGACATCTAATAGTAAAATTTACAACATCAGAGACAAAGAGAAAATCCTGAAAGCAGCTCGGGAGAAGAGATCTGTAACCTACAATGGTAGAAACATTAGATTGGCAACAGACCTATCCACAGAGACCTGGCAGGCCAGAAAGGACTGGGAGGATATATTCAGAGCACTAAATGAGAAAAATATGCAGCCAAGAAGACTATATCCAGCTAGGCTGTCATTGAAAATAGAAGGAGAGATAAAACCTTCTAGGACAAACAAAAACTAAAGGAATTTGCAAACATGAAACCAGCCCTACAAGAAATATTGAAAGGGGTCCTCTAAGCAAAGAGAGAGCCTAAAAGCAACATAGACCATACATAGACAACATATACATAGACCAACATAGACAATATACAGTAATAGTCACCTTACAGGTTATACAATGGCACTATATTCATATCTTTCAATAGTTACCCTGAATGTCAATGGGCTAAATGCCCCAATCAAAAGACACAGGCTATCAGATTGGATAAAAAAAACAAGACCCATCGATATGCTGTCTGCAAGAGACTCATTTTAGACCCAAAGACACCCCCAGATTGAAAGTAAGGGGGTGGAAAACCATTTACCATGTTAATGGACACCAAAAGAAAGCTGGGGTGGCAATCCTTATATCAGACAAATTAGATTTTAAACCAAAGACTATAATAAGAGATGAGAAAGGACACTATATCCTACTTAAAGGGTCTATCCAACAAGAAGATCTAACAATTGTAAATATCTATGCCCCTAACATGGGAGCAGCCAATTATATAAGGCAATTAATAACAAAAGCAAAGAAACACATCGACAACAATAAAATAATAGTCCCCCAACTTTAACACCCCCCTCACTGAAATGGACAGATCATCTAAGCAAAAGATCAACAAGGAAATAAAGACTTTAAATGACACACTGGACCAAATGGACTTCACAGATATATTCAGATCATTCCATCCCAAAGCAACAGAATACACATTCTTCTCTAGTGCCCATGGAACATTCTCCAGAATAGATCACAACCTAGGTCATAAATCAGGTCTCAACCAGTACCAGAAGATTGGGATCATTCCCTGCATATTTTCAGACCACAATGCTTTGAAACTAGAACTCAATCACAAGAGGAAAGTCGGAAAGAACTCAAATACATGGAGGCTAAAGAGCATCCTACTAAAGAATGAATGGGTCAACCAGGAAATTAAAGAAGAATTAATAAAATTCATGCAAACCAATGAAAATGAAAACACAACTGTTCAAAATCTCTGGGATGCAGCAAAGTCAGTCCTGAGAGGAAAGTATATAGCAATACAAGCCTTTCTCAAGAAACAAGAAAGGTCTCAAATACACAACCTAACCCTACACCTAAAGGAGCTGGAGAAAGAACAGCAAATAAAGCCTAAACCCAGCATGAGAAGAGAAATAATAAAGATCAGAGCAGAAATCAATGAAATAGAAACCAAAAGAACAGTAGAATAGATCAACGAAACTAGGAGCTGGTTCTTTGAAAGAATTAACAAGATTGATAAACCCCTGGCCAGACTTATCAAAAAGAAAAGAGAAATGGCCCAAATCAACAAAATCGTGAATGAAAGAGGAGAGATCACAACCAACACCAAAGAAATACAAACAATTATAAGAACATATTATGAGCAACTCTATGCCAGCAAACTAGATAATCTGGAAGAAATGGATGCATTCCTAGAGATGTATAACTACCCAAACTGAACCAGGAAGAAATAGAAAACCTGAACAGACCTAGAACCACTAAGGAAATTGAAGCAGTCATCAAAAATCTCCCAACAAACAAGAGCCCAGGGCCAGATGGCTTCTGAGGGGAATTCTACCAAACATTTCAAGAAAAATTAATACCTATTCTTCTGAAACTGTTCCAAAAAATAGAAATGGAAGGAAAACTTCCAAACTCGTTTTATGAGGCCACCATTACCTTGATCCCAAAACCAGACAAAGACCCCATCAGAAAGGAGAATTATATACCAATATCCCTGATGAACATGGATGCAAAAATTCTCACCAAAATACTAGCCAATAGGATCTAACAGTACATTAAAAGGATTATTCACCACAACCAAGTGGGATTTATCCCTGGGCTGCATGGTTGGTTCAACATTCACAAATCAATCAATGTGATACAATACTAATAAAAGAAAGAACAAGAACCATATGATCCTCTCAATAGATGCAGAAAAAGCATTTGACAAAGTACAGCATCCTTTCTTGATCAAAACTCTTCAGAGTATAGGGATAGAGGGTACATACCTCAATATCATAAAAGCCATCTATGAAAAACCCACAGTGAATATCATTCTCAATGGGGAAAAACTGAGAGCTTTCCTCCTTAGGTCAGGAACACGGCAGAGATGTCCACTATCACCACTGCTATTCAACATAGTACTAGAAGCCCTAGCCACAGCAATCAGACAACAAAAAGAAATAAAAGGCCTCCGAATCGGCAAAGAAGAAGTCAAACTCTCACTGTTTGCAGATGGCATGATACTTTATGTGGAAAACCCAAAAGACGCCACCCCAAAACTGCTAGAACTCATACAGGAATTCAGTAAAGTGGCAGGATATAAAATCAATGCACAGAAGTCAGTGGCATTCCTATACACCAACAACAAGACAGAAGAAAGAGAAATTAAGGAGTCGATTCCATTTACAATCGCACCCAAAACCGTAAGATACCTAGGAATGAATCTAACCAAAGAGGCAAAGGATCTTTGCTCAGGAAAGTATAAAATACTCATGAAAGAAATTGAGGAAGACACAAAGAAATGGAAAAACGTTCCATGCTCATGGATTGGAAGAACAAATATTGTGAAGATGTCAATCCTACCTAGAGCAATCTACACATTTAATGCAATCCCTATCAAAATACCATCCACTTTTTTCAAAGAAATGGAGCAAATAATCCTAAAATTTGTATGGAACCAGAAAAGACCCCGAATAGCCAGAGGAATGTTGAAAAAGAAAAGCAGAGCTGGTGGCATCACAATTCCGGACTTCAAGCTCTATTACAAAGCTGTCATCATCAAGACAGTATGGTACTGGCACAAAAACAGACACATAGATCAATGGAACAGAATAGAGAGCCCAGAAATGGACCCTCAACTCTATGGTCAACTCATCTTTGACAAAGCAGGAAAGAATGTCCAATGGGAAAAGAGAGTCTCTTCAACAAATGGTGTTGGGAAAATTGAACAGCCACATGCAGAAGAATGAAACTGGACCATTTCCTTACACCACACACAAAAATAGACTCCAAATGGTTGAAAGACCTAAATGTGAGACAGGAGTCCATCAAAAACCTTTTTTTTCATTGAAGTATATGGTTGACACACCTATAGGACTTTTAAAAAAATGAATCATGTTGTTGAACTAAGAGAAAACTTTAACAGATTCAAAAAAGTCCAAATTTTATAGGCCTCGTTTTCAGACCATAATGCAATACTAACAATCAAGAGCAAACAAGAAAAACCTGTGTGCACCCGCACACATATGTGGGGGGTGTGTGTGTGTGTGTGCATGTGTGGATGGCTCACTGTGTGTAGTAGTAGTAATGATAGAAGCAGTAGTAGGGTTAAAGAAAAATTGGTCCAGTATGAAGCAAAAGGAGACTGCAGAGGGCTCTAAAAGAGGTGTCTCCAAACAAGTCAGCCAGAGCAAGACAAATACCATATGATTTCACTCATTTTTGGAATTTAAGAAACAAAACAGATGAACATAGGGGAAGGGGGCAAAAAAGAGAGGGAGGCAAACCATAAGAGACTCTTAACTATAGAGAACAAACTGAGGGTTGCTGATTATAACCAGGTTATGAATTTTTTTCTTTGCTGAAGTATTAAAGAAGTGATGTTGTGTACTTCTTTTTTGTCCTACTTATTCTGTGTTAATGTCTTTCAGTGCAATTGTGTTTTTCACCAAATTCTTGATTCTTAAAGCATTTTACCTTATGGGTTTTGCTCATATTGTTTCGAGCATAATACTATTGGCTTAAAATTTCATTGTATCTGATTTTAATATTGCTTGCCCTACTTTCTGATTTGCATTTTCCTAATATATGTTTAATCACTTCTTTATTTTTAATATTTCTATATAATTTAACTTAGGTGTTTTCCTTGTGAGCAGTATATTTAATCAGAACTTTTTTTTAGCAGGTAAATTCCACCCATTCACATTTATTATAATTACCAATATGTCTGGTCTTATTTCTAAAATTTTATTTTTTAATTTTCTTTTTTTTTTAAAGATTTTTATTTATTTATTTGACAGAGAGAGAGACACAGCAAGAGAGGGAACACAAGCAGGGGTAGTGGGGGAGGGAGAAGCAGGCTTCCTGTGGAGCAAGGAGCCCGATGTGGGGCTCGATCCCAGGACCCTGGGATCATAACCTGAGCCAAAGGCAGACGCTTAATGACTGAGCCACCCAGGCGCGCCATTTTTTAATTTTCTATTTAATTAGCTTTTTGTTACCTTTTTCTTATCTTTTTCTGAATGCTTCATTTTTTTCCTTTTGCATTCTTTTTCCCCCTGCTACCAGTTTCAAAGAGGCACTACATAATTCTTTTGTACCCTAAACATTGTAAAACACCTACTTGAAAAGAATATTGATATATTAATGTACAAAAACTGAAGAATGACTACATATCCACAATGCGCTGAGTTGAGACCCTTTGCATATTTTTATTCTTTCCCTACTTCCTATCTTTGGTGTCATAGATTTGAAATGTAGGTTCTAAGTTATTATTTTTTACAGAGTTAATTTATTTTCTCTGTCCAGAAACTACTCTTAACATTTTCATGATAATTCACGTGTATATTAGCAACAATTATTCAATTTTATCTATGTTTTATTGTGACTATTGCTCCTTGTATATTTAATCTTCTCCCAACTTGAGTTTTTTTTTTCTGATTCATTTTTCACTCAGCTGGAGTGGTTCCTTAAAATTATGTTATGTTTTCTAAGCTCTTGCATATCAAAAATGTCTTTTTCCTTCCTCACATATGAAAGATATATATGAGAATCAAATCGTAAAATCAGAGTCCTTTATTCTTATGAATATGTAAATAAAATGCTACTCACATAGCTTCCACTGTTGCAGATTGGATTATCTTACAACGATCTGAGTCACTTTCTTCTTTAAGTTACCTATTATTTCTCTCTAGAAGCTTATAAGATTTTTTTATCCATGAATTTATAAATGTCACCAGGAGCCCCAGGGTTACTATTGTTAATTCTGTCTAGAGGTCAAACGTATGCCCCTCCCTCTAAGGAATGCAGATGCACCAAGATGGTCTAGTCATCAACTATAAGCAGGGGTCTAGTCAAGACAAACAATCAGCATTAGGGAGGTCTAGCACTAGGCAACCAGCCTGAACCGTGGGACTGAGTTGCAGCAACTGCACTCCTGGAGGGATTGAGTGGGAACAAAGCAGAACCCTGATCCCTAACCCTAAGCCCTGTGAGACTAGTGGGAAAGGAAACAAATTGGAAATACATAAACAGGGATATAAAATATGGATCTAGTTACTGAAACTGGTGTGTAAAATAACAGTGTGATGACCAGGGTAAGCAGGCAGCCTCACAGAGTTCCAGTGTTAGTAAACAAGAAAAAGTGCCCTTTCGGGAATGGAAATGTGCTAAAAGGATCCAGTCATAAACAGACATTAATCTTGAAGGGTCAGCCTCAGAAGTCAGGGTAATATGATTCCATTCCTGCTATTCCTGAAGTTCAGACCTAATTACTAGATTTAATTTAGAAGGCATTTTCTATGTTTTTCTTCCTTTTTCCAGAATATATGTGATTACAATTCATGTAAGTCAAAATCTCCACACACACCTTAGTTTAAGCCTCCTCATTTTTCCACCAATAGTAGCTAAAAAAGTGATTTTCAAACAACTTATCAAAGGGAAAGTTAGCCTCCACCCCAGGAAACTTGTGAGTGAACAAAATAGGACTGTTCTCCAAGAGTGGGGCTATGAGACAATAAAATTAGCCCATAGAGATATACCAAGTCATCTTCAAGTGACTCTAACTCCCGGGTCCTTAGACTGCAGATTGGATATCTTCACTGCCTTGGAGGAGAAGTGACATAATCACTTCCACTCATATTTCATTGGCCAGATTTACATGTTTCCACCTAACTGCACGGGAGAGTGGGAATGCAGTTGCTCCTCTGAAAGGCAACAGTAAGGCATATACAAAGGCAGTTGTCCCCTCAGGCAAGTGCATAAAAGAATCTCTGACACTGAGGTTGAAGGTCAGACACGGGACTGGTAGTGAATTCACTGAAGTTATGACTATCAGCAGGATTACTCTTGGCAACACCAAAATATCAGGTTGTGCTTTCCATTCACACACACACACACACACACACACACACCCCTACCTGACACCCCTATCTGACATAAGAGCAGCATACTTTATCAACAATGGGTCGCAAATAGTAGTTTTTAAACTTGCACATTGGACTGTCGCTTACCAAGGCTGACATCTACAACTCTCTTAACTTGGTGATGTTAGATATTCAGAATAATAGTACTGGGGCCTTGGAAATAATCAAAATGAATTAAGTGCAGATATTGTTAAGCACCCTTTAGAATCATTATCTGAAGTTTGTAGCTCATAGTTTTCCTTTAATTAAACTCTGCTTGCTCTATTCGGGTGTTTAAATTACACAGAATATGATGTTCTGTCAGATGCTCTTAAGGTTAATGTAGAATTTCCCTCAATAATTTCCATCTTTCATTCAACATTTCTGTTCTGCTAACACAATGAGATGCAGTAAAATGAGGTTCCTTTCTTGTTGCTTTCTTAGCAATGTGAAGAGCACAGTGCATGCAATGCATGAACAGAAAATGATTTCTAAGGAAAGTTACTGTGAAGACAACCAGAGCCCTCATTTGTTGTAACCATTCATGTTTTAGAAATTAAGAGTTTTCTTGAAAATGTTCAAGTTCTTCTACAAACCTGAAACCCTTCATCCAAAACTAGCTCTCATCTCTGAGCGGGAGGGAGGGTGCACCTAAAATCCTCAGACAAGGAGATTCACTGCAGCTTTGGGCTGAGATAAATAGCAGGCACTCAGCCTTCCTTTGAGGGCCCTTGATACACTTCAGGGCCCCAAAGACAGTGACAAAGGCAACTGGAGACTGGCTCAGTGGAAAAAGGTGAAATCCAGACCATAAAAATGAGAAATTAAGGGAGGAAAAAGAAGATCTTGTACTAACAGCACTGAAGAAGCCACAGCCTTCACACTGAAGTGAGATATTTTGTCTGTGTGTTAAATTTGAGGGCCCAAATGACTGAGCTTGAACTTCACAGGAATAGCAATGAGAATTTTTGCTAAGCCCCTCTCTACTAATCAGAATAACAAATATTTTATAATTTTATCTCTTTTCCATTTTTCCGCCTTCTATTTCTTATCCTCTCCTCCTCTCTGTAGCATTTTCCTTTCTGTGACTTTCTGGATTTCCTTCTTTGTGAGTCAGCCTCATTGGTGACCAGAGGCACCAGGTATGATTTAGCCTAGTTGGGGGTAATCAAACTAAAGCAGTCCCTGGAATTCTTCCCTTCCCTGAAATTCTGCATTACCCTTGGCACACCTAATTTGTCTGACTAAATGCTTAATGGAAAAACATTGAAGAAGTGTTCACTGGGTCTTCTAGAAATGCTCAAATACTCCATGCCCTGAGACTGGGCCCTCTGGTGGGACCATTGTCAAATGGGAATGAAGTGACCCTGATTTCTGAGCTGCGACCCTGGCTGGGGCAGAGATCTCAGTAGACATCCCCATGTACGAGCCTGGGATTCCACGTCCAGATTGTGGAGTTCTCCTACTTATGATGCTAGCTCCCTGAGGGTAGCCTTAGACAGTCTCTTCCCTCTGGACTTCGGTTTTCTCATGTGTATTAAGGCAGTTGACAAAAAAGGAAAGTAAGTTTCAGTTACCTTGACAATCAGTATGGATTGGAAATGGTTGCTTGGGTCACTGTGTTCAGAAAGATTCTAAGTGTCCTGGTTCAATATTGTCACTGCACTCTGTTGTCACTGCATTATTTCATAATGACTAAGAGCAGTGGTGAAGAGTACTGGATTTGGAATCAAAATTTCCGGGACCCTCTTACCAACTATGTAACCGTTAGCATGATAGTTAACTCTCTAAGCCTCTGTTACCCACCTGTAAAATGAGAATAATATTACCTGCCTTACAGAGTACTGTAAGGAATGCATTAGACAATTCATATAAAGTTTATAGCACAATACCTTATAGTGTAAGCAAATAGTACATATAGCAAATTATCTATATATCCCTGAGCTCACTTACAAGCCCATATAAATATATAGCAAAATATCTGCCACGGGCAGAGGACTGGGGAGTGGTGCTCTACCGGTTAACATCCTGAGACGAAATACTTTCTAAGGTGCTTTCCAGCTCTCAAGTTCTGTTTCTGTGGATACCAAAACAGCACAGATTGAGGTTTAGCCACCTTAGCATCATGTGTGATGGAATTTATGGTAGGCATAAGTGGGATTTGACAGCTTTCCTTGATTGGCTCCTTCAATTCAGTTCAGCCAGCTTTTTGAATTCTTTTAACTAGGCATGTCTCCCTACTCAAGAAACAGTTAAAACCAGGAGGTAAAAAACAGGTGATTATGTTGAACTTGTAGGTTAACTTTACACCAAACTGGTGTATATCAGTTGACTTATTATTAACTGGTTATATCTATTTTATTTGTCTAATAAATCTAGTATTTTTTTGCAGTTTGGGTGCAGCTATCACTTCCAATTCAAACAACTCAAACTCTCACTCTTCTATAGATTCTGGGACAATCAGGCATTCAAAAAAAATTTTTTTGAACGCCTATGTGTCAGGCATTGTCATATCCACTAAAGATACAAAATCATATAAGCCATGGCTCTTGGACCTAAAGAGCATAGAATCTGAAAGACAAATTCTACTGGAATGCTTGAATTTTTCCTGCCCTGATTCCATATATTTAACAATTAGCCCTTTATTCGTTATGGTCAGTATTACAGCATTCACAAACATCTACTTCCTCTCTCCTTTCTGAGCACACAGACAACTGCATTCCCACTTTCCCTTGCAGCTAGGTGGGAGCATGTGATTAAGTCTAGCCAATGAAATATGAGTGGAAAAGATTATGAGTCACTTCCCTCGGAAGCAGTTAAGATTAGGTGAAAGTCTCCATGCTTTCTCTTTCCTTGACATTGGTACTTTAGAAGCCCCCAGTTGAAATGGTAGCATCACAAGGTAGACCATCCATTGATCTGTGAACCTACCATACCCCATTTCACTGCCTATTTGTGTGGGACAGGTAGAGTGAGCAAAATATAAGGCCTTCTTGTGTTAAATCACAGAGATTTTTAACATTCTTACTACAGCATAGTGCAGATTACACTATTTTATTTTTTAAAAAGATTTTATTTTTTAAGCGATCTCTACACACAACGTAGAGGTCAAACTCACAACCCTGAGATCAAGAGTCACATACTTTACCAACTGTGTCAGCCAGGCACCCCATTTTTTTATTTTAAATAAAGGTTTCCAGCCACAGACAGAGCATACATTCACCTGTGCATATTAACTACCTTCTCTTCTTTTAACAAAATGTTTGAGGTTGGGGAATATTTAAAACATCACTTGTGCAATATGGGGCACAGGCTAAAACAGCAAGAAAATTTCAGTCCTGTTACCAAGTATGTTTCCATCCTCTGTATATTTTTTACATGGCAGTGCTTTTATATAATTGCTTAGCTTATTTGTTAATGCTAGTAAATTGGGTGAATTATTTTTAGTATATTTAATACTAAAGTATATTTAATACTAAAGGCACATTTTGTGTTGTGATAAATAAATCCAATTCTTCAAATCCTTTCCAAAGAAAATGCTATTTTACTGAGTTTTAGAGTTGAGAAATAACCAGTGTTGATAATATAGGGCTTCATTATGATAGATTGATTTGAGAGTATAACACAATGTCACAAATCCTAGAGCACAATCAATTTGAAGGTCATTTTCTCTATAGTATACATGTGTTATTATAAATCACTGCAATTTATTTCCCAGTATTATTAAAATAGCACAATTACTCTTTCATAATTAGAAAATTTCTGAGTGCAGATGGTCCCCAACTTACAGTGGTTCAACTTTGACTAGCAATATGCAGTCTGATCCTGTCTTGTGAAGCTGAGCAGGGGCAGCAAACTGCAGCTTTCAATCAGCCACACAATCACAAGGGTCAACAACCGAGACACTTAAAACGCTTCTGTACCCACACAACCCTTCTGCTTTTCATTTTCAGTACAGTATTCAATCAATTGCATGGGATAGTCAACACTTTGTTATCAAATAGGCTTTGTGTTAGATAATTTTGCCCAACCATAGGCTCATGTGTTCTGAGCACATTTAAGGTAGGCTAAGCTAAGCTATGATGTTCCATAGGTTAGGTGTGTTAAATGCATTATTGACTTAATATTTTCAACTTACAGTAGGTTTATTGAGACACTGTAAGTCGAGAAAGATCTGTATTCAAAATCATTGACTACTCTTTTGCAAATAAAGAGACATAAGTGTATAAATAATTGGTAAATGTTAGATGAAGTTAGAGATATTCAGCATTTCTATATATGAATAAGTGATACAAGTTTTAAAATACATTTACATGTTCACGTTGATTTTGCATGCATTTATAAGTGAAAAATGACTTAAAAAGGAAGTTCTTTTCCTTTTATTATTATTTGTCTTAAGTATCAGATGGGGAATATAGCTACATGAAATCAAACTCCAGGTGGAAATGGAAACATTCAATAAAATACTGGCATAGTTTGCTTCTCCATACCACCACATGACTGTTCAGAGACATCTGTGTAATTCGTAACATTCTAAGCCTTCATATTTGACTCAGGAAACTTACAAACTAGTTGTGTATACATGACAGGAAACTAGAAAACAATCCACAGCCAAGTTCAGACCTTTATTAAAGCGTTATTGCTTGTATCAGAGTAAATCTTATGCTTACAGGTCTCTCTACACGAGGAATGTGTGAGCTCCTTGAGTTTTTCCCAGTATTTGTATCTACTCCCAGCTCATCCCCATCTCACCAAAGCATTCTCTGCCCTGGATCCAGTAATCTCCAACCCTTCAATGGTCCTCCATTAACAACAGGTGTAATGTCCAAGCTCTTAATCATGCTATTCAAGTTCCTCTGGCTACCCCTCCAGACTCAGCTATTCTCCTTCCCCCAACAAAATACTCCATGTGAGACTTATCAAAGTGTGATCCACAGATTTGCCCTATGAGATTTGGCTTAGATGTCACCACCTCGGGAAAGCCTTCTCCAAATCCCCAAATAGGATTGGATGCCCCTCTTTGGTGTTCATCCCCTTTCCAGCACTTAGTGCAGAACAACTGTCTTTCTCCTTGTCTATTTTCTCCATAAAGGCTGGGAGCTCTTTGAGAGCAGGCACCCTTGCCTCTTCTCTGTGTTTCTCCTAGTTCCAAGCAGTGATCCTGGGTGTGATAGAATGAGGAAGGAAGATGAAATTGTGGCTTGCTTACCATTTGGTACCTGTAGCCATAAAACACATAGCCAGTGGTGTGCTGGAACCAGATCAAACCAGCTTGTGAGAGCCAACTGTGTAGAATTCTTCCCAACTCTTCAGATAGTGACATCAATTTGGTGGTTTGAAATTAGCTAGGGTAGCTGAAAATGCCACAAAAAATTGCTAAATGGTACAAATCATATTTATTTTTTTCTTCTCGACATATGGTTGTTTCCATTCACCATCACATCGCTGCAAAACATTTAGGTCTACTTTGGTAAAGTGGCAAATGGTGCAAATATACCACAAATTCAAGCAAGTTAGATAATTATACATCAGGATTTGAAAAACAAAAATAACTCTTTTGTCATTTAAAATTTGATACTTCCTCAGTCAAAGCTTCATGACTGGTTTAAGGATTTGTAGTTTTCTTCAGTAATGATTGCCTAAAAATCTGAGTAATTGAGGATTCTGTGTATAGTAACTATGTCGATTTTGTTAATTTTGTCATCTTAATAACTATCAGATTAGCTGTGCAGAAATTCCATAAATATTAGTGTGTTTTTTGGTGAGCAGTAGCATTTATGACAAATGGGAAAATACATTCGTTTAGATCTAACAAAAAGCAATGAATCTGTACCCAACCAGCTATTTCTGAAACATCCTCCAAATAAAAGTTTCAGGCCAATAGGCCTTCTACGAGATAGAAGGTTATTTCCCAAGTTTTTATTTAAATTCCAGCTAATTAACATACAGTGCAAAATTAGTTTCAGGTGTAGAACCAGATAAAAGTTTGCACAGATCTTAAAGTATCCATTTCTCCTGTTGTGCTGCTATGAAAATACCAGATGGGGACTGCTCTGATCAGGAATTTTAATGGGAATGGTTCTCTCCCTACAACTTTCCATGGCTTATAAATAGATTCAGAAAAGAATTCAGGTAAAAAGCATGATTTCAGACTATGAAATGAGTGTCCTAGAGAACCCTAACACCTAAATGTTCCCCCAAATCACTGGTTCTGGCCAGCCTAGGTGTATCAGAATCATCTGGGGAGTTGGTTACAAATACATATCCCTGTACCCCATAACAAGAGGGTCTATGGTGAGCCCGGGGAATCTATATTTTTTTTACAAGCTCCCCAGATAATTCCAGTCTATTGATTGTAGCTTTTAACCCTAAGTCCCCTCTTGAAAACATTTTGTTTTAGTTTACAAGTTTGTATTCCTTTGACTTTAAAACATATGCTCTCTGATTTGAGTAATGACCATGAAGAGAAGCCAGAATTCATCAGTAACATAAACAAATGGCCAAAAAAGGTTTTTAATATAGAATGCAAGATATTGTACTTACACATGAAAAATGAGTGGGGAAATGGAAGAAATTATCTCAGTAATTTAGCTTCCCTTCCTCTTGGAGTATTTTCTGTGATGACCCATCTACATAATTGAAGGACAGGTGCTCTAATCATTGATTTTACCAATAATTTTTCCAATTCTTCTTTTTGAATATGTATGGCTATTCTTAAATTGAAATAACAAAATCAGAGGTATGGGCTTCCTGTGACTCTTCTTCTGTGCAAATCTTTGCTTATTGCCACATGATAGAACCACTCCTTAATGATTTCAAAGCCAGCTGCAAATTTGGAATTTATTGGCAGAATGGCAACTTAGTGTGTCAAAAGATACACTATTTGTTTTCTTTTCTTTTCTTTTTTTAAGAGAGAGAGCAGGAGGGGAGGGTGCTTGGGTGCAGCGGGTAGAGGGGCAGAGGGAGAGGGAGAGAGAATCTTAAGCAGGCTCCACACCCAGCATGGAGCCCAAGATGGGGCTCAGTCTCACAACCTTGAGATCATGACCTGAGCCAAAATCAAGAGTCGGACGCTTAACTGACTGAGCCACCTGGGCACCCCTACCATTGCTTTTCTGAACAGTTTTTACTTATCTCAGTTGACTTTGCCTTTGCATTCACCTCAAGAATTACGTGTAGATTTTATTTATTTATTTATTTATTTTTTTTTTTTTAAAGATTTTATTTATTTATTTGAGAGAGAGAGAATGAGAGACAGAGAGCATGAGAGGGGTTAGGGTCAGAGGGAGAAGCAGACCCCCCGCCGAGCAGGGAGCCCGATGCGGGACTCGATCCAGGGACTCCAGGATCATGACCTGAGCCGAAGGCAGTCGCTTAACCAACTGAGCCACCCAGGCGCCCAAGAATTACGTGTAGATTTTAAAAGTATTAGATGGACTACACAGGAGCTATGAATTAATACTTCGCTTTACTTTAGAATATATCATTCTCTTAGAACATAAGCACTTGTAACAGAAACAGAGGGTGTTTTCTTTAGCACCCACTAGTACATAACCATTCTCACTTTTGTATTTGGTTACACATTTTCTTTGAAAATGAGGTTTCTCTGTTCTATAGCCATACGCTACCCTGTTGCTGAATGCCTCTAAATGTCATTATAACAACATGTAATCTTTGTTTTAATTCATAAAACATTTAAAAAATTCATGCCAACATTTGGATCCCTAGGGGTACCCTATTTCTGAAAATAACAATATTAAGACTTAAAATCATGGGTAACAATATTTAAATACAGGAAGCACTTTGACTGTGGCTTGTGTTTTTTGGGTTTTGTTTTTTGTTTTTTATTCTGGTGGGTTTGTTTGAGTTTGTTGTTTTTTGTTTTTTGTCTTTTTTTTTTTTTGGATCTGCATCATTGACTTTATCACCTTGGTTCTATGGTTCTAATGTCTTGTCCAGAGCCACTCATTTAACTACTTTTTCAAAACATTCATAACACAACATGGCTATAACTATACAGCTGCTGGCCTTTACTGGAATTATATAATGAAGATCAATTATAGTATTTGATCTGGCCTTCCCTTCTAAGTGTTACCATTAATTCAAATTAAAATGCTATGTCAATGTGCTTCCTACCATCATGGAAATGAAGACATCTTTTATTGACAGTAGAGATAATTTGGGATGATAAGGATAAGAGTAGATTATGTTATCTTTATTTTCACAAAAACTCAAGTCAAAGGTTAAAATAATCAGAGTATTACAAATATTTTTGAACTTAAAATAAGACATATGAACTAGACATTAGTCGTATAAATAAATATACTATGGTAGGGTGGAAAGAGCCTTGTGGCAAAAGTCAAGAGCCTTGAGTTCTAATTTAGGCTAGGCTGCTATCAAGCTGTATGATTTTGGAAAAATAGTTTCATTTCTTTGGGCATCAGTTTTCTTGGTCATGATATAAGAATATTGGATTGGATGATCCCTTCAGTCTTATGGAACACTAGTGATTTGGATGGTGGAAAGTAAAATCACTTAAAATTAGTAAACTATAATGGTTGGAAGTCATTTCAGCATGATAGTTTGAGGCCACAGAGGGCTGGAAACATGAGAGCAAATGTTTTCAAAGATTTTATTCAAGAACAAGCTAGAAATAGTTGTTGATCATGACACTGTACAGATATCTATATCCCAGAATTAAAGCTAGCAAGGTCCTTAGAATAAGAGCAAACATATCTAGAAAGAAAACCATAAAGCAGAAATAGTGGGAAAAATGCTTTTAAGTTGATTAGAGATGAAAATAGCACTGTGACCCAATTTGGATTCAGTTTACAAAAATAATTGTAATGCAGTTCAATCTAAAGTGGTTGTTCCTCCCGGGCAAAGGCAAAAGTTGAAAAAAAATGACAAAATTTAAAAATAGGTCAAGAACTACCAAATGTATGGTTCCCATCTCAGACTGTGAAAGTGTGAAAAATGAATCGGAATACAGATACAGAAAATGCATATATAATTTGAAGAAGAGACTCAGCTGAGAAACATGAGGTGCAGATTTAGAATCTAGCTCATCTTTGAGATTTAAATACTCATGATGGATTTCCACTAGCCAGAAATAATAGAATGGAGAAGTATTTAATAAAAAGAGCCCTTTCAGAAAAAATAAATACTTAAGCAGTGCTACAGAATGACTTCAGCTCAGCACAAACCCATATAAATTTCATCAGTTTGCTTCCCTTTGTAGATGGATCATCTTTTTGTTGGGTGGGAGGGGTCAAGGAGGGAGTAACATAATTCAATCCAAAAGTAACTGGCCAGGCTTAAGACCTACATAGATCCTTTCAACTACAAAATATACTCTTATTACAGGAAATGTTAAATTGTGAATCTCAGAAATACAGTGATTGGTCTACTTTTCCTCTCTCCCTCTTCCCCAGCTCATGTATTCTACTCAATACCTTCATCCTTTTGTAATTATTTTTGGTGAGATAGGGGTCACCACTGACCCCTTGGGTATGATCAATCCCCAACCAATCTTAGTCTAAATAACATTTATCTTTGAACAACATCCTTACACCTTTAAATTATTTTCGTAGCCCTTTTTAGCTTCTCTCTTTCATACTGTATAGTGGATTGGGATTGACAAACTAGCTCTGCCACTAAATGGTTTGATGACCCTGGGAAATCATTTTCCTATGGTCCTCAATTCCCTCATCTATAAAATGAACATCCATAAGGTCCAATTTCAGTCCACAGTTTGCTGGATTGTATTTCTATCTTCTCATGTGGATATCACTTGTATGCTTTGTTCATTGTCTTTATACTTCTGCAGTCCTTTTTGGGATTCAGTATGCATTTATTCATGGGCAACATCCCAAGAGAAGCATAGTATTCTAAATAAGAAATTAACACAATCGAGGTATTCAAATCACACATTATTTAACCATTTGCTCATTGAACAAATATTACTAAGACCCTACTAAGTGCCATTAGGGTAGAGAGCTCCAAGTACAATGAAGGAACAAATAAGAAAAAAAATTATAGTATGACAAGGGCTGTAATAAGGATACAGGCCCTAAAGAACAGAAAAGGAGCAAAAGTTGGGAGATTTTCTAATTAGATAAAATTTAGGAGAGTTTTTTGAAATATACCACTAGCTTATAAATTTCTGTTTTGAAAATTTATAGCCAAAATGGTGAAGAGGTAGCTTTTATTTTACAGACATTTAAATGGAAATACATATAAAGCAAGGCTAATGTGAATATTCAGCAGGCTCACTGGAGTCAATAAATCATGTTTCTTTGAAAGTATCAACCATAAACAAACTAAAATGTACTAACCAGAAGCTATGACAAGAAGAGAGAAAAGAGAGTATGGCTTCACTATCACAGAACCACACTGAATATGCACTTTGAAAGGTGCACTAAGGATGCATTCATTAAAACCACAAAGAGAACTATACATTATGTTTGCTTTTTTGAGCACCTTGCCTTTTTGTATGATTAATTGTTCCTGTCAACTTCAAATCTGAAAATATGGAAGGAAAATATAGGGTGCCTCGAGAGAAGGACTGTGGGGAATTTCTATAGATCTTCCCCCAACCTCATTTTTAAAAACTACTAAATACATTTCTCTTTTAAGTTTGTCAGCTAAAGAAAGAAAGGAATGAGAACTGAACATTTCAGTAATGTCTACAGAAGTAGAGCACTGAGATAATTATCTAATAGGACCTGGGGATGGAGACTTCTAGAAAAGCAGAAGGAACTTGGGCTGGGTCACCTGGATAAGTTGTCTCCAATGATTACATTGCTTGAGCAAATGTTCACCTCCCCATTTTACTTTCCAACTGATTTCATAGTTCTAAAATACAACCCCTACTGGGTTCTCATGAGAAAGCCAAATGCAATATTAAAAAAATTATCCAGATTATTCCAGACCATAGCTCCTATCTGGGACATCTTTGAAGAAAAGGTATTTGTTTCCTTTATTTTTGTTAAAGTATAGTTTTTGTGTGTGGCAGATGCCTCTGATTCTCCATGTCACATGGTCAGAACACATCCGATTTCACCTGCATTGGCAGGTGGACACTTTAATGTGAACTCAGAGTCATCTCATGCTGGCAGCATCCTACCCCAAGAGCTTGCCATGTTGTCTTTCTGCTTTCTTCTCAGGGCCTTCCCCAATGGTAAGGGGATAAGAATATTCTTTCCACATACGAGAGATGGGAGATTATTATTCCTAAGAACAAACCTAAACCAATGAGAGACAAAAACCAATGGATATGTTATCCTGCCTCTGTCAGGTGGACAATTCTGACAGGAATTCTGTACACCTTTCAGGAGATCTCAACACAGTTGAGCCCCTATTGCCCACAGTGGTGGTCCCAATCAACATATTGGTTTTTCCTCCTAACCTGACTTCCCCTCTCTGCTCCCTTACTCCTGCTCCTGGAATTAACTCCCAAATAAATTACCTGTACTTGGATCTCTGTCTTTCAGCTCTACATTCAGGAGAACCTAAATAAGATAGTGTGATAAAGAAATTGTTCTGTGTTCATCACAGTTTCCCCTTCCTGAGTGCAAATGAAAACAGCATTCACTAGCCTCCTTGAAGTAATGCTAGGGTCCCTATGACACAATTCTGAACTGTGGAACGTCAACAGAAGTGACTTAACCTGTTAAAAACATCCTGTACAGTATTCCAATCCACCTTTCCCCTGCCTTGGAAACCTTGGGGATTACATGTTCCAAATGGCATAGTCGTAAGATGGAGGACAGCCAATCTGACCTGCATAAGACTTTGCTTGAATGAGAAATTTTTATTATCATAAATTGCTGATATTCTATGTTAATTTGTTACTAAACATATCCTAATATACTTAGGTTAATTGTAGCATATCCTATACTGTATCTTTGATGGCAAAAATGATCTGCATATTTAAACTTTAGAACCGGGCACAGCAGGTACACAAACCATGTTAGTTTAGTTGAAAGTAGGAAGAGAGGAATGAATAAAGCCTACCCTGTATCTATCTATCTGGCTATCTATATATACACAGTTTCATTTTATATATATATACATATATATATGCATATATATATAATAGTATATATGTATCTATATATTATCTATGTAAGTATGCACATAATATTACAATATGTGTATATAATAGTATCATTATGTTGCTAGCAACCTGTAAGCAGGGGTAAGGTCTCAAATTATCCTTAACATAGAATGATCTCAATAGTTTCTTGAAGACTGATGAATAATTTCAGCATTCGAAACACCTGTCTAAAGAGAACCACATTATTCCTTTAAAAAAAAAAAAGCTGTTGGTTCAAATAAAGATGTATTTTAAGAAACCAAAAAAATTTGGGGTTTTTTGAGGGTATGGGATCAGCCAGTTTGAAAAATAAACGACTAGTCAGTTCTGTTAAACAAACTGAGGGGTTTCTGTTTGTTTTATTTTGTTTTAACAGAATATCCTACTTTGATCTAATCAATTATTTTGGTACTGTCTGGAAAGAGTAAAATAGAATTCTGCTAGATTTCTAGTTTTTTAAAAATTTTTTCCAATACTTCTGAAGTTTTGTCTTGCATATAATCATTGCACTATGAAGAATTTTTTTTTTAAGATTTATTTATTTATTTTAGAGACAGAGCATGCATGAGCAGGGGGAGGGACAGAGGGAGGGAGAGAGGATCTCAAGCAGACTCCCCACTGACTCAGGGGCTTGATCTCAGGACCCCGAGATCATGACCTGTGCCAAAACCAAGAGTCAGACGCTCAACCAACTGAGCGATGCAGGCACCCCTGAAGAATTTTTCAGTAAGTCACTCAAATCTTAGTTATTGAATCCTAAGATAACTTAAAGAATTGTGGACTTAACTCCCGTTTTGTGCTATCTATGCAGAAAAGGTTTGGCATACCTATTCAAAATGTTAATGAAAAATGTTGAAGAATAGTAAACTGCTTAGAGAAACAAATGCTTCTGAGGACATTAGCAAAATCAACTGGAATCTAAACAATGAGTCGGTTACAAATTATCCTTATCTATTAATTAAAATAAACCTCATTAAACGTTCTATTAGACTATGCTTTACTGATATTATTGAAATTAGTTTAGAGCAATAAAATTTATATAGATAAAGTGAATTCTAAATACTGAAGGCATTTCACAAATTCAGACTGGCCATCTCTCTAATGAGTCTGACTTAATAGTGCTTTACAGTGTCGAAGAAAGGTAATGTTGAGGAAATAATGTGTTCTTTATTGATTTTGTGCATTGCAAGTTTTTATCTTCAGAATACTTGGGCCTTATCTATATAGATATGTGCATACATTTACTTTTACTGAGATACTCAGAAGTTTCTACTTAACCTACTTCCAATTTAATCTACACGTCTATACCAAAAGGACAAATCTTTGACTATTTGTCCTTTTGTTCATGGGACCATTTTTATTAGTGAGTAGTAATTGATTTGAATGAAAGTTTCCATTTTCTTCAGATCACTTGCAAATATCTCTCTGTCTCTCCTAGTAAGACACAAGAGACAAGGAATGTGTCCTGGAGAGTTAGAGTATTTGGTTATTCTAAAATAAGGTAGACACTGTTGCACTTTAGAGGACTCTCTCTATATATAGTTAGCCTTCCATTCTAATAGGTTCAGTCCTGTCCGTATTTGCACAGGGATTCACATGAAAAAGATTATTGGAGACCAACAACATGGACTTGTTTTGAACATTGCCTCAAAGTCACTTCAGTCTCATGCGTGGATGGTAGAAGACTTGCTGCCAACATCTGCTATCCAGTTTGATCTTGGGAGTTTTCTGGCACATTGAACATGACATTTATTTAAGTGTTAGATTTATATTATGCTTTCCTGACCAAAAGCTCAAAGAACCAAGTGCAGTGGCATGATTTGACGCTAGACATCTGGTCTCAGTGTAATCACTATGACACGTTCCACAAAGCTATCGATATTGGAATTCCTGACTTTGTGGCTAAGGGTGCTAACACTGAAAAGTCTAAGAATTTTAAAGGGTTCAGCTTCATAAATTAATCAACATAATACAACTTGACAAAAGATAAACATTAAAAAGCTAGAACTCTGTGTTTTGTTACTGCTTGGCTTAGCTTCTTTGTTGTTACGCATTTTGCTCAGGTAAGCATATCTGGAAAGGGCTTACTCTCCAAAGAAAAGCAATCTTGTGTGGACTCTGGCAAAAACAAGCCAGAAGTAAAATGAATTATATGCTAGGGCATATAAATTTACAGTAAGTCATGTAAATTAGAAGGTGATGCACCTGCGAGGCAGTGTGGAACTTATAATAAAATCTTCTCAGGGATAGCAAGACAGTGAAGATTAGGGAGGGGATGGATTACATAATGAAATTTGATTGTACTTGAATAAATGTGCTGCAGAATTTTCAGCTACTATACAGTTATGAAGTCGTAGACTGAATACCATGTGGTCTCAATTGTCATAATTTAGGTCCAGAAAGTGCTCTACAAAATAATAAGCTAAAATCTACCAATATAACTGTAGTTTAAAAAAAAATTTTTGTAAGAGATGCTTTAAAAAGTTGGCAAAAATGAATGCTAGTTTAATAAAGACAAAGTTATAGAGTGAAATGTACATTTGTGGAAAGATTCCAGAACATTAATTGATTTGGGAAGCATACATCTCTTAAAACCAAGAACCTCAAAAATGCAAGAAGAAAAATGCATTCATCAGGACCATTCTGAAACTATAAGTAGGTAAAGGGGGAAAGGATGTGGCACGACCACCACTGGACTTCATTTGCCTCCTCTATCATGTTCTCCAGGGTTCATCTCTGTTTGCTGAAAAACTGATGTTACACATTTGGAGGATCCTGTTGCTGTATTTCCCTTACCTAGATGGCTTAGTCTCCAAAGTGCTATCACCAACACTATTATTTTTAATTAACATCTTTATAAATAGCTGTGTTATGGGTCACAAGAAACTAGTATGAAGTCATACCAGGGTGTATTTGAATCTTGACATTTGACATGGGCCAAGCTACTGAACCTCCCTGCAATTGGTTTGCTCATCAGTAGCATGGTGGTGATAGCACCTACATCAATGGGTTAACATGAGAATTCTGCGACATAATCCACACAAAGGGTGGAGCAGTTTCTGGCACTCTCTACCTTGTTTTTTATACCATTTCATTTTAATAGGGGATGTCCCAGAAAGGAAGGAAGTCTCTGCTTCTGTGTATCTCCATCTACCTAAGTGCACATTTCCCTCATACAGTGAAAGCCTTCAACAGCAGTTTGTCAATTTTGTTAAGAGTGCAGACACTGGAGTCAGAATGCCAGGGTTTCAAGCTGTGACTTACTAGCTGTTTGGCCTATATAAGGTGCTAAGTCTTGCTTAGCCTCAGTCTCTTCATTTGTAATGTGGGGATGATACCGGCCCCTCCGTCACTGGACTCTCATGACGATTAACTTAAATTCTGTACATGGAGCACTTAATACTTTCTGCCACATGCTTAGCACTCAGTCCATGGCAGGTATATTGTGATTATTATTATCATGAGTTTTATTATTACTATACTATAGTACTATAGTACTATAATAGGTGGGTGTATAAAAGGAATGAGAGCCCTAGCAGTTAAAACACTTAGAAAATTCATTCAACATTTTTTTTTTTTTTTTTTTTTTTTGGTCATCTACATCTGCACTGGGTACTGTTGTAGGCACTGAGGATTTGGCAGAAGGCAAAAAAGACAAAATTCCTGCCTTAAAAAAGCTTACATTGGCCAAATGAGGAACATCTTCACTGTGCCTCATTTCAGTAGGGGAGCCCTAAAAACAATTGGCAATTAAAATGCAGTGCAGTGAGTGCAATGACAAGCCGGAGCACAGGGAGGAGGTAACCAAAGAGGAGGGGCACTTAACCCAGTTTTGGGGAAGGAAAAGTGAGGCAAGTTTCCTGGTGA
This sequence comes from Halichoerus grypus, assembly GCF_964656455.1. Taxonomy (NCBI): domain Eukaryota; kingdom Metazoa; phylum Chordata; class Mammalia; order Carnivora; family Phocidae; genus Halichoerus; species Halichoerus grypus. Next base: position 10,224,529 of record NC_135727.1, read on the forward strand.
TAGTAATGTCTATGCTGAGCCTTGTAGCACTTATTTATCGATTTAACAAGTTCTTATATAATGCCTGCTATGTGCCAGGGGAATTGTTCTAAGCACTTTACAAATGAGCTATTACTCTTTTAATTTAATTTAATTCATTTACTTCTCCTAATAACTCCATGAAGTGGGGAAAATAAAGCACACATGGGTTAAGTAACTTGTCCAAAGTCAAGAAACTAGAAAGTTGTTCCATAGTTCCGTGCTCTTAACTGCAGTGTGCTATGCTGTTTCTCCCTCTGCCTATGTTTTTATAAGGTGTGTGTTAGGGTGAGCTGGGGTGCAAAGGAATCAGTCATAGGAGGAACAGTCATTAGTCCACGAAAGGCTTGGAGACTTTGGCTTTAGTGGAGCAATGGAAAGGAATCAGAGGAAGACCAAGAAATAAAAGGGAGAGTGATTCTGAAGATTCTAGAAAGCCGGGAGGGGGATTTGGGGAACTTTGCATGTTCTGTGCCCCGTTGGCACTATGTTAGTGTTATATGACTCTACATTACAATGCACTGTTGCTATGATGGGAGTATATTTTACAGGTTCTAATATAGATCAAGGGACATGATTATTTTTTTAAGGATATATCTTGCATGTGTAGTCCTGGAACGGAAATACTTAGATGCCCTCACATGGATCTTATAGTTAATTTATTTGCAGTTTTAATCATGATTATTTGTACTTAAGGTATCCCTTTTGTAAGTAACCATGTATTATGTTCTTGTTAGGAATGCCTAGCATGTTAAGATATGGTGTTGTCAAAAGTTTATAAATCACTGAAGTAAAATGAATGAGTCACTGAAGTAGTACTTCGTAAAAGTTTATTGTGCACACACCGAAAAGACAGTTTCCCAACCAGGAGCACTCAACCCAAAACATGGAATGAGGCTCAGGGGTGTGTTGTTTAAAGCAGCTTATATAGTGAGAAGACAGTGACTATTTATTCTTTACAGTGATTGGTTATAATATTAGAATTTTCTTAAATGATAGGTAATTGGTCAGTGGTTATCTCACATTAACCTTGAGAAACAGTTTAAGTTTTGCTTATGATTTCCAGAGGCATAAGCAAGAAATGACCCAGGTCAACTCATTCTTACAGAATAAGCTAAATTAAGCTTTGTGTGTATGAGCAAACTGGTTTTGTCTGCTCAGGGAATTTTCAAGGCTGGACTCTGTTTTTTATTTTAACAATGGGATTGCCAAAGGATAACCCAAACGATCAAAATAGAGCTACATGTTCAGGAAAAAAACCTAATTCTAGTTTTCTTTTTTCCCATGAGCAATTTTATATTTCCTCAGTATATACCAACAGCCTAGAGTAGGTTCTCACTAAATATTCTTTGAACTACTGGAGTTTCTACTTCACGAAGGCTCTGGCTGGGGAAGCATACTTAGAACAGTCAATAATGTCTACAAATAAGATTTGTAACTAATGGACCTTCAATAGATACTTAATAAAATACAAGCTACTTTTGTTATAGAAGAAATGGTCCTGGAAAAATAATCAAATTGCCTTAAGATGTATAAAACAGCATAAGTAGTCTAATTCCTTCCCCCCCCAGAAATGCTAATCCTAGTGCCAGAAATAACTGTTAAGTTTTTTGTGTGTAATTTGTCCAGAAATAATGTATACAGATAGGAAGTTGAACTTACATATAAAATGGTACCATACCACACATACTCTTCTGCAACTTTTCTTTTTCACTTCACAGTATATGTTAGAAATCTTTCTTATACATTTCCCTGAATATTATAAATAGCTACATAGTATTATGTTGCAGATGTACCATGATGTACATAACCAATATGACATTGAAAATTTTTTCATTTTTTCCCTTCTAACATGGATGCTGCAACAGAGATAGTTTTATGATCACATATGCAAATTTATCTGTATAGTAAATGCCTAAAGGACGAATCGCTAAGTCAAGTTATATACACTTAAAATTCTAATAATGCCAATTTGTCCTTCAAAATACTTTACCTCAATTTGCAATTCTGTTAACAGTGTATGAGTGCTTGCTTCTTCTCACCCTTTTCTATTGGATCCTCTCAAAGCTACTTTTTATCTTGTCCAATCTGACAGTTTAAAAATAATATTTTTTCATTTTATTTTGTATTGCTTAAATTATCAGTGACCACATGCATTTTTTAACATTTGTTAAATTCTTTTTATATGATCTGTTTCACTCCCTCCTTTTGGCTATTATTATCAGGTTGATTTTCTCGTTCTTATTTATTCATGTGTATGAGCTATTTCAATGATTAAGAAAATTGGTGTCTTTTCTGGCCTGGATGTTAGAAATATTTCTTTCCAAGGCACCTGGGTGGCTCAGTCAGTTAAGCGTTTGGCTCAGGTCATGATCCCAGGGTCCTGGGATCAAGGTTTGAGCTCAGCGGGCAGTCTGCTTTTCCCTCTCCCTCTGCCCCTCCCCCCACTCATGCTGGGCTCTCTCTCTCAAATAAATAAAATAAAATAAAATCTTTCTTTCCAAATATGTCATTTTTCTTTAGACTATTGTAATATTTTGGTCATGCAGAAATTTTTAAGACTTATATAATCAAATTGCCATTCTTTTCTTTTTTCACTTACTGATTTGTGTGTGTGTGTGTGTGTTGGAAAGGTCTTCTCTCCAAGTGTACACATAGATTTTCCCATGTTTCCATCTGGTCTATTTCTGCCTTTTTCCATTTAAATATTTAATCTATCTGCTGTACACCTCAGAGTAAGGAGGGAAGTAGGAAATAAGATTTACAACTATGTACAAAGACAGCTAGCCGGTTGCCCCAATATCATTTATTTTTTCCAGATATTGAGATATAATTGACATTTAACACTGCGTAAGTGTGAGGTGTACAATGTGATGATTCGATGCACAAATATATTGTGAAATGATTGCCACAATATGGTTAGTTAACACATCCTTCATCTCATATAATTAGTCAAATAATTACATCTCATATAATAATCATCTCATATAATTTTTTGTGGTGGTGGTGAGGATATTTAAGATTTACTCTTAGCCACTTTCAAGTATACAATACAGTATTGTTAACTATAGTCACCATGTTGTACATTACATCCCCAGAACTTATTCCTCTTATAACTGGAAGTTGGTACCCTTTGACCAATATCTCATTTCCCTCACCCCCTAGCTCCTGACAACTACCAATCTCCTCTCTATTTCTATGAGTTCAGCTTTTTTTTTTCTTTTTAGATTCCACATATAAGTGAGATCATACAATATTTGTCTCTCTCTGCCTAGCTTATTTCACTTAGCATAATGTCCTCTAGGTTCATCCTCGTTGTCACAGATGGCAAGATTTCTTTCTTTTTTCCGGTAGAATACTATTTCATTGTGTATACATTGAATAATTTATTTTCCCCACTATTAAAGGTGCTATTTTACCAAATACTAAATTCCAGAAGTGTTTGGATCTAGCTGGACTCTCTGTTCTGTTCATCAGTCAGTTCATGTCCCAGAATCATTTATGACTATTGTTGCTTTATACAATGTTGTAGTATATAGTAATCCTAGCTCCCCTTCTTTGCTCTTCTTTTTCAGAGGATTCCTTGCTGTTCTCATATTTTCTTATTCAGATGAACTTTAGAATCATTTTGTCAAGTTGTATCTAAAATTATGTTAATTTTGATTAGAATTGCCTATATTAATTTAAACAGAATCAATAATTTTGAATATTGAAGCTCACAACCCAACAATTTGATGTATGTTTGCACTTGTTTAAAGCTAAGTGAAATCAGTCAAGCAGAGAAAGTCAATTATCATATGGTTTCACATATTTGTGGAACATAAGAAATAGCATGGAGGACATTAGGAGAAGGAAGGGAAAAATGGAGGGGGGGAAATCGGAGGGGGAGACGAACCATGAGAGACTATGGACTCCAAGTAACAAACTGAGGGTTTTAGAGGGGAGGGGGTTGGGGGATGGGTTAGCCTGGTGATGGGTATTAGGGAGGGCACGTACTGCATGGAGCACTGGGTGTTATACAAAAACAATGAATCATGGATCACTACATCAAAAACTAATGATGGACTGTATGCCCCTAAATTTTATTTTCAATAAAAATGTATATATTTGGGGCGCCTGGGTGGCTCAGTCCTTAAGCGTCTGCCTTTGGCTCAGGTCATGATCTCAGGGTCGTGGGATCGGGCTCCCTGCTCAGCGGGAAGCCTGCTTCTCCCTCTCCCACTCCCCCTGCTTGTGTTCCCTCTCTCGCTGTGTCTCTATCTGTCAAATAAATAAATAAAATCTTTAAAAAAATGTATATATTTAAGGTGTACAACACTGATGACTTGATACATATATACATATATATATATATGCACACAGAGTGAAATGATTACTACAGCCAAGCTAATTCACGTATCATCTCCTCACATAGTTACCATATTTTGTGTATGAGAGCACCTCAAATCTACTCCTTTAGCAAATTTCCAGTATTTAATACAGTATTATTAACTATAGTCACCATGCAGCACATCGGATCTCTAAACTGATTCATCCTACATAACTGCAACTTTGTACCTTTTGACCAATATATCCCCAATTTCCCCCACCTCTCCACCCCTGGTAACCACTGTTCTAATCTCTGCTTCTATGTATGTGACTTTTTAAGATTCCACGTATAAGTGAGATCATACAGTTTTTTCCTGTGTGGCTTATTTCACTTAGCATGATAGCCTGCAGGTTCATCTATGTTGCTGCAAATGTTAGGCTCTCTTTCTTTTTTAAGGCTGAATAATATGCCTAGATGTTTTATATCATATAGCTACAGATGACTGAGATTTTTCTTTTGTTTTATTTTATACTTGGTTAGCTTTTATATACAGAAAAGCCATTGATTGATTTTATTGATTTTGTAATCAGAACCTCACTGAATTCTCTTATTGTTTCTAATAGGGTTTCAATTTATCCTCTTGGGTTGTCCAGATGAATAACCATATTATTAGCAAATGTGGATAATTTTGTCACTTCTTTTCATTTCTTTCATTTGACTAGTTATGTTGGCTAGTACATCTAGAAATGTATGTTACTGCGATAGTCTTAGCTTTGCCTTTTTTCATCATCAGGCAATTTTTCTTTCTATTTTATTCACGTTATTACTGTTTTGGTGCTCTGGAGGAATTGCTTATACTCTTTATAAGGTTATGAAATTCTAGGTTTAATTCAGTTTTGGGTTTTTTTCTCCTTTTGGTAATACTGAAGGTTTATATTCTTTGTTTTTATACTTCTCTTTAACTTTCTAAATTTAAATAATATGATTAAACATCTACTCATTGACTTATCAAGTTAAATGGTATCTCTTGGTGTCTCTCCATGGATAAGGAAGATATTCTTAAACTTCTTCCCATTCTCCTCCTCCTTTACACCTCTATTACAATTGTTACATTGTCAGTGTTCATAACATTTGCCTTCTGTTCTATAATTCCTACCATTTTTCATTTTAAATTCCAAATATTAATGGAATCAATACTTGATCCCAGCTCTTTCATACCATGGCTTCTCCATTTTTTTGGCTCTTTATTTTGCTTTACTGTTTGGGTTGACTGGATTTCTGTGTTAAGTACATTTTTGCAAACGGGACTGATGAGCGCTACTCTTCTGATGGAAATTCTACATATGTTGTGGTTTGAGATTGTGATCATTTCTTAGTTTCATTAAAGATGGAGGCTCCTCTTCTGTCTCTTATTCTTTTTACTATTTTATGGAGGATTTTATTGAAGGAAATAGAGTGGAAATGTTATTAATCTGTCATTTTGTAACAAAAGTCTCCTGAATTACTGCTACTTAGTTAACTGCTTACTCATGAAATGTAAGTTTAAGAATGTTGGACTCCTAGATCTGCCATCATCTAGCCATGGAGATTGGGGATATTACTTGATCTTTCTGAACCTCAGTTTCCTTATTTGTAATATAGGGATTATAAAAGAGTGACCATATTTAAAGTTTTCCTAGAAAGGTTCCATGTTATGCCTGTTGTTTGAGCTTAATTATTAATAGCTGTCATTTTATTCTCCAATGTGTTCTAATATGGAAAATAAATTGAATGGGCATTCTAATTATCATGGTGCCTACCTCATAGTGTTGCTGTGATAATTAAACACCATTTAGAGAATAACATAGCGCCTGGCAGATCATTTATTCAATAAATGTTAGTCTCTCTATTTTATCAGGTTCTTCCCCCATTCAGACTCTATATTTGAAAATAAATGTACAGTATCCCTCAAGGAGGAGCACTCCTCAGTCTGGCTGCAAAGCAGTAGAAATGTCATAACTCTTGTCAGTTCAGGGAATCCCCATCATGGCATGTTCTGAGCCCTACCTCTCTGGCTGATTCAGGTTCCTAGGACCAGGCCAGCTGCAGTAACTATGCAGAAGGAATCCACAGAAATCCTCTCTAATTACCATCATGGTCTTTTTATATACCTTTCCACAGGGTAGAGAGAACATGGATTATGCAAATTCTGCTTTTGTACAGAAGTGAAAAGTATATTTTGGTTTCAAAATCTGAGTACACAAGAAGAGTTCAGGAAAGTTCAATGAGGGCATGAAGTAGAAATGCATGGACATTTACCTTTCCCTAGATAAACAGTGAAATGTAAGTCATCCAAATAATAAGAAACCTATTTGAAACTATTTATCACTCCAATTTGTGAATATATGACTGAGAAGGCATTAGAAGTGGCAGGAGTTGGTCAAGCATCAAGGACCTCACTTCTGTTTATTATGCTCATTTATCTATGTAAACCTCCTGGTGGAAATGGAAATTATTTTCCCTGAGAACTGTGATGACTTTACTATTGTTACATAATTTGCATATCCTTTTGAATATGTTAGCATAAGGGAAGGATTGAGTTATACGGTACATTTGCCTCTAGGCAGAATATTGCTCATTAGCTAGTAGATATAAAGAAAACTGGATGGGCAAATCTAGAAATAGACAAAAGATTTCGTCCTTTCTTGCTTCTAGATTTTCAAAATGTATATAATCTTATATATTTTAAAGATATCCAATAATATCATTAAAACTAAGTGTAGGTGTATATACTCACACATATGTAGTGAAAATGAACATAAACAATTTGCATTCTAGTGCTTACTACATAACTGCTTCTTGGCTTCCTTATACTTATCATTCCTGCATATGTTTATCTCTGCTTCACTTATTTCATGAATACCTAAATAGAGTTAAGATGCTCACCAGTGGACAAAATATTGAAAGAACTTTTGCTCTCAAGTATCTCTTTTTCCCCAATTATGTAGACTGTCTCTAGAGAGCTCATGTGTGATTTCACTTAATAAAATGCCAATATGGTTCACAAAAATTAAATTGTTGTAAATATGCTTTGAGATGATTACTAAAAAGAATCTACATAGAATCATTTTAGTGGGTTTTCTTGAATTATTTCAGATACAGCTATGTATTAAGATCAATATGATCAGATATTCCACGGATAGGGTGCCTGGGTGGCTCAGTTAAGCGTCTGCCTTTGGCTCAGGTCATGATCTCAGGGTCCTGGCATCGAGTTCTTTTTTTTTTTTTTTTTTTTTTTTTTTTTAAAGATTTTATTTATTTGACAGAGAGAGACACAACGAGAGAGGGAACACAAGCAGGGGGAGTGGAAGGAGGAGAAGCAGGCTTCCTGCCGAGCAGGGAGCCCGATGTGGGGCTCGATCCCAGGACCCTGGGATCATGACCTGAGCCAAAGGCAGACGCTTAACGACTGAGCCACCCAGGTGCCCCCTGGCATCGAGTTCTACATCAGTCTCCCTGCTCAGCGGAGAGTCTGCCTCTCTCTCTCCCTCTGCCCCTCCCCTCTGCTTGTGCTCTCTTGCACTCTCTCTCAAATAAATAAAATCTTTTAAAAAAAGATATTGCATGGATATATTGACTGTGGAAAGCAAAATATATAACTATATCACCCAGCCCTTAAGTTAGAGGCTAATTTTAATATATTTTAAAACATATTCTAAAAGTAGAGTAATTAAAGTTAGTGGCAGTGGCTTGAGAACCAACAAAAGAATGATAGAAAAATAAGCTTTCTTGAAATAAGCCTTTGTATATATAAGAACTTAGTATTTAATGAAAAAAACCTTAGAAGCCAATTTGGACATGATGGGACATTTATTACATCATGATGAATTAAATCAGTATCTATTTCTATGAGGTATTGTGCAAACATTAAAAATTTTTTTTTTTAAAGATTTTATTTATTTATTTGACAGAGAGAGACACAGCGAGAGAGGGAACACAAGCAGGGGGAGAGGGAGAGGGAGAAGCAGGCCTCCCGCCGAGCAGGGAGCCCGATGCGGGGCTCAATCCCAGGACCCTGGGATCATGACCTGAGCCGAAGGCAGACGCCTAACGACTGAGCCACCCAGGCGCCCTGCAAACATTAAAAATTTTTTGAAGAATATTTAGTAACATAAGAAGTTCTGTCTATGACAGACAAACTCTAAGGTAGCCCCCCTTGATTCCTTTCTCCTGGGGTTAACACCTTTGTATAATCCCCTCCCCTTGAGTATGGGCAGAACATATGACTTCTGTCTATCCAATAATACAGCATAGGTGATGGGATATCACTTCTTTGATAATGTTACAGTTTGTAGCACAGTCTTGCTGGGAGACACTCTCTCCCTTTCTGGTTTTGAAGAAGCAAGCTGGCATAGTTTGAGATTTCCCTATGGAGAGAACCACATGGCAAGGAAGTGAAAGGGGGTTCCAGCAGATGGCCAGTGAGAAATTTTGACCCTCAGTGTAGCAGCCTGTAAGAAAGCAAATGCTACTAATGGCCACTTGAGCTGGAAGGCACATTCTTCCCCAGATGAGCCTAAGATGAACCCACATTCTGGCCAACATCTTGACTGCGACTTTGTGAGACTCTGAAACAGAGGATCCAGTTAAGCTGTGACCAAATTCCTGATCCACAGAAACTGTGTGGTAACTATGTGTTGTTTTAAGTTAACCATGAAGTTTGTGGTGATGTTGTCATTTGGCTGTAGATAACTAATACACTATGAAAATATCAAATTAAAAAAGCAGGATAAAAAATTCTACATATTGTACATGTCACCCAGCTTTGCTGCATAACAGCCTCCCCAAATTCAGTAGCTTACAAAAAAGCACTCTTTTTAAGTTGCATTCCATGTTGGTGGTTACAGGGCAGCTACGGCTGCTGTGACTCTGCTTGATTCAGTTCCATGTACTGTCTGATTCTGGGATCCTGATAAAAGAGCAGCCCCTGTGTCAGGCATTCCCATTTTTGTGCCAAAGAGGAAGAGCATGAACCATGAGCTGTATCTGAACCATACAATTGCATTGAAACCTTCTGCTCAGATGTGGTATATTACATCAGTTTGTTACAGTTGTAGGACCCAAGGCCCCATTTCCTGGTTGTTAGCTGGGGGATCATTCTGATCTCCTAGAGGTTTCTTGCAGTTCCTGTCTTCAGGGCTTCCCACAGGCTCTCCAACAGCATCACCGTGAGCAGTAGGATACCTCACATTGAATCTCCTTTAGGCTTCAAATCTCTCTGCACTTCTGCTACCAGCCAGAGAAACTCACTGCTTTTAAGGGGCTCACCTGATTTGGCCGGGCCCACCCAGATAATCTTCATATTTTTTAAGGTCAGTTTATTCAGCACTTTAATTAGATGTGCAAAATCCTTTCACAGCAGTATCTAGATTAGTGCCTTGAAATCAGATCAAGCCATTTTCAAATCATGGTTCATTCACTTACCTATCTGTGTTTTGAATAACTTATTTAACAAGTGGCTGTAACAGTGACTAACTCATTTGGTTGTTCTGAAGACTAAGTGGGATAAAGTCTGTAATGTCACTGGCAAAGCTTCTGACATATGGCTCTCCAAAATTGGAAGATTGAATATTGATTTTATAGTAAATTTTGTACCAAATAAATAAATAAATAAATTCCCGATATTGATCATGTGAGTAAAGAGAATCAATAGGATATGTCTCTCTCATCTTCTTCTCCTCCCTCCTCCCTCTCCCTTCCTCTCTCCGTCCCTCTTCCTGCCCATGCCCTCAAACTGGGTCTGGAAATATATACTTTGTATGTTTTTGGTATCCAGATTGCCACCTGTTTACCAAGACTTCATAATTAAAAATTATTGTAAAAAGTGCAGGATCGCATCTGTATCACATCAGTGTATTTCTTACTGTTGGCAAGGAGGTTGATGCAAAAAGATATGAGATGTTTCCTAACCCAGGCTATGAGTTTTTCTTCACAGTGCCTTGCAGCCTGTGCCAAAACAGGCATGAGACACCAGGTCTGAAAATCAACTCCATCTTTTTCATAAAGGATTACAAATCACTGTCATTTCATTTCCAAGACTACTGCTTCAATTTTTTAAAATGAATTTTGCTTGGAACATGATCAACAATCAATGAAGGAAAGGCACTGAAACACCAAATCAATGCCTCTGATATGTGGTTTTCTGTCTAACACAAAGCCAGGAAAATAGCCTAAAATGTCTGTTTCATCTTATTTATTCATAATAGTAACTTTTACATCACCAAAATGAAACATTATCACCACAAGTTAAAAACATGGAAATACATATGGAAGGGTCCTTAGAGATATTCAAATCCATTGCTATCACTTCTTAGATGGAGAAATTGAGAAGTGGAGAGCAGAAGGGATCTATCTGATCAGTGTCCCACATCCAGTTCTTTTCTTGAGTTACTTTTAGACCAGTGGGGTAAATAGGAACTTTCTGACCCTCAAAAAGGTAATGAGTGGACTATTATTTCCCTTGTTAAGATATTTGTCTACTTAGGACATTTCTTCCTCAGAGTAATTCACTGCCAGCTCGGTTGGGCATATGATCAAACTCAAGTTCAATTTCAATGACTTTAGCTTCCACTTTCTGTTCTCCTTTCCTTATTCTGTGCCCATTAATACCTGCCCCTACCCCCACCCAAATAGAATACCAGTAAACACACGTTCTCTCCTGTACCTCTTCTCTCACCTGAATCTCAGGAAGGGTCAAAATATACTCATTCACAGTGAGATATTATCATTTGATAAGGCCTTAGAGTCAGTTCTTATAGACATATCTATGTATTCATAGGAGGCAACAGAACAGACTTTATAACTATAGAATCATCAGTCATCAGTTAGGTCAACTGGGAGAGGAGAAAGAATTGTTTAAAGTGGAAAAGGTTCTTATGCTAGTAGAAATCATAGACTGGAAATTGTAGGAAAACACCATCTTCTCAAGCTCATTGCTGAAGCAAGCTAACATTTGGCAGGTTACAAATCTATGATTTATATAAGCTGAGGCTTTGCCAAAGGGCAGTTCTCTGGCAACATTTACTTTTGGACACATGCGCATTACCTCATGGGAATTGTTACACAGCCAGTTCTTCTGGATGAAGGCCAAGTCATGGAATGGAGAAGGATCATGATCTTTTGGAGAGAAAAGTAGCTCAATCAGATAGAAGTGCCCTAAAGAGGCTGTCACATGGTTAGATCAATGTTAACTGACTCGCCTCAGACATAAAGAGGGAAGGAAGCTAGAAAGAAAATATACATGTTTAGTCACATAGCACTCTTTGGACTGCATCTCCTCTTGTTAAGCCTCTGCTTTTTTCAAGGTGCAGATTAAGCCCTACCTCCTCCGGGTTTCTCACCTCCTTCCCAGAATTGGCATGTTGGGTTAGGGGAGGGAACTGGCAGTATTTCAAGGGCTTAACCTTTGTGTAAAGTGCCTTTTGCCCAGCATTACAGTTGCCGTAACAGTGACTTACAAGGTGGCATGGTCTGTTCCTAGGTAAATAGTGTAGACGGAGTGATCAAATCAAAAAAAGCATGAGTCGAAAGAAGTTCTGCTTCCATCCTAACAATAAAAAAAAAAGGCAGATAATCTACAAACCTACAGCTATTCCCGAGTTGCTCAGATCGCTGAGGTCACAAAGCAACCTGCTGAACCAAATTTCAGAGTGACAAGCCCCTTTGAAAGGAGACAAGATACACAAACATTTTTATCTTTAGGAGAGCATGACAGAAAGAGGTAGCCAATAAAAAGCAGGTAAGAAGAAAAGAACTGAAATTTTAATGAATTCTTAAAGGTCTACTTTGGGCTAGTGATTAATTTATAATGCTTGAAAGACCCAGACAAGAGAGGAGTCTGCTTTTCATTACAAGCTCTTTTCCCAGGGCACCCCCAGTCGTGCACTAGAGAGACTAGAGGCCCTGAGAGCTTTGTTGGACTGCAGGCATGTAGCTGGTGATGGGCTGCAGACAGGCAAGAAACTCTGCCTACTTCCCTAGATTCTTCTCTCATCCCAAACACAAGCCATCTGCCCCAGGAGGAAGGAGAGGAACCCTCCTGCTCTCAGGACCCAGGCAAAGTCACACTACTTCTGGAGGAGTGGGAGACCCAAATCCCATCTGCCTTTGGAGGAAGACTAGGAAACTCTCAGGCCCAGAAGACCAGCTATCACTAGAGGAGTGGCTGAAAGCTCTCTTCCATCCAAGCAGATACATGACAGACCTTGACTGTCACCAGGAGGAGTAGGAGGAATGTGCTGAAATCCCTACCTCTGAGGCTCAGGTGCACAGTGTCCGCTGGAGACTGAGGCTGGAATTGGAGAATTAAGAACCCCCAGCCCACAGCACCAGCTCTCACTGAGTAACAAGGAGACTCCTCTGTTGTACAGGTACATAGGTCCTGCCGAATGCTGGGGGTGGGGCAGGAACACTGAGAAAAGACTTCCAGTCCTCTGGCCCCACAAAGAAGCAACCCATCACTGAAGAAACGTGTCAGTTCCTGTAGGCATATGTATGCACTAAAGGTAACTAGCACAACAGCAAAACCTAAACCCAGCTCAACCCCTGAATAGATTGATTCACCCACACACTAACAGCCTTACAGAAGCAGCATGCACATTTCTGGGCATAAATACTCTATTGTCTCATTAAGGAAATGCAAGTTAAAACCACAATTAGATATCACTACATACCTACTGGAAAGGCTATAAATAAAAGGCCTTACATGCCAAATGCTGCTGATGCAAAGTGAACAGATCTCTCATAGATTGCTGGTGGGAATGCAAAATGGTACAGCTACTTTGGAGAATGGTTAGGCTTTCTTCTGATAAAGTGAAATGTATTATTATCATATGACCCAGCAATCCCACTCCCAGGTAAGGGAAGTGGAAAACATTGACATGAAAGCCTCTATATGACTGGTTATAGTAGCTTTATTCGTAATCACAAAAAACTGGAAGCAATCAAGATGTCCATCAATTGGGGAAAGGATTAGCAAAATATGGTATATTCGTACAATGGAAAAATATTCAACATTGAAATAATACACTACTGATGTACTCAAGAACATGGATGAATCTCGAAAGCATTACGCTAAGTGAAAGAAGCCAAACACAAAAGACTATATAATGTATTATTTCATGTATATGAAAGTCTAGAAAAGACAAAACAATAGTTGATAGAAAGTAGATCAGTGCTTGCCAGGATCCAGCAGGTGAAAGGATGGAGATGATTGACTTCAAAGAGACATGAGGGAATTTGGGGCGGGGCGGTGGTGGAAATATTCTCTATCATAATTGTGGTGATTACATGACATTTGTCAAGACTCATCTAACTATATACATTAAATGAGCTGAAGTTTACTGTAGGTAAACTATAACTCAATAAAACTAAGGTTTTTTTTAAAGGAAATAAAAAGGGAATCAGAATGAGAAAATTAAAGAGTTGGGATGTAAAGGGACAAAGTTTTATGGGATTTAGAGCAGACGGAAAGGATTCTGAAAGAATATCCTGTACTGTGGTTCAGAGACTCACAGCAGCTTTGTAAGTGGTGCCATTGACTCCTGTAGAACCATTCTAGGAGCAGTTATCAGGGCTGACAGAATGGTCAGTTAGAGCCACAGTAACAATGAAGTACAAAGCAAATGTTTATGATCTCATTCATCTCTGAATCCCTGTCATGTACATTCATTTGTATATGTCATGCATGGCATTTAGTTGACATGTATGGCCATCAGAAATTTCCCAGTACTCTCTCAATGTCATACACTTTAATTATTTTAATTCAGAGAATTCTGTAAATGCGCAATAGAATCTAATTTTTATTCAGTCATATGAATTTTCCCATAAATAAACTCACAAATCTGGAAAAAAAAGTCTTTTCTCATATACTATCTCCTGATTTGTGGTTTGAAAAAAGACAGTCACAAGTTCCCATGCCCTAGTAATTCCCTTATGAGATCTTTCTTAATCTCCTCAATGAAATGGTAAGTTGCTTGACTTTTAGTAGAGCTATGATATGGTTTACTAGGAAATTGACATGAATTGTCTTATAATAATGCTTTGAAGTATATCTTACCTTTAAAATGAGGAAATTGAGGTTATTCAATATTAAATAACTTTTCAATATTCATATAGGGAGTAAGTGCTAAAGCCACGCTAGGCTTCCATTTTTATTTGTTGCCTCAGTCCGTGCTCTTTCTGCTTTGCCATTGAGCTCTCACATAAGGCAAAGAGAAGACCAGCCACTTTAATAACTGTTGTGATTCCCTCAGTAATGCCATGATATTTCAGGACAGAAAAAGACTTTATCCATCAACTGACCCAACTTCTTCTTTTGACAGATGAGATAGATACTTAAGTCAGAGGGGGTTGGCAACTTGGCCAAAGTCATGGGTCACATATTGAAACAGTTCAGTTAGAACCCAGATTTCATAACTGCCAATCTAGTACTCTTTCCAATTTCTGTCATTGGAAACCAATGACAACTCAACCAGGTGCTGATCAGACCGAGGGGAAAAACTTGATTCCAGTGTAGCCATTGAGCTGTTCCCCTGGCAAAAAATACTGAAGTGCTTCTGGTCAGCAGGGGGACTAGGTAAGAAAATACAATCAGACAAATACATGGTGTAAAAAGAAGCTTTATGGGGCACCTAGGTGGCTCAGTTGGTTAAGCTTCTGGCTCTTGATTTCAGCTCAGGTCTTGATCTCAGGGCCATGATTTCAGGCCCCATGTTGAACTCCATGCCTAGTATGGAGCCTACTTAAAAAATAAAAAAAAAAGAAGCTCTATATTCATAGAGATGAGTATAGGTCAGGTGAAGCTATCTTTACCATGGAACCATCTCTACCTACCTAACAATTACACTAAAAGAGACTTTTTAGCAATAAGAACCCTAAAAGGCCCAAAGAAGAGATGTAACTTGTTGCTCATAATGGTCACCTTCCTTCTAACATGTTAAATAAAGAAACCACAAGAGAAGCTGCTCATTTTGATTCTGATCTCTAGAAAGTAGAAGGATTCTCTTTGTGAGAATCAGCTCCATAGGTTTTGAAGCAACAGAAGTGGCTACATTGAAGTCAATAATAATAATAGCTACATTTATTGACCTCTTACCATGAGTAATACACTGTTCTAAGGACTTTACATATATTAGCTCATTTTATCCTTTCCATGATTCTATGAAGCTTGCACCATTACTAATCTAATTTTACTATTGAGGAAATTGAGGCAAAAAGAATCCAAGGAACTTACCCAAAGTCACACAGTGGTAACAGATGGAGAGTCAGACAGTGACTTCAGATTTCACATTCTTAACCATCACACCCCACCTGAAACACTTTGCTATAGCTATAGTACATTTGAAGGGAGATTCGATTGAATTTCAAAATGAGTCATGCTCATTTAAATCCATTCTGAAATATATCCCCTCTTCAGTCAGATTTCTAGTTTTTCTGTGGATATAGCTAACAGGCTATAGCTTATGTAACTAGCTTGGACTAAAAGAAAGAGCCAATGCTTGAAAGTTTTAAAAACATACTTTGGTTTGATTTTTGGCTCTGTTACTTGCTAATTGGAATCTTGGTCAAGATTCAATTCTTCAACAACAAAGCCAACATAATTTTATTGATCTTACAGAATTCCTGTGTATCATTCAGAGTCCTGCTATGATTCACCCTCAAAAGGAGATTGGAGAGGTTTAATGAACAGACTATTTACAAGTTGTGGGCAGAGTTAAGGGGAACCAGCAGGGGTTTCAAGCAATGGTGGATAGCCATTATCACTCTTAGGCCTGAAGATTCAAAGAGAAGGAGTTATAGGAACCAAAAGAAATATCTGTCATTGCAGGTAGGATAAGGCTACCTGAGAGGAACTGGAAGCTTTAGTTGGTGGATACCACCAGTTCTTGGTGACCATACGGGAGGAAGCCAGGGAATAAATCACCTGCCCTTTCACTCCTCCCTTGCTCCAATCTCTTATTCACTGAACCCAACAGAAGCCAGAGGGCAAGGGACTCAAGTTGTTGTAGTCCATTCAGGACATATGTCTGGGGTACCAGGTAGAGAAGAGTGAAGAATGGATTTGTAGGGCACACTGATAACATAATAGGATGGATGATATATGTGAAAATGCTTAGCATGCAGCATGGGCTTAATAATTACTAATTTATTTTTTTTCCTCTGGTGGTCTTGTGTTGTTTTTGCCAGCTCAGTGTTGCTTCTCTCTCCTGAGTAACTCGTTGCTCCTTTGGTAAACACACTAACCCCAGGATAAGAGATAGAATGCGAAAAATTATGAGTATTTGAAAAATCCTTTTTTAAAGAGAGATTCTGTAGCATAGTGATTAAAAGCATGGACTTTAGGACAAGACTGCCAGGGTCTGAATCACAGTTCTTTCATTTACTAGCTGTGACCTTGGACAATTTTCTTAACCTTGATGATCCTCTGTTCTCATTTCTATATAAAGGGTGTATAATACTAATAGTCACTTAATAGGGTGATTTTGAAGATTAAGTAAGTCAATAAATGTAAAGCACTTAGCATAGTGACTGGTACAGACCAAATGAGCCTGTGTGCTAGGCTTCGCTATTATTATTATTATTATTACATGTAGTCTGTTTAGTACTAACAACCAGGGCACCCACTCACTGCCTTCACTCCCACTGGGTAGGCATTCAGCTCATGCTAGACCAATCTGACTTTTTCTCCTGAAAAGTTGAATTCTGTGTTGAATGATACAAGATTTAAAAAAAAAAATCTGTTGATGCTAAAAAACTGTTGACTCTGAAAACAAGATCCTTAAGAAATTGCCCATTACTTCTTGCTAGCTCATCCCTGGAACTGCCTTGGTTCTATACTTCCAGATTGATCAAGTCTTCCTTTGATTTTTTTTCTTTTTTATTTAAATTCAAGTTAGTTAGCATATAGTGTAGCATTGGTTTCAGGAAGAGAATTTAGTGATTCATCACTTACATACAACACCCAGTGCTCATCACAACAAGTGCCCTTCTTAATGCCCATCACCCAATTAGCCCATCCCCCCACCGACCTCCCCTCCTTCCTTTGATTTTTTTTTTTAAAGATTTTATTTATTTATTTGACAGAGAGAGAGATAGTGAGAGTAGGAACACAAGCAGGGGGAGTGGGAGAGGGAGAAGCAGGCTTCCTGCCAAGCAGGGAGCCCGATGTGGGACTCGATCCCAGGACCCTGGGATCATGACCTGAGCCGAAGGCAGACGCTTAACGACTGAGCCACCCAGGCGCCCCTTCCTTTGATTTTTTAACAGATTATTATTTTGTAAAATTTTTAACAGCTTTATTGAGATAATTGTCATTCTGTACAAATCATCCATTAAAGGCATACTATTAATGGTTTTTAGTATATTCACAGAATTGTGCAACCATCACCACTAATTTTAGAACACTTTTGCTACCCCTCCCCAAAGAAACACCCTACCCTTTTGCAGTCACTACCCATTCCTCCAAACTCCTCCCCAGCATCTGACAACCACTAATCTACCTTCTGTCTCTAAAGGTTTTTGACAAGGGTGCCAAGATAATTCACTGGGGAAAGAATAGTCTTTTCAACATATGATGTTGAGACTACTGTATATCCATACACAAAAGAATGAAGTTGGACCCCTATCTCACACACTACACAAAAATTAATTCAAAATGGATCAAAGACCTAAGTAAAGGAAGTAAAACTATAAAACTCTTAGAAGAAAGCATAGGTATAAATTGTCTTCCTTTGATATTTGGAATTACCCACTATCAACAATTTCCTTATGGAACTTAGATTTGTCTGAAGTTTTGTTTTGTTTTGTTGTTGGTTTGTTTGCTTGCAAGCACAGAACTCTACCTAATAGCCCTTCTTCCCTGACCCTCTTGCAGTTAGAATATAATATTCCTGATAAAAGTAATGGATTGTTTTCTTCCTTAATGCCCTCCTCCACATTCCCACACTCCCACTCAGGCCACATAAACACAAATTTATGGCATGAGTTAATTAAAATGTGTTCTCCTAGAATGCAGTTGATTGGGTTTGAGAAGACCATTATTGGTACCTTCACCTACTAAGAAGTAACTGACTAGGTTCTTGTGTAAAAGACCATATTGCCAATATTCATCCAAGTTTTTATTTTACAATTTGACTGTCATGTTCTTGCCTAATACTCTGAACAAGAACATTTTTTGCCCTCTGGGGAAGCAGACCAATCTTTCAGAGTTGTTGGCTTTAGGTTATCACCCTTATTGACATGCTAAATTTAGGCTTAAACTGAAGGACAGTTTTGCTCTGGGTTTGACTGCTTCTACAATGCTAACCTCCATGGTATTTAGCTAGCCAATCTCTGGCAGTGTTTAAGCATGTGTTTTTTGCAGGGAAAAATTAAGTTGCAATGAACTTAAAATAAAAAAGAAATAAAAGTTAACGAGTTGTTCAATTGGCTCTATGGCCATCAAACTCCATGTATGGAACCAGACAAGGCTGCTATGAATTATAGAATATTACTGAGGAATAGAATTAAGAGAATTCATCACAAACAATACTAGTGACTTGCCATTTAGTGATAGTCTATTTATTAAGCATTCTAGTTTTACCTTTGTGTGAATTTTAATTTTCCAAACAAACCAAATAAATATATGAAAACCCTTTTTTTCAAAAAGTAAAACCGTGTGTGTGTGTGTGTGTGTGTGTGTGTGTGTATCTGTGTGGTGGGGGGAGGAGGAAGGCTTGGAGGAAGAAACCAATTTGTTACTACCAGCAGTAATATGACATTCTTACTTCAAGAGGGTCAAGGGAGAATACACACACACACAGATCTACAACAAACTGGACAAATGATGATGGTGCTTGCGACTTTCCTCCTTTAATCATAAATGCTAACATTCTTTAACTTTACACACTGCCACGGTTCATTAAATTAAATAAAAGAAAATGCAAATTGCCATCCCCATAAAGTGAATGCAAGAGTGTGCTCAAGGTTAGATCATCTTGCTGAGAAAGTATACAACTGCAGAATTTAAGTAATAAGAAAATAACAGTAACAATGCCTTCTGTTGAATAGGGTGGAAGATGAAGTTTCAACCATTTACAGGGATCCTTTTTTCTCTCAGCAAGGCAATTGTACCACATGCTTCAGAAAAATGTCTTTTTGACATTCCAGAGGAATGAATACAGAGTTTTCAAGTAAGAAAAATGCAGACGAGGGCGCCTGGGTGGCTCAGTTGGTTAAGCGACTGCCTTCAGCTCGGGTCATGATCCTGGAGTCCCGGGATCGAGTCCCGCATCAGGCTCCCTGCTGAACAGGGAGCCTGCTTCTCCCTCTGACCCTCCCCCCTCTTATGCTCTCTCTATCTCATTCTCTCTCTCAAATAAATAAATAAATAAAATCTTTAAAAAAAAAAAAAAAAAGAAAAATGCAGACGAAAAGGACAGCAATGAGTGCACCAATATCCATCTGAAACAGAGGACAAGCTTGCTGGTTGGTATTAAGTCTAGGCCATAAGATAGATAAGGATGTCAGGTAATGCATCAACACATGTAGTAAAAGAAAAGTATGTAAAAATAAGAAGCAAACTAACCTTCCTCATCTCTTGGAGCTTCCTCATATCCCTCGCTGCTCCTGCACTGATTCATTTTCTTCTACCTAAACACTAAATGCTGAAGTTCCTCATTCCCAGTCCTAGATCCTCCTATCTTTGACTCTACATTCTTCTTAGATCATTCATTCCACTCCTATGGCTTCAATTATGATCCATACACAGCTAATGTCCACAGGTGCAACTCCAGCTCGCATATTTCTTCTGAACTCCGGGAAGTCTCCATCTGTTTCCTGAGTATCTCTACTTGGGACCCTCAAAGGTATTTCAAATTCAGCATGTCCCAGACTAAACTCATGATCTTTTTCCTCTAACTTGCCCCTCTAGCAACCCCATCTCAGTAAATGACACCACAACCCATACATTTGCATAGTCAAAAACCTAAGGTTCATCCCTGATACTTCCATTTCCTTCAGGCCATTAGTGGCAGAGGCACAATTTGAACCAATATATTGACTTCAAGTCTGGTATCACATCACTATTCCACAGAGTAACAAAGACCCTGGAATCTAATAAGCAAATGTTTCATGAATTTGAACTTACCAGACCGATTTTCTCTATATTTAGTCACCAGTATTTGTTCATAATGCATTCCCAGGGGGAGGAGAAGGGAAGGGAATATGTACTAAAGTAGAATTGTGAAAACTGGGTACTATTCCCAGAGAGCCAATTAAAAAATGTTAAAAGTTCCTAATTACCTCTCACATTGAAACTAGATTTTTTTATTATGATGTTATAGGATGTTGAGCGAGACTTTTCTTATTACCCAGAAAGACAACCTGGAGCTTAGAGCTGAGGACAATGAGGCACTAAGTACCCTGTCTTCTTAAGATACCTGCCAACAGTCGTGGCCAGACACCTCTGCAAGGGCTCACTAAACTTACCAAGTGGTAGCATGCCTTGTCCTGGTACCTCCAGCCACCGTCTCAAAGTGTTTCCTCTCCTGTAGCTTCCCAGAATGTTTAAGAGGACTAGAGCAAAGGAATCAGAGTCAAGAACACTTGTTGCAAGGATGATTGGGCTCATGTGCAGGCATCATCCAACCATCCATCCATCCACCATCCATCATCTAGAATTGACTCTGGCCTTGGTGGGGAATTGGAGTCCCAGGGGGACCCTGCTGTGCCAGACATTGTCCTTATATTCACTAGATCATGGAGGATATGGAGCTGGGGGCTGAGCTGGCCACTGCAGAGGGCCACTGGTGGGGCAGGGGGTGAGGCAGGGGAGATGTCAGGTTAGTGGTAATTTGCTAGTGAATAAAAAAGTATTTTAGTATTTCAACAGTGTTTCTTAAAGAGGGGAGGATATTGGCATTGAGGTATCACTATTCTCCAAGGACTGTTCATGCATGGCATGCATTGTTCTTGACTCCAATATCTTTGCATATTACCTTTAATATCCCTGGTCCCTGGACACTAAATGTTGTCTCAGTTACCCTGACAACCAATAATGCCTTCACACATTTGTAAAGACTTCTTGGGTGGTAAGAAAGCACTGTACCACACAGGCTGAGAACCACTTCCTCGTCCTCCACACTAGGGAACTATGTAAATAAACAAATCCAGGGGCATCTGGCTGGTTCAGGTGGCAGAGCATGCAACTTTTGATCTCAGGGTCCATGAGTTCGAGCCCCACGTTGGGTGTAGCGATTACTTAAAAATCAATCAATAAATCAATCAATCACAAATCCACTGAACTCTTGCAAAACTAAAACAGAGGCCCACAGGGGAGCCAGCAATTCAATACCTTTGTTGCAGAGAACCTTGATGGCCAGGAGGAGATAACAGAGAAGCAGCAATAACAAAAAAAAAACAAAAAAAAAAGGAATACAGTCACAGCCAGGAAGTAAAGAGAAATTTGTTCATGTGTCCATTTTCTCCCACTTCCTGTTCTCTTCAACACACTGGCGGAGTTAGACCTTGAACAAGGAAGAGAGAAGTATCTCCTTCAGACCCTGTCTTGCCACCCCTAAATTATCAGGGTCCCAGTTTAAGCCTATGCCAAAGGGGAAGGGAAGAAAAATGCAAGTTAAATAGAGGTTGATATTGAAACTGTAAACTGTGTTGAGTTTAAAAGTGACCAGATATTTATGGAATCTGTCCAAGACTTTATTAAAGGACAAGAAAAAGGGATTCAATAGATTGTGGTTGAAGGCAATGACAGGAGAAAAAATAAACCCATTTCATGTTTATACCCCACTGAGTCCAGACTTCACAAAAACACAATTGCAATGCATCTGTATCATTTCATGTATTCTAATTTGGTTCTTTTTCCTTCGTATTTGAATACACAGTTGTTGGGTTGAAGTTTGATTGAAGTTAAAGATTTACAGCTTTGAGAGGCTACCATGTTTTCTTTTCTCTCACATTAAGTTTAGGAGAGCTACGCATCAGTATATTTGATTTTCTATCTTCCTCTCATTTTATTAGCTAATAAGGACAAAATAAAATAAATGTAAAACATTCAAATAACGATACAATAAACCCTGATGTTCACTGGGAACTGCAACACTGCTCAAATTGAACTGATGTCTAGCTGGAAGCACCGCTACATGATAGCACAAAATATATAGTACAGTACTCATTTCTTGGCTGTTTTATAACAACTCAAAATTTGATATATGATAGACAGTTTAGGGACTTAAAAGTAGAATGCGTTAGAGTGTGAATTAGGTAAAAGTTGAGCCATGAAATATGAATGTCATATACTGTTATTAATGCACCTATTTGGTGCTATGAAGGGAGAGAACAAGGGCCCCACCTGCTCTGCTTTATCAGCTATCTTCACACAATTAGTTGAGTCCTAAAAATCCACTTGAAGGCCTTTATTCTTATAAATTAATATTTGAATTCCCTTATTATAGAATCCCTACCCTTCCAAGAGATGACATAGAATTATCAGTCACTTCAATTTTAAAGCTTTAAAATTTTACATTTTTTGACTTTTCGGCAAATGGATACCATTATGGATCCGATTAAAACTATAAACCCTCTCCTCAAAAGAATGAACATATGTTCAATTTTGATTACAGTTGCAATTCATGAATCAGCTCCCAGATTATTCAGTGACCCCAGTTAGGACAGATTGTATTCCACAAAGATGGCATCATTAAAGATTTATCACATCCTACATGCCCTTCTTCCAATGTGAAGTTGACACTATGCCATTGAGAGACTGGGGCTGCGTTCCCTCCCTTTAAATCTGGGCAGACCTTTGTAATGGCTTTAATGGAACAAAAGATGAATTTGGACCCCTACCTCTCTCCATATACAAAGTTAGCATAAAGTGAATCAAAGATCTAAAGGTTTTTTTATAGCCAAAACTATAAAACTTTTAGAAGAAAACGTAGTTGTAAATATATGTGACCTTGGGTTAGGCAGGAGTTCCTTGACAACTAAAACACAAGTAACCAAAGAACAAATACTTAAATGGGACTTCATCAAAATTAAAAGATTTTGTGCTTTAAAGGTTACATCAAGAAAGTGAAAAAACAACCCAAAGAATGGGAGAAATATTTGGTAAATCATGTGTCTTCTAAGGGACTATTATCTAGAATAATTAGAAAATTCTTACAACTCAATAATAAAAAGAAAAATAGCCCAATTTTTAAAACTGGGCAAAGAATCTAAATAGATATTTCTCCAAAGATGATATATAAATGACCAATAAGAACATGAAAAATGTTCAATGAAAGAAAAATGTTCAATGAAATAAAATGTTCAATGTAAATTGTCATCAGGAAAATGCAAATCAAAACCACAGTATCATACCACTTCATACCCACTATCATAGCTGCAGTAAAAAATACAGATTTGTTAAAGAAAAGAAGTCAGTAATAATGTCAGGAATGAAAAGGGGACAGATAAAATGAAAAATTCTTAGAAAAACATAAAAATAATATGGGCTCAGAAAAGAATATTTCTTAAATAATTGAAAATACTGAATTCGCCATCTACCAAATAGGAAAGGAAGAAATAATTCCAATCTTCCACAAACTCTTCTAGAAAATAGAAAGTAAGAGGAGCACATCCCAACTCTTTTTATGTGACTGGCATAGAATAGATGCCAAATCCTAATAAGGAGAGGAGAAAGAAAAAATCTTGTCAGTTTCACTCATTAACATAATGTAAAAATCATAAGCAAAACATTAAAGTGAATAAAGCAATATCTACAAAGGATAATACATCACATCTGAGTTGCATTTATCACAGAAATGCAAGGTTGCTCTATCATTACAAATTCACATAAGGAACATGTTAACACATGAGCAGATGACAAATGAACTTATGATCTTTCAGTAGATGAAGAAATAACGTTTGATAAAATTTAGCATCCATTTGTGATTTTAAGAAGAATAATAAACTTCTCAGCAAATTACGAATATAAGAAGATTCCCTTAGTCTGACAAAGAGACTTCAAACAACCAAAGTGAACATATATTTGTTAGTGAAAAGTTGAACTGTTTCCTCTCTGAGAACAGGATTAAGACAAGGATGCATGCATGCTATTATCACCTATATTCAACACTGTATTGGGTGTTCTAGCCAATGCAAAAAGCGATCAAAATGAAGGATTTGATGAGGAGGGTAGAAAAAAGAACAAGTTTGTTACATTTTTGTGTTTAGAGAATCCTAATGAATCTACAGATAAATTGTTAGAATGAATGGGAGTGTTGCAAGGTTGTGGGGAGAAAATAAATATTCAAAAATTAATTGTATCCTTCCCTCTTCCCTTCCCCTCTTCCCTCCCCTCCTCGTCCCCATGTGCACAGAGTAAAATACTACACAAACTGCAGCCACACATCAAAGTTAATGAATCATTTCACAAACCAAATGGAGGGTGAAAAAAGTAAGATACGTTATATACTACTCCATTTAAATAAAGTGCAAAAACCGGCCAAACTAAACTATATATTTAGGAGTGCAAACATAGGAAATTAGACCATAAAGAGAAACACTCTCCATGTATCATATATGTAATTTATTTTTATGTTATTTTATTTTATTTTTTATTTTCTTATAATTTATTTTTATATATCAATACGGATTTTTAAAAACTGCAAAAATCTCAAAAATTATTTGTGTAGATTTTAAGTGGAAAAGAGAAGCTCTACAATGGATGGAGGCAAAACAAAGAGTTGAAACATTCGAGGTCCCTCAGGTAGTTTGATGTAGCTGGGGCAACAGGTACATGTGTGGGACGGAATCTGAGCTCTCTAGAATCTGATCTCTGAAAAGCTAGGGCTGTAACCGTTTACATGTGGTTTGAGGTCGCACGGCGAATCACATTGGCAGTATTCTTTTTACTTTGACCCTGGTGCACGGACTATGACCCAAACCCCATCAGAGCTGGTAATAAATTCCACAATTATTAGCAATTCTAACTACTGAGAGCCAAAGAATTGATGAGGCCAGGAGGAAAGGTCTGCCCTTTAACCAGAAGCTATACATTCAAGTCACCTTCAAGGCAATTTTCTGGGGCAAACCACTGCCCATGCATTTATATGTGGTTAATGAGTAGTGAAAAGCCCTTTTGAATGTTCAGAGACCCTTTTCATTTGCACACAATTAGGATAAAAATGAAATGTGCAGATTAACATTGAATGACATTCTTCTGTTATCTTTTTTCTATCACATCATGCATGAAAACCAAAGGTCTCTTTGTCATAATAGGGTCTAATTTGCTTAATACCCAAATTTATAAACTTGAATGTTTTTCCCCTCCGAGAATTTGCCGTGGTTTCTGAGCTCTTGACTGTCTCAGAAATTGTTAATGCAATGAATCCCACATATAAACTCAGAATTCAGAGCAGAAGACTGGTAGGGAAATCTCTGTTCAGAGGAGGCAGTATGAAAGGTAAATGGTAAATGTTTAATGTGGCAATTGAACTTTAAAAGATATTTGTTTCCCGAGGGTAAAGGCAGTGGACAAACTTTCTAAGCACATTTTAGCTGTAAGTCGGCTCGCAAATTACTGTGGATATGAAAATGGTATCTAAAGACATCTTGCCGAGGAAAGATTTGGAAGCAGACGCGTGGTGAGCTTGTTTGTAGCAGGTGAACTCGAGCCACTGTGATGTCAGCTCTTCCGTTCCCTCTGTATCAGCAGTCTGTGTGGTGCTTAAGAGTCAGGGTGTTGGGATTCAAATCCCAGGGGTGTCACCTTGAACAAATCAGTCCATGCCTCTCTGCTTCAGTGTCTTCATCTGTAAAATGGGGATGAAGAGAAGAATGCCCGCTTCACAGGGCTATGAGGAGGTTTCAAGAAAGCAGGCAGCCCGGCACGCTGTGGACATTCACTCAACCTAAGTGATTGTCATTAGTGTTGGAACACCTCTCATGACATTTACAATGAAATCAGTTTTAAGTCACAAGAAGATCGAGTTCTTTTTTAAAAAACTGTTTCTTCAGCATGGTTTCCTATGTGATTCTAGTGAATGGGGCATTACATGATTTGCTTCGGTAAGTGTCTGCTCTGCATCTGCCCTTTTAACTGCTTCCAGCTCCCCCACATCGAGGCCATGGGTTTCAGATCAAAAGCTTCGTGAATCCCTTGTGGAATTCCTGCAAGCCTCCAGCCCCATTTTGCCAGCTGCCCTCTGTCTCTGCATCCTGGACAGTGGAGCTGGCCTGCAAACTGCCCAGCAGCGCATGCCTCAAAAGAAGGCCGCTGTGCCCTAACCCACAACCCTTCCCGGGCTTCTGAGGGAAGAATACTGCCAGTCAGAACCACCACCTCACTGGTCCCCACTCTGCCATTCCCACCCCCAGCAGTCTAAGGAGACAAAAACTGAACAATGTCTGCAACGACTTCAAACTTTCAAATCACTGTCTTCTAAATCTTTTTTTTTTTAAGATTTTTTTTATTTATTTGAGAGAGACAGAGAGAGAGCGACCACGACCTGAGCTGAAGGCAGATGCTTAACTAACTGAGCCTCTACCTCAAGCCACTCTCTTCGAAAAGGGAGGTCCTCAAACTAGGCCCCAAGGTCAAAAGCCAGCCCTTGGCCTGTTTTTGTATGGTTCTTGAGGTAAGAATGGTTTTTACCTCTTTAAAAGGGTTGTAAAGGAAGGAAGGAGAGGAGGTACAGGAGAGGGAAGAAGAGGAAAAGGAAGAGAAGGATAAGGAAGAGAAACAAAAAAGAAAAAAAAAATATGCAGCAGAGACCATATATGGCCCCCAAAGCCTAAAATGTTTATCACCTGGCCCTTTACAGAAAAAAGTTTTCTGACCCAGTTCTAAAACCCAGATGTCATCTTTTCAAGCCTTTGCTTACAGTCCTTCTGTGGTTCCCCATCACTCTCAAGATCAAGTCTTCACTCCATCATCTGACCCTGCCTGTCACCCAGCCCTTACCAACTTGGCCTCGGAGCCCTGAGCTCCTCGAACTTGCCTGAACACACCATACATTGTCATTCTTCTGTGCCTTTATAAAAACTCTCTCCCCTCCTTCAAATACCTCTTTCCCCTTGCCCACATGGAAAACTCTTCTTGAACGTTCAGCTAAGTTATAACCTCCCTGAAGCCTTCCCTGACCCCCCAGAGCAGAATTCTGCACACGCGCTCCACTGCTGCGCTTGGTATACTTGCTGTCTGACCAGCTGGGCACTGACATGTTTCATTTCCTCCTGGCTGTTTATATCATGTGCACAGCCTAAAAACAGTGTTTGAATTTACTTCTGCTCCTATTTACTATTTACTTAATCCAGGAAAACAGAAAGGGTGAACCAACAGTCCCCCATTAGAGATATTGTCAAGAATATAGTCTAGGTCCAGAAAATGATTTGAGAAATCATCGACACATTACATGCAGTTCTAAGACATCTTAAAGATATTCTTGGGAGAAAATGAGCCTTCGTTTTACAGATATATGAGGCACTCCATTCCAAGAAAATTGATGCTCTTTTAGGAAGTCTCCTACCTGGAGTTCCTATATGATTTAAGGGATAAAAGGGGAAATGGACAAAGATAAAATAAGTGGCCAGTGAATGGGGGGGAAATGAAAAAATCCACATGAATGACTATAGTGCTCTAAATGACATGGTTATTCAGTCTTAAAGATCAATTAACTAAATAAATTACAGTACATGCATACTATTGAATTCTGTGGAAAATTAAACGGGATGAGATATTTGTATGGAGAAAAGTTCATGGGGGAAAATATCCTGAAAATCGATATACACTATGACTTTTCATGTCATTTAGTCATAATAAAAGGCAACACACCCTTTGTGTGTGTATTTGTGTGTGTAAATGTATTTAAAAATGTGCAGGGTATGCCTGGTTAGTAAAAAAAGTTTGCTCTGTGAGGAAGGGAGGGGAAGGGGGGGCATGTTGGGGGTGCTGGGAATCCAGGACAGTCAAAGGACACTTCAACTGCTAGTTCTACTTGTGAATTGCTTGAATTTTTTAAATTAATGAGCACATTTTCCTTTTGTCAATTTAAATTAAAACTAATAAAATATCCATTCAAATAACATCCAGATCCTGCAATATATAACATCTCAATAGGGCCTAGAAATATAGGTAATATATTCTAAGTCAGTTAACTTAAAAAGTATCTTTCTTAGAAAAAAAAATACATATATATATATATATAAAATGGAAGAAAATCATAAGTGCTGAAATGGGAAGTCCGGGTCTCAAAGACAAGTTGAGAAAATCGGAATTAAACTGGACAGACTAAAGCAGTTTCTATGAAAGCTGCATAAGAAAGGCAGGAGATAAAAGTCAGGTGTCCATGGAAGCAATAGAGATGAACACGTGGCCAAAAAAAGGAGTGGGGGGGGGGGGGTGTTAGGCAAACTTTTTCTGTAAAGGGCCAGATAGGAGATATGTTAGGTTTTCCAAGCTAAGAGGTAAAACGTGGGTGTTATATAACCATTTACAATGTCCAAACCATTCTCAGCTTGTGAGCCATACAAAAGCATGGCAAGATTTGGTCCATAGATTTCCAGCCCCCGTTCTATCAGGAACAGCAGGATGGGGGGAGGGGGACTTAAGGCCAGGCAGTTGGCTAAAGTTCTGGTTATACAGCGGAGAGCAAAATAGTCATGACCCTTGTCTTTACAAAGTTTAGAGTAGGCACATGCCTGGCACATAAAGGAGGTCCTTGTACCTAGTAGCCACTCCAGGGCCTTGAGGGTATACGTTTATCCCATCTTCCCTCCACGTCACAAATACGGCAGCTCTTGGAAAGCATCTCTTATACTACCCCGTTGTACTAAAATGAACTGTTCTCATGCCTGCATATGCAATAGGTGAAAACCTGTGATGAGCCAAGAAGCATGTTTTACTTATCTTTATTTTAAGATTGGAGAGAGAGAGAGAGAGAGAGCGCGCGTGAGAGCGTGAGTGGGGGGAGGGGCAGAGGGAGAGAGAGAATCGTGAGCCGACTCTGCACTGAGCACGGAACCCGAAGCGGAGCTTGATCCCCCGACCCCGAGATCATGACCTGAGCTGAAACCAAGAGTCAGACGTTTAAGCGACTGAACCACCCAGGTGCCCCTATTTATTTTTATATTCTTAGTGCCTAGCCCTACCTGTCCCTAGTACATGTCATGCACTGGATAAATGCTTGTCAGGATGAATGGAATTTAACTGCTTTTTATCACGTTATTTGGGTGCCTTTTTAGGTGAGCATTTTTCCTTTGCTACATTTAACTGTGTTGTAAGAAAGGCTTTGATTTCAAAGCCTTCATGTTTGAGAATGGAAGGGGGCGTATTTTCACTGCAGTTGACATCATCATAAGGTCTAAAAAAAATCCTTGTGACATCCTATATTTTCAGATGGAGTTTGAAGCAAAAGTATTGTTTTCCTCTTCTCCAAGGAAAACTCTACCTAACCACAATTTTCTTGTTGGTTTCACCAGGAGGCTGTTTGTTTGCACACCCCTCTTGTGAGATCAATCATGTCTTACATCTTTTTTATTCTTTATTATTTCATAAAGAGAAGGGACAGCTTTTTCTGATGTTGGCTGTTCTGTCTCTGTGCCCTGTGGGTAAAACTGAATACACAGATAGTGACTACTCAAATGCCCATCTGGATGGCTGAAGCTGACACTTGTCTTCTATACGAGCAGGTGTGAAGCTGAAAGTGTGTCCTAGTCAGCATGAAAGATGCAAAAGCTTTTAAAAGCATACTTTATTTTATTTTATTTTATTTTTAAGATTTTATTTATTTGAGAGAGAGAGAATGAGAGACAGAGAGCATGAGAGGGGGGAGGGTCAGAGGGAGAAGCAGACTCCCTGCTGAGCAGGAAGCCCGATGCGGGACTCGATCCCGGGACTCC
Source organism: Halichoerus grypus (assembly GCF_964656455.1). Taxonomy (NCBI): domain Eukaryota; kingdom Metazoa; phylum Chordata; class Mammalia; order Carnivora; family Phocidae; genus Halichoerus; species Halichoerus grypus. The sequence continues at coordinate 10,254,773 of NC_135727.1, forward strand.
AGGATCATGACCTGAGCCGAAGGCAGTCGCTTAACCAACTGAGCCACCCAGGCGCCCAAAAGCATACTTTATTTTTACCAGTATAAAAGGAATGCATGTTTATAATAGAAAAATTTGAAAATATAGAAAAATGGAAAATAGAGTATCCCCACCATCTAAATACATCTCTTATCACCTTCTATGCCTCTGATTCTTCACTTATAAAATGGAGTTATAACAGTACCTACTGAAGGGTAGCAGAATATGCTACCCCAAAATATGCCACTTTGACACCCTGATTATTTTGGGCTACAGGCACTTGAGAACAGCAAATGCAGGGAGAGGCTTTCTCTGACCTTCCCTTACCTGCCTAAGGACAAGATCCTCCAAAAGGAACTCAACTGTCATAGACCCTCTCCCTGGGAGTTTCATCAACCAGGGAGGATTGGCTCTTATCACGGGAGAGGAGACTAGAAGTCAACACTATGCCCAGATAAACTGTCACAAACCATCATACATTCCATCTGTTCTTCTAAGGGCCTAGTCAACTTTCCTAAAAATTATTTACCCTCCCCCAAAAGGCCTATGTTCTCTCCTCCCCTTTCCCTATTAAGATGGTATTGATCCTGAGTTCTGAGCCATCCCTGTGAGCTACTCATTTTTCCTGGGTATCTGCCCTGTATGCCTGAGGTGTACATGTTAATGAACTTCTGTTTGTTTTTCTCTGTTAATCTATCTTTTATTACAGGGAATCTCAGCCCATAACTCAGAAGGGTAGAAGGAAAATTATTTGCCTTCCCTTATACTACTTTGTAGTGTCATGATGAGCATTAAAAGAATTAATACATGTTACAATGCTTAGAAGAGCACAAAGAGTGCTCATCACACTGAATATTATCTTTAAGCATCTTAACTTCTTTATTTATCATTAGAGCACACATTTTCTATGGAATTCTGGTTTTTTAGTTAACATAATCATGACCCAATGCCTCCAACATATTATAACTATTAGTAGTAGTATAGGATATTCTATACCAAAAAATCCCCAATTCTTGCACATTTTATAAAATAACCTGAAGTCAGTCTACAAAACCCATGAATATTAACATTATTTGAAATCTTAACTGATCCCATCCAACCACAAAAATTCTGTTCGTGAAATATTTACAGCCAACATGCTTTCAGTTATACCCACGTGACTTTAAAACCACTTATAGAGAGCATGCTTCAAATTGTCCAAAGAAATCTTCATTTGCACTAAGCCTCAAATAGGTAATTGAATATTTGAATATTTATGGAAACTGAAACTGAATATTCAACTCTACCGTAGTCCATCACAGTTACATAGTAATGTCATAATTATTTACACTGTTGCCATAATGTTCCTTTGTTTTCCTGAATCATAAAAGGTCAGTGATTATTGTTCATCACTTATTAACTTCCTTAATATGGCATTTTTTAAAAGTCTACATGCTGCTTCTCCCCACCCTTCTACGTACTTTTCAATTTCAGAAATGACTTGCTTAATGGGTAAAGTAGCCAGTGGAGAATAGATACGCATTAAAACTGCATCTGTGAATGCCAAGTATAACGGATAATTGTGGTAGCTCTCTAGCTCCCTAGATGAGAGCCATATGAATGAAGAAAGGTAGGCCATGACACCCAAATCCCAGGCAATAAATTATCAACTGACCTGAAGTGTCAGTTCTCACAAAAAAAACAAGTAGTAAATATACAGGAAATATAAGTCCAACTTGGTTAAAGAGTTAAAGAAATGCAAAATTTAACAAAATGAGACTCCATTTTTATATAATAAAGAAGTAAAAATAAATGTAATAATAAATCCCAGTGCTGGAGAGGCTGTGAGAGGTCTGCTCATGTATGGCTTTCATGGTGTGAACGCAGCCCTCTGAGTGGAGAATGTGTGATGCCTATCAAGAGACATAAAATATTTATACTCTTTTGCCCAACAACTCCACACCTGGAAATTTATTCTAAGTGACTAATGAAAAAAAACAAGGTTTTATAAGTTTGTTTTATTAAAATGTCTGTGGTCATCTTATTTATTCCTGAAAAAAAAACTGTAAACAACTTTAATGCTCAGCCAAACATTTCATTATGTTGCAAGAATTATATTGATATAACATAATATTAAGCAGTTATCATAAAGGATACGTCTGAGGATGATGTAAAAGCTGGGAAAATGAAGTTAATATTCTGTGAGACGCAGTGGGACACAAAATTGGATTATAATAGACCCTTTACATTTTTGAGAAATCGGGTCTAAGACTTACAGTATTCCAACTTTGCAAGCCATTATTGTAAATAATTTCCCTTTTAACATGCAGTGAAGAATAACTAAAACATCTAACCGTAAGTTAAATACAATTTTTTTCAAATTTCACTGAATTGTTACTAGAGTGCATGATGAGTAGTTCTTTGAATTACTTTTTCTTTTCCCATATTGAGCATTTAGTGGACCTATTTATGCCATGAGTTCAAATTGCTGCTAAATTCCACATACCATTAATTATTTTGCTCACAATTTCTATTTTTGGACTAAGGAACATGACTTTACTGGATTCTGCATTTCCGTCACCAGCTCTAGCATTTGGCTTTCTTTTATAGCCTTTTTCTTCCACAGAGAAACTTTATTTTTACCACTCTTTGAGAGCTACTATATAAGTAATGATGAATAGGGAACCACGGGAGGTGGGGTGGAGAGGCTGGGCAGCCCCCTAGGCTCACTCACTGGCTAAGTGATTTGCTTTGGTTCATCAGTCTTGGGGTGTACATCTGTCAAGTGCATGTCTCCACAGCAGCACCCCTTCACTAAACGTGATCAACCAAAATTTTGCCATTCCTAAAATAAGCCAAACACTCTTGTTATATATACCACTCCCTCCGGTGAGCTGTTCTCATCCCCACCCCTCACATCAAATTGCTAGTCACCCTTTAAGGCAAGGTTCAAGCATGACTTTATTTATGGAACCTTCTCTGACACTGCCAGGAATGGCTAATCCCAGTATCATCCCTATGACATTGAGCGTGAAGTGAGTACACAGTCAAGTCCTAAACTAATGCTTGTTTGTGGGAGATTTTACTGGTGTTGATTATGAAATGTCATGACAGCAAAATCCGGGATCTATTTTCAGTTTCAGTTGAAATTCAAGGAGACTCTTCGTGTAAGAGAACCACACGTAGCGTGTGATGAATATTAAAGTAATTTATATGTGTATAATGCCTAGAAGACATTCTCACACGTAGTTCATACTCAACAAATGTCAGACAACTCTTTCTACTATTGCAGCTTTCAGAGAAAAGGGCCACCGATTCTGAGGTACTCAGTTTAGGGACATGAAGAGCCATAGCGTTATGTCGTCATCCCTGGTGTTGGTGAGCAGTGATTAAGAACTCTCCAAGATTAATAATTAAGGTGGCCCACATAAGATATGGATATTCCAACACAAACCAGGATTCATGGGACTGAAGAATCGATTTAGAAAGGATGAGAACTCGGGGCGCCTGGGTGGCTCAGTCGTTAAGCGTCTGCCTTCGGCTCAGGTCATGATCCCAGGGTCCTGGGATCGAGCCCCGCATCCGGCTCCCTGCTCGGCGGGAAGCCTGCTTCTCCCTCTCTCACTCCCCCTGCTTGTGTTCCCTCTCTCGCTGTGCCTCTCTCTGTCAAATAAATAAATAAAATCTTTAAAAAAAAAAAAAAAAAAAAAAGAAAGGATGAGAACTCAACTCTTCACCATAGTGGAAACCAAGATCAGAGCCCTCTGCAGTCCCTGCAGAGTTTATTATAGATAATTGTGTAGACATGAGATTTCTAATTCCAGAGTGTGGGTACAGTCTCAACAAACATTCTTGTCATTCTCATGAAGCCTCAAGGTCAAGAACCCCTTGAGTATTATTATAGTTAGATACCTGGGTTGAAGAGACCCTACTGGTTACGTCTAAGAATCTGGCACCAAAGAGCACGAAACTACATCAATTACCCCACATACACAAAAACACACCCACCCACAAGTACTGACAGCTACAGACAATAAAAGCCTATCTAGGTGAGGCTTATTTCTGTCAGGGGGTGTTACATAGCTCTCCTTGTGCCTTCACAGACTTTGGCAATATCTTGTGCTAGCCTCTATCTGGGCATTTCTCAGACTCAATTATAATAAGTTCTGTACACGTTGATTGACACAACTGTTTTCCCTTTTAGAAAATGGGTTATGTCATGGAAAAGGACTGTTTGTCCTTAGCACACAGAACCCTTTCCTCTGTCTCCCTGCTACTCTGAGGCAGACAAATCTCTGTGAAGCTGTCTCTGGGGTGCTGTGTGTCTAAACATGCCACACAACCATTCATTCTCTGGAGTTTGGCACCTCCCCAGGGCTCTACCTGGGAAGCAAAGTATTGACACTCTTCGCTGGGAGCTGCAAATGCCTGTCCTCTCTACCCATGGAGAGCTATTTTAGCCTCTGAGAAAACCCTGTTTCCTCAGCTCCCTTGCTCATACAATGCTATTTTCCCCTCATGTATCTTTTTTTTTTTTCTATGTCAGTAGTCATATGCATTCCCTAGGAGTGTAAGTTTTTGGAAACCAGAACTAAGAAAACCATTTCCTCTGCTTTGTGCCTTGTCAGATGGCTCTCCTGAATGGTGAATACAAAAAAGGTTTAGCTACTTGGATTTGGGATGGGAGGTGGAAAGAAAACTAAACTACTGAGAGGGGAAAAAATGGTTGATTTTATCTTGCCACATTCCCAAAGACTCCTCCAGCCCCAGAGGGCTGGTACAACTTCATAAGCACCTGGTTGGCCTCTTTCCCTTTGTCGGGATGTCAGATGAAAAGTTAAATTCAAAAATTCACTCTTTTAAGCAATGTTGTTGTGAATCCTTTTGTAGAGTGACTTTTGAAAAGAAAATGAATAATTGCCTCCTGTTTTTTCTTAATATTTGGCAGGTTTCTTAACGTGAAGTGTATCTTTACTTTTATTTGGCCTGATACTTAGGGACTAGTGTGTGGTATTATCATTGATAAATAGGGTTACAAATTAAAATAGAATTGAGAAAATAGATTTTTTTTTTACCTCCATCTTACAAGACCAGGTCACTAATGAAATTAATGCCTTAAGCTAAGAAAGTATAATTTTAAATAATTATGCTCAACTATTTTAAACCAGTTATAAATTTTATGTGTGAGCTCTTTGCTAGAATAAATGTCTACCCTAAAGCTCCTAAGGTCTTTATGTGAGGTACTCATAACTGTCAAATCTATTAGCATGGAGGTTTTTGTTGATTGAATTCATGATAAAATCCACCATCATTATTTTTTTTTGTTAGCTATGTAAGACTTGATATAATTTCTCTCTTCAGGATACATTTTTATTATACATTTTTATTGTATATTTCAGCAGCAAAGCACATGCCACCTGGTGGCTGAAAGAAATATATAACATAATAGATTTTGAAAATACTTTGTGGAAAGCCAAAGGTTCCAAAATTATCACTTTGAATGTGTTTCTAAATCAGTAGCAAACACATATTTGGGGGCAAGGCACAGCACAGTAGGAAATCTTACAGGTTCAAACCTAGACCTTCAGTGAAAGCTGTATCAAGTGGAGACATTTAGTAACGATGCTCCCTTTTAGTTATTTTTTTTACCTCTTTCCAGAATTGTTTTGTATTTTGAAATATTTTAGTGCCATTATGTCATGTGCATTTTATTAAACAGTGGTCAAATTATTTACATGCAGAATTGCTTGGTCTGAGAGGGAGAGGGAGAGAGAGACTCTCAAGCAGACTCCCCACTGGGCAGAGCCCAATGCGGAGCTCAATCCCAGGACCCAGAGATCATGACCTGAGCCAAAATCAAGGGTTGGCCACTTAACTGACTGAGCCACCCAGGGGCCCTCCCATTTACCTGTTTCATAACAGATAACATTTATCTGTTATGCTCTTGGTATCACAAGAAACCAAGAAACTATTGCCAACACCAATGTCATGAAGATTTCTCCCTCTGTTGTCTTCTAGGAGTGTTATAGTTTTAGGTTGTGTGTTTAGCTCTTTAATTCATTTTGAGTTAATTTTCGTATATGGTGTAAGGTAAGGATCCAACTTCATTCTTTGGTATGTGAGTATTCAGTGTTCCCCACACCATTTGTTGAAGAGACTGCTCTTTTCCCATTTGTGTCTTCTTAGTACCCTTGTCGAAGATAATTTGATTATATATGTGAGAGTTTATTTTTAGGTGTTTTATTCTGTTCCACTGATCTATGTGTGTGTCTTTATGTTATTACCACACTGCTTTGATTATTGTAGTTTTGTAACATGTTTTAAAATCAGGAAGTGTAAGGTCTCCAACTTTATTCTTCTTTTTCAAGATTGTTTGGCAATTCAAACAATCTTGTTTCTCAAGTCCCTTGAGATTCCATATGAATTTTACGGGTTTTTTTTCTATTCCTGCTAGGGACCCAGACCAATATGACATAAAAATCTAGGTTTTGATGTGTAGCAGTAAGTGTTTTCTTAACCTCCTGGTTCATCCTATCAAAGGATGCTGGTTACTTTGTGCCATGATTCAACTTCTTTACTCACATTCCTCACTCCCACTCCTACCTGATCAGAGCAGATTCACCTCTCATTTTGAAGAGATCTCCAGCACTGATCATTCATACCAACATGGGCAACTTAATCATCCCATTTGTAGCCATGGGATTTCCCTACAGTGACTTACACCCTAGAAGCACTGTCCCATTATATTTTCTATCTGTGCCTTTTATTCTGATTAGCCAGCCATTTCTTTCTCCTCAGTCTGGCCTTGTCCCTAGGCAATCATGAATCTTTCACTAACTAACCAATCACTAACCTGCTAAAGCTTCCTTCATGGGGATTATGACTCATCACCCAGCTTTGGCCCTTAGGCACTGGACACTCTCCCTCCCTGAGAGTGTCACAGAGTAGGCCCCTACCAAATATAAGATCTGAGAGAGTCACTGTACTACACAGAGCAATCTTCAAATGTATGGTCACCTGAACTGAGTAAAGCTTGGCCCCTTTCTCACAACTCAGTCAAGTCTGCTACATCTGCCTGCAGCAGGATCCAAAGGCTGACTGAGTCTTTTTCTTTAACTGTGTTCATTGGTGAATGACCTCAGGTTACCTGAGAGGATGCATTTACTAAACACAGCAATGTAATGACTTCCAAATGTGATCAAAAGACTGAAAGTTCCATTTGTTGTGGCTTATGAGACCAACCCATGAATAGTGGAAATGACATCTTATCCATATTATCTGAAAATTTTCTTAGTTGAGTGTCCCTTGGTTGTTCTATTATATTTGAATAGCTTAAGAAAATAGACCCACAACGTAAATGCTATGATGTGTTTACAAAAGTAAATAAATCGTGATAATGCTTACTGTCAGGTGATAAGATCACTAGCTGGCAAATAGCACATTGATTAATAAACAGATTCTCTATAAAAAAGTAAAATACATAGAAGCAGAGAGTAGAATGGTGGTTACTAGGGGTGGAGAGGTGCGGAAAATAGGGAGATGCTGACCAAAGGGTACAAAGTTGCAGTTATGTAGGATGAATCAGTCTGGAGATCTAATGTGCACCATGGTGACTATAGGTAGTAACACCATATTGAATACTGGGAATTTACAAAAAAAAATAGATTTCAAGTGTTCTCATCACAAAAAAAAATAATGGTGACTATGTGAGGAGATAATACGTTAATGAGCTTGGCTGTAGTAATCATTTCACTGTGTATATGGATATCAAATCATCATGTTGTACACTTTAAATATACAAAATTTTTACTTCTAAAAAAATTTTTTTAAAGATTTTATTTATTCATTTGACAGAGAGACAAAGAGCACATGCAGGGGAGCGGGAGAGGGAGAAGCAGGCTCCCCACTGAGCAAGGAGCCAGATGCGGGCCTCGATCCCAGGACCCTGGGATCATGACCTGAGCTGAAGGAAGTTGCTTAACCAACTGAGCCACCCAGACACCCTTAAAAAATTTTTAATTTGTTTTAAAAAAAACAATAGATTCTGAACAACAGAATTGCATCAAGTTTTTAAGCATGTAAGTAGATTTTTAAATATTTATTTATTTATTTGTTTATTTATTTATTTATTTATTATTAACATATAATGTATTATTTGTTTCAGGGGTACAGGTCTGTGATTCATCAGTCTTACACAATTCACAGTGCTCACCATAGCACATACCCTCCCCAATGTCCATCAAGCATGTAAATAGATTTTTAAGATGATTTTGTAAAACAAAAAAATGCTCCTGAGCTAAAGACTTACGGGCTTGAATAAGAGACTCTCGCAGCTGCACGTGTAGACATTTGGTGTTAAGCAGGTGCAAGGAAACTAGTGTGCATCGAAAAATGATAATGTGGGAGGTGGTTTACATATATGACTTCACTTAATTATCACCATAAGCCTGGGGTATGGATGGTATTATTATCCTACGTCATATGTGAAGCTATTGAACCCCAAAGAGGTTATGTGTAGTTATGTGTCCGAGGCCACACAGCAAGTAAAAGGAAGGACCAAGATTAAAACCCAGATCTGTATGCACAATACCAAGGGTTACATGATAGCTTTCAGGGAAGAAGACACAGTGATATCCATGTAGCTGCAAGATGACTGAAGAATTCAGTAAAAAGCTGATGGTGAACGTGTTCAGAATTTGTCTCTTGAAGCTATATGCTAAAGATTTCCAACATGAATATTTTTATTATAAGTATATGCATATACAAAACTTATAGCATGAATATATATGTATGGGTCTGTCATTTAAGGGACTCTACATTTTTTAAGCACTCTATATATTTTTTGTCACTCTAGCCAAATATACCTTTTTAAGGGTAGGGTCCATGCTTGATATACAGCTGACTTGATCTCTGACTTACATAGAAACGTATGCAAGCCACCCCAAAGTTCATGTTTCCCAAGGGCATAGAGAAAAAGGTAAGTACTCTACCCCTGATCTGGACAGATCTTGGACTCCTAGAGACCCATTCACTCATTCAGCAAATCTTATTTGACTACCCATTATGTGCAATGAACTGCCCTAGGTGCAATAGGAGGTATACAAAGATAAAAATAATAAAATAAAATAAAAATAAAAGGCCTCTTTATACTATCTGACATACTGATCTTACTTGAGAATTTCCTAGCTATCTTAGGCTCCTCAAATTCATCCCAGGTAACTTGTTAAGGGGGTTAAATATTACAGTCATTCATTTCTCTCAAAGAGGTTGTGAGACGCATACCGCCACCACCATGCTGTAAGAGTATAGGCATCTAACTTCAACTCATTTATAACTATTATTACTATGACAAGAACATTTAAAAATCTCCCAGTGAATTACCAGTGGTAGCAGTTCGACTCTTCAACACTAAGCAACAGTTAAGAAATCATATTAGGTATTCTGGCAATCTGTTTTAATACTAATTAGCTAATAAAGTAATTACCAAAGTAAGAAATATATTACTACTATGCTGTATTATGATTTAGCTGAAATTGCATATGCAGATGCATAATGTGGAATTTCTAAAAATTCCATTTAGAAAATTTAGCAGGGTATTTAAATATTTCTCATTCACAGGCAACCAGCTGTGAAAGAGGAAGCTGTATTTAAATAGTTAGTCAAAATTGAAGGTGCCAGCAGATTTCAAACAGAACACGTGAAAAGGAACTTTTTATAAACTTTGTTTACCTTCTTGGTGTGGGTTAAGACAACACACCAAAACTGAGGCGTTAGGTTTATTTTAACCATCTAAGTGTATTTAAGGGTTATGCGGTGGGCACTCTTTTGTAAGTACACACCTGTCTGATAACATTCCCTAAATGTACCTGTGCACCTGTACCAGACACTATTAGCATGAGTGGTCATGACATTAGTGTACATAGTGGAATACACCTCGAACATAGCTTTAGCTAACATCCGAGCAGAGTTACTCAAAGATAACATGCTTTTCAACCTGAATGTATAGATCTTTGGACCGGAATCTGGTTATATGACTAAAGGGCAAGCTTCCTAATATTAAGTCAGCCATAGAACAAATAATGCAAGAAATCTATGAAGATATTTTTCTTTTCTCTTCTTTTCTTTTCTGAAAACACATAGTAACAAGTCATAACAGGACAAATACTAATTCAGTCAAATCCCTTACAGCACAATGAAGCAAACCTCTTGTATCCACCAATAGATTTTAAATTGAAAGAAGCACAGTTCCTGTTTGCCTCTTTAAAGGGAGTATTCATCATTAAAAATTACTGGGAGCCAGGGCGCCTGGGTGGCTCAGTCGGTTAAGCGTCCAACTTTTGGTTTTGGCTCAAGTCATGATCTCAGGGTTGTGACTCAAGCCCTGCGTTGGGCTCCGCACTCAGTGTGCAGTCTGTTTGTCCCTCTCCCTCTGCTCCTCCCCTCCCCCAAATAAATAAATAAAATATATTTTTAAAAAATTATCGGGAGCCGAATTTTACATGGCCTTATACAAAGTGAATCACACAGATGGTTTCTTGGAACCTAGCAACCCTTATCAAACAATAAAAAAAGAATTAAAAACACAAAACTGGAATCAAACCATCAAACCAAGACATGTACAGAGCGAAATGATCACAAAGAAAATGTCATCCAATAGCATTTTAGGAAACTACATTGTTAGGTGGATTGTGAAGCATGGGAAGAAGCTCTATGACCAAATGGGGCTGGAAGAATAAAAGGTTGGCTCTTCTATAAGCAATCTGGGTAAACTCTGAAGAAATTGTGGAACTTCAGGGGTATTTAATGGGCTAGGGTAGCCAAAAACATTTAATGTAAAAAAGCCTAGATAAGGGAAAATAGAAACAGAGAGTAAAGAATGAAATGAGATCTGTTGCAAATACGAAAAAAAAGTGCTTTCTGATAGAACTGATTATTGCAAAAAAAAAAAAAAACTTTGCTAAATTAAGTTGTAATTTTATATGCCTAAATGAAAGTAAATGCAAATGAATAGACAGTAATAACTCATAGTCTTAACTCTACTATCCTACCTATAACATCTGCTAATCTTCCAAACTGGTCTTGCCTTGATGCCTATCATAAGCTTGAAATAGATAAAACAACAAAAGCACTGGGATTTAACAGAAAACTCTAAGCCAAAAATAGATTTTTAAAATGCTGAAACATAAAGATTCCTCAACCACTATCCATGACATTTTTAATTGCATGCAAGATTGTATAATGTTGGCTGATTAAAAATTATTTAAAGAAAAGATGATTCAAGTACTTTGAATTTACCACCAGAAACCTTCTACAATAATTTGCATGGAATTACAATGGGATTTATTTTGAGGGGCACCATAAATCATTTAAAATTCAGATGCTGTCATCACCATAATTTGCTGATAAGTATTAGAAGTTATCTAGGAAACAGTGGTTTAGGCTGCTTTGCGAGATACCTTGATTTAGTATGGGGCATGGAAGCTGTTCATTATTCACCAACTGGCAAAGGGAATAAGAGAAAAACTCCCTGCAGGTCACTGGCCACTGGCAAAAAAATCCAAGTGAAGAGAAATAAGCCCTTGCTTATAGGTGTGAACAGTTCAGGTGTGAAAGCCTAAACTGGCTCTGACTTGTTTTTCTTTATTTTCCAGTTCTTTTACTGGACCTTTCTGGATGTATCTAGAGATGGGTTTTCTAGAGAAAAGTCCCCACATATCTATTAGCTACTTACCCCAAATGAGGCTCAGAGTCTTAGGACTTCTGACCAGTTACCACTGTTGTCTTAATTAACATTTTAACACAACGACCTGTATTTCCATTCCATTCCATTCCATGAAACTTACATGTACTAAGCAGGCAGACTGTGCCCGGTACTGGGATATATAACCTACATGCTGCTGAATGGGGATAAGAGGAAGCAAATACAAGAATGGATTAAGACAACAGTCCCATGAGAAGTCTTACAATTTGATGGGGGAAGGATTTATGTACAAGACTCTAAAAGGTAGTGACGTACTTACACTGTTTTGAGGAAGCACAATGGGTTGAAAAGCTCAATTAAAGGCTCTGTTGAGGGGATGACATTTGGGATCCAGCTTGAAGCATTTTTACAGGACTTCCAAAGGCATGGATGGGACTCGGTAAGGCTTCCAGGCAAAGGGAGCCACAGAGGCAAATACCTAAAGATGCAGAAAAAAAAAAAAAGATAATAGGAAGTGGTCAGGTTTAGCCAAAGTGTCAGAAAGGTTCACGCAGTGAGTAACTAAAGATGAGAACTGGTAAGGTATAGAATCTCCCTTTTGGAAATAGTGGGCATAAACAGTGACATTTGTTGCATGGCTATATGCTAGGTATTTATCATATATCAATGCATTTCATTGGATGTGACTAATTCAATACTGGCTCTCTTCTTCAACATTCCCCAAAAGTGATTTCTCAGCCTTTTGAATCCTGCAAGAAACGGGCAACTAACATTCTTCTGCAGTAGCCCGTTCATTCCACTGGTGGACAATTCTAAGATTCTACCTTAATGTGAGTTCGAATATATTCTTCTCTCTAACATGCATTTACTCTGTGAAGTCCTGCCCTCTGTAAATGTACAGAAATTTTAATCCCTTTCCTCTTAGATAGCCCTCTTAATGACTCAAGACAACTAAGCTTCCAGTTTTACAGGTGAGACACCATCCATCAGTCTCTTCAGTGGCTTCTCATCTGACATGGGACAAAATTATCACTTCTTTATTACAAGCACTGCATTTTCATGAATGGAGCCTACTTGCATTTGTGGCAACCCCATGTACTATTGACTCACATTGCTCTTGAACCCAGTTAAATCTTACAAAGAACCCATATACTGCAGCTGTGAGTTATCTTACAATATGGTAAGAGTGGGGCGCCTGGGTGGCTCAGTTGGTTAAATGTCTGACTCTTGATTTTGGCTCAGGTCATGATCTCGGGGTTGTGAGATCAAGCCCCGGGTCAGGCTCTGCCCTGGGCATGGAGCCTGCTTGATATTCTCTCTCTCCCTCTCCCTCTCCCCCTCCTCTGTGCTTCCTCTCTCTCTGTCTCCCCCCACCCTCACCCTTTCCAAAAAAAAAAAAAAAAAAAGATGATAGGAGCAAGACCTTGGGGGGAAAAAAAAACTACACCAGCCACTACGATCACACAGCCTCCTTGTGGCCTGGAGCAACTGATTTCACCCTCTCTGGACCTCGGTTACCTCTTCTATAAAATAGAGTTAACAAAATCACCTTCTTCATTGGGCTGCTATGAGGATAGGGTCGAATTACACATAAAAACCACCTAAAACAGTGCCTGACACAAAGCAAGTTCAATGATCATGAATGAGAGGCAGAGAGAGATCAAGTCCCCGGATGAAGGTCCTTTAACCTAGAACAATAAGTGAAAAAAAAAAAAAAAATCACAGTTTGCTTGAGTACAGAACCAGTCTTGAAATATGGTTACTTAATGTTTTTTAGGAAAATTATTCATTCGGTGTAGAGGCCAGAAACAGGGAAGAGAGTAAGATGAAAGAAATGGAGACAGGCAGGAAGCCACTTGCCTTAGGCAAGGAGATCATAAAAGTAAACTTTAGGTGGCAGAGAGGGACATACTCAGAGATTATGAAAATGATCCTGGAAGAGAGAGAAATTTCTACAAGCTCAAAATTATAACCAAATTTCCCAAGTATAATGATGGTGCAAGCCTGAATCTACTGCTTTGAATTGGAGTCTAAGCAGTTAAGCCTAACATCCAATGACATAGGTTGCAGTTTTTCTGAAACCGTTCTGATTTTAAATGATCTTTTAATATCAAACTGGGTGGCAGTGATTTTTCTGTTTTAGAAAACACTGATAGTATCCTAATCTAGCAGGAGAGTAAGAAATGATACATCAGGGACACTCACTCTAATAACTGAAAGATATCTGAGAGCTATATAGCCATCATCATATGTTTTCCTAAAGCTGTAATCTCCATGAAGGCAGGCACTGTTCAGTTCCTGAACTGCTAAGTGTTCAAAAATGATTTGTTAAATGAATTGAAGCAGTGGTACTTCTGTTTTTGTTTGTTTGTTTGTTTCAAATATTTGTTTGAAAGAGGGGGGAGAGGGACAGAGGGAGGGGGAGAGAGAGCCTGATGCAGGGCTCTATCTCACAACCCTGACATCATGACCTGAACCAAAATTAAGAGTTAGACATTCAACCGACTGAGCCACCCAGGCGCCCCCTACCATGGTACTTCTGTTTGCCTCATAGTAATTAACAGGAAAACACAAAGAAGAATATTCGAGGGGACAAAAAAGAAACTGCTAAATCCTACTGAGCAGCTAATCTTATAGTGAAGAGGATCTTCATGGGCTAGTGTATGGCAGAAGTAAAAAAGATGAGAGAAACACAAGGTAATGTGTGAAGCCTCTGTAAAGGAAAAAAGAGGAAGGTTCGGAGAGCCTGCATGGGCCAAAGGTATTTAACTGTGGAAAGCCAGTGTGGTTTCACTAAACCAATCCATTATTTCACTGTCAAATCTACCTGCTGTCCTGTAATCAACTAGACATAGTCTTAGTTTCAGACTATCACAAATGAAAGGTGAATGCAGTCTTGGAAATCAGTACAGTCACATTAAATCTTTATCAAAAAAGTCTAACTAAAATCAGTCTGCTGAGTTTTCTGCATTTTTCACTAGGGTGCCCAGGACACTGTGTGCTACCAATCTTTCCACTGCGCCATTCTTCAGGATACAGCTCATGTTGCCTCCTGTGGCCATAACAGGCATCATCAAAAACAGCTGTAGTTTAATTAACCAATATTATTGAACAATATGCCAATGAAAGTCACCTGACACCTATACCTTTTCCCTTGCAGAATATTAATCCTGATTACCAAGGATAATTTTGATTGCTGCTACACAACGTAAGTAGAAAGCATTATGTTTGGAACTGCCTTCTCAGCACTACCATGCTGCGTCTTAAGACTCTCATGACCAATAGAAAAGGTTAATGGAAAACTAATGCTTTAAAAAAAGAGTTGAGGGACAGGACTAAGAATTCAGAGCCTTCAAGAGTGAAGGCTTGGACTGGGTGTTATACACAAACAATGAGTCAGGGAACACTACATCAAAAACTAATGATGTAATGTGTGGTGATTAACATAACATAGTAAAATTAAATTAAAAAAAAAGAGTGAAGGCTTGGGATGCCATATCAGGGAAAGAACAACAACTAGTTGAGTCCTGACTTAGGGCAAAGGAAACCCGGGAGGGGTAGTGTAGAAAATTCTTACGTCATTTCCAGCCTCATGAAAGAAAAAAGTCCTGTAGCAGCTATGCATAACAACCTTGTTTGGTGTGTGTGTGTGTGTGTGTACACACACACACAAATATCCATTGCATAGTAACATTTTTATATATATTCACACACGCAATTTTTTTCCTCTCTGCTCTTTGCCCCTTGTTATTTTATATAAGGATGTTAACTACAAGTTAGTCTTCAGATTATATCATGTTTATATGGAATTAGAAGAGTATTTAGTAGCAGCTAGAGATGGACAACATGGCTGTTGGAACTTCGCACTGGAGGAAAGGAAGAAGCATCTTCATTCAAGGAAGGACAGAAAGCATAGAGCGTTGTATGGAAGGTAAATATGTGTAGAAGGATGGATATGGATACTAAGTAACCAAAGAGTGAGTGGTCCAAATGCTCGCTTCTATACACTGCTCTGTGCTCTTGGCCCTGGGACTTCACAAATTCCCTTTCTCCTTTGTCCAGCTCCAGTTTCTCTCAGCATCCCAAGACCCTTCTCTTCACCCACGATGACGTTATAGTTACCTGCCTTCAAGAGTCATAGAAGAACTTCATAGAGTGTCAGACTGTTCTTTCCTACCTCCTAACTTATCGACTGTCACCTTAATCAAGTTTACTTTAGTCTATTTCTTATATTATAACCTATGTTACTGTAGGGTCTTTTGTTACAATCTACAAGAATATTGTAAGCATGAATGAGAAAATATCTGTGAAGCTTCTTAGATACGAAAAACGATACAATTTTGAGCTAAGATTCAATATGGCCAAAGAAATCATTTTCCGTATTAAACCTTTGGGAAAATATACAGGCACCAATCCAGATGAATGACTAATAAACTGAAAGTCAGTCAAATAATAATACAGCAGCAACAGCAGGGAAAATGTTTTTTTCTTCTCCAATAATTTTGTAAAAAAAAATTCAATCTCTAATAGATTGGATAGCAAAACAGGATTTCAGTGTAAGATGCCAATGGCTGCTTTTCTATCTTTCTTCCTTTTTGGAAGAGGGAGCAAGTAGGGGTGGGGCGGGGGGTTGTTTATGCAGTAAAGCATTGGAAATGAGAAGAGTAATGGCAAATCCTGACTACCAAAATTCTAAGGGAATTGGCTCAAATTCAAATGCAACATTTCCTCAAGAATTATTTATTGGTGGTGGACTGGACAAAAGCACAAATTAAATACCACGTTAAAAAAGAGAATCAGAACAAACCAAAGACCAAAAAAAAAAAAAAAAGGTGTAAAGTCTCTTGACATCCATAAACAACAATTAGAAGGCATCATTGTCAGATTGCAGTAGGAGTCCCAAGGCTAACCGGCTCTAAGAAGTAAATTTACAGTCTGTTCTGACCTACTAAAACAGTCAAAAAATATAAAGGAACCCACTTTTCAGTCTTGGTAAAACAATTTCAGTAAGATTCTTCTCTTTCTTGAAATTTTTTTCAAATGACCCATTTAAATATTGTGGCAATTTGTGTATATCGGTAAAAAAAAAATAGTAATAATGTGGAACCAGACATGCTTATATTTAGGATATTATTGCCAGCAGCTCGTATTTCCTGAGAAGAGGTTGGGGTTTTTTGGTTGTTGTTTCGTGGTCAGTAGATAGATGATAGATAGATAGATAGATAGATATATGTTATTATACTTTGCTCTCAGTTCCACTTGAAAAGCTAAACAACATGAACTTCTCTTCTCTTCCTTTGTATGTCACCCTTCTTGCAGTTTTCACCGTTTGGACATCAAATTTGAAAAGATTCTTGGGTGCCTGGGTGGCTCAGTCGTTAAGTGTCTGCCTTCGGCTCAGGTCATGATCCCAGGGTCCTGGGAGAGCCTGCTTCTCCCTCTCCCACTCCCCCTGCTTGTGTTCCTGCTCTCGCTATCTCTCTCTGTCAAAGAAAGAAAGAAAGAAAGAAAGAAAGAAAGAAAGAAAGAAAGAAAGAAAGAAAGATTCTTAACTGTTTTGGTGTCTTCTTTCATTTTGTTTCTTTTGGTTATCTTTGTTGTTCAATTTCTGGCCCTTCTACATCATTTAATTTCTTATTTTATAGAAATTTCCTGTTAATGTCCTCTCCAAATATGTCTGGCACACTGTAAATTTTGACTCTGTATTCTGGAGGAATACCAAAGTTTTGGACTATGTCATCTCCAGAAGGACATACAAATTGTTGACCTTGCCATTTGATGGAAGGCAATGTTCTGATTTTCTTAATTTCCTTGAATATGTGCCATGAAAGCCTACCACTACTGTCTTCGACTATAGGATTTCACAGTGTTAATGAAAGTGAGAAATTTGGTAAAGTTTAAAAATGAGCATTCGGTGGTTCAAGGGCATTTCTATTCGATAAATTATAGAATATTATTTATTACAACATGGTCTCATCTGCTCTATCACTAAAGGAAGAGATCTCGGAGGATAGAGGCAGTGCCTTTCACTTTGGGATTCAGAGCCTTGATGTGTAATAGGTATTCAATAAAGATTTAAAATCAACTGAATGTTATGGTTGAGCAGATTATTTGCAGTCAGGCTATCTTAACTCAACTTCCTATGTTCTTGAATTCATCGAGTTCTTGGAATCTGAAAGGAAAGGCAGTTTTCTATTCCTAAAACAGAGTGAAATATGTTAATTTATTTTCAGTATACATTTTGACTCTTTCAATGTGCAGCTACCAAACCAACAGTTGGGATGGGGATGGGAAGAGGGAGTGGTACTGGTGTGTTTTAATTTTGGAGAGTTTATGTCTATGTGGCCTAAGATGCAATGTGGCTCTCTAGGAACTCTGAGGATTAAGCTTGCCTGTTTTCAGACAAGCTCTGAGTGCAAATGTTTTACAATCAGTGGAAAGAAGCGAAAATGCGTGCTTAAAAAGAAAGTAATTACTTGAAGTGGGTAATGATTTGAATTATGTATAATTTATATATCATATGCATGGCTATGCTAGTTTCTCCTTCATCCATTCTTCCCCTCTAGGCCAATCTGTTCTTGCCACTAGCCTTAATAAACGATAAAAGCAGAATCTCTAATGAATTGGAGATATCTTACATAATAATATTTAATAATGAGCTGGAAAAGAGAACCAAAAATATTTGCCTTTTGAGCTAAAATCCACTTAATCATCAGTTCTTGCCAGTCCTTTGTTACTATGGAATTAATATATGAAATTATTTCCTTATAGTTTCCTGTAATATTTACCAAATTCAACTTATTTTATTGCAAGACATACCCTCTTTAGAAATTTGTCTTCTATAAAATCCTATGATGTTTTACAAGTACTTATTAACAAAATAGAAGCTTTTGTCAGTAGATTTAATTTCAAGTTGAAATGTTAGCGCTTAGAGACATCCAACCTATGTCACAGGTCTTTTGGTTTGCACAACATAACTGGCCAACTGTCCAGCACAGGTCTGAACAGTCACCAAATTTTAAACTGAAGAATGGCATTTCCTACCCTTTTGACAAGAAACCCTCTTTAAGTGTACATGAAGGGGTAGGAATAGAAGATCAGGAAGACCACTGATCCCAAGACCACTGCTCCAACACAGGCATGCCCTGCCACTTGTCATATAGGACAGATTCTCAAGGAGAAGTGAGAGTGGCTATCAATGAGACTCTTCTCCCTTCAAGGTTCAGGAAACTCACATCTCTTGAAACACAGGCAGAGAAATAAGAGGAGTCATCATTATATGGTCCATTTGTAATTTTTTTCTCATTGCCCTGAGTACTTGGATCCTATAGTTTTGGTTTTCTGGATATGCTTTCATCCATAAAGATAATAAAAATGAAATTTTATTGAATAGCTTCAGCTATAAGAAGTAAAATGCCCAACAACTTTTACTCTGTAAAAAATAGTTTGGTTAGAGGTCATACCTTGAACATTTTTTTACATTAGACTATTTTTGCTATGGGGGAATACAAACAGAATCCAGATAATATAAGTTAGAGTTCAATATTTCCAACAATGAGTATTCTAAGAAAAGCCAATTAACAGCAGCTCAGACACATGCCTGTAGTCATCATATCTGTCTGAATAGTTATTGGATGATTGAGATTGAATTAATTTATACATAATTTATCCTTCGATGGTGATCTTAGATATAATTGTATCACATTCTGTCAAATCTGACTTTCTTTTCTCTAAAAACAACACATGCCACGCTCATGACAAAATAATCTTATGGAGGGACGCCTGGGTGGCTCAGTTGGTTAAGCGTCTGCTTTTGGCTCAGGTCATGGTCCCAGGATCCTGGGATCAAGCCCCGCATCGGGCTCCCTGCTCAGTGGAGAGCCTGCTTCTCCCTCTCCCACTCCCCCTGCCTGTGTTCCCTCTCTCGCTCTCTCTCTCTATGTCAAATAAATAAATAAAATCTTTAAAAAAAAGAATAATCTATGGATAGAAGAATGCTAGTTCTTTAGGTCATTAAATTTCTAAAAATACATGTTTTCTAGAGAGAAAATGATAAAATTAGTGCCAAGTCACTTGAACTTTTTTTCACACATGGTACAAATAATGCTACAAATCACAGCTATATATACTGTGGTTCCTTTTCCCCCTTTTCTGTCTCCCTCTCTGTTTTCCCAAAAAGATATTCAGTAACAGGCTTCAGGAAAACATATTTTTAATATTCTCTCCAGGGCCATTATGAGGAACTTCATTGAAATAATGATATTTCCCACTTCTTGTGGCTCTGGAGCACAGAAGATGAGACTCTAGACTGGAAGCAACACTGGAAGAAGACTCTTTTAAAAAATAATGATGGTGTTTGTGATGCTCAGCTCTACAGAGGTTGTTGTTGAGGTTAATGGTTTAAAAAACTAATAATTGATGAAGATAGAAAGGTAACTAAAAGATACCAGGAAGTGTAAGCATCCATGTATTTATTTTAACATAATGGTTTCTAGCTTTTGAAACAATTAAAAATAAGCAAAACAAGCAAATAATCCCATCATCCTCTTCTACTCATCATTCTTATAGAGACTCAGGGTAGAAAATGCATATGCAATTAGCATTCTTTGTTTTTTATGTATCTAAGAGTTTCTTCTACTTACAAATAGAAGGAAATAATTCTCTGTGCCAGAAAGGCACCATTCTAGGTGTTTTGTAAACGTTATCTTAGTTAATCCTCATAAAACTCAGGGAGATTGAGTTTGTCATACCCATTTTACAGAGGAGGCCATGAACGCTGAGAAAAGTTAACTGCCCTAAATCATAGAACTATTAAATAGTCAAGAATTTCACCCCAAGTCCATCTGGTTCCAAACTTCGTGTATTCTTTAAAATCCTCACACATCTCATTTTACGTTTCTTTTTTTTTTTTTAAGATTTTATTTCTTTATTTGACAGAGAGAGACCCAGCCAGAGAGGGAACACAAGCAGGGGGAGTGGGAGAGGGAGAAGCAGGCTTCCCGCCAAGCAGGAGCCCAATGCGGGGCTCGATCCCAGGACCCTGGGATCATGACCTGAGCCGAAGGCAGACGCTTAACGACTGAGCCACCCAGGCGCACCTCATTTTATGTTTCTTTCACATTTACAAATCAGTAAAGATTGCAGAAATTCCATAATGAATTTTCTAGGTGACTTACTAGAGCTTCTACCCTCAGTGAGCTCCCCATCACTGAGTGTATTCAAAGCCCTGAGTGTCCATTTGTTGAAGATTTCAGCTTTGACTGGGAGTGGTTAAACCGTAAGAATTTTAAGGTCCCTTTAAGCCCTGAAATTCTATGATTAACAAGAATGCTATGCACACACAGCAGATACAATGGGCATTCTCTGTGATGCCAGTTTCTCACAGTTTCGGTGTGATCCCTTGGCACGAGACTGGGGACAGTTTTCTCATGAAGACCTTATGTGGGTAGATGTTACTCAATTTGAGTCAGATCAGAGAAACAGAAGCTCCCATTCGGAACTGAAAAAGAAGGTAGTCAATCACAGATACATGACGCTGGCTTACACAGATGTTCTGCTTTCCTCTGACTCACGCTTTGAGCTTCAGAAAGAGATAAATTTTTTTTCTGATATAGTAATTGGGATAGTCACATAACTCACATCTCCATATTATGCCTTTTCTGCCTTGTTTCATGCCCCTGATTTTGCCGCGTGTTTGAACTGTCCAAAGGGAATCTCTAAAACAAAAGAGGAGGGGCTGGAAACAAGATCAATTTTGAAGGAAAGTTTTAAGTTTAAAATTTCTAAGGCAAAACCATACTGTTATAAAAAGCATTGGACAAAGAGACCCTCAATATTTTTGCAAAATTAAAAAAAAACAAACATGTTTTGCTGGCTGGGGATAGTATTCTGGTTCCCTAGATAGAACGGAGCATGGTAAAAATGGAAGGATTCTCATCAACTTTCTGTCTTTCTGACAAAGCTTTGGTTGGTGTTTTGGAACTTGTACAGCCCATGGGAGTAATTTTCACAGTAGATTGTTTGGCTATTAACTTCCTATTTTTTATTTCATGATCTTTATTATCTTTGAGTTGTCTGAGGGCAGTGGAGCTTGTTTCCGGGCTCTAATCTTTGACAGTGAGTGAGAAAGATGGTATTTTTTCAAGTTAGAGAAGACTCAGAAAGAAAACGGGTAAAGAGAACACATGCTATTATATCAGCATCTGTGGCTTAGAAAAATGTTCTTCTAGAGAATATAGGTGGAATGAGTGAGCTGTATGAACGAGTACTCATTAGGAGCCAAAATTACAAAGATCCTTTGAAACAAAATATTCTTCTTTATTAATCCTCCAGAAATAATTTGTGAAAAATCAGCCAATGCCTGGAGTACTCTGATTTCAATACATTAATAGCTGACACCTTAGATTCTGGGGGAGGGGAGGAAGCAGGTTACCAGCTGTAATATGAAGAAGTATCCCGGAAAAATGGAAGGTTATGTGGGTTGATATAATCTAATCAATCAAACAACTAATCTCACCTTCTCCGATTACTCAGTGCCCTACTGGATAGCAGAGTCAGTTTAGAGATGAACACTACTACTGCTTTATCCGGCTCCGTTTAGCAGTAGCAAAGGCAACTGTCTCTAATAAGAGACAATTGAGACATCACAGGTTCAGAATCAACTCAGGTATGTAAAAGAGCAAGATGAATGGAACAAGCCCGCTATTGGCAAAGGGGGAAAGCAGCTGATTTAAGAGACCCTGTCATACATAATTGATCTAAACTGTTTTCCATGTCCTTTATTGGTTTAATCTAGTGTTGCGTATTAATACTTTACTACTTGCAAACATTTGTGTCCCGAGTGTTTATCTTTGAGGAAAAAAATCTATCATGCTTTCCAAATTAAAAGTGCCTTAATTCCTCTGTGGACAAGGAAGTGTGGGGTATTGGGAAGATGTCAAAGACCTGGGGTCAAATCTTGACTGTCACTTACTACTGTGTACCTTGAGCTAATCATTCAACTTCCCTAAACCTTGATTTTTAAAGAAGAAGAATCTCTCCCTTGCAGTATTCAGAGAACTAAAGAACTAAAGAAAATAATGTTTGGAGGCAAATATGGCTAAGAAGAAGAGGCACTCAATAGATAATAGCTTCTATGGTATGGATTAGATTATGATCTGAAAGCTACCTTTCAGCTCCTGATTTCCACAAGATTTGCAAAAATGAGCAATTAGTACAAGGTTTCTCAAAGCGTATGTGATTAAAACAAAAAAGGCTTCCATAGTCAAATAAGTTTGGGAAATGTTACATGCTATATATCTTTTCCCCTTGTAAGTCAGAATTCATTTTTAATATAATTGAATTTCCTGAGAAATCCCAAAGTTTAAAAAAAACTGTGTAGCTTTATGGAAGCAAGGGTCTTCTAAACTTATTTGATCTTAGAAACGTCTCTTCCCAGAAGATATGTTAACATCCTCAGAAATTTCTTGTATTCCAATTTGAGAGATGCCAAATTTGTAATTTCTTTAAATGCCAGAGTATAAATACATTTTCGAAATTAAGATACACTGAAAGATCTGTGTGTGATACCTGGATATCAAAATTAAGGCTAATTTGATTTTAAACAACAACAGGACAGGGGGTCCCTGGCTAGCTCAGTCGGTAGAGCACGTGAATCCTGATCTCAGTTTCAGGTTCCTGAGTTTGAGCCCCACGTCAGGTGTAGAGATTACTTAAGGAAATTAAAAAAAAAAACAACCCAGCAGCAAAACAAGGCAGGTTAAATGAGGAATATGAGAGTGCAAGACCACTGACAAGGGCCAAGTTTTGTTGGTGTTTTACTCATTTGTGAATGGTAGCGTTTGATTGACTAAAACTGCCTTTGGAATTAAGGATATCCAGGAGCTTGGTGAAATTCCTGGTGAAGTTGTTTATTTGCCCTGAAAGCGGGAGACACAGCAAATCGGTGTAGTCCTATGGTTCCAGTTGTACTCCTGGCAAAGCCAAGATTAAGTACGATGGAACATTTGTAGAAAAACAATGAGGCTATTGCAAATCTGTCTCACAATATTTGCATTCATATATTTTAGGAAGAACATCAACTTTGTGTTTCTTTCCATTGCCATAAATAGTGCTGGAGTTTTCTTAACACTTTTATTTATTTATATATTTACTTCCTTTTTTTATTGTTTTATTATGTTATGTTAATCACCATACATTACATCATTAGTTTTTGATGTAGTGTTCCATGATTCATTGTTCGCGTGCTCCATTCAGTACCTGCCCTCTTTAATACCCATCCCCCCACCCCTTTCCCCTCTAGAACCCTCAGTTTGTTTCTCAGAGTCCATAGTCTCTCATGGTTCCTTCCTTTTTTTAAGCTAGCAATTTCCTTTAGTTTACTATTGTTCTATATGGATATCACGTGTCATTCTAGGAGCTAGAAAAGAGACTGCAGGACTAAAGGATTGGGTTTTTAAATTTGAAAGCAAAAGAAGCAGAAGGCATGGAAGCTGTTACTTCTATGTTATTTTTAGGAGTATCCACTTTATCATTTTTAAGCAGCAAAATATTTTATTTGAAAGCATTCATTTTAATGACTTAGATACTAACCACCGAAATGTTTTTAGTACTATTATTAATTGTAGTTTATTGATGTTCTAGCTGTACTTGTTTTCAGACTTCTGTCTCCATACCCATATGAAAAAGAGCATTTCACAGTTATTACAGTCAAATTATAGTCAACTCTCAGAACAGTTTCTAAAGTTGAATAAAGGTAGGCATTTAAATCATCTGATATTTACTGTCCAAATCTGGCCTTTTCAGCTCTCACAGTGCTTGGAATGTGCATTATATTTTCAGGTAAAATTTTTTTGCTCATTCTATTGAATCTTGTTAACATTTATAGTAAAGGACAAACAATTCCTCTATCCTGATAAAATATATTGTAGCTTCCTGAATCCTTTGCATTTAGAATAAATGCCAACTTGTTTTGGTATCCATTACCACTTTCAAATTGCATTATACAATATAATGCAAATGTGAGTTCTTAATTAGCAGGATCTGTTTTGTTCAAATGTACAACAGTAGAGGGATTTTTCAACATACTGCAGCTGTTACCTATGGAGGAAACAAATCTCACCTTACTAAGGAGCTGCACAAGTGCCTATGTTGTTATGGACGGATCCTTTAGTGTTTCCTTAAGTAATGCTATTTCGTAACGGATTTCACATGGAATATAGCAAAATTTACCATTGCTGCCCACTCAATTTCTGCCTCTAGGTTTTTAAAAGAGAAGACGAAATTTTTAAGGACAGTAAAGTGTGAGGGTAGAGAAAGGATTCTTTATGAAAGATGCAATATTTACCAAGGTCATAAGAAAATATGCCTATATACACGTATCTATTTAAATATTCATTTAAACATTGTACATGCATCTCTATATACATGCTGTGCCCAGCAAACATTTGCATGAATATAACCTGAAGGCAGCCTCATGAAATGACAAAAATGAAAAAATTTGAACTTATATGTGAATAGATACCACAGATAATATAGAAGATAGGACACTACCCACAAATAATGTAATAAATCCTTTCCTCATCGGATTTTTTGCCTAGATTTGAGGCCTTTAAACATCAACCAATTATGGTAAATGTTTAACTGTAGGAGTTCGGGCAGACAGCCAAATTCTGGTTTCAAAGCTATTGCTAGTTTTAGTTTAAAGAGTTTTTCATTTTTAAGTAAAAGCATTTCTGGGTACTGACTATATACCCTATTGTGGCTAGAGCGACTGGAATTTGAATAAGTGGATTAGGCAGAACATAGGTCGTGAAGAAATGGGCCCTGCAGTAATTTACCTGAAATGTGGCAAAGAATGGGCTAGGAAAATACTTGCCTTTTATAACTTAGCTCTATTTACCTAAAGCCAGTTTATCCCCACAGACACAAGGTAAAGAGAGAGAGTTGTTTTTCTTAGCCAAGCACCTACAAAAACAGCAAGGTTGGGGGGGAGGGGAGTAAAACGACCGTTTTAGCCTTTCCTCGTTAGGAAAGCCAGGTATTTGAAATACATACCAGAGAGCCAATGTCCCCCGCCCCACAGGTACATTTGCTTTCTTGCCAAGCTTATTAACTAAATTCCCAGTCTGCATGAAACTCGTTTCAACATTAGCCTTTCCCCAGGATATTCCTACTCTCTTGTGGAAGAACTAGCAAATGGGTAGAAGGGCCTAGACAATCCACACGCTGGATTTGCAGCTTCTGGATATTTGAGATTCAATTGCTAAAGCCACTTTGGTATAGCCATGATAGTGAGGGGGCTACTGAAGTGACTTTTCGTAGTCCCTTCCGTTGTCTCCTTTTCTGACTCCCCAAGGTATCCCGTGGGTCTCTCTTCCCGCACAGCCCCCAAAGCTCCAAACCTTGTCCCCCTTCCCTAAAGCCTCTCATTCACCACCACCCTCCCCAACCAAAGTCCCCTCCCGGTCACCACCAAAGCCCGGAGAAGTGGAACGCACACAATGCCTCCCTTATAGGGCTCGAGCTGGGAACTGGGCATGCTCAGTAGCCAAAGCAGATTTTTTTTTTTTTTTCTTCTTCTTCTTTTGGTCGCAAGTGAGGCATCTCTCCCGGTCCCACACCTCTGTTTCCTCTATCCCTCTCCCCCTCTCCCCACCCCCAGCTCTTTAATCGTCCTGCTTAACCCGTTCTACACCGAAGGCACGCAGAGTTCTAAGGTGCGGAGAATTAACCCGTCTCCTCCTAAACCCACTAAATAAGTCTCACTCTGGGCTAAAGCTTCACACTTTTGCCTTAAAGCCCCCAGGCCCTTACGCGCAGACAGGTAGGGGGAGTGAGGATACTACTGGATCCCAGGAAACTGGTCCCAAGAAGGCTCCATCCAGGATCGCCCGCTGCCGAAGAAGTATTCCCGGAGCCCTCTGATCTGCGGGGTGACAATTAGCCGAAGGTACTGTAACCGTTATACAAAGCCCAAGTGCGATTGTTGCCTTTGAATGTCATTGTTGTTGACTCACCCCCCTCGATCCTGGAATTATTCAATCCCGCGTAGACTCGACGACCCTGTCTACCTCCCTCGGCCCCCCTCCCCCACCTCCGACGTTTCTTTGGCTTTGCCTGGGTTCTTGGTGGCTCTCTCAAAGGAACGCCCCGTGTGTGTGTGTGTGTGTGCGTTCCTTCGTTCTTAGGGGACTGAGGGAGGAGAAAGGACTCGAGTGTGCGTGTATGTGGTGGGAGGATGGAGGCTGGCGCGCTCGCGTTTGGAGACTGGGGTCTCTGCGCGTGAGGAAAGGGGTCGCTCCTCCCTAGGGGGTGTTTTAGGCATAAAGAGGGGGCGGATGCCTGGAGGAAAGTGCGCTTTCTTGGCGTGTGGGTAGAAGAGGAATCAAGTGGAGGTGTCTGGATGGGGGACCGGGGGCCTCAGCAATGTGCGGGGGTCGAGGTTCCTGAGTTTAGGGAGGGAGGCTGCGTGTGCGCGGGGTGTGGGGGGGCGGGGGCGGGGATTCGACGCGTGTATGTAAAGGTGCAGCCCGTGTGCGAGGGGCTGGGTGCGCGCGCGGTGTCTGGCCGGGTGCGCGCGTGCGCGCCGCTGCCCGCCCGCTTGCCTGCGAGGGCTGCTTGGTGGGTTTGACGGGCGAGCCGGCGCGGAGCAGCTCGATCCCGGATCACGTAGAGACCATCGTGGAAACTGCAGAGCGGATCACGGCGCGGCGGGCCCTGCGAGAGCTGCTGGGCTCCGGAGGTGGGTGAATTTCCAGCGGGGCTGCGCGAGCTGCACCGCCACTCGCTGCCTCTTCCCCGCTTGGTTCAGCAGCACGAGTGTATGTGTGTGTGTGTGTGTGTGTGTGTGTGTGTGTGCCCGCGCGGGCGCGCGCGCACGCGCGGAGGGGGGCAGGTAGCTTATTATTTTTAGTTTGGGTCGTGTTGGTTTGGGGCCGGCCGAGTGGCCAAAGCGACCATAGTGGCTACTCCACCACCACCCTGCTTGCCTACCCACGGCGCGGTCGCAAGTCCCTGAGGACCAAAAGAATCCGGTGTCCTTAACATCACTGCCTCCCCGGGCAGCCGGGGCGGCGGGGAAAGTGTCCTGGTCTAGGGCGGCTCGGGCTGTCGGGGCCGCTGCGCTGGCTTTGTTTTCTGCGCCCCCCTCGCAAGCACTCTAGGCGGACGTGGATCTGGGGCTCAGGGCAGTGGCCCCCGAGCTGGTCGGAGATTACTGGCACCCAGCAACACAGGGAATACGCGAGAAGCCGATGGCTAACTCTAAAAGACCTGCAAAGCCGGGCAAGTGCTGGCAGCGCGACTTTGCAAGATGCCCAAATGTTGAGCTGATTTCTGGCTTGGTGAGAGCAGCACTCTGTGGCTGGCCGCGGGGGGGGGGTGGGGGGGGGAGTTGGAGGGGTAGCCTGGACCCCCGCTCTCGGCCACAGAGCCACCGGGTCACTCTGCCTGTGACAAGCGGGCCAGTGATGCCCCAGTGGCCCTCGGCCTCGTGGCCTGAGCTGGCCGTCGCTTACCCCTCCTTCAACCACCGCACGCCCGGGTCTAGAGAGGCCGATGGAAACTCCAATAGCTGCCCGTTGTGGGACGGGAGCGCGCGGAGAAATGTGTGCGCAGCGGAGCTGAAGGCCCCCGCGACATCCCGAGCGGTCCCCGCCTCTGCTGCCCAACCCACGAGGGCGCTGCTTGGGCCCGGGACCCGGGAGGGGGCTGCGCGCCGGCTCCGGGCACCGGGATGCGGCAAAACATTGCGGTACGCGCCATCGCCGGCGCCCCTCCAGCCGCGTCGCCGCCGGCCCGAGGTAGCGCACAGGGGGCGGCAGTGACCGCGTCTTTTGGCGGAGCCCCCCACCCCCGCCTAGGCTGGCGGGCAGAGGTTTCTCCTGCCAGCTCCTGGGGAGCCACCTTGGCCCACCCCCCGCAGGCATCTGTCCCCCCGCAGGCCCGCTCCTTCCGCACGGGCGCGGAGCCCCGGGAACGGCACTCGGATGGATGCCGGATATGTGGTAAGGCTAGCTAGGTTTGTGCGGTCCTGGCCGGCTGTGGGAGCCGAGCGTCTTGCAGGGCACAGAGATCGAGAGACGGAGAGGTAGATGGGGAGACGGGCCGCTCTTGGCAGACGCGCCGCTCTCGGCAGCCCGAGAGATGGCTTTTGGTACCCAACTCATACTTCGTGGGTTTTTTTCTTATTTTCCTTTTTCCCCCAATTTTAAAATATGCATGTTTTAGTGGTACCATGTGAATGGGAGGTTTCTTTCGCTTACATTCAGTGCCCCCTTGCCCTCTTTCTATCTCCATTCCAGCTCTCTTGCCTCCTCTCACCACTACTCCATGGTCTCTTGCCCTTTTGGTCCCTCTTCCTTGGCGATCGACTCCCCCTCTCCCTCGCTTGACACTCCAGCTGCCTGCGGCTTTCTCTGTTACACAGGAGATGCATTTGGGAACTTCCTAGCTTGTCCTTGTGGCTTTTTTCCCCCTTGCTATTTAAAGTAGAAATTACGAGGAGGAGGGCAGCTCCTTATGCAATTTCAGATCTGCTGATGCTCCTTGTTCTTGTTTTTGTACTGAATTCAGGTTATTCGGGATTTTTGTTTTGTTTTATTTTGTTTCTAGTTTGGTTGATTTTTGGCTGGGGGTTAGTAACAAGAAATGACTCAACTGAACCAGAATAGCTGTGAAAACCACATCTATAGGAAGGCAAAATGATCATGTGAAATTTTGATTTTACAATGAAAGTTGGCTTGGATGATGTCATACTTAAGAATTTATGACTTCTTTTTGCACTGCCAATCAAACTATCACGGTGAATAGGGGAAATGCATGTCTATATGGCAGGCAAGGAGCATCTCGGCAGTGTTGGCTGTATTCTGAACCAAACTACTTAAAATGCAAATCTTTCTGGGTCGTGGCTAATGGATGGTCTACCTTGAGACATGGTTGGTTTTACCATTAGCTGATTCCTCGTGGGCAAAATAAACAAAGGAGTTTCTGTGTGACACTTCTTTGTATCATTCCCTCATCGTGTGTTCCTGGGTAATTTGTTTATTTAATTAATATTTGGTGGTAACCATATTGAAATTGCAGCGAACTTCCCATTCAAGATGGAAAAGACTCACATGGCTAAAACTGCATCAGTAAAATGCACAGTGCTTGTTTTTCCTTTTAGGCTTTTCCAGGAAACATTGCATATATTTATATATCCATGCTGTATTTAAGGAAATGGCTACAAGGGGTTAATTTGCTAAGCATTAAACTCCACTAGGTGATTCGTGATTTGTTTATAGACAGAGACATGGGGTGGTGATATTGGGAGGGGATGTTTGGGAAGTGATGATTTTAGGACATTTACTGTACTAAATGTATCTGGTGCTGCAGATAAAACCACTCAAGGATTGTAGTGTGTGAACTCCTCTTCCTCAGCAGTGCTAGTCTGTGGTCAAAGTGAAGGAGATTAGCATCTGAGCCAAGTGTCAGTCCTCGGACCTGGGTTCAAAATGGCATGTAAAGGAATAGAAGTGGGCCAGGTAGGCAGGAGAGCCAGTTCTTGGGGGGTGGGAAAGCTGTCTGGACGTCAGCTAGGCAATTGAGGAGCAAGCAGGTTTCTCTCCTGCTTTCTGGGACCCAGAGACAAAAGGCTCCCCCCCACTCCTTTGGAGATGACTGACAGGAAATTAGGTACTGTGTATTTACTTGAAATTAAAATTTGGCCATTTCCTACTCAGTTATTTTTCTAGAACCTCACTGGGTCATCTGTGTTTTTTAAGGCAGCCATGTACAGGAGTGAACTGGTTCGTGGCAGTGTGCTTACCTGTGGGCTGAAGCTCAGGCAGATCTCTTCCCAGGGCTCCTTCTACCTTGATCTTTTGACTGTCCCCTCTACAGCAACCCAGTCCCTCCCATTGCCACCCTCCGTTGAATCCCAGGCTCTACTATCTTCTCTGTTCAGCCTCTTATCGAGCTGAAGCCCAGAGAGCAGACTTCTACAGATTGAAATGCCTTTGTGGTGCAAACTACAAAGGCAGAGTTGATGGCCTGGGATCGGTCATTAGAGTTGCAAAAGGTCGTGTTCAAGGGTGGAATTTGATAGCCCATGTAGAGAAAATATTTTTTGATTGTAAAGGTTTAAGCACAATCAAGCCTTTTTCTCCTGTTGTTTGTTGGGTGTTATGCACGTGTAAAATGTATAAACTACAGGTATGGAAATAAAACTGTTGGCATTTCTGGTGATTATTGTTCACCTGAGTGAGAATCCTTGCAGAAAACTACAAAGCTAACCATTGCAGCCACGCGCTCACTACGGTATGATGTAAGCGCAGATACTTTTTCAAGTAATGATCATTGAAAAAATGTTTTCTTTTTATTTTGTAGATTATTTCTCTTTATTCAGAAGCATAAAGTTGTTTGCTGATTGCAAGAAGATGTTTCTTTGGCTCTTTCTGATTTTGTCAGCCCCGATTTCCTCGGCAAATGCAGATTCTGACATATCGGTGGAAATTTGCAACGTGTGCTCCTGCGTGTCAGTCGAGAATGTGCTCTATGTCAACTGCGAGAAAGTTTCGGTCTACAGACCAACTCAGCTGAAGCCACCGTGGTCGAATTTTTATCACCTCAATTTCCAAAACAATTTTTTAAATATCCTCTATCCAAATACATTCTTGAATTTTTCACACGCAGTATCCCTGCAGCTGGGAAATAATAAGCTGCAGAACATTGAGGGAGGAGCCTTTCTTGGGCTCAGTGCATTAAAGCAGTTGCACTTGAACAACAATGAATTAAAGATTCTCCGAGCTGACACTTTCCTTGGCATCGAGAACTTGGAGTATCTCCAGGCTGACTACAATTTAATCAAGTATATTGAACGAGGAGCCTTCAATAAGCTCCACAAACTGAAAGTTCTCATTCTTAATGACAATCTGATTTCATTCCTTCCTGATAATATTTTCCGATTCGCATCTTTGACCCATCTGGATATACGAGGGAACAGAATCCAGAAGCTCCCCTATATCGGAGTTCTGGAACACATAGGCCGTGTTGTTGAACTGCAACTGGAAGACAACCCTTGGAACTGTAGCTGTGATTTGTTGCCTTTAAAAGCTTGGCTGGAGAATATGCCATATAACATTTACATAGGAGAGGCTATCTGCGAAACTCCCAGTGACTTATACGGAAGGCTTTTAAAAGAGACCAACAAACAAGAATTATGCCCCATGGGCACGGGCAGTGATTTTGATGTACGAATCCTGCCTCCGTCTCAGCTGGAGAATGGCTTCACCACTCCCAATGGTCACACGACCCAAACATCCTTACACAGATTAGTGACCAAACCACCGAAAACCACAAATCCTTCCAAGATCTCTGGAATCGTGGCAGGCAAATCCCTCTCCAATCGCAATCTCAGTCAGATTGTGTCTTACCAAACAAGGGTGCCTCCCCTGACACCTTGCCCGGCCCCTTGCTTTTGCAAAACACATCCTTCAGATTTGGGACTGAGTGTCAACTGCCAAGAGAAAAATATACAGTCCATGTCTGAACTGGTACCAAAACCTTTAAATGCCAAGAAGCTGCATGTCAATGGCAATAGCATCAAAGACGTGGACATCGCAGACTTTGCCGAGTTTGAAGGACTGGATTTGCTCCATTTAGGCAGCAATCAGATTACAGTGATCAAGGGAGATGTATTCCACAATCTCACTAATTTACGCAGGCTCTATCTCAATGGCAATCAGATTGAAAGACTCTATCCTGAGATATTCTCAGGCCTTCATAACCTGCAGTATCTGTATTTGGAATACAATTTGATTAAGGAGATCTTAGCAGGCACCTTTGACTCGATGCCAAATTTACAGTTACTGTATTTAAACAATAATCTCTTAAAGAGCCTGCCTGTTTACATTTTTTCGGGAGCACCCCTCGCTAGACTGAACCTGAGGAACAACAAGTTCATGTACTTACCTGTCAGCGGGGTCCTCGATCAGCTGCAGTCTCTTACACAGATTGACCTGGAGGGCAACCCTTGGGACTGCACTTGTGACTTGGTGGCGTTAAAGCTGTGGCTGGAGAAGTTGAATGACGGGATTGTCGTGAAAGAGCTGAAATGTGAGACACCTGTTCAGTTTGCCAACATCGAACTGAAGTCCCTCAAAAATGAAATCTTATGTCCCAAACTCTTAAACAAGCCATCTGCGCCATTCACGAGCCCTGCACCTGCCATTACATTCACCACCCCGCTGGGTCCCATTCGAAGTCCTCCCGGTGGCCCGGTGCCTCTGTCTATTTTAATCCTCAGTATCTTAGTGGTCCTCATCTTAACTGTGTTCGTTGCTTTCTGTCTTCTTGTTTTTGTGCTGCGGCGAAACAAGAAGCCCACGGTCAAGCACGAGGGCCTGGGGAATCCTGAGTGTGGCTCCATGCAGCTGCAGCTGAGGAAGCATGACCACAAGACCAATAAAAAAGACGGACTGAGCACAGAAGCTTTCATTCCACAAACCATAGAGCAGATGAGCAAGAGCCACACCTGCGGTTTGAAAGAGTCAGAAACCGGCTTCATGTTTTCAGATCCTCCAGGACAGAAAGTCGTTATGAGAAATGTTGCCGACAAGGAGAAAGATTTATTACACGTGGATAGCAGGAAGAGACTGAGCACAATTGATGAGCTGGATGAATTATTCCCAAGCAGGGATTCCAATGTGTTTATTCAGAATTTTCTGGAAAGCAAAAAGGAGTACAATAGCATAGGTGTCAGTGGCTTTGAGATCCGCTATCCAGAAAAACAACAAGACAAAAAAAACAAGAAGTCACTGATAGGCGGCAACCACAGTAAAATTGTCGTGGAGCAGCGCAAGAACAGCGAGTATTTTGAACTGAAGGCAAAACTCCAGAGTTCCCCTGACTACCTACAGGTCCTTGAGGAGCAGACAGCTTTGAACAAGATCTAGGTCATGCAATCTCACTTCATACAGAGGACATTTATTTAATGATGAAAGTGCCTTTTGTTGACTTCTAACTTCCAAATACTATATTATCAATAGGCATAGAGGCAGGTGTTTCCGAGGCTGTCTCATTAACTGTAGCTGCAAAGATGTGTCCAGTAGAAGAGAATTTCCTTAATAGATTTTACTACATAAAACCTATACTGTGGAGTCCTGTGGGGATACTGCAAACTCTATTGCCAAAGGGATGCTTTATATACATGATACACTGAATTTAACCTCAAGAGGCAAATCTGTTTTGTACCCCAATGCAAAACCTTCGTCTCTTTGTGCTTTGTAAAGCAAACTCAAGAAAACTGGTACCAGTGTTTGTACCTCAGCTGGGTCCTTCATCTTGCACGTAGATTAAGTCGGTGGAACTGGAATAAATCCTTTTGATTTGTGGCATTGTAACAACTCTGTGTAAAGATTATCTGAAAAGTTAAAAAAAAAAAAGCATGCAAAGAGAGAACATTCGATAGTATTTGTAAATCGGTAAACTTTATGGCCTGCATCTTGAAACCGCTGGATTTATAATGTTAAATTGTGCAAATATTTGTTTAAAATATACCATGCATTACATAACTATAAAATAAATTTGAACACTTTAAGCATTACCTGTCTATACATAAAACCTAAAAGAAAAAAGTCAACGTGAGTTACATAGCGTTTGTGGTGATCTGAAGAAATACATGATGTTTATCAGAATTAAACAAGGCTCAAATTAAACTAACATTAGAGTTTGTTCTCAGTTATGTGAAATACCCACAATCCTTAAAGGTTGTCCAAAATTAGCAAAGTGCTTACCGTGTGAGCGCACCCAAAGCTATTTTTGTAACATAATTCATATTTATGAAGTACTTTGTATACTAAATAGGAAAATATGTACTCCTTAATATGTATTTAATATGCCTGACTTGTTTTCCTGATCACAGGGACTTTATCAATAGGTATAAATTTAGACAGAAAAAAATATACCAAACCGAAACTGAAGCTTCTGTGTACAGAAATATTCTGGACATTGTGATCAGGTATAATTTAAAAACGAAACAGACAAAAAAAACCCCACAAAAACACAAAAATACAAAAAAACAGTTCTGTGCTATTCTTGAGAATTTAGCATATTATCTTCAGATTTGTTACCAACTGTGCATTTTAAAATAAGTTCCTTAGTTTTATAGTATCGTGTCTGGGGCAGTTGTTACTTGCCATCAGTTGTCTTGCTTTTCAGGATTCTATGAGCTTAATTCAAATAGTTTTCACTACAAATATTTAAAAAAAATTAATGAGTAAGGTTAATAGTTATATCTCGTATGCATCAGTATCCTGTTCTGTCATCATTCCAGCTACTATCAGATAATCCAGTAGAGCAGTGAACATCATGGTGATCTCGGCTATCAAAGCCACACTGTAAAATGCTTTCATTGGTCTCAGATGAGTTCACAGTCTGCAACTATAAATGATATGCCACTGTGTTTGATTGTGCTGTTAACTTCTAGGTCAAAATTGGTCAAAGGAAGGACTTGATAATGGGAGACATTTGAAGATTTTTAGGAGCTCCCAATTAGCAAAGTGACATCCTGAAACACATTACCTTCTTGGCCTGCCTACATATGTATATTTCTTTGTGCTCCATCTCTTATAATTACTATATTAGTCAGTGAGATGACCAAGGAGGTAAACATAGGCATTCTTCATGAACTTCAAGTGGCAGATGTTTTGGTGCAGCTTCCAGAATGATGTGGCGGCTAAAGATGTAACAGTAGTCCCTTTATTAAGTACTAATTTCAGGGCTTTATATGTTCCAGGATAAAAAAAAAAATAAACAACTTGGCATTCTTAGAGGGTGTGCGCGTATGTGTGTGTGTGCCTGTGTGTGTGTATTTGGGTGTATATGCATACATATAGATAATCTGGAGATTTTTTTTGAAATAGCAGAAAAAATTGTCTCCATATGTATGTGCTGGTGCTCTTAAAACTTTAATGTGTAATTTTAATTTTCATGACAATGTCTGTGAAAACTTTATATGAATATTAAAAAAATACAAACAAATACTTGCTTTCTGATCTTGAAAGAAAAGACACGAAGATGTGTGCCCAACAGCGTGTTTTCATCTACAATTTCATAAGGACTTTTAATATGCCATTACCATGCTTGCATTTATCCATGGATTAAAGGGCTCCTAATGCATACTGACAGGATAAAGACGCAAAGGCTTCAAAGAAAGTGTTTTAGTTTATCCTGTCAATAAAGTATGGATTAAGGAATCTTAAGTAGACACTTATGGGAGGAACCGGAAAGCTCTATCCATGATCTGGGGATAATAGGTCATTGGGATGATGCCTTTTATTCAGTGTGGTGATGCTTTGAAGATGTTTCAAGGTTTCTGCAGTTGTCAATGGCAAGAGTACCTGCCACCATCTCAAAGCTTGCTGTAGCATATTGGCTATCTCATACTCTTCTGCCGAAAGGTATAAATGTTCGACATTTTTTAAAAAGTAATATCAACGTGTGTGGTTATTTGGAGGTTTTAACTGTAAGTGAATGACAGTAACAAATCCTTGGTTAAGGCCAATCTATTTTCCTTAACTGAAGTCATTGTGCCTACGTTATACAGTGTATACTGTTTTGCACCTGTCTCTCATTAGTTCTAGTTGTACATTTTATGATAATGTAGTTAGGCATAAGTTTTGAGTTGAGTACAAGAGCAGTTAAGATACTGTACATTTTGTTGGCTTCAACTATAACCTTGATGTTAGTTTAACCCCTTGAGGAATGATCTATATTTCAGTGCAGCATCTTTGGTAGAATTTGATTCAAATCTAGAAAATCCAAGAAGAGCTCACTTCTAATGTGGTCTGACACATCATGGGCTTCTTGGCATTGTATCATGTGCTTGGACTCTGTTAGAATGATTACAAAGAAGATTAGATCGTATGAAATTAGTGAAGGGGTTGAGATAATATATTATGTCCGTGTAATATAAATCAAGTTTTAAATTATTTTTTTATGAAATCAATAAAAATGATTCAATTCTTTAAAAGTAAATCTTTGTGTAATTTTATGAGAAAGCAGCTATTAAAATACAGTGATTCAAGTCTATAAGGCAATTTATGTTCTATATTTAGTTTTCCATTCTGAAAAATAAACTGAATAAATATATTAATTAGCAAATCATTTAAGACCAGCTTTCTCTTGTTGCTTTTTCAAAGCATTTTTATTTCTTTAAGCCATAAGGATGCATAAATTATACAGGGCATGGCCTCATGAGTAACGTCAGCAGGTTTTGCAGAAATAACAAAACACATCTAGAAATGTATGGCAGTAATAGTAATCTATAATATCTTTTGCATGATTTGTACATTGACACTGTATGAAATGAGCACAGTGAATTTTTTTGTTTTGTTTTGTTATTGTTGTCGCATCCAAAGAGCTGGGGAGAAAATATATTAAGAATGTATTTATAATCACTATTTTGAAATAAAGTAAAGAAAACACATTGTATTATTTTTACCCTGATTTAATTATTAGTATTTTAGGTTAGCTTATAAGATAAAAATCCAGTCATGCTATAAAAGCTAATGTAAATCATGGAAAGAAACTGTTTTAATGACTTTTGTTTGCTTTTAATAACATCAAGCTATCAGAGAGAATTTATTAAATGCCATTTTTATGAAAGTATTAATAAAATTGTTTGCTACAATGGTATTTCTGAAGCCACAGTTTGTTAAATATATTTATCTTTCCATTATCTTTCAGAAGAAATAAAGCAGTAACCAAATTGTTCTTTTCACCTAGATTTGAGGGTAAGATACAGAGCTTTAGAATACTGTTTGTATTAAACGTAATTGCTAAATCTCCGTTAAGAGATGCTTTCTTTTCAGACATCTTTGCAATCTGTGTTCCTTTCCACTGGCAGCCCATTCCCATTAACCAGTTGGGATCTGACATAACTGCAGATAAGCAAATATTAGTATTCAATCTTAACTATTTAAATGCTTCTGCACATTTCCTTATGGGAAGAGATGTAAAGAGAGAGGGAAACAGAATATAAATGAAGAGTTTTGTGGTCTTAGGTCTTATACCTAGCTCTGCTGAAGAAGTGAACAGTACATACAAGTGCTTTTGGACTAAATGTTTTACGTATCACAGGATATATATCCCGTGATTGTATGACTCATTTTAGTTCTTCGTGAGTACTGAGCAGAGGGCTTTGGGCCCCGGCTACCCAGTTATGTAGACAAGTGGTATCAGATGAAGGTTTGGCTTCATTTCCAGTGCTCATTCAGTTAGTCACTATGGTCAGATGGGCTGAACTAAAATATCCTGTTTGTGGCTTCACTTACCGGGAATAACTGGCAACAAATATCAAGTTCACCTGATAATCGTTAACCCTCAATTTTGTATTTGCTGGTTATCTGTCCTTTGTTAAATTAAAAGCAAACAGGAGGTTAAATGAATTTTAAATAACGTATTGGGACAATATTGCCCTTAATCTAATTTTGAATTTTGTTTTGTGTTAGTTTCCACTGGTTGATAAGATTGCATTTCAGAAGGGGAAATCCAGGAAGGCAAACTGTGTTAACTATCTTCTATGAAAGAGTAGGGCTTCTTAAATTTTGTAAAGATTACATTTAGCCTGTTGTTCCTAAGTCTACAGAGGGAAAATGAAGTGGGGCTGTGAGACAACTGCTTAAATACTTTGAGCCAAATAAATGCTGTTGAGAATAAAAAGATTCGGATTTTTCATTAAATCGTAATAATTACCAGATCCATGGACTACATTACCCAGAACCAGGAAAGAATTACTCAGCCCTCCACCTTAGTTTGCTTTTGTAGACCCTGGCTAGATAGAAAGTCTAGTGATTTCATTAATATGTCAGAAATGAGAAATTACTTAACTTAAAAAGCTCGTGAATAAGGTCTTCAGAGAAATTATAAGACTATGTAATGAAAAAATACAAAACATCACTTTCAAATTAGCTATAGGAAGGAAATAGTCTTCTAAAGTTTCTGAACAACACATTTCTCTTAGTTGGCACCTTACAGATACTAGATCATGTCCTGTGTTGCTGGTTACCAACGTGAGGAAGCCATGTTGTGCAATGGATACTGCTCATGGAAGTCTTTGAAAATCATAGTAAGCTCAGTTCTCCCGACTACGAATTGCAATGTATATTTTCATTATTGTTTCATGTAAACTGAAGCATTGTGGTAAAATTCTGGAGTTGATATTCAGTAATTTTAATGCTGTTTTCACTAATAAAAGTCTTTTCTTATAGGTCATATTTGTAGCCATTTAGTGTGTTTATTAGTGTGAAATTGGTCAAACTCAACATCAAGAAGAAATGCAAATAATTTGGGTTTGGGCCAATGCAATTGTTTTTAATAGGCCAGGTCTAAAAGAAAAACCAAATAAAACGGAACAAGAGGAGGCCAGGTCCACCTACCTGCCTCCCCCCGCCCCCCAACACACACACATAGGAGTACACACAAATAGTGAATTATGCACAAAGGGAATTACTTAGTTGATATAAACAAAATGTTTCTGCCTTGACTACCTAGATTTTCCAAATCAAAGTAGGTATTGGGGCCCCAGTGATAAATGTCCTGCTTTTTTCTTCACTTTAAATGGAAACCTGACCACTGTGTTCATACATACTAGAAATTTGGCCCAGTTACCTCCCAGGACTTCCTTGGATTTCAGTGATGTCCACTGTCTTGATATTTGGTTTTGATTTTCCTTGTTAACTTTATCATCATTATCATCCTTTCATCTGTAAGCGTATTTAAGGCACAGTGCTGTATGGAACTCCCAGGTAGCCAACCAAGGTACAAATCAATGCTGCAGCTACCTTTCACAACTATTATTCAGAGAACCATGTAGAGACATCTAGATCCAAAAAAATGAAGCCCAGGGAAGGATTTGATTAGACATTATTAGAACATGGAGGTTAAAAAGAAAGAAGATCAAGTAGGTTGCAAATTACTGATCAAAGAGCTCTGTACCTAAAATCAGGGAGGATAAGGACAAAGGAGTATTCAGAGGGGGAAAAATGTTTATTTATCAAAAGAACTCAGAATCTGATTCCTAAACAAGAATCATGGCAACATAGGTCAAATCATAGACTTCTTTCTCCTTATTCTCTCTCTCCACTTTATTTCTTGTAAATTGACATGAAACCTGGGATGTAGCAACACAACGCTAGTAATTCGTATGTTTTCAAGGAATTCACTGTCAATTAAAACAACAGGTTACGTTTTCAGCTTCCGTGGAATCGTTTCCGGGATGACTGACATCACGAACTGACTGATTGTCAGGGCCTCCTGGTAGAGCTCTAGCTGTAAAAAAAAAAAAAAAAAAAAAAAATAGGCAGTGCTGGTGCTTAATAAGAATAGGAAGTGAAATATGCATAGTACATATAATGAATTTTGATAGGGAGCAAAAGAAATCGATACAAACATTTGGGTTCCTAATCCCATGGTAAAAAGCTGCTAAGCCTTTTGATTTGTTTTCAGAAATTGTATTTCAATACAAATTACCAAGTGCACATTTCAAAAGCCATTTCCTGCAAGAACCCCCAGGAAGCCATGTCTTTGCCATGGGTCTCCTTGTTCCGTAGCAGGATGTGTCACATTTGCCAAGTCCTCCCTGCTGGAAATTCTTCTCTTCTGCTGCTATGAACAGCCAACATCATCTATGGCACAGCCTAGCTCAGGGAGATTTTTTTTTTTCACTGCTGTTTGGTCGTTAGTGACGGGACACACGAAATAATCTAGGCTTCTATGTCCAAACATATATTTGCCATTGTAGTATTACCGCATCTAGAGAGCATTTCGATTGAATGTGTTTTCCACATTGCCATTTTTGTTTTTTATTTACCAGTTATCTTCCAGGCCACAACAGCTACTAGTTGTTTTATGCCTAGCTCTCCTTCAAAGTGGAAAGTAATTCCATCCTGGAAACTCACAGTTTATTTATAGAAAGAATCATCACACTTCTATCTGCTCATTTCCTTCTATAACTTCCAGAAATATAGAAAATTTAGTACAGTAAGTGATTGATTTAAAAGGAAGTCCTGCTGACACAAAAATAATTATAAGATGACAGAGTGAGTTATCGGGTGGGAAAGCCAACTTTAGGAAGATATTTCTTGTGTCTTAGATCTCTTTGCAGCGGAATCGAAGGGCAGCGCCTTAACTCCAGAGCTGGACTCCGAGAAATCAGCTTGCACTCGGGAGTCCCTGCAATAACTAAAGAAGTGGGCAGGTTTGCCATGTGTTGCCATAAACATGGCTGTTATTTTCTCCTTGCACTATTTCAGAAAATTGTCATTTGCTCAGGTTTGGCACAGCTGCTGAAATGCTGCTGTATCAATTCTCACCGTGAAAATTCACAAAGCATTTTTTTTTTTTTTTTTTTTACTGTATGTAACTAAGCAGTCACACAGAAATGTGTATTGGAAACTGGATAAAACCATTAGGATTAAGAAGGGAACTAGCCTGTCCTTAGGAAAAGAGGGCTTCTCAGAGAACCCAAACACCGGCATTTTATAACACTTACATCAAGGTAGATCACCTTCCTTTGAACATGTCGGCTTTTTTGTAGGCTTCGATATGTGCGTTATGAGGGAAGTAGGACTCAGTTCCGGAACAGCATTTCCATTCTCTGCACAGTCATCCTGGTTGCTTAGATGCGGCCGCAGTGTAGAATGTGTGAGCACTAACTGGGTTATTTAATCTCAAACGCGTATCTGATTTCAGCTGCTCATTTGACTATAAACATATTGATGAAGGCCAGTTGCTGACGTAACATAGTGGTCTTACGATAGAACTAAATGGTTTTTATTCCATCTTAAAGGTTATCGGAACAGGGGTAAACCAAGAGCCTGTTGGTAAATAGTCACCTCCAACGTTTAAGAACCATCACAGGAAGATGGGATATACATACTCCTTGAATTTGCAAATCAGATCATTTCATCCCCATTCCTTTTCTTTTGGAAGAGCAACTAGGGCTAGAGAGGGAAGGTGACTTGCCCAAAGCCAAGTAACATATTAAGACCAATCTGGTCTACAACCTGTTTCTCCTGACTCACAGAATAATGCTATTTCCATTACACTGTTCTATTTGGAAGTTCCAAAGAGAATGAGGATCTGTGGGTGAGGCTGCAGGGAGACATTCCAATGTAGCATAAGGACATTTTCCATAAGGTTTTCTAGCAGCCCATAACTGGAATGAGCTAGATTTCAAAATACAGAGTTCTTTATCCGTACAAGTATCCAAAGTGAGAATGGTTTTGACAAGGAGGATAGATGTTATTCAAGAATGTATTTGAATGCAAGCTTGGACTAGTTGTTCTTGGAGAACACTTCTAAGATCCCAGGATTCTCTGGTTTATACACTAAAGTCATTGATCAAGCGCGTCAAAACTTTCAAATACCTATTTTGTCCCAAACATTCAAATCCTCGATCTATAATAGCTTAATTACTAATAGATGATATCCACTGGATATTAGAATAACAAATCAATAACCTCAAATACCAGTTAGACATGAAGCATCATTTTGGAAGAGACATAAGTATCCTTCTAATTTTTAGTGTTTTCATTTTGTGTCAGCATTCCAAAAAGAATAAATAGTCTCTGATGTTTAATTTTCTCACAAAGGAAAAAACAACTTCTTTGTACATTGCACTGAAGATGGCACTCTAGTAACAACCTCACGCTAGCAACAATAAGATGTGCTTATATTTATTATTCCAGTCCTACATTTTCAATTTTGAGGTTATTTCTTGAGCTTGGCAAATGGAACACAAAGGTTAGTTTATTGTTATATCATCTTCTCTAATTAGAGTTGGGTCTATTTTTTTATTATTTACCCTCAATTAGATAGAGTTGAAAATTATTCCAAAGAATTTTAATTCAGGTTATAGCTCAACAGACTATATTAAGACTAGCAACCACAAATTATCTGAATTACAAAAAAAAAAATACTCTCATAAATACTTATTTGAATTTCACTCCATAGAGACAAAGTTTTCTTTAAAAAAAAAAAAAAAAAGGAAAGGAAGGGAAAAAAATAAAATCTTCAAACCTCGAGGGTTTTTGGTTGTTTATGGGGTGCTGTTCGTTTTTTAAAGATTCTGAATACATCCGAAATCACTCTGAAATGCAGTTGTGAGTTTTTCATTCAGTGCTATTAACTAGGGCCCCCTTCAAAGTAGCTGCTGTGCATTTGCTGACCCCTTTATTCGCAAAGAGTATTCCTTCAGGTACTAGTAAACAATTCATTCAGAATTAGCAGTTTTACACTTTGGAATCATACTTCACTTCTAAACAGTCATGGTGTTAAATGTATAAATAACCTCTGCCTAATTAATGTCTAAGTAGAAAAGAATAGAAGGGAATAAAAATATTTCGTTTGATTTGTTGCTGACATGTTACAAAGCACATTGACCCTCTGGCCTCTCCTCTTTCTTCCTGTCCATCACCCTGCCTGCTGCCTGGGCAGCCCCATAGCTCCTTGTTCAAACATCCTCTTCTGTGACAGTGGCCAAGTGCTCCCCACTCCCATTAAAACACCAATTCTGTTTGAGGTTTTTCTTTCTACCTGATTCACTTTCAAATACCAAATTTACATTGCAGCTAATTCACATGTACATGTGTATGTTAATACTCTCAGGGGTATTTTAAGAGAGGATATGGAGGACGAGAGGAGGAGATCATGTTGATAGGACAAATGGTGGCATTTTAGGCCTGTGACCAACAGTGGACTGAGGCCTCTCTTTGTTTCCTTCATTCGTATCACGTGTAAAGCTCGTGTAGCTCAGATCGATTGAAACTGGCGGACTGACTTAAACCTACTCTCCTAAAGACACATGTATGTCCCCTAAGTGGCTTTCATTCATTTGACCTTGTTCATATTGGAGTGGGGAGAAGGGGGGGCATCAGTTAGTCGAGGCTGTCCTGTGGAAAGGACATTTAAATTAAAGACCTAAAGGGTGAGTTCAAATTAATTAGTTGTTGTAGAGTGGGGTTGGGGCAGAGCATTTGAAATTGAGGGAGCAACATGGGCCAAGACCCCAACGTGGGAATTAGCTCATTATGTGGTGCTGGTGAGGTAGGCAGAGACTAGACCAGGGGTTGGCCGACTTATTGGGCAGAGGGTCAGATAACGGATACTAAAGTCTTTGTGGGTCACGTGGTCTTTGCTATAACGAGTCAACTCTGCAGTTGTAGCACGGAAGTAGCTGTAGATTATAAGTAAACAAACCAAACGGGTGGGGCTGTGTCTCAGTGAAATTTCATTGAGGAAACAGGTGGTGCGGATGGATTGGCCCACAAGCCACAGGGGCCAAGCCCCAGGGTAAATTGTGAAAGGCCTGGGAGGAGTCTATCAGGTGCTTTGGGAAGTAAATGGAGGTTTATAAAGCATTGAGGTGACATGATTAGGTTTACCTAGGACAGACTACTACTGGCTGCTTTATTGAGGCTGACCTATTGTGAATGAAGACTCTGCGGGCCTTGCCTGTAGACTGGATATGTGAGTCAAGGGTGACAGGGGAGCCAAGGAAGATTCTGAGAGTCCTCTGCCCTGAGCAGCTGGGTTGAAGAAAATGCCACTCACTGAGATCGGGACCTCTAGGGGAGTTGGAAATGGCTGGAAGCCTTCAAGTTGTCGGGTAGGTGGGTGCCTTTGTCCAGAACAGGAGCTCTGAGGAGCAGCTTAGGCCAGACACAGAATTGACACTGAAGGTCACAGAA
This sequence comes from Halichoerus grypus, assembly GCF_964656455.1. Taxonomy (NCBI): domain Eukaryota; kingdom Metazoa; phylum Chordata; class Mammalia; order Carnivora; family Phocidae; genus Halichoerus; species Halichoerus grypus. The sequence continues at coordinate 10,299,203 of NC_135727.1, forward strand.
GGAGGTCACAGAATGAAAACACAAGGCCTACCAACCGTAGCAGCTGGTTCGAGCTTCGGTTTTCAGTGCATCAATGGTATCGAAAGCACCTGAGGTGCTTGTTAAAATTCAGACCCTCAGACCCCTTCTGAACCAGAATACCTGTGGGCAGGGCCCAAGAATGTGCATTTTAAGCTTTCCAGGCTATTCTTCTTTACCTTAAATTGTGAGAATCTCTGCTGTTGAAGTAACTTGGAAGAGAAAGCACCTGCAGGAAAAAGAAATTGGGACCAGACGGCTAGAGGGAAAACCAGGAGGCTCTGGGGGCCTGGGAGCAAAGAGAAGAACGTTTCAAGAAGGAAGGGGTGACTGACCATGTCCAGTGTTGCTGAGAGACATCAGTGCTATCCCACCAGTATTGTCTGGTATCAGTCCCACTCGGACTGCATCCAAGACAGATGTCAGAACAACTGTGGGACTCCATGCCCTAACAGAACACAGAATCCACAGACGGACATGGTCTGAGAAATGAGACAAGAATCAAGACCAGAAGACTGTGTGAAGTGGTAGCAAAAGATCAGTGTAGAGAAGACTTCAGGATTCCAGAGGAAAGGTGTATGGAAACCACAAGGCCGGCAGCCAGGTCCCATCCAGGGCAGGAGGTCAAAGTGCGTACCTAGAGTCAGCCCCAGAGGGCATCAGGGGTGGGCTGTCATGGAAGGTCATGGAGGGTCACCAAACCCCAGCATTTCTGAGAGGCTTTATGCCCATTGGTGCTGCCCACCAAGGATGAGGAACAAATAGGGGAATCTTAGCCCTTCAGCTGTTTGCTGTGGGCTTTGACCTGGAGCAAATTGGGGCAGGAAAACTCCACCCCAACCCCTGCACCAGGGCAGCATTTCCTCAATAGAGTGTATTCTTTACATTCAAGTTAATGCACTTCCACTGAGTCCCTTACTCTGTGTCTTCTCTGGGTTGAGTGCTGGAGGGTGCGGAATAGGGGGACCACGTCCCAGCCCCCATTGAGACCACAGCCCTAGTAGAGGAGGCAGATGTGAAAATGACTGATGAGAACCCCACATCCTCGCTGCTGTAATATAAAGACAACGTGCTGTGCATGAACAGGTGTTCAACCATGGGGAGCAAAGAAGGTATCATTTGACCTTGCCTTTGGACGATAGATTGGATTTTGATAGGTGGAGAGGGAAGTCCCAGCTGAGAGCACAGTTTGTGTAAAGGCAGAGAGGGACAGGAGAGCCTGATGTTCTCAAGGTACTGGACGGTTCCTGAGGGCTATCTCTCACTGCTGACCTGCCACCCTTGCTCATACCACTTCCCCATACCTACTTCTTTCTAGCATTGTTTACTCTTTGCCTTCTCTCTCTTGAAAAGGCTCCCCTCTCTTTATTGCAGTTACTCCTTTCCCCCCCACATGCCATTATTTCCCCCAAATTCTCCAATAAATGAACATAAGAATGAGCAAATACTACATGTCAGGTGCTGAGGCATCTGCTTGGAAAGACAAAGGAGAACAAGACCTCTTCCTTCCCCCAAAGATCTTGCAGCTCAGTTCATTCCAGCAACGTTTCCCTTAACACAGAAGTTTGGCATTGTTTGGGCAAAGATCTCAGTTTGTAGTGATACCACAGAATTAGACTCTGCCATGCGTTGGCCTGTATTTCTGGCTGTTTATCTCCAATCTGAATTAGAAAGGACTGAAGTCAAGGTGTTTTCTCAATCAAGTGCAAGAGTTTGTACTTCCTTCTAGCTCAGCAAAACCCTTGAGGAAGTTTGGGGTTATTGTTTTTGAAACCTTGAAAGCTGGGCAGGCAATTGCATTACTCCTACTTCTATTGGTGGGTGTACGCTGCTGAGCTCAAAGGAAGCTTTTGTTGCTGGGACTTGTGTTGTTCTAATTCTTTTCAGGCATCTCAGGGATGAAAGAATTGAATACTGCAGATTTTTAAAAAACAGCTCGAAACTATTCCATTCCAGGCAAAGTCTCTGCACCCTCCTAGCAATTTCCACATGAGGTCTTTATGTTTTCCAATTCGCCCTCGCCGCTGCTTTCAGGCGATAGAGAGGGTGTCATTTCATTTTTCTCTTTGCCTCCCTTTCCTGTTTTTCCTCTCTCTCTAAGGAAGAGTCCGTTTTCATTTTCTTTTGTGTGTGCATCTGCTCTGCATTTGAGGAAGGAGGGTCTTGGTGAGCTGTCACCTTTCTTTTTTTTTTTTTTTTTTTAAAGATTTTATTTTTAGTATTTATTTGACAGAGAGACACAGCGAGAGAGGGGACACAAGCAGGGGGAGTGGGAGAGGGAGAAGCAGGCTCCCCGCAGAGCAGGGAGCCCGATGTGGGACTCGATCCTAGGACCCTGGGATCATGACCTGAGCCGAAGGCAGTCGCTTAACCAACTGAGCCACCCAGGCGCCCGAGCTGTCACCCTTCTGTGAACAGAGCTCATACTTGGAGTGTGGCTCTGTTGTTCATCTTAGAAATAAAGCAACAGGCTGGGTGGTCTAGTCAGTTGCACTTGGCTCTCAATAATTAGAACCCTGTGGATGAAATATTAACAGAGTGAAGAGAAGGAGCCTATTCTCTCTAACTTGAAACTGAGTTTCCATTTCGGCCTCCGTGGTACCAAAATAAAACTGGAAAAAAAAAAAAAAAAAAAGCCCCAAACCATTCTTATTAAGGAAAACTCACTATCTACCCCACCCTTCTTCCCATGGTGCTTCTGTTCATAGGGGGTGGTTGATTGTGTCCCCTGGGAAGTGGATTTGGGGAGAAGTCTCTACAGATGATTCCCTACTCCATGGGGATACAGCAAAGAAAGGCAGGAACCCCAGTCTTGAACGCAACTTGGTAAGGAGGCAGCCTCGTTTAGGATCTCAGACTGTAATGACAAAGGGGGGAGGAGGCTCTGGATAAATTTGTTGAATCTCCATGGTTTCACTCTTCTGAAGGTTTAGGTTTCTCTTTCTTTTTCTTTCTTTCTTTCTTTCTTTCTTTCTTTCTTCTTTCTTTCTTTCTTTCTTTCTTTCTTTCTTTCTTTCTTTCTTCTTTCTTCTTTCTTTATGTTGGAGGGAGAAGTAATAGCTATACTCTTTATCCTGTGACTTTGAAAAGAGTTGCTTCAATGTGAAAAGCATCTCATCATTTGTCATGTTATGGTCAGCCGGGCCTGTCCTCCCTTCTTTTTTTTTTTTAAAGATTTTATTTATTTATTTGAGAGAGAGAGAATGAGAGAGAGAGCATGAGGCGGGGAGGGTCAGAGGGAGAAGCAGACTCCCTGGCGAGCAGGGAGCCCGATGCAGGACTCGATCCTGGGACTCCAGGATCATGACCTGAGCCGAAGGCAGTTGCTTAACCAACTGAGCCACCCAGGCGCCCTGTCCTCCCTTCTTAACTTCCTTGTAGTTGTACTAATGGCAGCAATCGAGATTATTTTATAGTCATGATGATATCCTCCGTAGCAGCCCAGGATAGGGCCGCAAACTTTTCGGAGCAGGTAGAAAGATGAAACCTAATAGCATTTTCCAGCCTTAAACATCATTACCCACTTGCACAGCAAAAATAGAGATGTTTCACAGGGCACTGAATTTAGTTTTTCCTCACAGGGGAAAGGTCAGAAAAGAGGAGCAAAATTAATTTGGAAAGAGACTGACTATAAATGAATTGAATTAAACAGAGTCAAAGGACTCATCATCCTGGAAAAGTTGAATAAAAATTTTAAAAGAGGACCTTTCCTGTGTTATGTTTTCATTCACAAAATGGCACTGGACTTTTTCTCCTCTCACCTTCCCCACTTCTGCCCTCAACTTCCATATAAATACACTCAACAACACTTCAGGCTTTTCTTTGTGACCTAATATGTTCAGACACCATTGCTTGTTTGTTTCAGTTTTCTTTTAGGTTTCACTATTGAACACATGCAGGCTGGCTCCAATCATCTGCCCAACAGAGATCTCCCCAAATGTGGGCCTAGAAGACAATGATAGAACACTCAAAAGGTCAAATGTGATTAATGCTTTTCTCCATCTGGTGATGTATCTGTTTTTTTTTTTTTTCCTTCTTGCTGTCTCTCCATAGGAGTGCTGCTAAAAAACAAGTGATTAAGTACACTAAACTGTCCAACTCAAGGGAATCCCAGCATATCAAAGAGGCTAATAACTTCTTGGCAAGTTCCCATGTGTGAGCAAAATAAACAATTTTATCAGCACTGGTGGTTCAAGGTGGAAAAAAAATATCAGCAACTTTAGAAAAGTCTGGTCTATTGGGATACTCTGCAAAGCATGTATAGCTCTGGCACCAAGGATTCTAGAAACTCAGTGACACTGACTGTCAGACTATGTCTGTCTTTATGCCAGTACCATACTGTTTTAATTGTTGTAGCTTTGGAATATATTTTGAAGAAGGAATTGTGATGCCTCCAGCTTTGTTCTCCTTTCTCAAGATTGTTTTGGCATTTGGAGTGCTTTGTGGTGCTATATGAATTTTAGGATTGTTTTTTCTATTTCTGTAGAAAATGCCACTGAGATTTTGACAGGGATTGCATTAAATTCATAGATTGCTTTGAGTAGCATGGACAATTTTAAAATATTAATTCTTCCAATCAATGAACACAAGATATCCTTCCATTTCTTTGTGTCTTTTTAAATTTCTTTCATCAGTGTTTTGTCATTTTCATCATACAAGTCTTTTTATCTTCTTCTTCTTCTTTTTTATTTAAGTCTTTTTATCTTCTTGGCTAAGTTTACTCCTAAGTGTTTTATTCTTTTTGATGCTATTATAGATGGGATTGTTTTCCTAATTTCCTTTTCAAATAGTTCATCATTAATATATAGAAATGCGGATTTTTGTATGTTGATTTTGTATCCTGCAAACTTACTGAATTTGTTGATTAGTTCTAACATTTTTTGGTGGAGTCTTAAGGGTTTTCTATATATAAGATCATATAATCTGCAGAGACACTTTTCCTTCTTCCTTTCCTATTTGGATGCCTTTTCTTTCTTTTTAGTTGTTCTGGCTAGGACTTCCAGTACTATGTAGAATGGAAGTGGCCATAGTACGAGAGGGCATACTTTCCTTGTTCCTGAGCTTAGTGGAGAAATCTCAGCTTTTCACTATTGGATATATTAGCTGTGGACCTGTCATATATGGTTTTATTATGTTGAAGTGATTTCCTTCTATTCCTACTTTACTGAGAGTTTTTATCATGGAAGTTTGTTAAATTTAATCGAGTGCTTTTTCCACATCTATTGAGATGATCATGTGATTTTTATCCTTCATTCTTTTAATGTGGTTTATCACATTGATGCTCATATTTTGAGCCATCTTTGCATCCTTGGAATAAATTCCACTTGGTCATGGTGTATATGATCCTTTTAACATGCTGTTGAATTCAGTTTGCTAGTATTAACAAAGGAATTTTTTTTTAAAGATTTTTATTTATTTATTTGACAGAGAGAGATAGTGAGAGCAGTAACACAAGCAGGGCGAGTGGGAGAGGGAGAAGCAGGCTTCCCGCCGAGGGGGGAGGCTGACGCAGGGCTCGATCCCAGGACTCTGGGATCATGACCTGAGCTGAAGGCAGTCGCTTAACTGACTGAGCCACCCCGGTGCCCCAACAAAGGAATTTTATTTTATTTTTTTATTTTTTTTTAAAGATTTTATTTATTTGTCAGAGGGAGAGACAGCACAAGCAGGGAGAGCAGCAGGCAGAGGGAGAAGCAGGCTCCCTGCTGAGCAGGGAGCCCAATGTGGGACTTGATCCCAGGACCCTGGGATCATGACCTGAGCTGAAGGCAGTCGCTTAACTGACTGAGCCACCCTGGTGCCCCAACAAAGGAATTTTATTTTATTTTTTTATTTTTTTTTAAAGATTTTATTTATTTATTTGTCAGAGGGAGAGACAGAGCACAAGCAGGGAGACCAGCAGGCAGAGGGAGAAGCAGGCTCCCTGCTGAGCAGGGAGCCAATGTGGGACTCGATCCCAGGACCCTGGGATCATGACCTGAGCTGAAGGCAGCAGCTTAACCAACTGAGCCACCCAGGCATCCCTCAACAAAGGAATTTTAAACAAAGTGTTTAATTTAAAAAATATACAATGTTTATAAAAATTAAAAAGATTAACAATGAGGGATGCCTGGATGGCTCAGTTGGTTGAGCATCCAACTCTTGGTTTCAGCTCAGGTCATCATCTCAGGGTCATGGGATCCAGCCCCGTGTCATCTGGTTCAGCAGTCAGTAGGGAATCTGCTGGAGAATCTCCCTCTCCCTCTCCCTTTGCCCCTCCCCCCACTCAAGCATGCACATGCATTCTCTCTCTCTCAAATAAATAAATAAATCTTTAAAAAAAAGAGATTGGGGTGCCTGGGTGGCTCAATTGGTTAAGTGTCTGCCTTCGGCTCAGGTCATGATCCCAGGGTCTTGGGATCAAGCCCCGCTGGCTCAGTTGGTTAAGTGTCTGCCTTTGGCTCAGGTCATGATCCAGGGTCCTGAGATCAAGCCCCGCATGGGGCTCCCTGCTCAGCGGGGAGCCTGTTTCTTCCTCTCCCTCTGCCTCTCTCCCCAACTCATGTGCTCACTCTCCTCTTTCTCTCTTTCTGTCTCTTTCAGATAAATAATAAATCTTTTAAAAAATAAAAAATAAAAATAAAAAAAGATGAACAATGGAACTGAAGTCTCTCTCTTATCTCTGACCCACAGAGTCTCCGAGGGTCAGGGATAAGAGGGCTAAGAAAGCTGAAAGAAACAGATGAGGATTGTGGTTCTTTGTTTTTTTTTAATTTTATTTTTGTTTTTTTCTTTTTTTTAATTTAATTTTATTATGTTATGTTAATCACCATACAATACATCATTAGTTTTTGATGTAGTGATCCACAATTCATTGTTTTCATATAACACCCAGTGCTCCATGCAGTACGTGCCCTCCTTAATACCCATCACCGGGCTAACCCATCCCCCCACCCCCTTCCCCTCTAAAACCCTCAGTTTGTTTCTCGAAGTCCATGTTCTCTCATGGTTCATCTCCCCCTCCGATTCCCCCCCTTCATTTTTCCCTTCCTTCTCCTAATGTCTTCTATGCTATTCCCTATGTTCCACAAATAAGTGAAACCATATGATAATTGACTTTCTCTGCTTGCCTTATTTCACCTAACATAATCTCCTCCAGTCCCATCCATGTTGATGGGAAAATTGGGTATTCATCCTTTCTGATGGCTGAGTAATATTCCATTGTATATATGGACCACATCTTCTTTATCCATTCATCTGTTGAAGGGCATCTCAGCTCTTTCCTCAGTTTGGCTATTGTGGACGTTGCTGCTATGAACATTGGGGTGCATGTGGCCCTTCTTTTCACTACATCTGTGTCTTTGGGGTAAATACCCAGTAGTGCAATTGCTGAGTCATAGGGTAGCTCTATTTTTAAATTTTTGAGGAACCTCCACACTGTTTTCCAAAGTGGCTGTGCCACCTTGTATTCCCACCAACAGTGTAAGAGGGTTCCCCTTTCTCCACAACCTCTCCAACATTTGTTGTTTCTTGCCTTGTCAATTTTGGCCATTCTAACTGGTGTAAGGTGGTATCTCAGTGTGGTTTTGATTTGAATTTCCGTGATGGCTAAAGATGATGAACATTTTTTCATGTGTCTGTTAGCCATTTGTATGTCTTCTTTGGAGAAGTGTCTGTTCATGTCGTCTGCCCATTTTTTGACTTGATTGTGGTTCTTACTCATCTATTAATTACCTCCTTGAACTCAGTTGGTCCTGTCCCCCTTTTCATTCTCAGCCTCCCAATCTGATGAGGGTATTAGTTTCTTTTATTTTTACCCTAAAAAGCTAGTTGCTTTTGTAGTTATCAATCAATGAAAAGCAATTCAGGCAACAGATAAAGACAAAACAAGACAAACAAAACCAAAGAGATGTATATGACCCAGAGCAACCCTTCCTGCCACCCAGAGCCTCACCCCCCCACCCCCACCCCACAGTCAACTGCTGCTAGCAGTTTCTTGGATCTCTTTCCCGGACTTTTTTAGTCGTATCCAGGCATATGTACATATTTTCTTTTATGTTTTCTTCCAGTGGAAGAATACAGAGGCCTCTATATAGGAAGAGGCAGAAAATCACAGCACTTAGTATATTGCAGTCTTGGGAAGCCAGACTTACCTGGGTTTACAGCAGGGTTCTGTCACATGCCAGCTGTTCAAACATGGCCACCCCACTTAACCTGTGTATCTCCAGTTCCTTATCTGTAATATTGGGGTGATAAAAGAGCCTTCCTCATAGGGTTTGATGTAAAGACTAAGTAAATTAATAAAAAAAGGGCCAGTTCCAGTCATTCAGTAAGTAATCATTAAATGTGAGTTAGTCTACCCCTCCTTTATTTCTTTGCATCTAATGTATATAGAGCATCTTGTGCCATGAACAGCTTCCCTATCTACCACCATTCTTTATAATGCCCTTATATTATTTGAACCAAAATTTATTTGAACCAAAATTTATATAACCAGTCATCTATTGATGAATATTGAGGTAGTTTCCAGGTTTTTGCTGTTAAAAACACCACGGCAGGGAAATTCTTTGCACATACTACATTTGCACACACATGTGAATGTATTGTAAGGATAATTTTTGAGAAGAGGAATTGCTAGGTTTAAGTGGGTATACTCTTAAAATGTTGATCTGTAATGCCTAATTGACTTCCAATAAGCTATACCAATTTATTCTCCCACCAACATTGTATGAGAGTGTTTCCCCACACCAACAAAAACCTTATGAACTATTAATTTTGTCTCATATATTTACCATTCCAGTATGTGAAAAATAGTATCTCATTACTGTTTTAATTTGTATATCTTTAATTATGATTAAAGTTAAGCATCTTTTCCTATGTTTATAAGCTATTTATACTTCCTTTTATATTAACTGCCTGTTTATGTTCTTGACAATTGAGTGGTTTTTAAAGCTGATTACCATTTAAAAAATTATCTTAAATCAATCCTATTGTATGGAAGTTTCTAGAATTTTGATGCCAAATTAAAAAAAAAAAAAAAAAAAACCTCTTGCATTACCCGTTTTACAGAGGAGGAAACCAAGTCTCAAAGAATTTAAATTACTCACATAATATTAGAGCTAGGTAATGACAGAGCTGGAATTTTAACACCTCCTTGTTTTTCTTTCTTTTCTAATGGGAGCAGCTACACTGCTTTTTAAACAATACCACTTTTCATCTTTGCTTTGCTGATATGTAAGTACAACCATAATTGTCTCCCTACCACACTCTTTGCTTCACTGTAAGGCAACAATTTGCTTCAGTATGTGGAATGTCCTATTGACTTGGCTTTCCCATAAACGTGTAGTGTTGATGAGTAAATAATCCCACTGCAGTCACCACTAAATATTTCCAAGAAAAGCCTTTTCACAGAACACACTGGTTCTTAGAATAGCACCTCCAGCACCTCCCCACTAGTCCCACAAAGTTTATTTTGTTTCAGTGTTTCTTCATCTATCATGTCTTCTTGGAAAATTAATATGCTCACATTGTATTTCGTTTCTTGGTATTCTGAAAATAACATATTAGGGAATAATAGGGTCAATGGAATTGTTTTTATTAAAACGGTATTTATTGGGATGTTAATTTCAGACTGATATGAATCTGTACAGGTCAGGCAAATCTGGAGGGAAAGCACTGAGGAAAGGAGATTTGTATATGGGGCAGGGTGCATAGGGGTGAGAACAAGACAGAATTTCCTTCCCTCAGTATTGGGACTAAGCACTTTGCATTCTCATCTGTAAGTAGAAGGAATACTGCTATTACTGGAGTGCTTACCGTGTTCTAGGCACCGTGCTAAGCTTTTCACAGGCATTATCTCATTTAATTCTCACACCCTGTGAGATGAGTATCATTTTGTATATGAGAAAAATTTTGTTCAAGAAGTCTAAAGAGTACCCGAGGTCAAATAATCAATAGTCAGTAGAGCCAAGACTGAAGCCCAGGACTTCTGACAGTAAGCTTCACATGCGTTTCATTGTGTTATGTTGTCTCCAGATATAAAACATATGGCCTGAAGTTAGGTTATAAGAGAGATAGAAGACAAGACGCTGATCCATGTGTGAACAATTAGAGGTGTCAGAAATGGAATTATTAGCCTCCAGTTTTAGTGAGTTCCTTCGAGAGAGTTGGATAGGACATTCATGCATCAGATAATGCCCTAGATCACTATTTTTCAAAATTGTTCCGTAGAACACTGATTCTTCAGGTTAAGGGGTCATTTTTTAAAAATAGGTTCTATGATCAAATAATTTTGGAAAATGTTGATTTTATTAAAGTTAAACAGGTTTATTTGCTGCAGTACTTCTCAGGGTAATGTGCATTTTAACACTCCAAGACACATGATGGAGTGTTCTGTGTTTCCCAGTCTAACTTAACTTGCAATTCCCTTTTTAAAGGTCTCATGTGCCATGGAACACACTTTGGGAAATCTTGACTAATTGGAATCTCAAGTCCCTTTTTAATTCCAAATATATATATGATTTCATGATTCTGTTAGTGGCCATGAAGACCCAAGGGAAGGCTGCTATGTGTATGCATCCTTATCCTCTGTTCTTAGTTTAATTAATCTTTAAGTGTTGTACTGTATAAGTTCTTCCCTGAGCTCAAGGTGATATTTTCTGTAAAATTTTTTGGGCAGGATTATGGGTAGTTCAAACATTAGCTAGAAGATTGAAATGGATCATAGGTTCCCAAATCTAACTGCACATCAGATTCAACTAAGGTATTTGTTATAAATGTAAATTTCTGGACCTAATTCCCAGAAATTTTGGTTCTATATTTTGGGGGAAGGCTCTAGAAACTATTTTTAACAAGTGCTCCAATTGGTCTGAAGTATGCATTTGGTCCATGGTGAACATTTGGAAAGAGCCTAAGATAAAGAGTGAAGAGAGGCTGTGGGGATGCTACAGAGAAGTTATCAAGCTTGTCCGTGTACCAGTTTCAAGAGTTCTACCCAAAACCTTGGAAACCAAAGGAGTGGGGCTTGTGAATGTCTCCTTATGAAACATTCTACAAACGAATCTAATGTTGCTGCATTCTTAGGGACCACTGGTTTAAATGACTTCTAACCAGCAATGATAGCCTTTGATTTTATGAATGTGACATGTCCTTACTACATGAAGAGAAACATGGTGTCCAGGATAAGGCCTGTTATAATCTCAACTTGGTGCCATGTTGATGAGATGAGAACTGGATAGGACGCTGTGCTCAGATATGACCATCACTCTAAGAGGGAGCAGAGACAAACTGGAACAAGGTCAGAGGGGAGGGACTGCCAATATGGATTGGATATATAACATAAGTAAGAAATAAACATTTCTCTCTGGCCATGAAGACGCAAGAGAAGGCTGCTATATCCTTATTCTATGATCTTGGTCTAAGCTGTAGGTGTTCTGTTGTATAAATTCCTTTTTGTCACTGGGACTTTGGAGTTATTTGTTACTGTAACATAACTTAGGCCATCCTGGCTGATACAGCTATAAGTAGAAGAGTCAGAGTTGAACCTAGTCTATTCTACTTCTAAAATCTGTGTTCTTTTTTGTAATACAAGGCCTCCCAGATGGTCAGTATAAGTTCTATAGCAATGAAAAAGAGTATCTCATTAGTTCATTCATGCAAATATTTGATAATCACTTGTGGGAACTACTATAGATGGGATTGATAAGTCAGATAGGTGAATGGTCTCTTCCAACTCTGGTATTCCATGACTGCCTGATTCTGTGACAAGCTATAAGAACCCAAGGGCAAAACTAGTGCGCGCGTGTGTGTGTATGTGTGTGTGTGTATTCTCCCTTTTCTTTCTTTCTAGGCCTAAGACATATCGACTTTATATGGACCTTGCTCAACCCCATCTCAATTGGTCTTTTTAGGAAAACAAGTTCTGCTTCTTTCCCAAACATCTATGAAATTTGGCAACATGTCACAATGACCTATTGGGTTTTATTCCTAATGACTTCCTTGAGGAAAAAAAGCATTTGCATTTTAGCTTTTCCTTTTCTGGCACATAATGCATTTTTACATTTATTTATAATTTGGGGGGTTGCACCTTCCTGTAGATTCTCCAAGGGTAGTGCTATCCCAAAGTACCACTTCTTCATTTGATGTCATAATAGGGATGTGGAATAATTTCTGGCTTGAGACCTCCTCATCACTATCATCACTTCTATGTCATCACTGATGAAGATATCATTTTAGGTGTCACTTTATTGGAGCTAAAATGTGATGAAAACCAATACATATATTCTTATCTTCCCACGTTTTAAATATTCTTATTTCTTATCTTGGTTACTACTCATGTAACTCATTCAACTGCAGAGACACTTCTGAAAGAAGTGAATAGACTGCATTCACTTAGCTTTACATAAACAGAAACCACAAAATTATATCACAAATTATTTTCAGCACCCTCGAAGATGGTTGTCAGTATGTAGGGCATGGAATGCCTGCAAAAAAGACTTCCCCCTAGAACTTTGGGACCAAATCTGAAAATATCACTCTCTAAAACAACAAATATCAATTGGACATGATTGGACATCTTCAAAATAACTTACGATAATGAATGGCATGTAAATTCGTTATTTTTGAGAAAAGGCTACATCCTGCATCTCAGCCATGAAGATCAGTGTCTCTTAATTGAATACAGAAACCAGAAACCAGATTGCCTTTCAATCTAATTAAAGTCATCAGAGATATGTGTGCTCAGGAATGTAGTTATGCAGTTAGACTAAGTATGTTCTATGCACTTGCTAGTGAGATGCTCTGAGAAAAAAAATTACATGTTTAAGTTGCTAAATACCCACCCCTCAAAGCTTCAAAAGGTGCATTACCACATCAAAGGTATTGAAAAGACCTGTGGAAAGAAATACCTCTTTAGTTTTGCTTAACCCAGCATTCTCCAAAGTATTCGCTAATGGAACTTTTTTTTTTTTTTTTTTACAATGCCCATTGAAACAGACCATGGAACTCATTTTGGCAATTACTGAGTTAAGGAAAAAGTAAGCTCTAAATATATCAAGTGTTTTGTGAGTGGGGAAAGAGTAACAGGATTTACATGGAAATTCTTTGTTTTCTACTTGTGTTACCCTGAACACCTTACTGATATTTTGCTCTGAGCCTTGATTTTCTCTTCTATAAAATGGAGATTCAAATGTTGAGTGAAGGTACGCTAGCCCTAGGAAGGCAGGAGAGCTTGGTGATTAAGAGCATAGGTGCTGGAACCACACCACCGGGTTTGAATCATGGCTCCATGGCTACCTATGTGTGTGATGTTGAGCAAGTTATTTCAACATACTTTTCCTCTGTTTTCTCATTTGTAAAATGAAAGGATAATAGTACCTACCAAAAAGGTTTGTTGTGAGCATCAAATGGCCTTGAAGTACTTCCAGTGAGCATTCCACTAAGCATAAGCTATTATTTTAGCTTAACCAATACCTAAGTCAGAATAATTGCTCAATAAACAGTAGTTAAATTGTAATCAGAAGCAAACATGTTAACAGTAGGGTTAGAGTCTGTATGAAATTCAGTGGGGAGGCGTGGGGGGGAGCAGGGGGAAAATTGAAAACAGTTATGTTCTATATTTATCCAGTTACCTTGTAAATGGTTGCTTTGATCAGCGTCCACAAAGATTCTCTCCTTAACAGGCAGCCCCTAACACAACAATCTGTCAAAGTTGAAGTATACTGTTACAATTCTTCAGCACTAATTTACCTTCTGGCCAGCTCCCCATTTACCAAATACTTCTCTGTAAGAGTTTCCGAGAAACATTCTTATGTAGGAGAGACACGGGTTAGAATTACTTCCTCTTCAAGATTTCCTTTTTTTTTTTTATTTTTTATTTTTTTTTTATTTTTAAAGATTTTATTTACTTATTTGACAGAGTGAGAGATAGCGAGAGCAGGAACACAAGCAGGGGGAGTGGGAGAGGGAGAAGCAGGCCTCCCGCCAAGCAGGGAGCCCGATGTGGGACTCGATCCCAAGACCCTGGGATCATGACCTGAGCCGAAGGCAGACGCTTAACGACTGAGCCACCCAGGCGCCCCGCTCTTCAAGATTTCTACCTCAGCACTGGTTCCTAAGGTATGTATTATTTGTAGTTGCATATTTCCAAAAGAGATTTACTATGAAGAAACTCATAGTAACAGTACATTCACAAGCGGTGACTTAAATAAATATCAGGAAGAGTTCAAAACTAAAGAGAGATGGGGGAGATAATTGTATCAGGAAAAGGGGAAGATATAATTATTGTAATATGCACTAATTTTAGCTTTGAAGTCATTAAAATCTGAATTCCACTTACTTTTCAAGTTCAGTCACCTCATTCCTTGTTTTAATCACCAATCTCACACCTTTATAAGAGTTAGAATTATACTGGCCATTCATTCAAATCTTCTTTAATGGTTAGCATCCGTAGTTCTCTAAAGCCCAGTGCTTGTCTTTAAAGATTTATTTATTTGTTTGAGAGAGGCCGAGGGAATGGGAGAGGGAAAGAGGGAATCCCAAGCAGACGCCCCCCACTGAGCACAGAGCCCAGGGTGGGGCTCAATCTCATGACCCTGAGATCAGACCTGAGCCCAAACCAAATCAAGAGTCCAATGCTTAACTGACTGCGACACTGAGGTGCCCTCCAGTGTTGTCTTTAAATCCTCAATTCCTGGTGGCAGTTTTTTTTAAAGTAATTATTATGCATTTTATGGTACAAACACACACACACACAATTTCCCCCTTCTGTATATGTCATTGGAGCAGATCTCCTCTTTCTTAGATCAATGTGCCTGATTACTGTTATTCTTGGATCTTCTCAACTTTCCTTAACCCACTATAAAATCATTATCATCCCCTCCTATTCCACTGAAGCAATGGAAACACCTCTGGCAAGGAAAGCAACAGTTTCCAACTTTCCAAGCCCAATGGACTGACTTCATCCTACTTGCCTGCAAAGCAGCATTTGACATAGTTGACCACTCTGTCCTCTCCTGTCTTGGCTTCTGCATAAATACTTTCTTGGTTTTCCTTCATACTTCATTAACAGCTTCTCAGTCTCCTATGCGGTTTCCTTCTTCTCTCCTAGACCTCTAAATATTTGGATTCCTCAGCATTCTGTTCTAGGATGATGGTTCCCCATCTAAGAGTAAAACCCGAAGTACTAATTCTGGCCTACAAGACCCTACATGATTTGTACCCCCACTCCCTTTCTGACCAGGTGGCCCATTTCTGTCCTCCCCTTTACATCAGTACTCTTTGAAATATTAATTACCACTTATTTTCTCCACTTTTTTTCTTCCCATTTTCTTTTGAACTCACGATAATCATGTTTACATCCAAACCACACTACTCCACTGAACAGCTGTTGTCAAGGTTACGAGTGACTTCCTAGCAGCCAAATATAAAGATCAGTGTTCAATCCTCCCCTTACGTGATCTGTCCACAATATTTGGAAAGTTGATTGCCCTCTCCTTTGTAAAATACTAACTCATCTGATTCTAGGACACCACTATTTCTCATTTTTTCTTTTAACTTACTGATCTCTTTTGCTCTTTGCTTAGATCTTTCCCATCCTGCTGCCAACTAAACAGAAAGGTCCTAAGGATTAGTCTTGGATCTATATTTTTCTCTATTTATACTCATTTCCTAGGTGATCCAATCCAATCCTGTCCTGTGGCTATAAATACCATCTATATACTGATGACTCCCTGGTTTTTATCTCCTGCCCAGAATTCTTACCTGAACTACAGATCTGTATGCATAACTGCCAACTGTACATCTGCACTAATAGGCATTTCAAACTTAACACATGCAATACTACTGATACCCCAGCCTAAAACTTGCTCTACCTATAGTCTTTACCATTTCAGTAAATGGCAATATTATTGTTGTTCAGTTGTCTAAACCAAATGCTTTGGAATCCGCTTTGCCTCCTTTTTTACTCGAGTAAATCCTGCCAGTTTTACCTTTAAAAAATAGGTAAAAATCAAAATCTAAACAAAAACAGAACCCAGCTCCTTCTTACCATGCCTTTTCCATTGCTTTCACTTTTGTGCCAACCATTATGATCTCTTGCTTAGATGGCTTCAAGAGTCTCTTAGCCAGTCTGCTAGCTTCTATCTACTCTTGCCTCTCTACAGACTATTCTCTCCACAGCAGAGTGATTCTGTCAAAACATGTCAGGCCATGTCACTTCTCTGCTAAAAATCATCCATTGGAGCTCATACCATTCAGAGAAAAAGCCAAAGTCCTTACACTAGCTTTTAAAGCTCTCCATAATCCAATACTTAGTTTCTCCGACCTCATCTTCTACCCCTCTCCCTCCTGCTCACTTTCCCCAAGTCACTCTTGCCTTCTTGCTATTCTTTGACTATGAACATTGTTAGTCATGCTCCTGCCTTAGGATTTTTTCACTTGCTATTCCCTCTGCCTGGAATATTCTTTTCCCAGATAGCCACATTTCCTACTCCATTTTGTTCCATTCTCTGTTCAAATATCACCTTCTAAGAAAGACTACCCCAGGCCATTTTATTGTAAAGCATGCAGCCACTCTCTAACCCCATTATGCTGACTCATTTTTCTTCATAGTGCTTATCACCGACTGAAAAATTATGTATTTGTTTGTTATATCTAAACTAAAATATAAGTTTATGAAAACAGGTCCACCACTGTTCTGCTCACCGATATATCCCCAGTACCTAAAATTCTACCTGGCATATAGTAGGTGCTCAATAACTATTAGGTCAATGAGTGAAATGAGCTTTCTTTTTACTCTACAGATTCAAATACTTTCAGTGATACTTCAAATGCAATAATTCATTTCATTTCATTCATTCACTTATTCATTCATTCTAGTATTTGTTGAGCCAGATACTGGGGCTACAATGATGAAAAATAAAGTGATTCAAGCTTTCATGGAGTTTGATCAGTTTCCTACTTTCTTTTTCCCAGTTTTACACCCCTGTCACCCCTACTATTGAAATGTATTCCTTCTGTGTTTTGTATCTTAATAAAATGTTATTATTCACTATATAGTCAGCCAAGGTAAAAACTGAGGAGTAGTTTTGACTCTTCTTTTTTTTTCCTATACCCCCAAACCCAATCACTTTACCATGTTTAGTTAATTCTACCTAAGTATCTTTAAGATTTATCATTTCTGTTCCATTTTTACAGTCAAATAATTTTCACTTCCTCCAGCCTCACCACTATTACCTTCTTAGGTCCTCATCATCTTTAACGTAAAAACTAATTCAATGAATTTTCCTGCCTTCTCACTTGCTCCCTTCCCCTCCAATCTATTTTCTACATTGTAGCCAGAGTGATCTTTCTGAAGTGCAAATATGACCACATCACTCCTCTGCTTAAAATATTTGATGGAGGATGCCTGGGTGTCTCAGTTGGTGAAGCCTGTGCCTTTGGCTCAGGTCATGATCCCAGGGTCCTGGGATCATGTCCTGCATGGGGCTCCTTGCTCAACGGGGAACCTGCTTCTTCCCCTGCTTGTGTTTATGCTCTCTCTTTCTGACAAATACATAAAATCTTTTTTTAAAAAAATCCTTTGATGGCTCTCCATTGGCCACAGGACAAAATTCAAATACCTTAATATGGTCTTTTAGACCTTAAATGATCAAGTCTCCACTGACCTCTCCATCTTTATGTTCTGTTGTTCCTTTTTTTTTTCCTTAGGGGGTGATACAGAGGAAGAGATTGAGAGAATCTTAAACAAACTCCATGCCCAGCGCCAGCATGGAGCCCATCATGGGGCTCAAAGCAGAGCTGAACATGGCAGGGCTGAACACGAGGCTCCATCTCACAATCCTGAGATCATGACCTGAGCCAAAATCAAGAGTCAGATACTTAACCGACTGAGCCACCGAGGAGCCCCTATTCTGTTGTTCTTTAGGCCCAGCTCACATATGACTTTCTTCAAGATCTTTCCCAGACCTCCTTGTGCTCCTGTAAATACTCCATTTAGACCACCAGTATAACATGATCATACTGCATTAGAGAGAATAGTATGTCCAGGAGATAAGCTGGCTTTTCACTGGAGTGTTAGCTCTAGATACTTACTAGGTGGTTTCAAATATCTCCCCTGCTGAAATTGCTGCCATCCTTCCCTGAACTCCTACTATGTTTCATCTATCTCTTGCCTTAGTTCTTTTACTTTTATTACAGTTAGTTCTGCATTGCTGTCACCACTACTACACCACTACTAGGTGATAGCTCCGGGAAGGCAGGACTCTTGCCTTAGTCCACTCTCCAACCTATGCACCACTGGGCCTGTTAGCTTGCACTCAGTTGCAAGGCACTCAATCAATGCTTGTTGAATGAATGAATTTTATATATAGACATTTTTACTTATATTGCATTTCTATCACACCCTTTCCCTTTGATGATATGGTTTCATCATTTAAAAGATGCTACTATAATATTTAAGCCTATCAGCTTTTCTGCTAAAGAGCTGCTTAGTACTCCCTACTTTTCTAAATTTGGTAACAAAATTATGAAAAAAGCATTTAGTAAGTTTCTGTGATCCAGAGTCTTTTATTATGTGAGGGATGTTTAAACTAAAGCAATATATGTTTGATCCCTAATTCACTGTTTCTCTTTATCAAAACTCATCCTTTATGACTGATTTCACTACTGGTTGAACTAGCTTTGCAGTTGGTTGACCTTAGTTAAGGGTGACAAAAATGGTACTATTATCAAGCATTTAGGTAAAAAATAAATGAAAAATAAGCTAATACTTTGAATTGATATTTTAAGATTTGAAGATATTTATTTGCTTTTCAATGGAATTGTTTTTGGTAAAATCAGTACCAAAATAATTTGATTTTTTAAAATTGTCTAATATGAAGAGATGTGTTGAAGTCATATAGAAACAATTAAATGCAGTTTCTCCTGGTGAAACTCTTAGTTCAATGATGTGCATCAATTCTGAATATCTGTCCAACAATTCTTAGACACAAATTATGGTGTTATTTTGCTCCTTATATTTGGCTCTGTTTGTAACTCAACAAGTGTCTTGGGTAAGTCCCATGAGTCATAGAAGCTGAGTGAGTTGAATCAGAAATACTGGATATGGATGATCATTATAAAATGCACACTTTGACCTCTTAAATTATGCCAAGTGACAAGGCTCTTTTTGACACATTGAAATGATCTGGTCTTTTCAATATTTAATTTATTACTAATGAGGGACTGCAATTGCTATGAATTAAGTAGGCTGCATTTATCATAAGATCTGGCACATTTCTGCTTCCATTTTAAAAAGAATATCTGAAAGAAAAAATGGAGAAAATTAGATGCATGAAAATGCATTGTCTAATCAAGAACCGTGATCATTACCAGCTGTCAAAGGATATCTTAAAATATTTAATGAGCTAAATTAAGCTATAAAGACATGTCATACCTTTTTATAGAAATTTACCTGGATTTGACCCTTTGATCTCACTCCAGAGCAGCATGAACCAAGGAAACAAGGGAGGAGCAGAACATAATGGAAGAAAGAGCATCAATTCACCAGGCAAGATACTCAGCTTGACCACTTATTTGCTGCCCGACTTTGGGTCACTCTCTTACTCTAAATTTCCATTTCCCCACCTGTAAAATGAGATGATTGGACTAGATTGAGAGTTTCTGATTGTCTCATAATCCGTCCATATTTCATGTCCATAAAATTTATTTCAAGTTCAGTTTAATCCAACAATCTTGAGGGACAGTTACAGCAGCATATTGTAATATAGTAAAGTATAATATAATATAAACATAGTACAAGGCTTTAGAATCAGAAAGACAAGAATTTGACTCTGGGCTCTCAACTTACTATCTTATAGACCTTAAATGAACCTATTCACCTTTCTAAGCTTTAGTTTCCTATCTGTAAAATGGGGACTATGATACATATTTTCATGATTGCTATAAAAATCAAATGATGTCATGGGTATCTTGAATTATGCTATTTGTTGTCTTAGACAATGTTTGAGAAAATGAAGATGAATCTTACTCTGCTTACCCTTAAAGTAATTATAGGTTGGGAAAAACAGCAAGTAAACAATGAACTTAGATGCAATGCAGTCCGTGAAGAATGCCACAAGGGAATTACAAACCAAGTGGTTTGGGAAACACAAAGACCAAGAGAGCAATTTCAACTTGGAGAATCAGAGAAAGACACATGTATCCCTTCAATGATCATTTACTGAGCTACCTACTTCGTGCTCAGCATGAGGGTAAAGAGATGGATAAAAACAAACGTCTGCATTTCTGTGTTCACAAAACCAGTGAAGTGATTCTTAGTTTTTGCTTCATAAGCTTATCAAAGTAAGGATTCTGTCCTCCAAAATATGAGCACATAATTTTACATTCAAGTTCAGAGGATTCAAGAACCTTTGGAAGTTCATTTTTATATTCCTTGGGTCTAAGGACTCCAGATTAAAAACTCCTGATTTAGCTGGAGGCTTTTATAAAAGAGGTGGTAAAAAAAAAATGTCTACATAAAAGAGGTGGGATTTGAGGCGAGTTCTGAAGAATGGCTAGAATTTCAAGTAGTGTGGAAGAACACTCTTCTTCCTGGTCTTTGAACCTGTCCTCTCCAATCCCATAGCTTATATTGACCACTCACTTCTGCACATTTGTTGGCTTAGGACAAAGTGCCTAATTTCTGCTTTGCTGCCTTTCTTGACACTCATTACCTGTGTGCTCTCTGATGCCTAGATATTGGCCTGACTCCTGAGTCCAAGGTGCTCTTGGAGGATCTCAGGCTTCTGTGCTAGCCTGTCTGCCACCCTCCCTCTAGGCACCTATGCCCCCATACCTGGTCCCTATTTTTCACTGCTGCCAATGTCTTTGTTCTCCCATCCTGCTTCCTATTCTTTCTCTCTGATCCACTGTCAGCAAAAGGCCCAATGGGATATGTGAACATGTAGTGAAGAGGCCATTTGTGGGCAGAAGGTCTTCCTCAGATCCAATGCTTACTCTAAAAAAGCCAGCCTGGCCTATCAGTTCTCCTTCTTCACTACCCCAGTTCTTGTCCTTTGACTTAATGTCTTCTATCTATATATGACTATGTTTCACAGAGTAGATTAGCTGCAGTAACAAATGACTCAAAAATGTCCAGTGGGTTTACCCAATAAAGTGTGTTTCTTGTGCACCTTTCAGTACAATGCAGGTAGACAGAGAGGAGGCTCAGCTCCAAGCATTCTTTCAAGTCTAAGGCCAACCATGTTCCACACATGGCTCTCAAGATTGCTCTAGATGGTGAGAAGAAAAAGATGGTGGTAGTGGTGAGGAGTCTGGAGCGAAGTAATGTACATCATCTTCCACTGGCCAGAACACAGCTACAGGGCCCCATTAACTGCTGCTAGGAGGCTAGGAAAAGCAGTCTAGCTGTGTGCTCACAAGGGAAGTGAAAAGAATTTAATGAACACATCATCTCTGCCACACATGGCCATTATCTAATTTGATCCCCCTAAGAACTCTGGGAGGTACATGACAAGGATTAATATTCTGTTTAGAGATGAGAGAACAGGATCTGAGAGATGAAGTGATTTGCCTAAAGCCATAGAGCTGGTAAATGGCAAAATCTACAGTCAAGCCCAGGCCATCTGCCCCAGTACCCAAACTCTTTCTTTTATACATGACCTGTGGGTCATATAAATATATAATCCCTGAGTGTCAGGGGAAGAATCCTTAGGGAAAATTATACTAAGTGAAATCCAGGTACAATTTACATCAGAAACATTGGAAGGAGCTCATTGAAATGCAGATTCCCTGCAGGTCCCAACATGTACCTACTCCCTGATTTAGCACCTGGAGTTTGAGTCAAGGAATTTGCGGATAATTCTATGCAGGATATAGTTTGAGAACTCTCTGCCTTAGGACTTCACTTGATTTTCATCTATATGCTTAAAAGGAAACAAAGGTCCTTATAGAAAGCTGCCTTTTCACGTGTTTATAATCTGTTCTCTGTTGGAAGACCTCCAAACCTGGCCTTGGTGATGAAAGAGTCAGTTGTATTTTAATGTTTAAAGACACATGGATTTCTTTCTAAAAATAGGCATGTGGGGGTAGGGATGGGAAAGGGTCTATAGCAATATTATCATTCAGATGGAGAAGTGCTTAATAAAACTCTGGCTATCTCTATTGGCAAAGTGACTAAAGACCTGAAGCAAATTCTATGGTAATTCAAGTAAAAATAATCTTACTTTCTCTTGAATTTAGAGCTTTATGTGCAATTCTGAGATAATGCCTTAAATTGAAGATAATTTTAGAATCAATTTAAGGGATAGGTTCTTTCCCCTGTCAAGTTGCCTAAATATTGAATATGGATTTCATTGCACATCTGGCATAAATACTGCATGGTCTATGACATCAGGGGTATACATATTTCATAATAAAGAAACAAATATAGCAATCAGTCATCCAGCTTAATAAGCTTCTGAATTCATACCTTTACATTCCACCCCAAAAATGTGAGAATGCTGATAAGCCTCTTAATTATATTTTATAATATTTCATTTTAATGTAAAAATTATACATATTTCACTTTCATGTAGAAATCACCATTAATTTAAGGAATGTTAAGTAAGCTACCTAAAAGCCTTATAAAGTGTTATTTAGATAGTCAAAATGTTTGCTTTCTCCCTTCAAGGTGGTTTTAGACACTAATTGTATAAACTTCAACTTTAGGCTTAAAATATCCTTCTAGTAACTATAATTTAGTGTGAATTATTTATACTCTTTAGAAGAATCATGCAGAGAGAAATGCTGAATCATAAAATGGTAGCTATTACTTATGGCAGTAGCAATCACTGCCAAATTCCCTTGCATGGTCCTACCTCCTGCCTCGGTAGATATATGGGGGTGGTAGGTACAGTTATGGCCACACAGGGGGTGAGGAGGGCCCATTCCTCACTCCTTCTGAAGGAAGTAGATGATTGGGTATCCTGATGTCCAGAGAGCTGAGGCCAGAGTTTATTTTATTTGCAGCATGAATGCTAAAACCCCAGTTTTCTGCCTGCCTCTAGCTCTCACAGTTGAAGCCTTGGTGTTTCCACCTGGGCTTTAAGAGGCTTATGGTCATGAAGAATGCTGGGGGATAGCCTTCATTATTTCAGAGCCAGCATTTGAGGCTAGCAGTTCTGCATATCCAGCTCCACTCTTGCAAAGGTGTACCTGAATACCTTGATATTTCAGGAAACTTTACATCTGCGTTCCCTTCAGGACTGGGTTATTTTTTTTTAAATTTTTTTATTGTTATGTTAATCCCCATACATTACATCATTAGTTTTAGATATAGTGTTCCATGATTCATTGTTTGTGCATAACACCCAGTGCTCCATGCAGAACGTGCCCTCCTCAATACCCATCACCAGGCTAACCCATCCTCCCAACCCCCTCCCCTCTAGAACCCTCAGTTTGTTTTTCAGAGTCCATTGTCTCTCATGGTTCTTCTCCCCCTCCGATTTCCCCCCCTTCATTCTTCCCCTCCTGCTACATTCTTCTTCTTCTTTTTTTCTTTCTTAACATATATTGCATTATTTGTTTCAGAGGTACAGATCTGAGATTCAACAGTCTTGCACAATTCACAGCGCTTACCAGAACACATACCCTCCCCAGTGTCCATCACCCAGTCACCCCATCCCTCCCACCCCACCCCCCACTCCAGCAACCCTCAGTTTGTTTCCTGAGATTAAGAATTCCTCATATCAGTGAGGTCATATGATACATGTCTTTCTCTGTTTGACTTATTTCGCTCAGCATAATACCCTCCAGTTCCATCCACGTCGTTGCAAATGGCAAGATCTTATTCCTTTTGATGGCTGCATAATATTCCATTATATATATATACCACATCTTCTTTATCCATTCATCTGTTGATGGACATCTTGGCTCTTTCCACAGTTTGGCTATTGTGGACATTGCTGCTATAAACATCGGGGTGCACGTAGCCTTTCGGGTCCCTACTTTTGTATCTTTGGGGTAAATACCCAGTAGTGCAATTACTGGATCATATGGTAGCTCTATTTTCAACTTTTTGAGGAACCTCCATACTGTTTTCCAGAGTGGCTGCACCAGCTTGCATTCCCACCAACAGTGTAGGAGGGTTCCCCTTTCTCCGCATCCCCGCCAACATCTGTCATTTCCTGACTTGTTAATTTTAGCCATTCTGACTGGTGTGAGGTGGTATCTCATTGAGGTTTTGATTTGGATTTCCCTGATGCCAAGCGATATTGAACACTTTTTCATGTGTCTGTTGGCCGTTTGGATGTCTTCTTTGGAAAAATGTCTGTTCATGTCTTCTGCCCATTTCTTGATTGGATTCTTTGTTCTTTTGGTGTTGAGTTTGATGAGTTCTTTATAGATTTTGGATACTAGCCCTTTATCTGATATGTCATTTGCAAATATCTTCTCCCATTCTGTCAGTTGTCTTTTGGTTTTGTTGACTGTTTCCTTTGCTTTGCAAAAGCTTTTTATCTTGATGAAGTCCCAATAGTTCATTTTTGCCCTTGCTTCCCTTGCCTTTGGCGATGTTTCTAGGAAGAAGTTGCTGCGGCTGAGGTCGAAGAGGTTGCTGCCTGTGTTCTCCTTTAGGATTTTGATGGACTCCTGTCTCACATTGAGGTCTTTCAACCATTTGGAGTCTATTTTTGTGTGTGGTGTAAGGAAATGGTCCAGTTTCATTCTTCTGCATGTGGCTGTCCAATTTTCCCAACACCATTTGTTGAAGAGACTGTCTTTTTTCCACTGGACATTCTTTCCTGCTTTGTCAAAGATTAGTTGACCATAGAGTTGAGGGTCCATTTCCGGGCTCTCTATTCTGTTCCATTGATCTATGTGTCTGTTTTTGTGCCAGTACCATACTGTCTTGATGATGACAGCTTTGTAGTAGAGCTGGAAGTCTGGAATTGTGATGCCGCCAGCTTTGCTTTTCTTTTTCAACGTTCCTCTGGCTATGCGGGGTCTTTTCTGGTTCCATACAAATTTTAGGATTATTTGTTCCATTTCTTTGAAGAAAGTAGATGGTATTTTGATGGGGATTGCATTGAATGTGTAGGTTGCTCTAGGTAGGATTGACATCTTCACAATATTTGTTCTTCCAATCCATGAGCATGGAACGTTTTTCCATTTCTTTGTGTCTTCCTCAATTTCTTTCATGAGTATTTTATAGTTTTCTGAGTACAGATCCTTTGCCTCTTTGGTTAGATTTATTCCTAGGTATCTGATGGTTTTGGGTGCAATTGTAAATGGGATCGACTCCTTAATTTCTCTTTCTTCTGACTTGTTGTTGGTGTATAGGAATGCCACTGACTTCTGTGCATTGATTTTACATCCTGCCACTTTACTGAATTCCTGTATGAGTTCTAGCAGTTTTGGGGTGGAGTCTTTGGGATTTTCCACATAAATTATCATATCATCTGCAAACAGTGAGAGTTTGACTTCTTCTTTGCCAATTTGGACACCTTTGATTTCTTTTTGTTGTCTGATTGCTGTGGCTAGGACTTCCAATACTATGTTGAATAGCAGTGGTGATAGTGGACATCCCTGCCGCGTTCCTGACCTTAGGGGGAAAGCTCTCAGTTTTTCCCCATTGAGAATGATATTCGCTGTAGGTTTTTCATAGATGGCTTTTATGATATTGAGGTATGTCCCCTCTATCCCTATACTCTGAAGAGTTTTGATCAAGAAAGGATGCTGTACTTTGTCAAATGCTTTTTCTGCATCTATTGAGAGGATCATATCATTCTTGTTCTTTCTTTTGTTAATGTATTGTATCACGTTGATTGATTTGCGGATGTTGAACCAACCTTGCAGCCCAGGGATAAATCCGACTTGGTCGTGGTGAATAATCCTTTTAATGTACTGTTGTATCCTATTGGCTAGTATTTTGGTGAGAATTTTTGCATCCATGTTCATCAGGGATATTGGTCTGTAATTCTCCTTTTTGATGGGGTCTTTGTCTGGTTTTGGGATCAAGGTAATGCTGGCCTCATAAAATGAGTTTGGAAGTTTTCCTTCCATTTCTATTTTTTGGAACAGTTTCAGAAGGATAGGTATTAATTCTTCTTGAAATGTTTGGTAGAATTCCCCTGGGAAGCCATCTGGCCCTGGGCTTTTGTGTTTTGGGAGATTTTTGATGACTGCTTCTATTTCCTTAGTGGTTATAGGTCTGTTCAGGTTTTCTATTTCTTCCTGGTTCAGTTTTGGTAGTTGATACATCTCTAGGAATGCATCCATTACTTCCAGGTTATCTAATTTGCTGGCATAGAGTTGCTCATAATATGTTCTTATAATTGTTTGTATTTCTTTGGTGTTGGTTGTGATTTCTCCTCTTTCATTCATGATTTTGTTGATTTGGGTCATTTCTCTTTTCTTTTTGATAAGTCTGGCCAGGGGCTTATCAATCTTGTTAATTCTTTCAAAGAACCAGCTCCTAGTTTCGTTGATCTGTTCTACTGTTCTTGTGGTTTCTATTTCATTGATTTCTGCTCTGATCTTTATTATTTCTCTTCTCCTGCTGGGTTTAGGCTTTATTTGCTGTTCTTTCTCCAGCTCCTTTAGGTGTAGGGTTAGGTTGTGTATTTGAGACCTTTCTTGTTTCTTGAGAAAGGCTTGTATTGCTATATACTTTCCTCTTAAGACTGCCTTTGCTGTATCCCAAAGATTTTGAATAGTTGTGTTTTCATTTTCATTGGTTTCCATGAATTTTTTTAATTCTTCTTTAATTTCCTGGTTGACCCATTCATTCTTTAGTAGGATGCTCTTTAGCCTCCATGTATTTGAGTTCTTTCCGACTTTCCTCTTGTGATTGAGTTCTAGTTTCAAAGCATTGTGGTCTGAAAATATGCAGGGGATGATCCCAATCTTCTGGTACTGGTTGAGACCTGATTTATGACCTAGGATGTGATCTATTCTGGAGAATGTTCCATGGGCACTAGAGAAGAATGTGTATTCCGTTGCTTTGGGATGGAATGTTCTGAATGTGTCTGTGAAGTCCATTTGGTCCAGTGTGTCATTTAAAGTCTTTATTTCCTTGTTGATCTTTTGCTTAGACGATCTGTCCATTTCAGTGAGGGGGGTGTTAAAGTCCCCCACTATTATTGTATTGTTGTCGATGTGTTTCTTTGCTTTTAGGACTGGTTTATTTTAATCTTACATGAAGTTGGAGGGGGCACTATTTGGGAACTCTGCTGTAGTATATATACCACATGTAATGGCCAAGAGCAGTTGTTTTAGAATTAGATAGGCTTGGGTTCAAATCACGACTCTGTCACTTACTAGCAGGGTGACCTTGTAGCTAATCTTTCTGAGCCTCAGTTTCTCCATGTAAATGTAGAAAATGATAAAATCATAATATCTACTTCATAAGGCTATTGCTGCGATTTAAAAAAAATCCATCCATCCATCCATCACATATATGTTTAACATAGTACTTGACACTTGGCACACCATAAACACTTAAAAATGGCCTTTGAAGTCAGGAAAATGGATAAGATTCCACAGGTCAAGTGTGTAACGTGAGATGAGAAGAGGGTCTAGGACAGTGACGTGAGGAACACTGAGTCTGAATCTGAATCTCGGGGCCATCACTCACTAGCTCTGGGACCTCTGGCAAGAGGCCGTGTTGGATATGAACTGCAAGGTATTTATTAGCTTTAGCATGAGGGATGATGTTGATGACTTTGGTGGGAACTTTTTCAGTGGAGTGGCAGGGACAGAAAATAGTGAATGGGCGGTGAGGGAGTGCAAACAAGTATAACAGCAACCACTACCAACCACCACCACCTCGAATGTGGTGTTGCTATGAGCCAGGCTCAATCAAGCACTCCTCAGAGATGATCTCATTTACACGATTACTATCTCCATCTTACAGATAAGAAAGGTGAGGCTCAAGAGGCTTATGGAACATGGGCAGGGTAACAGTTAGTAGGAGGCGTAACTGGCATACAAACCGTAATTTCTTTTCATACCCCCATGCTAGCATAATGAAATGCTAGAAAGCTCCAAGGCATTTCTTTAACAGCTTCTGCAGATGAGGAGATACTGTGTACTTAGTTTTCTTAGCACTAGGGCTCTGAAGATAAAACAGATAAGAAAGCAACCTTCTAACTCAAATAGCTGTATTTCAAGTCTGGGGCTTTGAACCCAGGGCACTACACATTTGCTGGGGTGACTAAGACTTTTTAGGTTTCCACTAATGATGCAACTATAATGCAGGGCTGCTTTATTTGTGTGCCCCAAACTGACATTCTTGGAGCAATGCCAAACATTTAGCTGGAATCACAGAGAACACCTAGCAAAAGAAAACTTACAGTGAAGATTTTGCAAATGTGGCATAGGTCAGAGCTATGCTTTACCCATGTATTTTGGCATGCTCTCCTATATCTTGAATATGGATGGATCTTTCAATTTGAACTTCCTCAATGCAGTTCCTCTTGGGTTGGCTTCCCAGTCACCTTCTCTGTTGCATACCCAGTCACAGCCCAGCTGGTCACAGAGGCCAGTGAGGCTGCAATTACAGTGACGAGCAGAAGGTCCTTGGGATGCTGCAGTCCTGTCTGAATGCAGAAGGAGAGAGCAGGAGGGCTGTTGGGGTCTAGGTCCAGCATCTGTTCTAGTTCAGTAGCACATTGCTAGGCCACACCCTAGACGACATCCTGGAGCTCATCATGACCCAAAAGGCAACTTGAAATCACAAAGTCAAACTCTCCTCTCTGGTTGGGAAGCAGAGAAAAGCAAAGACCAAAACCAAAAACCAGACTGACCAGAGCTGTACCACTTCTGAGTTATGTGACCTTGCACACATGATTTAACCTTACTGCCTCAGTTTCCTCTTATATAAAACATGGGAAGAAATAGAATATGCCTCTTGGGGTTATTTTTGAATTGATTGCTTAGAATGATGCCTGGCATATAGTAAATGCTAGCTCTTGCTACAATTTTTCTTCTCTCTTTCTCCTTTTTAAAACCTATTTGAGGGTGCCTAGGTGGCTCAGTCAGTTAAGTCGGTTAAGCATCTGCCTTCAGCTCAGGTCATGATCCCAGGGTTCTGGGATCAAGCCCTGCATTGGGCTCCCTGCTCAGCGGGGAGTCTGTTTCTCCCTCTCCCTCTGTTCCTCCCCCCTGCTCGTGCTCATGCTCTCTCTCTCTCAAAAATAAATAAACAAAATCTTTAAAAAAAAGATCTTATTTATTTGAGAGAGAGAGCACAAGCACAGTACAAGCAGGGGGAGGGGTAGAGGGAGAAGCAGACTACCTGCTGAGCAGGGAGCTGATGTGGGACTTGATCCCAGGACCCTGGGATCATGACCTGAGCCGAAGGCAGACGCTTAACCGACTGAGCCACCCAGGTGTCCCATAAATAAATAAAATCTTAAAAAAAAAAAAAACCTATTTGATATCTCCCAATTTCAGACCCTTCCATTTTCTCCCAGTTTTCTTTGGTTTTCACCCCCTCTTCTACTTTAATCTAGATGCTAGATCTATCTTCTCAATTAGTCACTGGCCAAATCCTTCAACTCCTTTAATTCTTCACTGTCCTGTGTATCTGGAAAAAACCATAACCCTGCATCAGTCCAACTGTCTTTAACTGGCTGGCCTCCTGCTCTAACCTCTCCCTTCCCCAATCACAGTTGAAGAGGTACTTTTCCTTGAGTAGGAGGCAAATCCCATTTCTTACTCCTTTTCAGGTAAATGATCCTATCTCCTGTATCTTCAATCTAGTCTACTGGCTTCCTTGTTCCTTCTCATCAGCATTTAAACATGCTCCATTTCTCCCACTATAGAACAAAACGCGAAACAAGAGAACGAAACACATGTTCCCACAACCCTGCATCTCCACTGAGCTACCAACGTAGAACAGCAATGCTTCTAGGTTCCAGATTTGCAGAATTTAGAAAGAGCAGTTTGCACAAAGTTGTCTTCATTAGCATCAGCTCCTCAGTTAACTGTGGACTGTATTTTGCTTCTCCCTTACCACTGACATTGCCCTAGCAAAGTCATCTGTGCCTTTTGGTGGCAGTAATCAAGGGTAGAAAAATACAGAAAAAAATTTTGTCTCCTCCACAGGGTATAGAATAATACCTGACACAGAACAGAGCTCAGTAAATGCTTCTGGGAAGAAGGAAAAAAGATGTACAAAGAATTAGGCTCATGATGACAAAAGAGTTACTTATAATATTTCTGTCTCGAGCTCAAGCTGGTACAAATTCATATGCAATTCAGTAAGAAAAACCTCTCCTTAGAAAGAATGGAGAAACTTGGGCTGACATTGATTAAGTAGCAACAAATGATGTCACTTAATTTTTAAATTTTATTTTCATTAAATATTTATGAGTATATTGCTAATTCATTTCAGAAACAAAACTATAGACTGGCTTATCAAGTGTTAAAAAGAGCAAAAGGCCTAAAATGGAGCCACTTTCCCTAAGCCCCACCAAGACTTAATACCTAACCTAATTGCAGTATCAGCCTCTCCCAAGAGTGAAATTTCAAACCAATCAGTCTGGAATTTCTTGATCAGCACTAGTGAAGTAATCGGCAAGGTAAGACCCCCATACCCTTCCCCCTTAAGGGAAGGTGACCTTGCCCAAAACAATTCTTTCTTTTCTGTTGCTAATAATCTCTTCTCCTTCTCCCACCCTGTATCTGTCTATAAAATCCTTCCATTTTGTACAGCTCCTTGGAATTCCTTTCTACTTGCTAGATGGGATGCTGCCCGATTCATGAGTCGTGGAGTAAAGCCAATTAGATCTTCAAATTACTCAGTTGAATTTTGTTTTTTGAACACAAGTTTAATGCATTAAGGTACTAGCCCAGGAAAATCTGTGAACCACAGCTTGAGAAACACTCCTCGAGGGCTCTAAAATGTATGTAGAGGGCATGCGCATCCGTTTTCTCCCAGTTGTTCCTTACTATCATTTGTATCTTAGCTCCACCCCAGATTTGTTTGCATCCTTTTCATTTAACTGATATTCATAGCGGCTTTTGATTTTTAAGTTGAGGAGGGAGGCATTCTCCTTGATGTCTGGGAGTATACAGAGACGTGGAGGATCAATGGCTAGTTTCCCATCAATGCAGTGGATACTTGGACTCAGATCCCCTGTGCAGGCACCGTCTTCAGCTACTTGGAGTTAGGCTGCTGGAAGCTCGCAGTTGCTTCTTCTCATTGGAAGTTGCCCTGGGTTACACCCGTTCCTGGGGGCTGAGTAACTGGCTAATTAGGGATACAAAAACTGGGCAGCCTCGCCTGAATTCGGGACAACTCTGAAAGGGCCACCCCCACTCCGGAGCTCTCATAGAATCACCCGAGGCCCCATTTGCAACCATATTGCAGGTTGGCATCTTCCACTGCTCAACTCTACCTCCCTCACCTCCTCACAGGCCTATCACCTGTCAAAGACAGAACGTAAGGCTCCTTCTATCCAGGCATGGGGGTGCGTTGGGAAGGCAGGGCGCGGGGAGGGGGGCAGCACCGCAGTGCGCAGGCGCAGCCGCAGCCGCGTGGGTGGGTCAGCTTCAGCTACCTGAGAGATCTCGAAAACTCCTGGGCGTGGTCTCTTCCTGTCTCAAAGTGGGTAACGGGAAGCGCTTGACCTATACCTCTCTACGTCAGGTTCCTGCACAGCCAGCTGTGGGACCTGGGAGACTCCCATTGATGCCCAGGAGAGTTTGGAAGTTGCAATCCAGTGCCTGGAGACTCCCTCTGGGCTGACGGTGTATGGCAGGGGCCTCGCACTCCCTCGGACTCTACCGGAGATATTTGAAGCTTCCGCCACCGGCAAGGAGATGCTGCAGGCCGTGAAGAGCCCCGGAACAAACTCCGCCTTCAGAGGAGCGCTAGGCTGAGACACAGTGCCCCCAAACCGAAGGAAACGTAGAAAACTTTGAGGCTGCCGTGCACTTCTACGGGAAAGCCGTTGAGCTGAACCCGGCCAGTGCCATCTGTTTCTGTAACAGAGCCATGGCCTCCAGCAAACTCAGGAGCTACGCGGGGGCGGGGCAGGACAGTGAGTGGGCCGACTGCATAGACCCGTTCTACAGCAAAGGTGCGGCAGAGTGGGCCTCGCGCTCTCCAGTTCAAACGAGCGCAGCCGAGCCCCTACGACAGGTAGGCTTTGGAGCTGGATCCCCACAACGGACCCTACAAGTTGAACTTCAGGATGGCAGAGCTGAAGCTTAGAGCGAGTCCCATGGGAGGTGTCGGCGGCTTAGACACCACCAGCCTGCTGAACAACCCAAGCTTCATAAGCATGGCACCAAACCTGATGAACAGCCCCCAAGTTCAACAGCTGTAAGTGACAACCATTCTCTGAGTCTTCTTATGGTTAAATTTCTTTTTTTTTTTTTTTCTATTGTGGCAAAATGCACGTAACATAAACCTTAACCATTTTAACTATTTTAAGGTTTACAACTCAGTGCTATTAAGTGCATTCCTTGTGCAACCATCACCACCATCTAATTCCAGAACATTCCATCACACCAAAAAGAAGCACTGTCCCCATTATAGTCACTTTCCAGCCCCCTCCCCAAGTCCCTGGCAACCACTAACCTCTCTTTCTGTCTCTGTGGATTTGGTTGTTGGGGACATTTCACATAAATGGAATCACACACTTAAAAAAAAAGAAAATACACATGGCAGTTAAGGAGATGCCTTTATTCTGGCTATTACAATAGATAGAATATTCATTAATGAGAAACAAAGAAAAAGAAAGGACTGGAGTTTTATAAAGGCAGGAGACAAGGGAATCATTTGCTTTATATAGGAGTATTATAGAGGCTGAGAGGAGGTGTAGAGATGGCTTTATCTGGGTATATGCAAATAGGCCAGGCTGAGGTGGTCCTTTGCAGTTAGCCATTTTCAGAGCAAAAAAAGAGTGGTGGTGGTAGTGGTCAGGTTCCTAACTGCCATTGCGTTCTGGGAACCCAGGGCTCAGGTAAAGTTCAACACTGTCACTTTCAGGAGCTTTCCCCAGTCAGCCTCCAGTAAGCAACTCTCCATCTCAGAATCTGTTTCCAGAGAACCACTCAAAGACAGTCTGCCATCTGGCCCTTTGGATGGGTTTGAGCTCCTCTGGTTAAAAGAGTTTGGGCACCAGAAATCTATAGAATTGCATTTATTTATTTATTTATTTGACAGAGAGAGACAGCGAGAGAGGGAACACAAGCAGGGGGAGCGGGAGAGGGAGAAGCAGGCCTTCGGACTCCCTGCTCGATCCCAGGACCCTGGGATCAGGGTCTGAGCCAAAGGCAGACGCCTAACGACTGAGCCACCCAGGCACCCCTAGAATTGCATTTTTATTAGATAATCGACGAGATTCTGGGCAAGCAAGGAGTGAGGTTCCAGCCAAAGTCTTCAAAACTCGTTGTGTGCATTGAGACTGACTGCAGGCTGCGCTGCTTCAGGGCCACGTTGAGACCCTGAACTGAAGTTCATGGAGGCTTTTCTTACAGCAGTGCTCTAATGGGAACTTGGAAAAGCACCTACATAGAGCATCCTTGGTGTGGACCTTGGGCCTTGCAAGATGGGCAGTGATAATTGTGAAGCCTTTTTCCACTGGCTTGGAGGGCAGCCACCTGGGAGAGAGATAGCAAAGAAGTACAGAGCAGACTCTATGTGATGCCTGCAACTGAAAGTCCTGTGAGGGGCCTTGGAAAGTACCCCAAGATATACAGAGGGAACATTTTTGAAATAGAGGT
This sequence comes from Halichoerus grypus, assembly GCF_964656455.1. NCBI lineage: Eukaryota > Metazoa > Chordata > Mammalia > Carnivora > Phocidae > Halichoerus > Halichoerus grypus. The sequence continues at coordinate 10,332,917 of NC_135727.1, forward strand.
TGGATTTCCAGCAACCAGGTTGGTGGAGGCTTAAGCTCCATGCTTTGCTCATGAAAAATAAAAGTAACATTTCAGATTGGTGAGGTCTGGGATATCTGTGTTATGTTAAGGTATCTTTAAGTCTGTCTCATTAAAATAGGAGTGTTGTTTCTTGGCAAGTTGGGTCACACTTAAATAAGATCACAGATCAGAAATTTCTTTATAAACTGCACAATACTTAAATAATGTAAGATTTAAAAGCAGATATTATTGCCCCTGTAAAGTCTACTGGGAGGTCACCTTTGTGGTTAAGTATTCTGGTTTTGGGGTCTGGCAGATCTGTGTGATTCTGGACTAGATTTTAATCAGTGGGGGGGCCAGAGAGAAGAGAGATTTGTAAGAACTTCAGCCTTCCAGGTGTGATAGTTCAACAGCTCTGTACTTCACACAACCTACCCCCAAAGGAACACATACCTAAGCATTAATAAAGACGAATTCCATGGGATACAGATGAAGCTTTAAGACCAGTACTCTGATCTTGAGTAACTTCTACAAACAATGCAAAAAAAAATTTAAAAACCAAAACCAAACAAAAAACCACTGGGTAAAAACAGTAGTCTTCTAGGCAAATTTAGCTTCAAAACAAGTCAGTCCTTTAGCCAGCTCCCACACTCTGCTTGTTCACTTTTGTGTTCTCTGTCTCACACACACATAAACCACACACACACACTTATATACTCATGCAGGAGATTGCAGTCCTAAATAAAGCCTTCTGGAGCTTTTCAACTAACAATATATAAATTTTCTGAGCCTCAGTTTCCTTATCTTTAAGATGAAAGAAGTAAGTAATGAGATCTTGCACATATGGTGCTTAACAGTGGGTGGCCCATTGTCAGCATGCATCTCTGTGTAAAAAATAATATTGGAATGAAATTTTTATAGGTGTTATATCTGGTAAATTATGTCACCTATAATTAAACATTCATTGTATTTTTCCGTACACTACATGGAGGGTACAGAGAGGGCAGTGTTTCTCTGGGTCTTTCTCTCTCCCAGTCTTCCACTCTTCCCCATCTGAACTGGGGAATCACTTGATTGCAAGGAACAAGAAACAGAAACCTTTCAAAAGAACCAAAGTGAAAAGGGGATTTATTAATAAGGGGAATCTCATGGAACCCAATTTAAAATGCACATGGAACCCAATTTAGAATTAGTATGTGCATTCTTAATCCTATATTAATTAACTTAATTCCCTAAAACAATTAAGTAAATATTGTTTCCAATTTATAGAAAAGGAAACTGAGACCTAGAGAGGTAATATACTTATCCTTTAAAAATTTCCCTATTGTTGGACATTTGAATTGTTCCCCTATGTTCGCTATTATTTAAAAAAAAAACTTTGGTAAATTTTCTGTGAATGTTGGCTTTTTTTTTTTTTTTTTTAGTTTTGAAATGATTTTGTGAGAATAAATTCTGAGAATTCATATTACTTAGAAAAAGGTTATGTGCTTTTCAGTGACTCATGAAGTGCTGCTCTGGTTTTTATTTCGTGCGATATTTACATTAACCAAGAAATATACAATTATTTTGCAAAGGTAAAGATGCCTTTGGCTGCTAATTATTTGACATATGTGTTGGATGATGAACATCAGAATTGAATCAACTATGGGCTCTTGTGTATTATTTACTGTTTCTCATAATATTGAGCATTTACAGAATATGGGCCTCATCCTTGAGGGTCCATAGCCATCAGCCACTCAGTCAGGCCGCTCTGATCTCTAGAGTCAGGGATCTGCATCTTCAGTATGATAGATCCTCTTCTGAAGTCATTCCACAGACAATTTTAGGAAAGGAATTTAACTGAAAAAATTGGAATTTTCCACTTGCTTTCCCAGCTGGTTTTGATTAATTATAAGATGGAACGATTGTAAGGGTAATTAGGTGCTTTCATCTCTTTGGAGTCAAAGTTGCATAGGAAGGAGACTGCAGTAAGAAGAAAATGATGGCCATGATGACAGTGATCAAGTTGGTGAATGCTGGACTGGAAGTGAGAGGTGATTACATGTCTTTCATTGCTATACCTTTGCTTCATCCTGGGATCAGAGTACAACGGTCTAATGGAATTCATCAGTTCAAGTGAGAAGCCTTCATTAAGAATAGACTAATTTTCTATTCATTCCACAAATATTTATTGAGTTCCTGTACAGGTACTCAATAAATATATGTACATATATAATATAATAATATTATAAATATATATACATGTATAAAAGATACAATAAGTATATATATATAATATAATATTTATATTATAGATGTATAATATATAGGTACAATACAGGTACTCAATAAACATATATATATAAAATATATATGCACATATGTGTGTGTGTGTGTGTGTGTAGAGAGAGAGCACGTGCATGCACACTGGCACGTGGGACATGCCAGGAATGAACAAGGGAAATAATCTTTAAGTACTTAGATCATACCAGTCCCTTTTGTTCTAAGGAAATTAAGGCACAGAGAGGTTAGATGACATGCCCAAAGTCAGACTCCTAAAAAGTAGTAGATGTAGGATTTTAAACAAAACCTACCCTCCTCCACTTTCTCTCCTAAAGTATACTACCTCGTAATGTCATGAGAAAAAAATAAATTAAAGCGTTATGGCAGTCTGGAGGAGGAATTGATGAATCCTTTCCCCGGGGGTCAGAGAAGGTCTCAGTGGGTTGAGGAGGCTTTGATTGGCGAGGGATGAGGCGGGGCCGACGAGGAGGTGCAGAGGCTGTTGAAGGTTGAGGAAGCAGCGGGAGCAAAAGCCGTGAGCAATGAGTATGTGTGAGGTTTCCAAGAAAGGAAGTGGCTGGCTCCTGTGCCGGGAGCCCAGACTGGATGGGGTGTGAGGGGAGTGGTGAGAAGTCGCCCCGGAAACAGCGTGGAGCTCCAGTGCGGAGCCCTTTCGAGTGTCGTGCCGGGGATTTCAGATTTCCTTACGTCTGTGCTGCCAGCCGAGGGCGGGGGGGAAACGTGAGCGGTGAGAGCCTCGAACAAGGCTGCCGCGGCAATGAAAACGAAAAGGCTCACAAGAACCCAAAGATAGCTTTCTGGCACAAGTGACTGCATCTCATGACTGGTTAGAGACGGGGCTGAGAGACGAAGGAGTCGGGGTGCTGCCGAGGCTCGGGTTTGGGTGAAGAGCTGGCTCATTCAGCTGCGTGCAGTTCACCCAGCATTTCCTGAGTGCCTCTGTGCTGGGGCACCAGATGACGGAAGGGCCGGCTTGGGGCTTTTTAATGTGTAAATTTTTTATTGCGCTATCACGGATGTGTAACATTATGTTAGTTTCGGGTAGACAACGTAACGATTCGCTCTTTGTATATAATGCAAAGAAAGTGATCACCGCAGTAAGTCTAGTTAACATCTGTCACCACACGTAGCTACAAGTTTGTTTTCTTGGGATGAGCACTTTGAAGATTGATGCTCTTAGCAACTTTCAAATCTATAATACAGTGTTATTAGCTCTAGTCGCCATGCTGTACATGACACCCCCTTGACTTCTTTATTTTATAACTGGAAGTTTGTACCTTTTGACCCCCTTCACCCATTTTGCCCCCCACCATAGGCAACCACCAATTTGTTATCTGTATCTGTGAGTTCCTTGTTATTTTGTTGTTGTTGTTGTTGTTGTTGTTGTTAGGATGCCACAGATGAGTGAGATCATACGGTATTTGTCTTGCTCTGACTTATTTCACTTAGCATAATGCCCTCAAGGTCCATCCGTGTTGTTCCAAAAGGCAAGATCTCATTCTTTTTTATGGCTCGGTCATCTTCCATGTTCTTGTTTTTGTTTTTGTTTTTTAATCCATTCATCTGTGGATGCACACTCGGGTTGTTTCCACGTCTTGGCTGTTGTAAATGATGCTGCAGCGAACATGGGGGTGCATGTGTATATTTCTGAGCTAGGGTTTTCATTTCCTTCGGATAAATACCCAGAAGTGGAATTGCCGGATCGTTGGTTCTGTTTTAAAGTTTTCCCCCCCAAATACAAAGGAGTTGATTCACTTCTGCCCTCAGTACAAAGTATGAAATGGACCCGCCCCCCATATTTTAAACATTTTGAGGAGCCTCCATACTGTTTTCCACCGTGGCTGTAGCAGTTTGCTTTCCCACCGACAGTGCACAGGGCTTCCCTCTCCGCCACGGCCTTGTCAACACTTGTTATTTCCTATGTTTTTTCAAAATAGCCGTGCTGACAGGTGTGAGGTGATGTGTCATTGTCCTTTCATTTGCATCGCTGTCTACCTTCCGAGTGTGTGTCCTCGTCTGCAATACGGGCATGCTGACAGTGCCCCCTTCGAGGGATTATTGGGAGGGCCAAAGGCGGGATACGTGCCTTGCAAGCTCCTGGCACCAAGGAAGGCCCCGTAAGGACACGAGAGTTGTCATCGTTATGGTTAGAAGAACCCAGTGTGTGCTGGGCCGCCCGGCTTTTGGGAAAGCTCAAGGGCGAGGGTCTGCCCACGGTAAGGAGCAGGAGGTCAGGTTTCATCACAGACTCCGGAGGATCTTGTGGCCCTGGTGCCCGTGATCATCTCCCTGAAGCCGTCCCCGAGTTTGTGCATCTGTAGGGTGCTTTGGGACCCTCGCTGCCCATTCTGTGGCGCTCCGGGCCCTTTGCCTGTCAGAGCACAGGTGCAAGTCGTAAAAGCTGGAGCGATTGGACAGATCCTGGGCAGCCGGGCCTGCATGGCCTTGATCCGCGAGAATGGCCCTGGCTGCAACCCCAGGTGGGGCCAGGTGGGCTCGCGCCGCCAAACAGCAGCCTGCCTGAGACTGAGCCGTGCCGCTGGGAACCCCGCGGCCACCCCGCCTATGACACGCGCCTGCCATTTCCAGCCTTGCGCTCAGGTCCTCACATTCCCGGGGGCAGGTCTGTGCACGTGCTAGCCTCAGACTGCATCCGCGCGCGATCCCTCTCCACGGCAAGTCTGCTAAGGCGCCGTGCCGACTGCTGAAGGCGTGCTGCCCACGGCAGCTCCTGCCGGGACTCCCTTGCCGTGGTCCTTCGTGAGCCGGGGCCGAAGGAGGCTGTGCGCACCCGTCCGAGCGATGCTACCCGACGCTGCCTGGCCACGCGCCTCGCAGCCGGTGTCCGCGCCGCCTCCTCCCGGCGCACCTCGGGCCTCGGCGACGTTAGCCCCCGAGGAAGCAGAGGCCGAGAGGTTAGGGACTGTGTCCCCAGGCACGGGTAGCAAGTGGCCCCTTGTTGGAATTGGAGCCTAGGTCTGTGGACTTCAGAGCCCAGCCCCGACGTCACGGTCGTCATCAGGTTTCCTCCAACTTTTCCCAGGGCAGCATTTTCATGTCCGGTGGACAGCACACAGTTGATGGGCACAGACACTTGGCTGTGTCAGGATGCCGCCCCCCCCCCCCACTGCCATCACAGTTATGACAGCCCCCGTCTGCTGCCCCACGATAAGGGAACAGTGAAAGGTGACGTGGTGTGACGTTTGTGATTCCTGTGACACGTGTCGGGAAAAGGCAGCCCTTTTTGTCCCTTCCCGTCTGCTCCGATCATCACGGTCTAGCGTGACACAGTGTTTTCCTTCTGTGGACCTGGAAGTTAGTGGAACTTGAGCTTGACTCCCAGCTCCATCACCTCATAAGTGTGTGTGCAGCCTTTATCCCTTACCTCCCTTTATGTCTTGGGGTTTCATTTCTTTACCTGTGTAACTGTCGGTGGCGCAAATACTGATGACTACCTTGCGTGCAGTTGCCACAGGCTGCTTTGTGCTGGAGATGGAGATGGGGCGATGAACACATGGTGTCCCCGTTCTCATGGATTCCCGGCCTTGTGAGGGAGACTGACCAGCAAGTGGACGATGATACAGGGGGGTGAGAAGTGGAAAAACATGCAGTCCTGTGGCGGTGTGGGAGAGAGTCAACCGGACTCGTATCCTCCTGCCCCTAAGCTGCCCCTTCTTGAGTGGCTTCATTCTTCCACGTTAAAGCATATCTCCTCCACCCACAAAAGTCCTTTGCAGGGGGGCGCCCGGGTGGCTCAGTCCGTTGAGTGTCCGACTCTTGCTTTCTGCTCAGGTCATGATCTCAGGGTCCTGAGATGGCGCTCTGTATGGAGCTCAGAGTCTGCCTGTCCCTCTCCCTCCCCCTCTGCCACACCAACCCCCCCCCCACGCTCTCTCAAATAAATAAAATAACTTTTTAAAAAGCCCTTTCCAATTTCCATCTCCTTCATTGACCCTATCTATGTTCTGTGATCTGTTCTTTTTTTTTTTTTTTTTTTAAGTAGGCTCCACGCCCAGCATGGAGCCCAACATTGGGCTTGGACTCATGACCCTGAGGTCAAGACCTGAGCTGAGATCAAGAGTCAGAGGCTTAACCGAATGAGCCACCCAGGAGCCCCTGAGATCTGTTCTCTTTGAGCCTCTATGACGCACCATCCCTGTCTCTCACAGCTCCCCCTCGCTCATGCCATAGTATACCATATTTTCCATGCAGGCGCCATGTCTGATCCATTGGTGTGTCTCTCACAGCTCAGTGCCTGGCCCGGGACAGGAGCTCAGTAAACAATCAGGGATTTCTACTGGGAAAGGGTTGTGAAACGGTCTCTGCCGTTGCCATAAGGTTCTCTGGTGAGGGCATTCAGTGCAGGGCTGGCTAGGGCTAGAGTGAATTCTTGTTGCCAGTAATGGGAGTCAGTAATGGGATACAGATGTCTTCATGACTCAAATTAGTTGCTTCTGGTGTTGACCTCATGGGATGCTGTTGCCATTTGTAATCCTAGTTCTTGTTTGGAAATACACCCACAATTTTTCTAAATACTTTTTAAAAAAGGATTTATTTATTTATTCGAGAGAGAGCAAGTGCATAAGCTGGAGGGGCAGGGAGAGGGAGAGAATCTCAAGCAGACTCTGCCCTGACTGTGGAGTCCGACGTGGGGTTTGATCTCACGACCCTGAGATCATGACCGGCGCTGAAACCAAGAGTTGGACGCTTAACCGACTGAGCCACCCAGTCGCCCCTCACCCACAATTTTTCGGATGATTATGTTGATCCTGGCAAAATGTAAGCATCTTCTCATGGAAAGACAGAATAAATTAACTGCAGGCTTTTGTTCAAACAAGTCATTATTCGTGAAAATCACATCTTCCTCTATCATCGCCGGCGGTTAATTGTCTTTCATCCCAGAGCCGAGCTTAGCCAGGTGAGAACTTTGCTGATTGTAAGCCCAGTTTTTGGAAATCTGGAACTCTCTCTGCCTTGACTTTCCTCCTTCTCCTGGAGTGCCCCCAGCAGAGCATGTGGTATCCACGTTCCCCTGTATGACATCCTGGCAGCTTTCGCAAACGATAGCTCTTGATATTGATTGAACTGAAAGGGCTTCAGAGGGAGTGTGTGAGTCCCACGTGAAAGATGGATTGTGTCGTCCGTGGAAGGAACAAAACGGCTCTGTTAGAGATGGAGGTCTGTGTATGTTCACCCAGCTGCACGGTGCAGCACGCCGTGGTGCTGAATGGCCATGTGAGAGAGACCGCCACCCTCATTCTTCCTATCCTTATATATGCCTGTGTTAGAAAGGTATGCTTTATAAAGTGCGAATGGTCTCCAAATAGAAAGCACTGTACAAAATAAAATATGATATTTATGTGTCAGCAAATAGCAGGAAAAAGCTGCATATTGTGTACTGATTGGAAAGGCAGTTCTAAAGCAAAATTTTTGATGCAGCTTAAAATGTTACCGAGGTAGTGAACTCAACAGTCTTTAAGTACGTCTGACAAATGTGTTGACATCTGCAAAGCACACCTATTCAAAATAGCCGTTAGTTGGGAAGAGGAAAGTAAACCACGGTCAGTATGAAGAGCTGTTTTTCAAGCCCAAGGCGGACAGCGCAAGAGTGATGTGCGGTACGCGAGGAGCGGTGGGGATCATCTTTTATGCCAGCCTGGCCGTTATTGGCTTTATGACGTTTCTGCTTGGTATTATAATTCCCTGAAATTTACAATTTAATTAAGGCTATAGAAATTGATAGAATGACTTTTTAAATGTCAAACAGTTTAATCTTTATAGTTAAAAAGAAAAACCTGTTTGGTTGGATACACATCAGTGCAAGGGACAAGACACCTCAGGAGTTCACCCTGGACAGAAAGTGTGGACCATGTGCCTCAGTTTCTCTATCTTTGAACTGACCTTCAAATGGTGTCTTTCCATTTAGAGTTCAGAAGACCTGGGAAACAATTGAATCTAAAACATGGGTAAAACAGGAAGCTCTTCTCATCAGGATGGGTGTGGGGGTAAGGAAAAATGTAGGGGCAAATTACATTCTAATGATTTCTGATTTGTCCTATGTTAGGTTCTACATTGTCACTGATAACATGACAAAATTAAAATAGAGGTAAAATATGCTAACTATATACAGACAAAAAACTGTTGTGCTTAGAATAATGTTTATTGAAATATAATTGACACACAACAAACTTTTAATAGCACAATTTTCTTTTCTCCCTCAGAATACCTCAATACCTAGCGTTGTTTCCCGGAAAAGATTCCCCAAATAGCCTTTATGGAATAAAAGTTTGTTCTTTCAAGTTGTCAGGCCATGGGGTTAAAAAAAAAAAAAAAACCCAATACTTTTTTTCTCTTTCTTTGATGTGTACAATTGAAGGTATTTCTTATTGCAAACTAATATTTCCATTTATCCTGTGGCATTAAAGCATTTTTCATATTTGGCATAGTAATAAAGGATCACACTTCTTAGCCTTAGGCATCTGAGAGGGAAAAAACCTGAAGATGTTGAGCGCTGTAGAAAATGTCTGAAAATTCGGAATGCTTGATTGTAAGGGTTGAGGTTTATTTTCTGATAGGATGGAAATGACTTTTCACTCTGCCAGATACGGAAGTCTACATTGGGAAGGCATGGGACAGAGAAATTTTCAAAAAGTGCATGACAGGGACCCTGTCTTATCAGTCTCTATATCCCGGTGCTTAGCGCGGCGCTCAACACAGGGCATGTGCTTCTTCAAGGGTTATTGTGAGTTCATGGTCTTTGTTCTATGGTTTACTTCTGTCTAAAGCACCCCGTTGTTGGACTAATCCTCCAGATTGAACCAAGGGCTTTGTTCTTAGGTGCCACCTGGGTCCGGTCCCCTTCCAGTGATGACCGAATCAGAAAGAGCTGGAGGGTAGCTCAAGCCAGGGTAGCCCCACACAGAGTTTTATACTTTGGGGTTGTAAGTGGGTTGGCTGGAACCCTAATAGGATTAAAAGCTTAAAGGAATTCTAATATGATTAAAACTGAGAATTATGGAGTGATAGCATATTTTTTAAAAGTTAGCATCAGTTATTCCAATTCCCTCATTTTGTAGATGGGGGATTGCAGACGAGGGAGGATGTACAATTTACCCAGAGCCCCAGAAAGCATGCGCAAGTTGGGGCCTAAAGAACGGGAGTTAGAAATCCTCTTTCACAATGTTGTACAAATTATTCTCAGGGGCCTCCATTCCTTTGCCTGCCCTTCTGAATGATAATGGGTGCCCACGTCCTGGCATTGCTGTGCATCTTGCATTGCTGCCAGACATGGTCCCTTTGCCCTTCCAGATCCACTCTCCACTCTTCTTGACCCCGCTCTCTGTCCAGGGAAGCTGTTTCCTATGGATTCTATCATTCCTGGACCCTCAGGAGTCCACTGGGTTTGGCTACTGGGACGCCCCAAGGTGATGTGAGGTAAGGAGAACAGTGAGGGCAGCGTGCTTAATCTCCTGTCTTCCTCTCTGCTAGTCATCTTGGGCTGGCTGAGTCTCTTGATAGAGGTCACTGGCTCTTTTCAAGATGGCTTTTTTTTCTCATGATTATTGACCTTTCCAGGTTCCAGGAACCACTCCCTCTTCTTATTTCTTTAGGTCTGAGGTAGTAGCAGGGCAGCTGCTGTGATTGCAGTCTCCCTGATGGTCTCCCGGTACCCTCCTCTTTGTCAAATTATTCCAATTTGTGTGCACTGTTTTCTGTTTGGCCTCTGACTGATACTATATGCTGAGAACAGAGCTTGGCATCTAGTAGGTTCTTGGTGCATGGAATCTGTTGCCATTAATAGTAGTAGTAGTGTCATAAGTGATAGGAGGGGTTGTCATGCAGGTGATGATGTTGGTATTTTCCAAAGCAAATCACATGCAAAGCTTGTAGGAAGTACCCCCCCTTCCACTGGCCTCAACTCTTCCCTGTCTATTGCTCTTTAACTGCCCATGCTGGAGAGGAAAATGGATGGTTGGCTTCTGACACCTTGCCCTTTGTGACCAGAATGAAGCAAACTCTCAAGCAGATTCCATCCCGTGTCTGGTGCTCTGTGTAGTTTTTAAACCTGACTTCTGTAGTTAAAAAATACAACAGTGTAAAGAAAGTAATTGCAAATGTAGTTGAGGGTTATTATTATAGTGAAATCAGTGTCAGTCTACAATACCACTTGTACAAAAGCCCAGAAAACAAGAAGCAAAAAGGGAAATAGGAGTCCCTGGTTTTGGGCCTGGATCTGTCTCTGACTTGCAGTGTGACATGGGAGAGTCACTTTGAATGTGTTCCTCAACCCGGTATGATGAAGAATATTCTTGAAAACTGAACACATCAGAAATGGAAAGTTTCAATAAAAATGGACTTAGTGTACACTGATGGCCTTTAATTTTTTTCTCATTCATTTAGGTGGAACATTTAAAAGAGAACCACTAAAGAGCCCAACAGGGATTATTTTATAAAGTCAATCACAATATTTCAGTACCAAGTATGGACTGAATATGTTCCTAATGCTTTGATGAGTTTTCATTGGGTAGCAGTACACCCTTCAAGATATATTTGGTAAGCAAATTTAGAAAACAGTCAAGAAAATGGAAGGATGTTATTTTCAACAATTTTGATCATTTTGACCTCTATTTGAGATATATATATATACACATATATCTCATCACATGATAGGGTGGTATTCTCAGTATTAATTACAGACAAGAGTTAAAGAAAAACCTTAAAAATTGGCTTGTGTGCATTTAATAAATGGAAGTGGTAATCACTAGACATGATCTGGAGTTCACTAAGAAAATGGTATACCTTAGTAACAGCGTTCTCTTTGTTTAGTAGTATTTAGTCTGTGGTCATGGGAATGCTATAAATTTGTTGTGTCTGGAAGTCAGCAGGGCATTTTGCTAGGTCTTTCTTGATGTTCTGGTGTATGAGATGAAGATGTATGTGCTGGATGAAAACCGGATCAAGAATCAAGGCTCTAGTCCAATTATTTTCTCATTATGAAGTTGTGTGAATTCCTGTTAGAGGACTCTAGGGGCATGCTGTTTCTACCCTTGGCTCTCTCTTGCTTTCTTTCTTTTAATTTTTTAATTTTTAATTTTGAAATAATTATAGATTCAAAAGAAGTTTCAAAGTTACATACAAGGCAGTCCTGTGTATACCCTAGCCTCCCTCAGTGATAATATCTTGCATAATCACAGTACATTATTAAAATTAGAACATTAACATTGATTCAATCCACAGAGTTTATTCAGAATTCATCACATTTTAGAAGTTGTTTTGGCTATTCTAGGTCTTTTGCATTTTTATGTGACTTTTGGAATAACTGTCAATTTCTGTTAAAAAGCTTTCCTGGGGGGCGCCTGGGTGGTGCAGTCAGTTAAACATCCAACTCTTGGTTTCAGCTCAGGTCATGGTCTCAGGGTTGTGGGATCGAGCCCCACATCAGGCTCTGCACTCAGCATGGAGTCTGCTTGGGACTCTCTCCTCTCCCTCTGTCCTCCCCCCGCCCCAACCCGCTTTCTCTCTCTAAAATCAATAAATCTAAAAAAAAAAAAAAAAAAGCCTTTCTGGGATTTTGATTGGTATCGGGTTGATGAATTGGGGAAGAATTTACATCTTATAATATTGTGTTTTCCTACCCATAAACAAAGTATGTATCTCCGTTTATTTCATTATGTCATTCATTTATCTCCACAATGTTTTCTACCTTTTAGTGTGTATGTCTTTTATACCTTTTCTCAAATTTATCCCTGAGTATTTAATATTTTCTCAAATATTTTTGAGATGATATTTTAAATTAGAGTTTTAAATTTTATTTATTAATAAACTATATACTATTAATAAACTATTCTAATTGCTTATTAATTAACAGTTCTAATTGTTCATTATTAATATGTAAACATACAATTGATTTTTGTGTATTGATCCTGTATCCTGCAACCTCGATAAATTTAGTTGTTAGTTGTAGAAGCTTTTTTTCACATTGATAGTATTTAGTACATAAACTGTCATAGTCTTTGAAGGACATTTTTACTTCTCTTTTCCCAATCTGAATATCTTCTCTTATTGCAATACAAGAACCTCTAGTATAAAGTCGGGTAACCCCTACTCTGGGTGCACAAGTCAGTTTTAGCTTATAGGGTTTTGCATTTAAACACTCAGAACACCTTTTGTCCCATGAATACCTGCCCCTTGGGCCACCTGGGTTGCTCAGTCAGTTAAGTGTCCATCTTCGGCTCAGGTCATGATCTCGGAGTCCCCGGATCGAGCCCCACATTGGGCTTCCTGCTCAGCGGGGAGTCTGCTTCTCCCTCACCCCTCACCCAGCTCGTGCTCTCTCTCTCTCAAATAAATAAATAAAATCTTTAAAAAAATTTGAATACCTGCCCCTTTCCCTCTATACTGGTAAAACCCATGTCAGGATACTACATCTACTAACATGAACATGCATTCCAGATTTAAAACAAGATGAAGATACCCAGTAGAGAAAGTCACTGAAGTCTTGACAGCTTGAAGGCAGTGATTTCAGACTAGAAACCAAAAACTGAAGAAATATACATGGACATTAGGGAAAAGGAGGTGGATAGAAAAGTTGCCTGGACTGGGGAGCCTGGGTGGCTCAGTTGGTTAAGTGTCTGACTCTTGGTTTTGGTTCAGGTCATGATCTCAGCGTTGTGAGATGGAGCCCTGTATCAGGCTCGGCACCTAGCATGGAATGTGCTTGAGAGTCTTTCTCCTCCCTCTCCCTCCCTCTCTGCTCCTCCTCCTGCTTGTTCATTCTCTCTCTCTCTCTCTCAAATAAATAAATAAATAAAATCTTTAAAAAAAAATAAGGAAAAGTTGCCTGGCAGTAGCCAAGAAGTAACTGGTTTTCAAAGTACATAGGAGGGATTTGTAGTGGGGAAATAGGATGATTCAGAATTCCTCAGAGACTGCAAAGGCAAAAAGAAAGACAGACAGACGGATAAACCAAGAAACAGACTCTTAACTATAGAGAACAAACTGCTGGTTACCAGAAGGGAAGTGGGTGGGGGGATGGGTGAAATAGTGATGGGGATTTAGGAGTGCACTTGTTGTGACGAGCACCAGGTGATTAAAGTAAAAATCAAAAAAACAAATCTCTTCATAGACTTAAATATGGCCCCATTAGTTTGGAGAAATTTTAGGTAAGAAATTCAAAATACTAGGCAATGGGGAAGAGTTGAAAAGAATGGAATAAACCACAGAATAGGGGTGTCCCTGGAGCATGGATGGAAGAAACTCCTTCTTTATGTTGTGTTTGCCATCAGAATTGTACATGGGAGATAAAGAAGCATGACAGCTCATTTTGGGACCTATCTTTAGGGGTGTGAAAGAAACAACCACAGCATCAAACCTATATCCTCCCACCCACAGAGATGTCAGAAGTAGTGCTTTGTGATGTTGAAGCCACCCAGGGCTACCACTGGCTGGAACAGTGCCTTGATGACCAAAGCCAAGGGGTGTGGCCCCTCATTGCCTAAGGGAGGGTATGTATATATACACACACTGAGGTCTGGAGCCCTGAGATAGATCACTGGGAAGCATAAATATGGTGATAGGATCTGCATACCAGAAGAGCCTAGCATAAATGTAGAACAACCAACTATGAGAATGAAATGGCCAACCCCACACACCAAAGGAAGGAAGAAGAAGATTTCTTGTCACTCCAGCAACAACAAAAATGACAAGGTAAGATGTCTCTATTCATGTTTCTCCTCTTTAGATTCCCATCCCACAACCCCTACACTGCCCTTTTCTAGCAAAAACCCTTTCCCCAACTTGCACCCCTTCTCATAAAGCCTTCCAGCTGTCCACCCTCCATTCTCTTCCTCCAAACTTATGTCCTTCTGGCTTCATCCTCTTTTTTCTACCAGGTGGAAAAGGCAATCATGAATGTAACGTTAGGCCATCAACAGAATTTGAAAAAAATGGAGAAAGCATAAAAGCCAACAATATTAGTCTGTTACTACAGGATGAACAAGGAAATCCCTCAGAATCAGCTGGAGTATAAACAAGAGACCCCAGAGAGCTCTGACAATCCAAGTAATGGCCTGTGAGTGGCAGGGACCAGAGATCTGGGCCTATCTCCTGTGTCTCATGAGGATGCAATGGAGAAATAGCCAACTACACAGAGACCACATCTGAAAAATGGTGGTGATGATGACAGTAAAATCAAGTTATCAACAAGAGATGTGTGTTTCTGTGAGTTTCGTGATGGTGGGGAGGGAAGGAAGGGAAGAGGAAGGTGTTGGAGAAGGGAGGAGGTGAGGCAGGCCCTGGAGGGTTGGGAGACCAGAATATCAGTTAGACAGACATCAGGAATAAAGACTGAGTCAGGACTGAGAACTGAAGACAGATTTACATCTTAACATTTTATCTCACAGGTGAGGAGTAAAAGGACTTGGTATTTCTTCAAGTGTGTGTGTTGGGGTGGGGGGGGCAATAGATGGGGAGAGTTGTAATGGGTATGGAGTAACTGGCACTCTCACAAAAAGGCAAACAACAAAATTGCCTTCAGGCCACCTACCTTGTAGTGGTGTACTTGTAACCCACCTTAGGCTATAAGGATCTGAAGCCCTCAGGTTCAAAAACTTACCCTCGAGAAAGTCACTGACAGCACCCCCCCACACTAAAACAATGATATTTGGAAGCCACAATATCAACACTAATTAGTGCACTTTCTTGTTAAGAAGCTTAGGGTGGAGCAGTGGCTTACCAAGGGTGGGACCATGGGAGTGGTTATCCCCATTCCCACAGGCAATAAAGGGGAGCATTGTCTACAGAAAATTTTAATACAAGAATAAAATTGATTAAAAGCTGATCTTTATGTTATCACCAGCATACTTCAGTATGTCCAGTGTCAGTAATTAAGTAGCCTTCTCCCGAAAAAAAAAATTGTGTGTGTGTGTGTGTGTGTGTGTAATAATGGAGTGGTTTTGATATCAAATGGAAAGGGTTGAATTAATTACATTCCTTGAGTGACTTGTTCAGGACCCTCTTCTGTTTATTTACTCATTCATTCCTCTTATTGCTACTGTCCAGTCCTATTTCCTTTTTCATAGGCAGTTGGTCAAATGCTTTTGAGGTGTATACTTTTCTCTTTTTTTTTTAAGATTTATTTATTTGAGAGAGAGAGATCGAGTGAGCGCATGTTGGGGGGGGAGGGAGCAGAGGGAGAGGGAGGGAGAGTCTCAAGCAGACTCCCACTGAGCACAGAGCCCCATAGGGGACTTAATCTCACAGCCCTGGGATCGTGACCGGAGCCGAAACCAAGAGTTGCCTGCCTAACCAGCTGTACCACCCATGCACCCCTTGATGTGTATACTTTTCTACAGTGTTAATGAAATGTGTATTATTGTTTCCTGGGCATTTGCTTTTAATTTACATATCTGTTTTTTTAATATACATCATTGTTTCTTGATGTTTCACTGAGCCCTGTTTTTAAGATCATCCGTGTTCCTACGAGTATGTCTAGTCTGTTGATCCCTTGTAAATGCATATGTCAAATAAACTTAATTTTATAAATTTTAGAAAGATATTTAGATTTTTTATATTTGCACCTACCCCTTGGTACGTGTTTTGTTTAATTTATACCTCAGTGTTTCATTTTTTTTGGAGTGACTTGTAAACAATATTGTGTGTTTAATTTTGGTTTCCACATGGTCTTTGTTAGTATATAGAATTGTGATTGATATTTTAAATTAAACTTTTCATTTAGATATCATTGTACAATACCACAACCAAAAAATTGACATTGATGTAATCCATCTACCTTATTCAAATTTCAACGGTTTTATACATGCTTATCTGCATGTGTATGTGTACGTATTTATGCAGTTTTATCCCATGTGGAAATTACTGTGACAATCACCACAGTAAAGATAGAGAAGATTTTCATCAACACAGCAGCCCCTCATGTTGCCCTTTAATCCCTCCCCCCCAAACCCCAAGTTCATAACTCTTAGCAGCCACTATTATCTACCTCTATAATTTTGTCATTTTAAGAGTATTATATAAATAGAATCATTTACTATGTAACCTTTTGGGATTAGCTTCTTTTCACTCAACATAAGTCTCTGGGGATTCACCTCAGGTTGCTACATGTATCAATAATTCATTCCTTTTTATCCCTAGCATAGTATTCCCTGGCATAGATAAGATGTAACACAGTTTGTTTCATCATTCTACCTGTTGAGGACATCTGGGCTATTTCCAGTGTTTGGCTATTAAGAAGCTTCTATAACCATTCACATACAAGATTTTGTGTGAACATAAGGTTTAGTTTTTTCCATATCCTCACTAGCATTTGGTTTTATCACTATTTTTTATTTTAGCCTTTCTGATAGGTGTGTAGTGATATCTTATTGTGGTCTTAATTTACTTGTCCCTGACAGCTAATGATGAGATCTTTTCATGTGCTTAATTGCCGTCTGTATATTCTTAGCCCTCTTTTTTGGAGAGGTGCATGATGATGGCTTAGAGCAAAGATATAGACAATATATGGATCAAGTCTGAAAATAACACAAGGATTGGAAGATTTGTTTCATAACAGAATCTAAATCCAATAAGGGTTTTAGTAGGCTAGACTCGGGACCACTAGAATGATGGCGTTAATCAATTAAGGAAAAATTTACTAGGGAAAAATGGCATGTTCACATCTTGGTGTCCCAAACATAATATCTTGTGAATAGGATAGGAAACATTTGGTTTAACAGTAGTATTAAAAAGTCAGCCTAGAGATTTCAATTGACAGTAAGTATAAACTGAGCCAAGGGTGTGAAAAGACTGCCAAAATGCAACTGGTAACTTTGACTAAGTTCCATGGAAATGTAGCACCTAAAGCAAGAGGTGACATTCTCCTGTGTTGATAAAACCACACTTTGAGAAGTATTTCCAGTTGTGGGCCTCATACTTTTAAGAAGAATAGAGGCAAAGTAAATAGTGACTAGAGGAAAGCAAGGCAGATGCTGTTGGGATTTGAAATTGTTTGAAGGACAAATAATGAAAGGAACTGTAGCAGGCAGGGTCCTTGTGGGAAACAGATTAAACTCAAATTCAAATAGGATGATGAGAGAAGAGTTTCATGAAGCATTGATTACCAAGGAAGGAAAGAGTATAGGGAAACCACAAGAAGTAGTGACATAAACTGGAGCTAGAAACAGGGTGAGTGCTACTAACCCTCGATCAGATAGGGAGGAGGAGATAGTTACTGGAACCTGGATAATGAGAGAACTCTGTGGAAAGAACTGTCAGAAACAAACGTGATGGTCTACGTAAAGGGATGAAACAAAACTAGGAAAACCCTGTACAAAAGGAGCCAGGGGAATAAGTACTCTGACTTCATTCTCCTCCTTCCCCTCCAGTTATCTTCAGAGGTTTCCCATTGATAAAAACAATAAGCAGAAGTCAGGAGACAAGAGAGCCCATTAATATAGTCCGTGGTGCACACAGGGCAGGGTAGAGAAGAGTGGAAAATGGATCTGGTGATGCAAATGGAGGATATACTAAGAACACTGATCTCAGAGAAGCCAACAGTATCTTTCTTCAGCTTTCTGACGTGGGGTCAGGATTGGACTTGGACTTGCTGAGTGTCATCACCCTGATGAGTAGTATCACAGTAAGGAACTTAGGGGGAAGTTACATAAACTCCCTCAGGCAGTTGATCTGGATGAGTTTGCCCTGGGAAGGTATTTACAAAATGTTCAATTGTAATTTAGGGACATTTTGCTCTTTCTTTTGGGCTAGAATGTCTTACCATGCCAATCATTCTCTACACCAAAATCTCCAACTGCAACTGTATTTCCCCTGGCAGAAAACATGAAGTTGTGTTTTTAAACTTGGTATTACTTGAAAAAGAAGAGTTACTAAATGTAGAAACCTGAACAGTAGCAAGGATGTGGGGTGGCTTGACCACCAATTTCCTCAGTCTTTTTTGCTATGCCATCATCAGGACCTAGCATGGAGCCTGACACAAGAGACAGCCAATAAATATTTGCTGAACAATGGTACAGACATGGGAAGTGAGGATAGCAGAGTAATGTAGAGAAAGACTTAAACGATAGTGACTCGTGTTATATGTGGTTCTAGTCCCAGCTCTAGTTATAAGTCAATATAGAGTCTTGGCTAGTTATATAAATTCCCTTGAAGGTAGTTTCCAGATATCTAATTCTTTGAATGTAGATTTAGTCAGTAAGAGTTGGGGTCTTTAGCCCTTACTATGTAGCTTATTAATCTGGGTTCAGAAATATTCAAGATAATAGATTGAGTCTCTTTAGCTTAGGTTTCAGTAGAACAGAGATGCTGATCTGTACCCAAAGAAAAGTTCTAGGTACAGACAGTAGATATACTAAATTTATTTTAGATTGTTTTTATATAAGGCCAGCTTAATATTAAAAAGACCCCAAATAATTATTTCACTTTATTGAACTGTAAACCAATGCACATTTAAACTAAGAATAATTCCTTTGGATTGAAATGCTTCACTAACAGTGAAGAACACTTATACTAATAACATCTAACATTTTCAAATAATTATATCTGTATGTCCAGCATTGCTTAGTACTTATTAAATATCAAGCACTTCATATGTATAATGTAATTTAATCCTTACAGCCAACTTAAGAGCCTAGTATTATTGCTGTCACCATCCTTGGGAAATGAGGAACAGGCCAAGTGGTATGTGAATGAAATGGTGATTCAAACCCAGGCAGTTTTAAGAGTCTGAACTCTTTATCTACTTATTATAAATATTAGCATCACTTGACTTTTCATCAGATACATAAGGGTAAAACATGCGTATTTTCTGTAATACAAATTCAAAGATATTATGATTGAATACTTCGTTTTAGAGATTGCATTACGGAATTTTCCCTTTTATGGCACTGACATCTAAACATACTTAAGTTCATGCATTTCAGATATCACTTAGAAAAAAACATATGGGGGCGCCTGGGTGGCTCAGTCAGTTGAGCGTCTGACTTCAGCTCAGGTCATGATCTCAGGGTCCTGGGATTGAGCCACGGGTAAGACTCCCTGCTCAGTGGGGAGTCTGCTTCTCTCTGCCCCTCCCCTTGCTCTCTCTCTCTCTCTCTCTCTTTCTCTCCCTCTCAAATAAATAAATAAAATCTTAAAAAGAAAACAAAAAAGAAAAAACATGCATTTGGAAAATTCTTCTTCAGATCACAGCAGCTGGGTTAAATTAGAACAATTACCATGAACCAATGGAGATAACTTTAAACTAGTTATCACCAGCTCTGTCAACTAACAGTGTGTACCTGTGTGAGCGTGTGGCATGCTCTCTAATTTATGATGTCCTACAAGGTGCTTAATTCATTGCAGGGCCTGTCTTCCAACCTGTGTGGTCTCAAACGTGGGACTCCTCTCTTCCTGATTGTTGCTCTGAAAAAGGGATTCTTCTTTTAAGGAATCTCATACTTGTCCTACGCACTTGGAAATTGTGGAGTTTTGTAGGACCCACTTGCAGTTAGGCCTTTGTTCTATATCATACTATTTTTCTTTTGCCTTTCACAATCCTAATAACCAGCCAGCAGAAGGAAAGCAAAATAGTGAATTCAGTCAGCACTCTTAACATTTTTTTTTAAAGATTTTTATTTATTTATTCATGAGAGACAGAGAGAGAGAGAGGCAGAGGGAGAAGCAGGCTCCCAAGGAGCAGGGAGCCTGATGCGGGACTCGATCCCAGGACTCTGGGATCATGACCTGAACTGAAGGCAGACGCTTAACCATCTGAGCCACCCAGGTGCCCAGCACTCTTAACATTTGAAGGACTAGTATTAAATCAGATTTTTTTAAAGATTTTATTTATTTGAGAGAGAGATGGCGAGAGAGAGCATGAGCAGGGGGGAGGGGGAGAAACAGGCTCCCCGCTGAGCAGGGAGCCCAACTTGGGGCTTAATTCCAGGACCCTGGGATCATGACCTGAGCTGAAGGTAGATGCTTAACCGACTGAGCCACCCAGGCGCCCCCAAATCAGGTATTTCTTAATTTATAATGATAATAATCATAGTAAAGTTTCATCGTTTATTTTTAATGACCCGTGATAACATTTTAGGGCCCAAATGTATTACCACTATATAAAGTTAGTAGAAAACACAAGGCAGACCAAATTAGACACAGAGGAGGCTATCTAACCTTAGGGTTTCAGACACATACAGAGGAAAGGATGCTGAAAAATCATAGAACATTTCCTTCTTCTTTAAGTTTCTTTTATCCCACAATATTCTCTTTAGTAAGTAAATTTTTTTTGCATTGTATATTACATACAGTATAGTGCATTATTTGCCAACTAAAGTTTTGGAGCCTGGCACACCTGGGGTCATGACTTTGGGCAAATAATTTCACCTCTCTGAGACTTGGTGTTCTTATCTGTAAAATGGGGCTACTACTTATTGTCTTCACTTCCCCGAGGATTAAGTGAGAATATGTCAGTCTCCTAGATTAATGTGTGACAATTGGTATGCCAGGAATGGCTAGGAGGTTCTTTATTTTTATTTACTTATTTTTTTAGTAAACTATGCCAACATGGGGCTCAAACCCACAACCCCGAGATCAAGAGTCCCACACTCCACTGACTAGCCAGCCAGGTGCCCCTAGGAGGTTCTTTCTTGCACATCAATTTTGCAAAGAAGAATGGAAGTTCAGGATCCTATTAACAATTATTGTGGGCAAAAGACACTTTAGGAAATTACAACCGAGGGAATCAGGGGCACTTGCTACAAATTCAAAGACCTTCCCCCGAAGGTACTCATGGCTAGAGAGGGGAGCCACCTCTCCCTAGTTAACTTTCCTGACAATAAAGAATTTCATACCAGCCAGAGTTACCTATCCACAAAACCAAAGGGCAAGAATAAATGCCCATATGGACGCCTGGGTGGCTCAGTCAGTGAAGCGTTTGCCTTTGGCTGCTCAGGTCATGATCCTGGGGGCCTGGGATTGAGCCAGCATTGGGCTCCCTGCTCAGTGGGGAGTCTGCTTCTCCCTCTCCCTCTGCCACTCCCCCTGCTTGTGCTCTCTCTGTCTTGCTCCTGCTCTAGCTCCCTCTATCTCAAATAAATAAATATAATCTTTAAAAAAAAGAATAAATGCCCATAAAAATACGCATCCCTTCCCCAGGGTAGGAAAGCCTAAACTGTAGTTAAGGAATTCTTGGAGGCTCCGTGTGGACAAGTATGAGAGTAAAAAAGACTCCAGCCATGCACAGTGTTGAAAAGGACTTTTTTGTGTGAGTTCTACCTCCAGGAGCCCTACGAGGTTCTCTCAGTGAAGACTGGAGAAAGATCTCCAGCTTTGGGCTGTGGGGTGAGTAGGGGAAGGGGGAGTAGCCATTTTGAAATATAATCTGAGCACTCTGTTCTTGTCAACAAGACCTGCCCTCAAAAGATTGTTTTACCTGCGTCTAAGATACTGGAATTTTATGAAAGTGTAACTGGCCCAGGGGGTGGGAAATATCCATCTCCATTCCCCTTCAGCCTTTTTTAGTTTTCCGAAAGGGTGTGAGACTGAGAAGCTCTTGTAAAGTTCACAGCAGAAGGAGACAGGCTTAAAGACTGAGACCTAATCATAGAGCTATAGAATGCTTACCCTCCCCCACTCCACCACACCACTAAAGGCCTATTTACCACAGTTCCTTTTATCCCATACATCATGTCCAGCTTTTAACAAAAAATTACAAAGCATACTAAAGGGAAATTTAAAAACACAATTTGAAAAGAAAGAGCAAACATCAGAACCAGACACATATATGGCAGCAATGCTGGAATTATCAGATGAGGGATTTAAAATAACTAAATATGTGAAGAGCTCTAGTGGAAAAATAGCATGCAAGAACAGATGCATAATGTAATCAGGGAGATAGAAATTCTAAGAAAGAATAAAGAAGAAATGCTAGAAATCAAAAACACTAACAAATGAAGAATGCCTTTGATGGGCTGATTAGTAGAATGGACATAGCTGGGGAAAGAATCAGTGAGTTTGAGGATATGTCAACGGAAACTTTCACAAGTGAAAAACAGGAGAAAAAAAGATTGCAAAAACAATGAACAGAATATCCAAGAACTATAGGGCAACTACAAAAGGTGTACCATATGGATAATGGGAATACCAGAAGCTGAAGAGAGAAAGGAGCAGAAGAAATATTTAGAGCAGTAATGACTAAGAATTTCCTTGAATTTATGTCAGACACACCAAACCACAGATCCAGGGAGCTCAGAGAACACCAAAGAAGATAAAAGCTAAACAAACAAACAAACAAACAAACAAAAAAAGCAAACCAAACCAAGCAAACAAAAAAGACTACATCTAGGCATATCATATTAAAGCTGCCGAAAATCAAAGATAAAGAAAAAATCTTGAAAGAAGCCAGAGGGGAAAAAACCAGCTTACCTGTAGAAGAGCAAAGATAAGAATGACATTTGAGTTCTCCTGAGAAACCATGCAAAGAAGAGAGTAAAGTGAAATATTTAGTGTTGACTGAAAAAAAACCACCAGTCTAGACTTCTGTGTCCAGTGAAATTATCCTTCAAAAGTGAAGAAGTACTTTCTTAGATAAACAAAAACTGAGGGAATTTGCTGCTAATAGACCTACCTTGTGAGGAATGTTGAAAGAAGTTCTTCAAAGAGAAGGAAAATTACATAGGTCAGAAACTCAGACCTACATAAAACAGAAAGAGGATTATAAAAAAAGAGAAAATGAAGGCAAAAGAACTTTTATTTGTATTCTTAATTGATCTAATAGCAGTTTATTTAAAATAATAGTAGCAACAATGAATTCGATTGTTACAGTTTAGGGATAAATGAAATGAATGACAGCAGTGATACAAGGAGTAGGAAGGATGAATTAGGAATACTTTAAAGTAACTGCTCTACTCACGAAGCAGTATAGAATTATTTGAAAATGGGCTTGGATTAGCTATGAATGTATATTGCAAAACTTAAGACAACTGCTAATAAAAGTGTTATTTTCTTTATTTATTTGAGAGAGAGAGAGATCAGGGAGAGCGGAGTGGGAGACGGAGAGAGAGAATCTCTAGAAGACTCCCCGCTGAGTGAGGATTCTGACGCAGGGCTCAATTCCAGGACCCCAAGATCATGACCTGAGCTGAAATCAAGAGTCGGACGCTTAACTGCTCCACCCAGGCACCCCTAAAAAAAGTTTTAAAAAAGTGTAATTGATAAGCTAAATGGCATCACATAAAATGCTCAGTTAAAACCACAGAAGGCATAAAATAGTGAAAGACCAAAAATAGAAACAAGTGCAATGAATAGAAAATAGGAACAAATATGGTAGTTATTAATCCAACGTTATCAATAACCACTTAAATCTTAATTGTCTAAATACACCAAAAGACAGAGACTGCCAGAGTGGATCAAAAATAAGACCCATTTATATGTTGTTGACCAAGAACTCACTTTAAATATAGCAACATATAGATTAAGACTGAAGGGCTGAAGAAACATATACCATGCTAACACTAGTTAAAAGAAAGCTGGGAGTAGGTAAGTTAATTTCAGACAAAGCGGACTTTAGAACAAAAGTAATTATCTGATAAAGAGGGTATTAATGATAACAGGGTCAGTTATCCAAGAAGACATAGCAAATCCGTAGAAATAGAAAGCAGATTAGTGGTTGCCAGGAGCTGGCAGGGGAAGGGATTGGGAGTGACTGTTTAATGCCTTTGAGTTACCTTTTAGGGTGGCAAAATGTCTTAGAACTAGATAGAAGTTATAGTTGAACATTCTAAATTACTTCATTATACCAAATTTTATACTTTTAAAAGGTTAGTAATTCATTTTATGTTATGTGAATTTTACCCTAAGAATAAGAGAAGAGATGCAACAAAATTATTTATTTAAAAATATTATTTATTGAATAATTACCACTAAATTGGTAATTGCCTGGCATGTGTGATGTCTCATCCCATCTCTTGTCCAAGGTACACAATAATTGGCCGATCATAGGATATTTCCTTCTCCAAGCACTGCCTCAAATCCTTCTCAGTACAGTACTCCAGAAAGTCACTATCAAAAAAAGAGGAAAAAACTTCTCTGCTAGGACAGCCTTTCCCAATATTCACCCTCAATCCCACTTTACCTGCTAGCTAAAACCTGACCCTGCAATTCACATTATTTCATTTAATCTTCACAACAACCCTGAGTACTGCACTATTACTCTTCCCATTTTACAGATGAGAAAGTTGAGGCTGAGAAAAGGGAAGTGACTTGTCCTGATGAAGCTATTTCAACCCAGCTTGAATCCTGAGCTTTCACCTTCTACCACTATACTATGGAACAAATAAGAAAATAAGTTGGTTTTGAACTTATATAATGGCTGAAGACTTTGTTTGTTGTATGAGGTGCTATTGTAGGAGGAAAATAGCATTGCTGTGTCATGTTGATACATATCTTAATTGTATGAGATGTGACGGTCATTGCTTTTCTCTTGTTTGGGCACCTTTGTTACTTTTCTGAAGTTGTTTCAAGGAAATTGCATTAATTGGAAAATATCTAGTAGCATTGATGTAAAGTGTATTTTTTTTATTATTATGTTATGTTAATCACCATACATCATTAGTTTTTGATGTAGTGTTCCATGATTCATTGTTTGTGTATAACACCCAATGCTCCATGCAGAACGTGCCCACCTTAATACCCATCACCAGGCTAACCCATCCTCCCACCACCCTCCCCTCTACAACCCTCAGTTTGTTTTTTCAGAGTCCATAGTCTCTCATGGTTCGTCTCCACCTCTGATTTCCCCCCCTTCATTCTTCCCTTCCTGCTATCTTCTTCTTCTTCTTTTTTTTTTTTTAACATATAATGTATTATTTGTTTCAGAGGTACAGGTCTCTGATTCAATAGTCTTACACAATTCACAGTGCTCACCATAGCACATACCCTCCCCACTGTCTATCACCCAGCCACCCCATCCCTCCCACCCCCCACCACTCCAGCAACCCTCAGTTTGTTTCCTGAGATTAAGAATTCCTCATATCAGTGAGGTCATATGATACATGTCTTTCTCTGATTGACTTATTTCGCTCAGCATAATACCCTCCAGTTCCATCCATGTCGTTGCAAATGGCAAGATTTCATTCCTTTTGATGGCTGCATAATATTCCATATATACCAATCTTCTTTATCCATTCATCTGTCAATGGACATCTTGGCTCTTTCCACAGTTTGGCTATTGTGGACATTGCTGCTATAAACATCGGGGTGCATGTACCCCTTCAGATCCTACATTTGTATCTTTGGGGTAAATACCCAGTAGTGCAATTGCTGTGTTGTATGGTAGCTCTATTTTCAACTTTTTGAGGAACCTCCATACTGTTTTCCAGAGTGGCTGCACCAGCTTGCATTCTCACCAACAGTGTAGGAGGGTTCCCCTTTCTCCGCATCCCTGCCAACATACGTCATTTCCTGACTTGCTAATTTTAGCCATTCTGACTGGTGTAAGGTGATATCTCATTGAGGTTTTGATTTGGATTTCCCTGATGCCGAGCGATGTTGAGCACTTTTTCATGTGTCTTGTTGGCCATTTGGATGTCTTCTTTGGAAAAATGTCTGTTCATGTCTTCTGCCCATTTCTTGATTGGATTATTTGTTCTTTGGGTGTTGAGTTTAAGAAGTTCTTAATAGATCTTGGATACCAGCCCTTTATCTGTAGTGTCAATTGCAAATATCTTCTCCCATTCTGTCGGTTGTCTTTTGGTTTTGTTGACCGTTTCTTTTGCTATGCAAAAGCTTTTTATCTTGATGAAGTCCCAATAGTTCATTTTTGCCCTTGCTTCCCTTGCCTTTGGCGAGGTTTCTAGGAAGAAGTTGCTGTGGCCGAGGTCGAAGAGGTTGCTGCCTGTGTTCTCCTTTAGGATTTTGATGGACTCCTGTCTCACATTAGGTTTTCCAACCATTTTGAGTCTATTTTTGTGTGTGGTGTAAGGAAATGGTCCAGTTTCATTCTTCTGCATGTGGCTGTCCAATTTTCCCAACACCATTTGTTGAAGAGACCGTCTTTTTTCCATTGGACATCCTTTCCTGCTTTGTCGAAGATTAGTTGACCATAAAGTTGAGGGTCCATTTCCGGGCTCTCTATTCTGTTCCATTGATCTATGTGTCTGTTTTTGTGCCAGTACCATACCGTCTTGATGATGACAGCTTTGTCATAGAGCTGGAAGTCCGGAATTGTGATGCCGCCAGCTTTGCTTTTCTTTTTCAACATTCCTCTGGCTATTTGGGGTCTTTTCTGGTACCATACAAATTTTAGGATTCTTTGTTCCTTTTCTTTGAAAAAAGTTGATGGTATTTTGATAGGGATTGCATTAAATGTGTAGATTGCTCTAGGTAGCATTGACATCTTCACAATATTTGTTCTTCCAATCCATGAGCATGGAACGTTTTTCCACTTATTTGTGTCTTCCTCAATTTCTTTCATGAGTATTTTATAGTTTTCTGAGTACAGATTCTTTGCCTCTTTGGTTAGATTTATTCCTAGGTATCGTATGGTTTTGGGTGCAATTGTAAATGGGATGAACTCCTTAATTTCTCTTTCTTCTGTCTTGTTGTTGGTGTATAGGAATGCCACTGACTTCTGTGCATTGATTTTATATCCTGCCACTTTACTGAATTCCTGTATGAGTTCTAGCAGTTTTGGGGTGGCGTCTTTTGGGTTTTCCACATAAAGTATCATATCATCTGCAAAGAGTGAGAGTTTGACTTCTTCTTTGCCAATTCGGATGCCTTTTATTTATTTTTGTTGTCTGATTGCTGTGGCTAGGACTTCTAATACTATGTTGAATCACAGTGGTGATAGTGGACATCCCTGCCGCGTTCCTGACCTTAGGGGGAAAGCTCTCAGTTTTTCCCCATTGAGAATGATATTCGCTGTGGGTTTTTCATAGATGGCTTTTATGAAATTGAGGTATGTACCCTCTATCCCTATACTCTGAAGAGTTTTGATCAAGAAAGGATGCTGTACTTTGTCAAATGCTTTTTCTGCATCTATTGAGAGGATCATATGGTTCTTGTTCTTTCTTTTATTAATGTATTGTATCACATTGACTGATTTGCGGATGTTGAACCAACCTTGCAGCCCAGGGATAAATCCCACTTGGTTGTGGTGAATAATCCTTTTAATGTACTGTTGGATCCTATTGGCTAGTATTTTGGTGAGAATTTTTGCATCCATGTTCATCAAGGATATTGATGTGTAATTCTCCTTTTTGATGGGGTCTCTGTCTGGTTTTGGGATCAAGGTAATGGTGGCCTCATAAAACGAGTTTGAAAGTTTTCCATCCATTTCTATTTTTTGGAAAAGTTTCAGAAGAATAGGTATTAATTCTTCTTGAAATGTTTGGTAGAATTCCCCTGAGAAGCCATCTGTCCCTGGGCTTTTGTTTTTGGGAGATTTTTGATGACTGCTTCAATTTCCTTAGTGGTTATGGGTCTGTTCAGGTTTTCTACTTCTTCCTGGTTCAGTTTTGGTCGTTGATACATCTCTAGGAATGCATCCATTTCTTCCAGATTATCTAGTTTGCTGGCATATAGTTGCTCATAATATGTTCTTATAATTGTTTGTATTTCTTTTTTTAAAAAAGATTTTATTTATTTATTTGACAGAGACACAGCGAGAGAGGGAACACAAGCAGGGGGAGTGGGAGAGGGAGAAGCAGGCTTCCCACAGAGCGGGGAGACCAATGTGGGGCCCGGTCCCAGGACCCTGGGACCATGACTTGAGCCAAAGGCAGACGCTTAACAACTGAGCCACCCAGGCGCCCCTATTGTTTGTATTTCTTTGGTGTTGGTTGTGATGTCTCCTCTTTCATTCATGATTTTATTTATTTGGGTCCTTTCTCTTTTCTTTTTGATAAGTCTGGCCAGGGGTTTATCAATCTTGTTAATTCTTTCAAAGAACCAGCTCCTAGTTTCGTTGATCTGTTCTACTGTTCTTTTGGTTTCTATTTCATTGATTTCTGCTCTGATCTTTATTATTTCTCTTCTCCTGCTGGGTTTAGGCTTTATTTGCTGTTCTTTCTCCAGCTCCTTTAGGTGTAGGGTTAGGTTGTGTATTTGAGACCTTTCTTGTTTCTTGAGAAAGGCTTGTATTGCTATATACTTTCCTCTCAGGACTGACTTTGCTGCATCCCAAAGATTTTGAACAGTTGTGTTTTCATTTTCATTGGTTTCTATGAATTTTTTTAAATTCTTCTTTAATTTCCTGGTTGACCCATTCATTCTTTAGTAGGATGCTCTTTAGCCTCCATGTATTTGAGTTCTTTCCGACTTTCCTCTTGTGACTGAGTTCTAGTTTCAAAGCATTGTGGTCCAAAAATATGCAGGGAATGATCCCAATCTTTTGGTACCAGTTGAGACCTGATTTGTGACCTAGGATGTGATCTATTCTGGAGAATGTTCCGTGGGCACTAGAGAAGAATGTGTATTCTGTGGCTTTGGGATGGAATGTTCTGAATATATCTGTGAAGTCCATTTGGTCCAGTGTGTCATTTAAAGTCTTTATTTCCTTGTTGATCTTCTGCTTAGATGATCTGTCCATTTCAATGAGGGCGGTGTTAAAGTCCCCCACTATTATTGTATTGTTGTCAATGTGTTTCTTTGCTTTTGTTATTAATTGCCTTATATAATTGGCTGCTCCCATGTTAAGGGCATAGATATTTACAATTGTTAGATCTTCTTGTTGGATAGACCCTTTAAGTAGAATATAGTGTTCTTCCTCATCTCTTATTATAGTCTTTGGTTTAAAATCTAATTTGTCTGTTATAAGGATTGCCACCCCAGCTTTCTTTTGGTGTCCTTTAGTATGGTAAATGGTTTTCCAACCCCTCACTTTCAATCTGGGGGTATCTTTGGGTCCAAAATGAGTCTCTTGCAGACAGCATATCGATGGGTCTTGTTTTTTTTTATCCAATCTGATAGCCTGTGTCTTTTGATTGGGGCATTTAGCCCATTACATTCAGGGTAACTATTGAAAGATATGAATCTAGTGCCATTGTATGGCCTGTAAGGTGACTGTTACTGTATATTGTCTGTGTTCCTTTCTGGTCTATGTTGCTTTTAGGCTCTCTCTTTGCTTAGAGGACCCCTTTCAATATTTCTTGTAGGGCTGGTTTCGTGTTTGCAAATTCCTTTAGTTTTTGTTTGCCCTGGAAGCTTTTTATCTCTCCTTCTATTTTCAATGACAGCCTAGCTGGATATAGTATTCTTGGCTGCATATTTTTCTCATTTAGTGCTCTGAATATATCTTGCCAGTCCTTTCTGGCCTGCCAGGTCTCTGTGGATAGGTCTGTTGCCAATCTAATGTTTCTACCATTGTAGGTTACAGATCTCTTGTCCCGAGCTGTTTTCAGGATTTTCTCTTTGTCTCTGAGACTTGTAAGTTTTACTATTAGATGTCAGGGTGTTGACTTATTTTTATTGATTTTGAGGAGGGTTCTCTGTGCCTCCTGGATTTTGATGCCTGTTCCCTTCCCCAAATTAGGGAAGTTCTCTGCTATAATTTGCTCCAATATACCTTCTGCCCCTGTCTCTCTTTCTTCTTCTTCTGGGATCCCAATTATTCTAATGTTGTTTCGTCTTATGGTATCGCTTATCTCTCGAATTCTTCCCTCGTGATCCAGTAGTTGTTTATCTCTCTTTTTCTCAGCTTCTTTATTTTCCATCATTTGGTCTTCCATATCACTAATTCTTTCTTCTGCCTCATTTATCCTAGCAGTTAGAGCCTCCATTTTTTATTGCACCTCATTAATAGCCTTTTTGATTTTGACTTAGTTAGATTTTAGTTCTTTTATTTCTCCAGAAAGGGTTTCTCTAATATCTTCCATGCTTTCTTTAAGCCCACCTAGTATCTTTAAAATCGTCATTCTGAACTCTAGTTCCGACATCTTACTAATGTCCGTATCGATTAGGTCCCTGGCAGTTGGTACTGCCTCTTGTTCTTTTTGTTGAGGTGATTTTTTCCATCTTGTCATTTTGTCCAGAGGAGAATAGATGAATGAGAGAACAAAATGCTAACAGGGTGACAATGTCCCCAGAAAATATACACTAAACAAATCAGAAAAGACCTGAAACCAGGGGAAAAGAAAGGGAAAGAAAGAAAAAAAAAAAGAAAAAGATTTTAAAAAAAAGATATGATCAAATATGATCTGGCTGGTGCATAGATCAGTGCCACACACTAGATTTTGGGCGTATTTTGGTCTGTTAGAAGAAAGTGCCTCCCAAAATTTTAAAGAAAGAAAAACGTATATATGTACAAAAATAAGGGTAAATATGATGAAGAGATGGAATATGACTGTAAAGATGAAAATTATAAAAGATTTTATAAAAGGAATTGATAAGAAGTTGGTTGAAAAAAGAAAGAAGAGGAATTAAAAAAAAAAAAAAGGGAGAGAATGTGATCAGGCAGGAAACTAGAACAAAGCCATATACTAGAGATTTAGGGTATATTTTGGTCTGTTAGAAGAAACTGTATCCCAAAATTTTAAAGAGAGAACAACTTTTATATATATATATACCAAAAATAAGGTTAAGTACTATGAAGGGATAGAATATGACTCTAAAAATGAAAAATAAAAAAGATTTTTTAAAAAAGGGATTGATAAGATGCTGGTTGAAAAAGGGAAAAAGAAAAATTCAAAACAAAAAGAAAAAGAAAATTAAAAAAAATTAACTTTGAAAGACTGAAGAATCATGGTAAAAAAGCCATGAATTCTATGTGCAGTATTCCCCTAGCGCTGGAGTTCTGCCGTTCTCATTGATCAGTAAACTTGGTCTTGGCTGGCTGTTCTCGCTGATCTTCTGGGGGAGGGGCCTGTTGCTGTGGTTCCCAAATGTCTTTGCCGGATGCAGAATTGCCCCACCCTTGCCAGGTCCGGGCTAAGTAATCTGCTCGGGTTTGCTCTCCGGAGCTTTTGTTCCCTGCAGGTTTTCCGTACAGCTTCGGAGGATGAGAGTGAAAATGGCGGCCTCCCAATCTCTGCCATGGAGGAGCCGAGAACTCGGGGCCCCACTCCTCAGTGCGCCCCCAGAGAAAAGCAGTCAGTCACTCCCATCTCCCCGGTCTCCGGCCGCACTCTGTGCTCACCCGGCCTATGACCGAGCGTTTCTATCTCTGGCACACAACCCCGTGTGGAGTCTCCAAACCCAGCAGATCCCTGCGGTGACCTCCCGCACCTCTCCTCCTGGGGGAGGAAGGTGAGTCTCCCCGGATCTGCCGCTTGTTGGGTCCCTGCTGGAGGAGCAGTGGCCCGACTGTGCCTCAGATCACGGTTTATGGCAACCCCGAGCTGAGAGTCTACTCCTCGGCTCCATCTCTGCAGCCGGCTTCCCCGCTCTGATACCTGGGAGCTCTGCCGCACTCAGGCACCCCTGGTGTTTCTCTGACCTCGAGGGTCCTGAGACCACACTGTCCCGTGAGGGTTCCACCCCGCGCTTAGCCACTGGAGCGACATCCCTCAGCGGAACCGACTTCTAAAAGTTCCGATTTTGTGCTCAGCGGCTCTATCACTTGCCAGAAGAGGCCGTCGGAGGCCCCCTCCCCTGCCGTCTATCCTCCCGAATATCACCTCCGATTCACTTCTCCGCATGTCCTACCTTCCAGAAAGTGGTCGCTTTTTCTGTTCAGAGAGTTGTTGCTATTCTTTTCTTCGATCTCCTGTTGAGTTTGTAGGTGTTCAGAATGGTTTGATCCCTATCCAGCTGAATTCCTGGGACCAGACGAAATCCAGGTCTCCTACTCCTCCTCCATCTTGCTCCTCCCTGTGCCCCTAAAGTGTATTTTTTTTAAAGATTTTATTTATCTGAGAGAGAGAGAGCATGACCAGGAGGAGGAGCAGAGGGAGAGGGACAAGCGGACTCTGCACTGGGCACAGAGTTCCATGCAGGGCTGGATCCCACAACCCTGAGATCATGACCTGAGCTGAAATCAAGTCAGACGCTTAATCGACTGAGCCACCCAGGCACCCCTGATTTGTTTGTTTGTTTTCTTTAAAGGAGATAGAAGTTTCTTGAATACACCACAAGGGAGCAGCATGCAGGACAGCAGAGGAGAGGCTGTCAGCATCTTTTTTTTTTTTTTTTCTGTACCAAGGTAAGCAATAATATTGCCCTTCTCAGAGTAGTAATTACGTGAAAACTTGTAACTGTGCATCTTACCAAACTTCTAGAGCACCTGACATAGGGGCTGACAATGTCTCAAGCCTTTCAGGACCACCGAAGCACATAACCTGGTTGGCACTGCTGAAGGGATGGGATGGCTTTGCAAGTTGTATCACATCACTGAGAAACACTCCTCTTAGAGTTCATTGCGGAGGTATGGTGGCTTACAAGGATGTATACAGGGAGTCATAAGAAAGTGATCTGGGAATTTGGAAGAACAAAGGAAGTGTGAATGGAAGGCAGAGCAGAGCAAATGCTTTTGAAAAACAGCCTTGAGAGAAAGAAAAGCTTAGAGAAATGGATGCCCTAGCATGGTTGAATGCATTCCTCCGTCTGTCACAGGGTAACAGTAAAGTTGAGATGTGTATAAAGAAGCTGATAGGCCAGGAGAGAATATTATGGAATATTCTGATATTCTTGAATATGGAAGTCCTCCTATGCTAGGTTAGAGAAGCTATGTAGTCATAATCCAGTGGGCCAGAGAGGGGAATTGAAGCTGTGCATCAGTATACAGCCTTATGGGGAGAACTCTGCTAGTGGAGGGATAAAGTAGCCAGGTGTTGTAGCTCAGTTTTAATTTTACTCAATATCTCTGAAATCCAGTGGTGGCATTGTAGATTAGAAGTAGGAAACACAAATATGCTTAGAAGAAAAAGCTGACAAGTAGGAATCCCTTGTGTGATATGCTTGTATGACATATGATATATGCTTGCATGATGTATTCTGCTTCTGTGTCACAGCAGTTATTAATGAGAATCAATAGGAATAAATATATCTACATTCCCATCACCTAGATCAGTTGTTTCCCTCTTCTGTGCCTACCACCAGTTGTTGAAAATATGTGTGCCTTTTTACATAGTGAAAACATTGCTTAGATAGTTTGCATAGTACTTTTGCCACCTACCATTATACCACAATCATTTTTTCAGGCTGCTAAAATCTCCATAGAAAGCATTTTTCATTGTTTTATACTAGTCCCTTAGGTAGATAAATTATTTAACTCTTTTTCTATTGGTCAGCAAAAGTATCATTTCCTATTCTATATAAGCCAATCATAAATATCTTCTGGATTCAGAGGATATGTGTGCCCAGTATGAGGTAAGATAAAAAGGGAGTGGTCAGTAAATCCTCAATTAATAAAGCCTTTTGATGATGCTTACAAAAACTGCAGATTATTTTCTTAAAGATCATGCCATGACTTTACATTGCCATCACCAGAGTATGGATACATTTGTGTTACCACTTCTGAATATGATCATTATATTTTATTTTTTTAAAGTTTAAGTCATCTCTACAGCCAACATGGGGCTTAAACTCACAACCCCGGAATCAACAGTTGCATGCTCTTCCGACTGAACCAGCCAGGTGCCCCATGATCATTATATTTTAAGTAAGGTTGGTGGTGCATTGCTTTCACAAGAAGACACTGCCAGGAGCAATTCTGAAGCTTTGTTTTGGATATTTTCAGAACAGTTTGGGACTTTACCATTATTTTGTGAAACTAGATGAAAATTCTCCATCTTTCTCAAAAGGCAGGGTGGTTGGGGTTGATGGAGAGGCCTAGGACTGAAGTTCTCAACTTCTGCAAACTTATACATTAGGTAAATTCATATAAGGGCCTTCAAGTGTTGGGCCCCTAAGAATGGTTAGGGGACTTAGGAAAAGCAGACCGGATGATTGTCTGAAGTGTTTTCCATTTTAAAGCAGATGTCTTATATTCACTAGAGTAATGTAGGACATTTAAAGTATTTACATAGCTGACATATCGAGAGCATGACTGACTCTTTGATGTGAAAACATCTAGTCAGTTCAGTCAGAAATTATGTTTCTTTCAATATTGACTGAACTGACTTGATATTCCAATATCAAGTTGTCAGAGACAGCAATACCTTTACGGATCTAAACAATAATTTTTAATGTTTATTGAGTACAAGCACTAGTCTAAGCACTTTGCATCCATTTAGCTTATTTAGTTCTCACTGATACAGTAGAAAGTGAGCCATCAGTACATGAAAATACTCATTTTGAAGTGAGTAGTTTGTAAATAAATTTATTTTCTGCTTTATAATTTTTTACTTTAGGAATCTTTTAAATGAACATGTATTAATTTTGTCATCATAAAAAGTTAAAGAAACCACAATATATGTACTCTAACTCTTAAACCTAGCATTCAAGGAAAGTTGGAGTTAGTGGAGTGCAAGGAAGAAAGGGGATTTAAAACATACTTTTTATTATGGAAAATGACAAAAACAAAATTTACAGGGAATGGTACCATGAACCTCCACTTACCCATTGTCCAGCTTCAATATTTATCAACTCATGAACAACATTATTTTATCTATGCCCCACCTACTTAAAAAGCATTAGTAAAAGTTACTGCGGGCCGGGTTGAAAAGAGCACGGACTCTGAAGACATATATGTATTTTAATCTTAACTCTGGGAGTCCAGACCCTTGGGTTTGAATCCTAGTTCTCTTGACTGTGCAGCAGGGGCCTTGAGCTGGCTGCATATTCTCGGTTTCCTCCTCAGTCAAAAATGATAAGCAAGTGTTCCTGAGTTGTAAATGAAATGACATGGAGAAAAAGAAACTGAAATATATATGATATGGGTTATTGGATTAATTGTATCGGCTATGTCCTTTTTTTTTTTTTTTAACAACCTGAACATAAGGCACACAACCAGAAATCTGGATTTTTTTAAATGAAATTTATCTACAGAAGAGCTTATCCACATACATTTGGACAGAGAGACCCCATGTTGCAGGTGGCCTGAGGCAGTCTCATTTTGATCCTATAGTAAATGAAAATTATTATTAGGGCCCCCTTTCACTCTCAAAGTGCTCCGGTTTGAATATCACATTTTATTGTCCCTGTTATATAGAGGAAATGTTGAAGTTTAAGAAAATGATATTCAAGGAATTAAAAACAAATTGCAACAAACAAATCTAATAAATGAGTATTATGTACTCTTTAAAAGCACAGACTTTCCGATGTTGATGAATAATTTTTTAAAATACACATTTTTGTGTATTAACTGAATTTCCCTGATACTCAGCCATAATTTCTTTTTTTTTTTTTTTTTTTTTAGAATAGGCTTCATGATTCTGGGTCATTCCCAGATGATTCTAGTTGGGTGTAAATATAAAGCTTTACAGGACTTAACTCTTAAGCAGGGCTGTGATTTCATCTGTAATGCCCCTATCTTCCTTTCTGCAAAGGCAAGCAGGTTAATTCCCTCATAAGAGAAGGACTGTTAGAGCTATATGAAGGGGCCCTTGTGGACAAATCAGATCACTGAATTAACCACAGTGCTAATGGCTTCCCCATTCAAATAAAATTCCAACTGCTATCATGCATGCTCCTGGTGCCCGACAATTGTAAAGTATTTTACAATCATCTTTAACAAGCCTGTCTAATATCAACCTGGGGGCACAAGCTGAAATAGCTAGGCTTTCTTTCTAATGGTAAAATATGTTCATTCATTCAGCTTTTATTGAGTACCTTACATGTCCCATGGTCTGTGCTAGGCATTAGAAATACAAAGTTGTGGAAGACAGAGTCAGTGGTCTAGCTGACACAAAGTTAGATGAGGAGTGTAATTTGAACTCACAGATTCTGGGGATTTGGAATTGGTTTCACCAGCTACAGTTTAATTACAATTTGTTTTTCTGCTCTTTAGAATCTGTCATTTTTTTCCATCCATTTTTTTTTTTTTCGAGAAAAATTCATTTGGTTCCCACTCTGTTCCAGGTGCTATTCTAAGTACTGGAAATACAAGTAGTCCCTGCCCTCATGGTGCTTACAGCCTAGAGGCAGGACAGTAAGAAAAAGCACACACATATACACATGTCAGATAGTGATAAGTACTATGAAAATAAAATAATTTAGAGTAAACAGGGATAGAACTTGATGGGGATGACATGTGGGCTACTTTATATTGGTTGGTCAGGGAAAGCTTCCTTTGAGAAGAGACCTGAAGGAATGTGAGATGAAGTAAGAGCATTCCAACCAACAAAAATGTGGTTGGTATATTCCCCCCAAACAGCAGAGAGGCCAGTGCAGGTGCAACAGAGAGAACAAGGGGCAGAGTGAGTGGTTTTTGGAGAGGAAGTCAGAAGGTTGGAAACAGGCAGGCCATGAAGGGCCTGTAAGGGATCATACAGAAGTTGGATTTTACTCTGAAAGTATGCTTGGAAACCACTGGATAGTTTTTTTTTTTTTTTTTTAAAGATTTTATTTATTTATTTGACACAGAGAGACACAGCGAGAGAGGGAACACAAGCAGGGGGAGTGGGAGAGGGAGAAGCAGGCTTCCCGCCGAGCAGGGAGCCCGATGTGGGACTTGATCCCAGGACCCTGGGATCATGACCTGAGCCGAAGGCAGACGCTTAACGACTGAGCCACCCAGGCGCCCCCACTGGATAGTTTTGAGCAGAGAAGTCATATGATCTGCTTTAGGTTTTAAAGGGATTTTCCTGGATACTCTGTTGAGAATGGTTGTAGCAGGGCAAGGGTTGAAACAGGGAAACCAGTTGGGAGGTGTTTGCAATAATTGAGGCAAAAGATCAATAGTGGCTTGTTTGGGTTTTGCACCCAATTCCAAGTTGTAGAGTGGGGATTTCCTCCCCTGCCAAAAACCAATGCTCCAGACACCAGCTGGGGGTCCTACGATTCAACTCAATTCTAACACCACCCGGAGACTGCATCATATTCCACAAATTAAGTGCTCAATCCCACAAGACTGACCCCCCCACTACCACTTCAGATGCCAATAGCAAGCCCAGGTTGTTAACTATGCTTCTGAATGACTGGTAATTAATTGGAGTTCCCACAACGCCATCTTTGGGTTCAATTAATTTTTTAAGAGTGTCTCACATAACTTAGGAAACCCATTTACTCACTAGATTGCCAGTTCATTACAAAGGATATTAGAGGATATGAACCAAACAGCTAGATGAAGACACATAGGGTAAGGTCTTGAGTAAAGGAGGTTCTGTCCTCGTGGAGTTTGGAGCATGGCACTGTAGCACATGGAAGTATTCTGATTCCCTAACCTGAAAACTCTCAAAATTCCCTCCTTTTGGGTTTTTATAGAGGCTTCATTACATAGGCACAACTGATTAAATCATTGGCCATTGGTGATCGATTCAACCTCCAGCCCTCCCCGGAAATCAGGGGGTGGAATGGAAAACCCCAACCCTCTAATCATGGTTGGTGCCCCTGGCAACCAGCACCCATCCTTAGGTGCTTTCTAGAAGTCACCTCATTAACATAAACCCAGTTGGGTTACACCCATTTCAACTTTATGGCTCTAAAGCGCTTTTTGGGAACAGGGACAAGACAACAAATATAAGAAAAGATGCTCTCATTGCTCTTATTCAGAAAATTCCATGGGTTTGGGGAGCTGTGAGCCAGGAACCGTGGAAAAGACCAAATATATATGAGAGATATTTTGGTCATCTGAATGACCAAATATATATTTCCTATAAATCACAATATTGCAGGCTTGAACTAGGATGGTTGCAATGGAGCTGTAAAAAATGGTTGAATTAGTGATAGAGTATGAAAGGAGAGACAACAGGACTTGCTTGACAGATTGGACATTGCTATAAAACTCTAATTTCTTGCCTTGAGCTATTAGAAAAGTGATGTTGCCACTTACTAAGATGGGGAAGACTGTAAGATTAGAAGGTTAAGAAATAGAAATCAAGGGTTAGGTGTTGGATATATTAGGCTTGTGTTTAGACACCTCAGTGGAAATGTGGACTAGGCAGTTGACTACATGAATTTAGAGTTTAGGTGAATGATCTGGGTAAAGATAAAGATTTTTGAATCATCAACTTATAGATGGCATTTAAAGTCATGAGACAGGAAATTCAAAAAAGTGGTGAGTGTAGAACCTAGGAAGACTAAAAAGGAATAGCCAGTCAGTGTAGGAGAGAAGCCAGAAGAGAGTAGCATCCAGATATCAAGTTAGAAAGGTATTTAAGAAGGAAGGAGTAATCAGCTATGTGAAATGTCACTTCCTTTATCCAATAATCATTTACCTGGGGCTCACTCTTTTCTAAGCATTGTGCTAGGTGCTTGGGATACAAAGCTGAACAAAATATGGTTCTTGCCCTGGAGGAGCTTATAGTCCAGGTGGGGAGATGGCCAAGTAAGCAGACCATGGTGATACAGTGTGGTCAGTGCTTAAAGAGTCACATGCACAGGATACCATGGGAATATGTGCCTCCTCTACTATGTGGCTTTCCTCTCAAACCCATAGAGACAAGTGATAGACATGAATAGATATTTTTTATTAGCATAGAGCATTGACTTATTGCTGCCAGAGATGTACTGAATGACATTCCAGGTTTTATTTTCTAAGAGGTGAGTTAAGTATAAGCCAGGTCTCTTGAGAGATACTTTTCAGAATAGGCAAGGTATTGTTACAGTCATGAAAGAGATTGGTATTCATACTCTTCTACTTCTTGTTCAAACTAGAATTATACATTGAGAAAAAGTATAAAAATATATACTGGTCTAAATATATGGAAGCATCAGACAAATGTTCTTTATCTAAAGCAATTGGGGTTCCTTAAGGACGCTTTCATAAGGATATAGTAGACTGGTAGTTTTAGCAATATACACAACTTCCAAGGGAGGCTGCCTGTTTGCTTAAGCAGCTTGACTATTTTGATTCAGTTCACTCACATTATCAATTCAGTTAAAAGTAATCATTTGTTTGACTTTGTTTACTTGTCTGTAGACCTCATAATTGACTTAGTGGATTTGCCAGGTTTTTTTTAAAGATTTATTTATTTATTTGAGAGAGAGAGCGAACACATGTGGGCTGGGGGAGGGGCAGAGGGAGAGGGAGAGAGTCTCAAACAGACTTCCCGCTGAGCGTGGAGGGCTCAATCTCATGAACCTGAGATCATGACCTAAGCTGAAATCCAGAGTCGGATGCTTAACTGACTGAGCCACCCAGGCGCCCTGGATTTGCCAATTTTAATACTCCTTCTCCTGGCCTTCAGGTCACAATGCATACTCCTTAGTGTGACACACAAAACCTTTCATAGAGAAAATAGAGCAGAGGAGTTCAGATCACTTACTTTAGAGTCAGTCTGCCCTGGTTTGAATCCTGGTTCCATTGTTCACTAGCTGGGTGACCTTGGGCAAATTACTTGGCTTCTCTATCCATTAGTATCCTCATCTGTAAAGTGGGGATAATAATAGAACATGACTCATGGAGTTGTTGTGAATATTAAATATGCTATTCTGTGCAAGGTACTTCGAAAGTTGTCTAGAACATAGTGCAGTATACGTGTTTGCTATTATCTGGCTCTACTCTACTAGTCTGGCCTCACCAGCTGCCACTTTGCAAACATGGCACCTCCCTCCAGACAACCGAAGGTGCTCACAGAGAAGAGCAGAGAGACAGAATAGAGCCAGAGGTCTGTTGCAGTGATCCAAGCCAGAGCTGATGGTGCCAAAGGAGATAGAGAGAAGTAGACTGACTCAGATTTTCATTTGAAAGTTGAGCTGACAGTATTTCCTAATGGATTACATGTGTATGTAGGGTGAGGGAAAGAGAACTTAAAAAAAAAAAAAATGACCCTTCGCTTTTTAGCTGGAGCAATTGGATAGAAGCAGCTTGGGAGAGGAGCAAATGGAGAAATCAGGTAAGCAGTTGTATAACATCCTTGGAGTGCAGGGGACAAGTCAAGAGCTGTAGCTATAAATTTGAGAATCATCAACATATAGATAATATTTAAAGTGCAAAGTCATGGGAATAGTTGAAGTCACCTAGGGGCTAATAACAGCAGTTATCTTTTAGGATTGTTATAAGAATTATATGAGTAAGCCATGTAGAGTACTTGGCACAGTTCCTGGCACATAATAAAGGTGTAATAAATGACAATTATTACTGTTATGATTATTCTTAAGAATAATTTATTCCTGGTAGGAATTATGGTAAACCTCCATTCTTACTTAGAGATGTGCCTCCAAACCTTTCCTCTACCATGGTACACATAGGAAATGATAATATTTGCACAACACCCTAGGATAAACTTCACTGCCCAAGGCTCTGTTTCAGATCCTGCCCAGCTGCCCCAAGGGATGTGGATGTCAGTTGTCAGTGTAATACTGCATCACACTGGTTGGGAAGCTCTAGACTAGAGCCTTGCTACTTAAAAGTATGGTGTATGAACTAGAAGCATAGGCATCACCTGGGAGCTTCTTTTCTAATGCAGAATTCCTGGCCCACTGACTCTGAGTCTGCATTTTTACAAGCTTCCCAGGTGATTCCTGTGTGCGTACCTTAAAGTTTGAGAACACTGATTTATAAGATCATTGTGCAAATCTTAAATATGGAGTATTCATTAAAACTGAAATATATTAATTGCCAAATTGAGAAGATTATTTCTTTTCTCCTTGCTTTTAACACAGTGTAAATATATTGTGTCTATTATGTGGCAGGCACATGGAAAAACTTATAA
The DNA here is from genome assembly GCF_964656455.1 of Halichoerus grypus. Taxonomy (NCBI): domain Eukaryota; kingdom Metazoa; phylum Chordata; class Mammalia; order Carnivora; family Phocidae; genus Halichoerus; species Halichoerus grypus. Next base: position 10,373,887 of record NC_135727.1, read on the forward strand.
TAGGGTTGTTTTTGCATTGGAGGACTTTTCTGTGTTGTGGGAAAAGCTCTGGGGTTCATTGTTTGCTTAATTAAGTGTTTTCCATTTTACAAGGGCACTTTATACCCACTTTGTGGCCATGTCTACACTGATGACTGGCCTGGGACCATCGCTTACCCTTGCAGCTGTGACAGTTTATCTCAGTGTTAGAGTTCATGATGGGAAACTTGACACCTCACTTGGAGCCACATTAATGCTTTTGCTGAATGGAGTGAACTCCATTTGGCCTGGGATAATGACTCTGAAGCACATTGAAGAAATGAGGCACTATTTACTAAATTTGGTTTAGACAGAGGGGAAATGTAGCTAATTCAGGCCTCCACAAAAATTTGTTTTTTCCCAGATCAAAGTTGTGCTTCCTGAATTAGCTAATTTCTCTTTTCAAAATTCATCTGTCCCATATAGATCATACTAAAGGTGAGGCTGACTTGTATGAGAATGACTCATTTATATTTTTAATGTTAAAATATTTTTAAAAATCAAGTTAATAGCTTTAATTAAAAATAAAACACTGGGGGCACCTGGGTGGCTCAGTCAGTTAAGCGTCTGCCTTATGGCTCAAGTCATGGTCCCAGGGTCCTGGGATCGAGTCCTACATCAGGCTCTCTGCTCGGTGGGGAGTCTGCTTCTCCCCCTCTCTCCCTCTGTGCACGCTCTCTCTCTCTCTCTCTCAAATAAATAAATAAAATCTTTTAAAAAAATAAAAAATAAAACACTGATTCTTTTTTCCTTCCGTTTAGAAGTGTCCAAACTTCCTTCCCTAGCAAGTAGGATCCTGGGACTCTCACTCATTCCTGAGTGGGTCTCTGGTCACTCACAACAGTGTATGTTGAGCTGAGGAAATTCTCCCATTTAGATGTTCTAAAAACAAAAGAGGCTGGTCAGGAACCAAAGAGAAAGATCAAAGGAAATATTAGCCCAGAAGTGGGAAAATAGACAGTTCCTTCTTGGTTTTCAACTGAGAACAGCCTGAGGGGCAAATAGGAAAGGAATCTGCTTGAGTGTGTGGCTATCTAGGGTGGGGCAGAGTCTGGGGACATTCTTATGCATTCAGTCTTAGAAGAAAATAGTTTATTATAGTACTTACAGCCTTGTCACAATATGGTCAGGGAGTTTTCAGAGGGTGAGTAGGTGTTTGCATAAGGAAGGACTAGCGCATCTTTGAGTTCAATCACCCAGGAGTTCAATCTGTAAATTCCAGAGTCTTATGGCTGTCTGCCCTATGATGCTTGTTGCAATGTGGCTAGTGAAGGGTTTGCAGGACCGTGGGAAAGAAACAGGGATCATATATTTGGTCCTTGTCATGTTGATATATGATACAGTGAGGTGGGACGACAGGGGCAAAGCTTTCCCAGTGGCAAAAGTTGACAGAGGGGGCCCACTGAGCAAAGGAAATCCAGCAGAAGAGGGCTCTGGATAGAGAAGGCAGCCACCAGTTTACTGTATGACTGTGAACAAGGTCTTTCCTGTCTTGGATCCTCGGTTGGCCTATTTGTCAAGGAGTTTGGACCAAATGAACTCATGGGGCTCCATTGGCTCTGATATTCTATAATCCTAGGCAAGCTGGTGATTTGATCTGACTTATAGGAAGTGACATGTCAGAGATTTCTAAAAATAGCCATAAAATCAGAATCTCAACTGATGTTATCCTCAAAAACATTTCTTTGTCAATGATCGCTGAAGGAGAGAAATCCAGGATACCAAAGTAATAAAATTCTGAATTGGGGATCTTTTAGGAGGGGAAATCAAATGAAGTCCTTGGTTCCACGCTCCATTCACCTTGAAGCACTCCAGTCTGGAACCATAGAGAATGCCCGTGACACAGGGTAATGTATGGAAAAGAGATGATTCTTGATGCTCACTTCACAGTGCTCTTTAGACAGCCTTCAGTCACCATGACCAATCAGAAACAAACAGTAGTCAGAATTATCAGGAGGAAAAGAGAGGCATTTGTATGTTGAAAATATACACGATGAAATAAAAACATGACATTTTTAATTACCTGTTGGAATTTCAAGAGAGCAGTTATCATGCTTTTTAATTGGCTATCTTTGTTCACTGTGCGTTTTTAGAGAACACAATGACATGGCAGTAATTTTCACTGTTGTAGAAAGATTATTTTTTCAGGACATATTGCCCTAATTAGATTTTTTCCCCCAAATACTTTTTAAAAACATGGGTTTAAATCACTGAGTACATTTCCCGTTCCAATTAATATTCATGCAAGTGAGAAATCATAAAACTACAATGTGAAATTGAATAACAATAAAATGACTAAGATCTACTAAAATGAAATGTAAATATTGAACATGCTTCAGTTTTTCATTTCAAGTAGTTAAAAACAACACTAACTCATAATTATGGTACAAACTATGGAAATCCATCAGCCAAACACTAGGCAAAATTTGAAGTAAATCACATCTGCCTATACAATCTCTATTTATAAAGAGTTTGGTGAACCCAAGAAAAAGCTGCATCATCAGTGGTTTTGATATCATTGTTCTCAAAGTCCTTTACTCTTAGATGGATGATATGGAGAGACCAGCTTTTTAGCTTGAAATTGGAGGATCTGTGTTTGCATACCTGCTCTGCCGGTGCTCTCTGCTGTGTGACCTCTGGAAGATCACTTAACTTCTCAGATCTTCCATTTCCTTAGCCATAAAAGAGATGATAATATCTATTTTCATGAGACAATTGTATCAAATCAGATACAATAAGATATAATAAAAGATCTTTCCACGTAATAAATCACAATAAAACCATGGCATAGTGAATCTCTTATCTAAAACTGTATAACAAACCACTCCAAAACTTAGTGGCCTAAAAGAACAACCATCTTACTATTTCTCACTGTTTTTGAGCTTCCAGAATTTGGGAGGGGCTTAGCTGGGCCATTCTGACTTAGCGTTTATCATGTAGTCTTAGGGCCTCTCCCTATGTTTGTTCTCTCCACATGGGCTAGTTTGGGCTTCCTCACAGTATGGCAGCCTCAGGGCAGTTCCGCTGTTACATGGTGGCTGGCATCCCCTCGAAGGAGTGTCCCCCACAAATTAGGCAGAACTGCATGGCATTTTCAGGACTTAGATTTGAAAGTCATATAGCATCTCTAGTGGGAAAAGCAGTCACCAAGGCCCAAGTTCAAGGGGAGGGGACATATACCCCACCTCTACATTCTAAACATGTCAAAGTTGCATAGGAAGAAGAGCATGTGGCATTGGAGAGATTGCTGTGATAATCCTTGGAAAATACAATGTGCCACATGTTGTATTAAAACCAGGCCAGAAATCATCTCAAATCATTGTATTAGCAAAGCACATTTTTTGTGGCGAAGGGGAAAATACAGATCTCTGTCAAACACAGTATGCTGCTGTTACTCTGTCAGAAGGAAGCCAGGCTTTTTGTTGTTGTTGTTGATCATGCAGGTGTTTATAAATCGAGCTTCAAATCTTTGCTTTATCTGTACAAAAGCAGTATCACACAGCAGGTGTTCATTCTTTGCCCTTAACCTTTGTAATTCAGGGTGAGGAAAAAGTCACTATTTGCATTCTTTCATTAATACAAGAAACTTGAAATTCAACTAGAAAGTAAGCAATTCATTAAATGACAGATACAAACTGAACACTGTTATTTTGCATATTCAAAGTGATTTCTGCATTTATGACACTGCAACTGTACTTGCTTTTTCTAGAATTGGGCTTCACTGACAGAATCATGCATTAGCAATGTGGTGCCAGGCAGCAAAGTAGAGTTAAAGCCTTCTCTAACTCCTTACAGGAAATGTGAGCTGAAAAAAAGGTTAAACTGTAAAGTACATGTAGAATGCATAAAAGCTTCGTTATTATAGTATTTCATATTAGTAGATGTACCTTTATTTGATAAGTGTGTGGAAATATTATTATTCATTTAAAAACACATATTTATTGGTGCCCACTATGTGCCAGGTGTCGTTCTAGGTACCAAGGATGAATCAGTGAACAAAACACAACAAAACAGTCCTACTCCCCTTCAACTTGCATTCTAGTGGAGAAAGATAGAACATAAGTCAACAAGTGCAGATCCTCCTTGCCTTATGATGCGGTTGTGTTCCAATAAACCCATTGTAAGTTGAAATTATTGTAAATTGAAAATGCCCTTAATACACCTAACTTAGGTGCTCAGAACACTTACATGAGCCTACACTTGGGCAAAATCAGCTAACACAAAGCTTGCTTTATAATAAAGTGTTGGCTCTCTCATACTGAATACTGTAATGAAAGTGAAAAGCAGAATGGCTATATAGGTACAGAATAGTTGTTTACCCTTGTGATTGTGTGGCTGACCAGAAGCTGCCGCTCACTGCTGCTGCCCAGCATTCACAAGAGAGGATCCGACCACATATGACTAGCCCAGGAAAGGATCAAAAACCAAAATTCCAAGTTTGGTTTCTCTTGAATGCATATCGCTTCCATACCATCGTAAAGTCAAAAAATCCTAAGTGGAACCACTATAAGTTGGGGGCTGTCTGTAATTACCCAGTATGTCAGATGTTGGTGATAGGTGCTTATGGAGAGCAGTAAAGGTTAGAGGAGGGTGGGAAGAACCACAGTAATGGAATTGTCTGTGAGTTGGATGGAGGAAAGGGTACTAGTTTATGTAGGATAATCTGAGAAGATCTCTCTGATAAGGTACCATTTGAAGTAAGGTAAATTTGAGAATTTTACATCATGGCATTAATGTAGTCCAGAATAATGTTGTTGTTTTTTTTCAGGTGACTGCATTATAAATTAAAATGTATTTTAAAAATAAATTATTTTTATTATTTTTTAAAGATTTTATTTATTTGACAGAGAGACACAGCGAGAGAGGGAACACAAGCAGGGGGAGTAGGAGAGGGAGAAGCAGACTCCCCACGGAGCTGGGAGCCCAATGCGGGGCTTGATCCCAGGACCCTGGGACCATGACCTGAGCCGAAGGCAGATGCCCAACGACTGAGCCACCCAGGCGCCCCCAAAAATAAATTATTTTTAAAACTACACACAATATTGGTTTGAAAAGAAGTAGAATTTCATCAAAGGGGCTGTAAGTAGTTTCATATCAGCTTTATTTAAATAATGAGATGCAATAATGAGATGAATAATTTTTCTCAATGATATTTTTCCTATTTTGTTATGTAGAACAGGCCTAGGGTTTCCCTTCCTCTTAATAGCTCTCATTTATTGTCTTCTGTGTACCATACATTTTACATCTGTTACTTTATCTTTCAACCCAGCAATGTTCCTGAAGGGTAGGTACCGTTGTACTCATTATGGGTGTTTGAGAAAACTGTGTTTAGTTATCTAATTCATCTTAGACTAATCTGTGAGTCAAAGATTTCTAAATGAATTTTAAACAAAAGAAAACACTTGCAGAAATAATGTGCTTCAAGGTCACACGCCCACTAGGTGGCAGAACCAAGATTTTCACTTAGCTTTACCTGACTCTAACATTGCTGTTCCTCTACACCATGCTGCCTTCCCCATGCCTAGATAACTAAAATGAAATACTTCTCTCTTGGAAGATGTTGCGTGAGTTCCAATATCATGCATTTCTTATTCCCTGCTTTGTGGTTTCTGAAATAGGTTTTTTGTTTTTGTTTTTTTTTTTTAAAGATTTTATTTATTTATTCATTAGAGACAGAGAGAGAGAGAGAGGCAGAGGGAGAAGCAGGCTCCCAAGGAGCAGGGAACCTGACGCGGGACTCGATTCCAGGACCCTGAGATCATGACCTGAGGCGAAGGCAGACGCTTAACCATCTGAGCCACCCAGGCGCCCATGGTTTCTGAAATAGGTTTAACAGGAAGTGAGATTAAATTAATCCATAATGGTTAATGAAGGAGAATTTAGGGCTCCTTGCATTTTAATTAGAACCTTTGAATATGACATCAAGAAAGTAGTACACCTTCTTCAATATCATATTTGTTATTTCTCTTAGGTCGGTACAGAATGTCCTTTCTGGTCCTTGCAAAATGAAAAGGCCTTCTTTTAATGCTGAATGGTCTGTAAAGTGATGAGAACACATACATATCACTAGTCTGTAAGAGGTGGGGGAAACTGATATTGGGCTGCTCTGTTTGTCTGATACAGGATCCCCTACAGAGGGAGTGAATTTGCTGTTAAGTCAAGTTCTAGATTACTCCAAGCATGCTGTCCTTATCGCCTTATTCTTCCTCACCAACACCCTGATGTCTAATTAATCAGGAAATCCTGCAAATTCTGTCTCTAAAATCTTATTTTATTTTCCACAATCACCACCTTAGTTTAAACCATCATCCTATCTTCCCTGGACTACCTCCTTTCTAGCTGATCTTCCTGTGTCCCCACTTGTCTCCTCCAGTTACCCTGCACACAGCAGCCAGAGTGATCTTTGGTGTCATCACAACTCCCTTCCCAATTCCAGATCTTCCAAAGGCTTTCTATTGCTCTTAGAATAAAGGCCAAATTCTTTAATGTAACCCATGAAGCCCTAGATGCTCTGGCCCTTGCTAACCTGTCAGCACCACCTCCAGACATTTCTCTTCACTATGTCTGTTTTTACTTACCATTGCATTCCCACTGCCTAGCATGAGGCTTAGCATGTAGTAGATACCTTATAAAAAAATTCTTGAATGAATGAAATACTTTTTTTTTTTTTAACAATTTATGCATTTACCATGTCTGTCAACCTGGTGGTCATGTTGGAATGAAAGATGCGCCCTGCATTCCTGATAGCTGAAAAAAATGTAGAGAAAAGCAAATTTCACAATTTATACAAAGATATTGTGGAGGTGAAAATATCTGGATCAAGACCCTTTTAGAATCCTAATTGTGCATGTTAAATATTTCTTCAAGACATTTTCTAGGTAGCACTCTCCATTTAGAAAGAACTGCCTAGGTCAGCCTGGAACTGGAGGGTTATTTTTATATGGATCAAATTAGATTTGTGAGCACACTGCCAGACATTACTGGGAACTGGTCAGTATATTTCCCCACCCTGGATACTTTAACCAGCTTCCTCAATGTATTGCCAGCAGTCTTATCTCTAGGATTTGTCCAAGGCATCTTCCTTTGCCAGTCATGACTCACAGTCTCTTGCTTTAATCTTCTTGGGTTATCTAAAACCTTTGGCTCCATACTGTGGTTCTGACTTTGGCTTTCAGCCTTGCTTGTTCTCATGACCCATTAGAGACATATTCCCCCGGGGGTAATCTGGGAAGGCTCGCCTGGGGCTGTTGGTCACTGCCCTCTGGCTCCATGCATGCCACCTGTAGGCAACACTTCCCAGCTCGTGGCAGCCTGGCCCCATTGACCAACACTAGTCAGTCCAGCAGTTACACCCTGGGAAGGGGAATGGAGAGACGGCTCTAGTTAACTTTAGAGCATTTATAATTCTACTTAATTTAATTCATGATTATGAAGATAAAAATGGTCTTGACTGAACAGTATATTTGATGATATAATCACCAAATCAGAATAACTAGCCCAGTTAATGTAACCTAATTTAATGAAATTTTTCACATCTACTCTTAAGTTTATTTGGAAATTAACTTAAATTAGAGGTAAGAACTGTCACTGGATTTCCTTCCAATTTGACTTACAAAAAAGCTAAGATTCCTGAGAATGTGGCTTCAAGAGTATCTCTGACTTTAAGGGTCCTAAAATTGATCATTTCTCCCATGTGTCTGGAATCCATGTGTACCAAGAGTTCAAGCTCCTTTTTCACCAACTCCTAGATTGTTCTCTAAGGAACTCTTATGGTCCCAAAGGAAGTTGTGTGCATTCTTTTTTTTTCAGTTTATTAATTTGTTATTTAAGTAATCTCTACACCCAACGTGGGGCTCGAACTCCTGACCCCAAGATCAAGAGTCTCATGCTCTTCTGACTGCACAGGCACCCCCAGTTGTGTGCATTCTTGAAATGGGCCACTTGCGCCCTTTGCATTTGTGATACTTTGGGGAGAGATTCCTCAGATTAGAAACACACTATGGAATCTACTGGAAGGTGGATCATATCTAGGACCTTTACTTCTTGCTGCCATCACAGACCTTAAGATGATTTCCTCAGCAATCTAAGAGAGAATTCTGACAGCAAACCTATGGTATGACCTTTCATTGTAATGGTTTGTTATCTATCCCTAGACTTTTGGGAACACAAATTGGAACTTCCTTTAGGACATCAGCCTCCCTTCCTCACAGTCTCTATGCACATGCCAGTTTAGACATGTCCAGTCAGAGTATTGCAGTGTCCTGGCAAATAGTTTTTGGTTTAGGGATGGGCATATAATTCAGGCAGAGCAAATGAAATGCACTCTTTAGACTTTCGCTTCTACTGTTGAAAGAGACATGCTCTCATTTTTTTCTGAGTTTGGGCCTATGAGGATATCAACAGGGAGTATACAGACTTTTGCAACTAGGAAGGGAAAGCCTAAATGAGTATGGAGCCGATGCAAAAGGAAGCAGAGCCAGGAGATGAGGGGTTAAGCCAGGTTTACCCCTAGACTTTTCATTTATGGAAAGGAGTATGGTCCCTTTATTTACTAAGCCAGCCTGAGGTGATTTTCTTTCACCTGAAATTGCAGGAGTCCTGACTAAATCAAAACTATTTTAACTCTTTGAATCCCTCTAATTCATCTTAAAGAAGTGTATTCTCTAAGAGTCTACATTAGGTTATCTACCATGACTGTGGATACCAGCATTCACTCATGCATACATCAAACCTGTCATGAAGCATCTATCCCTAGTCTTGGTGACTTACTAGCTGTATAAGGCTTTTGCAATGCTCAAATGCCCAGTATTTTATTATGAAAGTTTTCAAGCATATACAGAAGAGTTGAAAGTACTTACAGCAAACAATCATGAACCTTCCATCTAGATCCTATCATAAATATTTTACTGCACTTGACTTAACATATCTATCCCTCTGTTTCTCAATCCATCTTATTTTGGGGTGCATTTCATACTAAGTTACAGGCATCATTACACTTTCTGCTACATAGTTCACATACAGCTCTGTTCTTAATTCATTGAAACTTGTGGCATCTCACCCTCACTGGGCCTTGGTTTCCTCATATGAAAAAATGAGGAGGTTGTTTTAGATGACCTCCAAGTGCCCTTTCCAGCTCTGACATTCTGTAGTTCTCTGATATTTGCCTTTTTAATTGATTGACATGCTTCTGCAGAGTACTCTCTTGTTGGATTCAAAAAGGATTAACATGGAAAATACATTTTGTTTATCTATGGGATATTCACCTAACTGAAACCTGTTTGGTTTAGAATACCCTGCTAACCAGTCCGTTGTGATTTTGAGGCAAAGCAGATGTTGTCAGGGTTCTAAGGAAAGAGAAAATAAAGTATCAAGTGAACAGACATTTTAAAAACTCTGGGAAGAGTAGTGTCTTATACAGGAAAAGAGAAAAGGGAAAGAACATGCAAGAGAAAATGAATTCTAATCAAAGTTAAATTCTGCCAGTCTTGGGGAGGAGGGAGAGCAAAAGTATGATGGCCAAACAATAGAACAGCAGAAGTCAGAGGTCTGAGGCTACTGACCCTGACAGCATTATCCCTTATATAGTTAATGTTGGGGCAGCTCTGTCACATAGTCTTTTACACTGATGGTCTTTAGGGACTAAGAAAATGGCTTAAGACAAACAAACAAAAAAAGATATCATGAAATCCAGTCTGACAGAGAAATGGCTATTTCTAGGAACAAGGAGCAAAAGGGGAGAGCACCAAGACATAGCTTATTGCAGGAAACACCAAGCCAAATGGAGACCGTAACCCTGCCTCACTGTAGACTGCCTGTTCTACCAGGCCAGGCTGTACTGATACAGTCTCAGCTTCTTATTTCTTGGAGGCCTCTGAAGCGGCTCCTCCAGCAAGGCTGTAAGTCAGTGACCATGGCTCTGGGGTGAGGCCCTTGGCATCTGATGCAAGTTCTAATTCCAGCTGCAGCAGCCTTGCCTAGACTGAGCCCCTTCCCCAGATCCTGCTCTTGACTGCAAAGACTCTTTTGGATTATTTTGAATAATTCAGGTCAGAACAAAAGTATCAGTGAAATTCTTCATAACTGCCATCAGCTTCCATGAAAAGACCTCTTTCACATAACTTGCAGCATTTACCTACGTGTACGAAATAAGAGGGCCACAGGGCTTCTTGGGATGGCCCTTATGCATGCCAGATGATCAGTCCCACTAAATATAGACAAGTATTAAAATTCTTATGTGTATTTGGGATTAAGGAATTTGGATAAAAAGTGATGTCTGGTTATTTGGTCACAGTGCATCAGTTTTAGATCTAAATTAGGAAATAGTCATTCCCATGCCATTTGCATTAGGGAAATAATACTGTGGAAAATCTAAAAATAATCAGGAAAACTGCATCTCAAACAGTATTTTCCTCTTTCCATTTTAACACTCTATTGCTTATGATGATGGCTCATTAGGCACTGTCAAACACTTCAGATTCTAATTCTCAAGTTTATTTGAAAATGGCTACATTAATTTGGCATTCAAGTACCCAGTGACTGTAGGCATGCCTAAATTTGTTAACCTTATATAGACTTTGGTTAGACAGTCATTCTTTTTATATGATCCATATTGGTCCAAGGCTATGTCTGTATGTATATTCTGTTTTTGCCTTAACAATATTTTGGGAAAGTGGTGACCAAAATGGAAGATTGTGTGAAACCACTGTGATATAGGATTTCGGAATAGAGTTGTGGTCTAGGATTTGAGCAGGAATATGCAGTATAGATTATGGAAATTAGCAGCTGTGTGGTCTCTTCATCTGATTGTTTCTTATTAGCAACATGCTTGATTAGCTCTCTACCCTTTTAAATGGAATTACAAAATAATTATGTGTTCTGCCTCCAAAACCCTTTATTGAGGATAACAATAAACTTTCCAATGTTCAAATCAATGTATGATACATTTATATGATTATTAAATGCTTGTAAATTGCCAGTTAACACTGCATGTGTTTACTACCTAGTAAAACAAGTGTTGAACCATCTATTTAAACAACTGGGGAGCATTCATCTTAGCTTAAGTCATTGTTTCTTCTTGGGAAAACTCTGCTAACATACCAGCCAGCCAGCCATCATATCATCTTTCGTCTGCGTTTATTAACGGTTTAGAATGTCCATCTGTTGTCCTTAGTAAATGGAACGCCAAGAAAAAAAAAAAAGCATTCATTGAGTCTATCTATATATAACTGTTCTCTTTATGGAGAAAAGCTCCTTGGAATGTTCTTCATAAATTAGAAACAAGGGACAAGTGTTGGTCAGAGAGAAATAATCCAACTTGCTGAACTTTTAAATGACATCCAGCAGATTCCTCTCGTCCTGGGAGAAGATAAATATGTTTGTTTCAGATAAAATGAAAACCATCAATAGAACGGTTTCCCCTGATGTCTCAAATCACATTTATTTAGACTTTGGCGATGGTTTGATGGGTGGTATAGAATGCAACAAGAGAAAAAAAACTAAATTTTCATGTGTATTTATGTTCACATAACCTCATACACTGATTCTATCTTGTTTGTAGTTAGGGTTAGATCTGAAATTCAGGAAAACTACGGGGACATCAGTGCACTTCAGTTATGATTCAAAAAAACGTTAGCAGGTTGGTTTGTGGCGCTGTCAAAAGGTGAAACTGTAGTTAAAGTGGGACCATTTGATAACATTCTAGTTAAGAGGACTAAGAGATAGTATGGAGGCTCCAAGCACATACAAGTGGATCAAAGTCAGTTAACTTTGGAAAATAATGTAAGCAGTCATGGCACATTCACAGAGAATATTTAACTTGTTGGAGTTAAATGACCCTCTGTGAAATTAGGGTTAGTAGTGAGGTCTAATTTTACTTGGGCATATTGTTTTGAAATATACTATATAGGAAGAAGGAAACTATAAATATAAATCATTACTTGGAAGCCATAATTACATCACCTCAGTCTGATGCCATGGAGTCTAACAGCAATATAATTAGTATAATCATGTTGATCATGGTGGTGATATTAAGGGCTAGATTTCTGGGAATGTAAGCTGTTGACATGCAACACAGTATATAAATGAAAGAATAGCATCTAGACATAGATAAGATGGAAAAAGAGCTATTAAATAAAAATACATCATTTCTAGTAGAAAAGGCAAATTTGATTTGGAGACATGAGTTGCAAATTTACCATAATAAGATTCTCAGTTCATGCTACATACCATAATTCAGTCTGAAGTATCCTTGACAAATTAGCAATGCCTCTTTCTGGTTGCTTATTTGACTTGGAAAGAGAATTTGATAAGTGTTAGTTTTTAATATAAATGATCAAGGGTTGATGTCTGCAACTTGCCTACAAGTTGTCTTCATCTGTTTAATTTCTTTCAAGTCTACCTCCATTCATCTTCTCCTCTGAGAGGTGAATAAAAGGGAAAAATAGGTCATGATAAAGAGGGTATTTTATTTTACTTTAAGTCAGCTTTGCAAAATCTCCCACTTTTAGATAGATGCTTTTCCCCGTGACAGTAGCTTTACAATTGATAGTAAATAACGATGAAAATGCAAATCAGGATTTGTCTCCTTTTGTTAGAGAATTGAAGGCTCTTTATTTACATCTAATTTGAGAACATTTAAATTGCTATATTGGTAAATATTTACACTTCTGTAATCATTGTGAATGCTCATTTTCAGTGAACTATATATTGTGTGTATGAAAGGAAGAAATGGCTTAATGGTAATTTCATTTGCCTTAATCTCTCCTCTTCCCCTCAGGACAACATTTATTATCACTGCTAATATAAAAGAAAATGGAATGAAGTTTATGTGTCAGGTCTTTGTAATAATCTTTTAATAAACATCCACAGGCATTATATAGATAGTATAGAGATGCTTCTTTAGTGAACTATGAATAATGGGAGTAATGGGATGGATTTGTGTTCTCACTTTTTGCTTGTTCATCTTGTTCTCCTTCACTTTGCTTTTGAAGTCCATATGTTCATCTTGGCCACAGTAGGGCAGATTTTATGGCCATATAAGGAGAAGGGATTGATTATGCATCCAATTGTACCTGAAGTCAGTTTTCATTTTCTGACATTTATTTTCTGGAGTGGCAAGTAGCATCTTGGGTTTTCCATATAGTCCATGACTCATTGAGCAGCTCTTCATTTTCCCTCAGAAAATAATGAATATATTGAAATTTAGGATAAGAATTTGTGTTTTGCAATTAGCTTTTTCTTCTATAGTTTTAACCTAAACCCAGATACTCCTAGCCAGAAACCCTGAGAGTCAGTCATCCTGACCTCTACCCCATCCTCTGCATGCTACTCCCGCTCCCAGTCAATCATTAAGTCCTGTTGGTTCAGCTCCTGGAATAGATCTGGAAGCTGCCCTCTCCTTTCCATTGGGATTACCCAAGGTAGTCTTAGCTCAGGTCTCCTCGTCTCTTAAATGTAATACTGCCACAGTCTCTGAACTGGTCTTCCTGTTGTTGGGGAGCAAGAATTCCTGCCCCCTCAAAGGTCCTTCTAGCTGGACTAAGAATCAAATTGACATGAGACAGATGAAAAGGAGAAAATAAAATATATATTTTTTAAGATTATTGATTTGAGAGAGAGAGAGAGCAGAAGCAGGGGGAACGGCAAAGGGAGAGAGAAGCAGATTCCCCGCTGAGCAGGGAGCCCGATGCAGGGCTCGATCCCAGGACCCTGGGATCATGACCTGAGCTGAAGGCAGCCGCTTAACCGACTGAGCCACCCAGGTGCCCTGAAAATAAAATTTAATAGGACGTACGTATGGGGAATCCACATAGATGTGGAAATTCCAAAGACAGGCAAAATGAGGTATGTAAGTCATTCTGAATTAAGAAGACTGGGGCTGGGATTTCAGAGAAAAGGAATGCATTTCACAGGGCAATAAGAAGAATAGATGTTTGGTAATTAGATGTTTGCCCTACCATACAGATGGGTCACTCCGATAAAATTTATCTCTGCTAATAACCCTTATTCTGGGAAAGACCCCTAATTTAGATTCTTCTGTGTGACTAAGGGAGGAACAAAAGTTTCTCTTGATCCCCCAGGGTCTCAAGTGTCCTCAGCTCAAAATAATCCAAATGCCAAGGTGGCTCATTTGGGGAGTGGGGGGCAGTGCTGTTCTGGACCCCTTCATTGTCTTTGATCTTGTCTCTTTCCAGTTCATACTCAATGGTGTCCCTGGTGTGCTCTATCTTAAAAATGCTCATGAATTCAGCTTCCCAGTTTAAACATTTCAGGGAACTTTTCATTACTTACAGCAAAAGGAACACTATCAGTTGTCTAGAAAGACAATAGAAATGAGTGAAAATAGCCCAAGGAGAAGTCTGAAACCTATTAGTCGATTAGCTGCAGCCTGGTGTTGTCATGCAGAATTGTGGGCCCCTTTTGCCTGATCTCCTTTGTTTTTCTCCTCAAGAGAAATTATAAATCCAGATTTTTATGTTACATCTCTTGATTTTTAAATGTTGGCAACTAATTCATTTTCTTAATCCTTTGAGGATGGGGAAAACAACATAGGTCTGCAGGCTAGTGGGATTGCAGATCACCATTTTGTAACTTCTATCCTCTAGGATCATATCTGATTCCCTTAATGTGGTGTCCAAAGTCCTTTATATGCACTTTCAGGCCTACATCTTGAGCTTCATTTCTCACAGCTCTTGTCAGTTCTACCTTCGAAAATAGCTCTCAGAATCCCTCTATTTCTCTCTGTCCCTGGTGCCACTCCCCTATTTCGGGCCCTCATAATCTCTTCCCTGGATTACTATAATAGTGTATTAACTGTCTCTGTGCTTCAAATCTCTCCTTGTACCAAACTATTTTTCAAACTGTGATCTTTATAAATGTAACAGCATGATTTATTGAGAATTTCATATAGCAGGATGACCTATTGAGAAATTACCTAGTGCTTTGTTTTCCTCTTCTGCAACTCATCAGGAAGAACTGAAAGGCATTTTTCCATTTCCCAGGTGAAGCAGCCAGGGCTGTGTATTTCAAAGAGAGATACAGTAGAGTGGCTGTCAGCAGAATGGCTGGCTAGGAAGTTAGGCTAGGGGACTCCACATGACTCCAGGATACTCTTGCATTCAACAACTGATGGCTAGTGGGGCATTAGATTCTGCAGCACAGAGAGTTGGACATCTGTGAACTCCATTGTGCTGGCAGTTGTTTTGTAGTCATCTTTGTACCTAGATTTGGCTGTGGTGCCTATTATTCAATATCTACTCAGCAAATATTGTTGGACTTCATGTGGGATTGAACCAGAAAGCTTACATGGCTCTTGGTGAAGCTCTGGGTCCTCTCCTTAGAAATTTTAACATAATTTTGGAACATTTATGGATACATCTCCAATATCATCTGTAGAACTGTTACGGGCTTAGCTTTCGTCCAGAAAGTTACCTCTTAAACCTCACAAATCCCTTACAGAAGTAGAGACATGTACTTACTGATGACAAGCAGGTTTTCAATGTCCAAAAGGGACAAAATCTAGAGACCAAACTGACCAAACAAATGTATTCTCTGCTTTGTGCAAGATAGCAAGAACTTAGGAACAAGTATTATTTAAAAGAAAGGAACAAATTCACTTTCTCCTTTAAAAGATGTTTCAGTTCTATCTCCATGAATCAAGTACAAGTGTCCTTAGAACTCTGGAATAAAACATTGTAAATTAGAAATGGGTACCCTGCTCTTGTCCACTTTCATTTTTTTGGTAAGGGATGGGCAAACAGTTTATCTCACATGCTAACTCTGAGGAGAGAGCTCTATACTTGGTAGTCCTATGTGTAATATGTAAATAAATGAGCAAGAGCTCTGACTTGTGACACTATGTTTAGGAGGATTTGGAGGTTAAGTCCAGATTCAGTGTTAAAAATTTCATGATCACAGTAGAATGTTAGCCATGGACATGGGATTGGATTGGCTCTTGGCACTTGGGCCACATATTCTCCTTGGCCACATATCCCCCACAGGCCACATATTCTCTTTTGGGCCACGTATTCCCACGGACCCCATATCTCCCTTAGCAGCATCTCTCCCATGGGCTACATATCCTCCATACTGTCTTGATGAAGGATTCATGTCTCTTCAGTTTATTTCCTCCACAAATATCTGGAAAGAAGTTATTTGATTTGATTTTTAGTAAACCTCTCTACTTCAATTTATAGACAAAAACAAAGACCTGCCTGAGAGGTGAGGGACTTGATACTTAAGGGCTATAAATTATGGGTGAGCCCGCTCATCAATTTAAGTGAGTCTAAAATAGTGTAGTCTAGTGGTTAATTGATGGGTTCTGGAATCTTATAGAATAGGATTTAGGTCTATTTGCTACTTACTGGTGGAGTGACTTTTGGCTAAAATACCTTACTCTAAACCTCCTTCTTTTCATCTGGAAAATGAGGATAATAATCAGTGCCTAGCAAGTTGTTTTGAGGATTAAGTGAAATAATGAATAGAGAGTTTTTAGAATAGTACCTGGCACATAGTAAGTACTCTATCAATGTAAATAACTGCTTAACTGAATAAAATCTACTTTTGTTTCATTATGAAGGTATTATTTTCAACATTTATCATAAGAAGTCAGCCAGATCTTAGATTTGTTTAAAAAACATAGGGGAATTAAAAAAAAAAAAAAAAAGATGTGTCAAGATGAGGCTGTTACGTCATTTTGAATAAACAGCTGCCTGGTTGAAATGAGTGACTTTCCTTTCTTGTTTTTTCAACACTTATAAGACTAATGAATTTCAAATATGTTTTCTAATTAGATATTACAACTACCTTATGAAGTGGGCAGCAGTAGCCTCATTTACAGATGAGGAAAGCAGGTCTGTCCGCTCTTTACATTCTCCCCTTCGTGTCTCCAGAGTAATTCCATAGACAACAAGCTCAGCAAATACTTAGTGCTGAGTGAGGGAGTGAGCAAGCCAGAGCTCAAGAATGCAGGTGGCTCAGTGGTCTGGAGAAGGGACTGTAAGTCTGTCAAGGATGACATTTTATCCATTCTCTGGTCTTTGGTTGGGCCATACTTAAATCCGTACTAAATGAGGAGCCTGTATGCTGATTTGGGAGACTGCAAGAGAAGGTATTTTTTCAAAGTTTCTTTTAATAATGCCTCCAAAAATATAATGGCTTTTAAGGATAAGAACATCATCTGGTATAAGAAGAGAGGAAAAGAGTAATTTTTCTAAAAAAGCAAAAATTAAAAAATGAATTACTTAGTAATGAAGAATGTCTAATTACCTGTTTTGGCACCGGAGTCTCAGTTTGTCACCTGTAAATTGTGAGAGTACTGATTGTCTTTACCTCACATGCTCCTGGATGGATTTAACTAGCGTACGTAAAAGGCACTTAGGGTATAATTACTTATAATGCGCCAACATATTCAATATGTTGGTATACCTTTTTTTGAGTATAGGTGACACACGATGTTACATTAGTTTCAGGTGTACAACGTAGTGATTTGACAACTCTGTACATTATGCTGTGCTCACCACAAGTGTGGCTCCCATCTGTTACCATACAATGCTATTACAATGGCATTGACTACGTTCCCTGTGTTATACCTTTCATCCCTGTGACTAGTCTTACCATAGCTGGAACCTTAGTATACCTTTTTTAATATCTCATTTGGCAAAATCAAGATGGCATATGAATCCTTAGGGAGAAAAAAATCAAAGAAAAATTACATTCAGTGAGCAGGGAAATTTAAAGCCATGAATATTTTCTAAGTAGTTACCTGAAAACCTAAAGACATAAGAGAGCAGAAAATGAACAGCCAAATGATGTGTATTTGAAATAAAACAGTATCCTTAAAAAATAGCATACACTATTTTCAGGCAGCAAGGCCTTCAGAGCTTTTACTCATGCCAATTTTCTCATGGAATTGATCAGTAAAAATTGTACAACTATTGCATTTCAGTTGGATTTGGAATCTACACAGTATCAAAATGAGCATGCCTGTGCGTGCACACACACACACGCACACACACACATCCAGCTGATAGGAGCTACTCAGTTAACTCAGACTGTAAATATTTTATTTACAAATTCAGGTCTTTCCTATGG
This sequence comes from Halichoerus grypus, assembly GCF_964656455.1. Taxonomy (NCBI): domain Eukaryota; kingdom Metazoa; phylum Chordata; class Mammalia; order Carnivora; family Phocidae; genus Halichoerus; species Halichoerus grypus. Next base: position 10,391,995 of record NC_135727.1, read on the forward strand.
ACCCTCTCCACAATCATACTGTACAGTACAAGGGCTTTCATGATAGTCATTTTTGGCAGCGGCTACTCCCAGTCTTTAGAGGATGCCAGATCCCTGGCATTATAAGAAGAGTTCTGGCCTCATATACAAGAAATACAAGGTCTTCATTATACCAGAGTTTAATACTCACAGCCAGAAGGCTTTATATACAACGTACACACAGAATCTCTGTCTTGCCTTCAGACGGAACAACTGTTTTTTTTCTGTGGTGTGTTGCAAAACTGCCATAATTACATGGACAGCTACAGAGACTCACACTCAAAATCAAAACAGACAAACCAATTAAATACATTTCACAAACAACTTTCAAGATGAGTCTAATCTACCAAAGTGCCCTAGTAATTGACTTAGATACCCACATAGTGACAATGACAGTTTTTTCTGATTAAGAGAGCCTTCCTTTTTTTGTTACTGTAGTTGGAAACAGAGAAATCTTGCTTTAAGGAAACCTGGTGTAAAAATTCAGATTTATAGCTCAGCAAACCGGGGTGTCTGTGTTTTGAATATTTTATATTACAAAAGGACCCTTTGCACAAATAACCCCAGAAGTCTGTTGATAAGAATCCAGAGGGTGGTTACCAACTATCTTTAGGCACTTTAGAGGTTCCCAAACACTTTCTCCAACCTGATCTCCTTTGATCCTTATAGGAGTTTTGTGAGGAAGCAGGGTGAGATTTGTTCTCTTTTTTTCTATGTACGAGGCTCAGGGAGGGCTCTGGGTCATTGGTTTCATAAGTGACTAAGCCAGGACAAAGGGGGAGTCCATCACTTTCCTCCTAGTTGAGGGTCATGCTTCCTTGGCCAGTGCATTTGGCAAGGATTCAGTTGAAAAAATGTCTTTTCCAGGAGCACTTAGAGGCATAAAATCATGTATTTCTGAATTGCCTGTGCCCTTGCCATCCCTTGCAGATGGAGGGAGATGAGGAAGACCCCATTTTATCCATTTGGTACACAATGTATGGGACCTAGGACTTAGGTGTTTTGCACGTGACTATGAAAATGGTTGAGACTTGGAAAAAATATTGGTTCCAAATTAGGACAAAAATTTTTAAATTGAAATGAATAAATGCTCCATTAAATGACTACTTAACATTGGGTCAGCTAGTCACCTGCAAGTGAACTCAACTCCTATACATAGAGACAAAGATATTAATGGGGATACGTTTAAGTATGTTTTGTATGCTATGAGATGCAACTTTAAAAAGTAAGCATTCCTGGGGCATACCAGGTATTAAGGTGGTCTGGTTGAAAGGGACAGAGGTAAAGTCAGTGGTAAATGAAAGGGTATCCTGGGAAAATGTTAATTTTTTTCTGCCTGGGGGATGCCAGTGTGTCTCAGTAGCTCCATATACAGTAGGTCAGGCTATTCAAAGGGCAGAGAGTAGGATGGGAGCAATATACAGTTATATAATTATCAACCCATTTTTCCCTTGAGTCTGGGGTTGCTAGATTTAGCTAATTAAAAGTACAAGATGCCCGGTTAAATTTCAATTTCAGATAAATGGGTAATTTTTTAGCATAAGTACTAAATGTAAATGAGTATATTCAACATTAAGTGTATCTCATGCAATATTTGAGATATACCATATTCATCCTAAAATACTCATTGTTTATTATAATTTCAGATTTTACTGAGTGTCCTGTATTTAATATGAGAACCCTACTTGAGGCATTTCAGTCTGGTTCACTTATGTTTCTAGACCTTTAGGTTGAGAGTCCTGGCGTCATGGCCAGTATGGATTCTTCACCTAATTTCTCATTAATTTGCAAAAAGTACATATTTGAATGGCTCAATTTATGAGGATTAGTCCCCAAAGTGTTCAGTTGATTTCCTAAGCGCCCTTCTCTTAGCCCCATGCACTGTCTCACCTGAGCCTAAGAGACTCGAACCTTTCGAATCTGTGAGGAAGGCAGATGCATTGATAATGTGCAGGTGGGGCTGCTATGGTGTGGTGATTCGGACCATTTTTCTAGACGATGTTGCTAGTGGTTTGGCTGACAGATGCCTGGTTGTCCTGGGCGTATAAGACGTGTTTATAAAGATCTGCTGGACTGTAAGCTGCTTAAGGCTTTTTTATCTTTATATACTCAAAGCCTTGCAAAGTACCCCGACTTCGGAGAACATGGACTGGATTTGCATCCTGATTTTTATTTCCTAGTGGCAAGACCTTTGTTGGTAATTTTGTTCCTCTGTACTTCTTTTTCCTTATGTGTAAAATGGTGATAGGAATTTCTATAAAGCATGCGAGCTGTGTCAGGGTTAAATGAAATGAAATGAAATATATGTATAAATGAAATATATGTTAAATGAAATATATGTATAAAACCTGATAGTAGTCACTATATGGCTTTGACTAAATGGTAGCATTCATTAGGTCCATAATGGACTGTTTTCTACCTTTAATTACTTATTGGCAAAAGCCAGCATGATGGTAAATGTAACAGTCATCAAATTAATTTCCCATGTGTTTATACCTCAATTGTGGAGAATTGTTCAACCATATTGTAAGAAATTTGATTCCAAAGTCCCCTTTGCACTTGGGAAGCAGCATTAGAAATTCAGATGCTGCACTTTCCTGCCTCTGAAAATGTAGCTACCCCCACCGCTGCCTCCACAACTACACCCCGCCCCCCCTAGGCTTTAAGTGCAAGGACCATCCAGACTTGAGCTTGCTTCTGAACTGGAGAGATTAGGGGAATTTGGAAAACAACATGGTGCCATCCCTGCTCTTTTTTACTGATGGTGGGTTAGTAAGAATGTAGACCATTTTCACTACACAAACAAGCTAGATATGGAGGAGGTAAACACTGTTCCAAGTGAAGGGTTCAGGATCCGTTATTCAAAATACAATCAGCTGAGAAAATTGCATAGTGTTAGCATCAGTATTAAAATACAAGGGACAGAGGCCCTTGTATCAGGAAGTCCTATAATAAGATTCAGAATCTTTATTTAAAAATTACAAATAGGGACACCTGGCTGGCTCAGTCAGTAGAGTGTGTGACTCTTGATCTGGGGGTTGTGGGTTTGAGCCCCACATCGGGTATAGAGATTACTGAAAAATAAAATCTGTAATAAAAAAATTAATAATAAATCTGAAAAAGCTCTCAGGCTTATGTTTCTGAAGTCCTCAATGCCTTAAACACGTCCACTGGTATCCATAGCTTTCTGTCAGTGGTGTGCTGGAACTTGCTCAAAGTAGAGCAGGAGAACTGATTATTGAATTTTCAAAAATTTTGCAAACTGGTTATTAAACCTCTGGTAGCTTGGAATCTGCTATGGTGGTAGTATTTACATCCAGCAAAGAAATACACAAGGGCTACAAAATAGCACCGCCGCCACCACCACCCTACCTGCCTTCGACCTATTTACTCCTATGCCACTCCTTTCTGCATACGCAGTTGTGAAGAAAATTGTCCTGGGACTCTTCCTCATTAGAGGATCTTCTACAAGCTTATCAGAAAAAACAATCTCATCTCATTCTCCCAAGAGCCAGAAGAGGAAATGAGATAAAAGTAATTCCTCTAGGGGCGCCTGGGTCTCAGTCATTAAGCGTCTGCCTTCGGCTCAGGTCACGATCCCAGGGTCCTGGGATCGAGCCCCGCATCGGGCTCCCTGCTCGGCGGGAAGCCTGCTTCTACCTCTCCCTCTCCCCCTGCTTGTGTTCCCTCTCTCGCTGTGTCTCTCTCTGTCAAATAAATAAATAAAATCTTAAAAAAAAAAAAAAAAAAGTAATTCCTCTACATGGGAAGCCTCACAGTACTAATAATAATGAGTGATACTGTTTGAGTTCTTACCATGGGCCATAGCTTGTCCTATGCAGTATGCAGTATATCATGTTATCCTCACAACGATCACATGTGACTCGAACTGACTGATAAAAGTAAATGAAGCTCAGAAGAGTTGGGGGCTTGCAAATGTTCACATAGCCAGGAAGAAGTAGATTTGATTGCTAGTCTCTCTGCCTCTACCAGGGCTGTGTTTTTCTGACTTGCTGGGTATTGGCATGCATGTCAGTGCCCAATACAGCGCTTGCATATTGTATGATTTCAACATTTATTTGTAAAATTGAATCATAATTTGTAATGCCTACATTATTTAACCTCACACCTAATTTAGATACCGTGAGCTCCTAGTAACAGTGTTGTCCTATTTTCATAGCCTCAACACCTGGCAGAGTCCTGGGCATATAGATGGTGCTCAATAAGGATTTGTTGGATGGAAATGAACTTGTCAATTTTCATAGCAAGTAGGTTGACTTAGAAAAGGAATAGGAGCTGGTCTTGGGACTGAGGTTACACAGGGTTTAAGCTTTCATGGGATTTCTGAAGCTGTGTCCCTCTAAACCTGGTTTAAAATAACAGTAACTGGAAAGGGGCATGATGTTGAGTGCAGTTCCTTTGGTGCCAGTAGACTGTTTTTCTATTTCAAATATTCTGTAAGAGAAGCAAAGGAGAAAGGAAACATATTTATTGATGAGCAGTCATTTTTTTTAAGAGATTTCATATGCATGTAAAGCAACCTTACAAGGTTAGGACCTTATTTGTATTTTACGGGTAAGGAAACTGAGGCTCAGAGAGGCTATACAGCTGGTATTAACCACAGCAGATTGGGAGTCAAACTCAGGACTTGTCATCTCAGCCTCTGCCAGTGACGATACCAGCTTTCTTTCTTACTTGCCAATTTTTTCCCTAACACATTTTAAAAATTAACCAAGAATTTATTTCTGTTTAATCTGAGTGTTCTTTGACAACTGCCATCTTCTGTAGATTAAGGGAGGGGGTCTGTGTTACCTAATGAAAAGGTCTCCATCTAGTGGTTGCAAATCAAACTGCGTTCATATACCCCAAAGGTATTCCGGAGTCCAGACAGCCTGAGGTTAGGGATTCAAATTTATATTGACTGGTGCAGGGCCAGGACTACGGTCAGGTGAATGAGGCAATTGCTTCTGGCACAAAATTTAAGGAAGTGCCAAAAACTTAAGTAATCAAGATAAATAATATTTTAATGTAGTGTTTTTAAAAATCAAAATTAATGCAAAAAATCCACTTCGAACAAAACATCAGAATTTTAAATAAAGACAGGATCAGTATCACTGATTTTTCCTTTTGCCTCAGGCTTCAATATGGCACTACATGGCACTGGACTGATGTGAACAATATGAACTGTTCATGGAATGTAACCATTCTGAAGCAAGATCCTAATGTCTTGACTTAAACACAGTATCAGACTACAGCAATCACATTCCCCGGGGAAAATCCCATTTTCTAAAGATTTCAGACATTATTGAAAATTCAGATGGTGGTGACTAAGAGATGTCATACTCAGTGACTTAACTGGTCACAGTCCAAATGACTCACCTGCTTGCTTGTGAAGACACAACTTTAAAATAGCCCATTTGATCTGTTTTGCTGTTGTGAAAACACAAACAAAATGTCTTTTCCATTATGTTTAATTCAGCCAACTGTTGTAGTTTACCAATTGTTATAAAATTGGAAGTGTTTGAGTATAAACATGTCCACAGTGAATATCTCAGTAAAAGGTGTTTGATTAGCATTTGAAAATTGTAATGACGTTTGAGCTAGCAGTATTTTAGTGGACTCCAGTTAATTGATTATTAGGACAGCAAAGTCAGTATTTTTAAAAGGAGAAATAAAAAATACTCTTGCTGGAACTTGATTTGTTGAGTTCCAGAATTTGTGAGCATCTATTAAAATGATCAGTTTACACACTGCCACATATCAGGAGGAAAAGTAGGAAAATTCAGTCATCCAAATGTTTGTTTTTCTCATCTATCAGCTATCCTATTTGGAAAAAGCCAGTGTGTCTAGGTTCTAAGTATTTCCTGACAGTTTCAGAATACTACTAAATGTAACTGTCTATTCACCAAGCACAGTTTTAAGCCAATTTATAAATAATGCATACTCACAACTTTTTGCTTTGCAATTTCAAAAAGTTAAATGAACTTTGTCAACATTGGCATCTATTTACTCGGTCTGAACAATGAGTGATGTGATTTGTTTTAGGGAAATAATTAAGCAGTTGATTGTTCGAAGCTAGTGGTTTACTATTAATGAGCTTGTCTAACTGTAGATTCCACAGAGCTAACTGACCCAGGTAACACCATCATAGACTTAACTGAAATCTGGAATATTCTCACAGATGAACTTAAGGGTGTGTTGCCATGGTAACAGCAACAGGCAGGCCCAGGCATCTTTATGTAGACTTTAAAGATGAGATCAGGGAGTAAGGAGAAACTGCAGCAGCTTGGCAAAGGTTGGGCTTCCATTCAGATTGAATTTGAAGGAAGAAAGAGTAAAGGAGAATTCTGTTGCTACTTGACGCTAGGCAGAAGGTCTTTATACTGAGCATCTTTGACAGACAATAGTAGGAGTGATTTTCCTCAAAAACCAAAGACAAATGAATTCTATGGGATGAATAGTGTACCTGAGACAATTTTACACTTAGTAGTGTAAAATTAAGAATACAAGAGAATATTCTTCCCTGTAACAGATTTCAGAGAGTTTTAGTAATATAAATAATATATTAGTAATATAAATAAAATGATGTGCAGCAAATATATAACACACACACACACACACACACACACACACACACACACCATGGGAGTTAGGAACACCCACACCCATGCAGTCAAAAAATCTGTGTATAACTTTTGACTCCCCCAAAACTTAACTAATAGCCTACTGTTAACCAGAAGCCTTACTGATAGCATAAACAGTTAATACATATTTTGACGTTATATGTATTATATACTGTGTTCTTAGAACAAAGTGAGCTAGAGAAAAAAAAGTTATTAAGAAAGTCTTAAGGGGGCACTTGGGTGGCTCAGCCAGTTAGGTGTCTGACTCTTGATCTCAGCTCAGGTCTTGATCTCGGGGTCGTGAGTTCAAGCCCTGTGTTGGGCTCTACGCTGGGCATGGAGCCTATTTAAAAACAAAAGTCATAAAGAAGAGGAAATACATCACAGTACTGTGCTGCATTTATTGAAAAAAATCCATGTATAAATGGATTTGCATAGTTCAAACCTGTGTTGTTCAAAGTCAGCTGTACATAGCTGCGTGCCATATGTATAAATATATATATGCGCACATATGTATATACCATGTATGTGTGTATAGTATGCACACATATTACCTACAGCTACACAATATTTCCACAGAAGCAGGCCATACACATGAGATGCTCCACGTTACCAGGTTGTGAGTGACTCAGAGGCAAGGATCATGTCTTCTTTGACTTACTCTCCCAGGCCCCTGCACGGTAAGTGCTCAATACTGTTCACTAAAGGAAAGATTCAGATGTAAACACTGATTTAATATCCTCTGTATACTTACATAGTTTGATAGTTTCCTTTCGAAACTCCAGAGAAGAGTAAAACAGCTTCTATCTTGAAGTTGGAGGGTCCTGTTTAGATTGCACATAATTATCATTTGTTGTCGTTTTATTATGTTACTTTAAACTGCAGTAGGGGCCAGAGTTTAACTACCCTATACTTCACAGACTAGTAGAAGAAATTCTCTTTTGGTGTTTTTTGAGTGGAGAAGATAAGCATTTCACCATATAGCTGAACAGGTTTCTAAAAATGCTGGAGTGACAAGAGAACTGAGAGACTGATTTCCATACACCACATTTTACAGACAAGGAGGATGAGGCTCAGACATGTTTTCCAAGACACCCAGATAGTGTTTTTTTTTCTGAATCTGGCCTCATGAAAGTTTTCCCAAGACTATTTTGAGGGCTGTTTCAGCTCAACAGCACAACCCTGACTGAGGAGAATATAAAACACTGACATCCTTTTTGTGTTTGTTAATGTCATCTGTAAAGCATGGAGGTTAAGAGAATGGACTGTCCTGACAGACAAACTTGGTTTTAATCTCAGCTCTGTCATTTGCAGTTTGTGTGATCTTGACTAAGTTAACTCTCTAGACTTCAGTTTTCTCATGAGTGGTATAGGAATAATAATACTAGCACCTTACAGAGGTGCTGGAGATTTAAATGAGATAATCTGTGTAAAGTTTTCCTTCCTTCCTTTCCTCCCCCCCACCTTCCTTCCTTCCTTTATAGCCAAGAATTCACCAAGCACCTACTCTATATCAGATAACTGTTCTGGGTACTGGGGATACAGCAGTGAACAAAACCAAATCTCTAGCCTCATGAAGTTTACATTTTAGTGGGAAAGTAACACTAAACAGACAAGTAAAATATGTAGTGTGTCAGAGGATGATGCATTCTGTTAGACCAGTAAATCAAGGAGGAGGTATAGACCAAAAATGCAGGGTCTGAGGAGAAGGGTCCCATTTCATATGGAGACCAATTCACAGAGACCTTCAAGAAACAAAGGAGAGAGCCATGTGCACTGGGTAGAGCAGACCAGGCAGAGGAAAGAACAAATATAAAGACCCTGAGGCAAGAGCAGGTTCAAAATTTTCAGGAAGTTCGAGGAGGCCAGTGGCCATAGCTAAAGCCAATTGACCTTGGTGGAGGGAGGAAGATAGGAGGTGAGGCCAGAGAGGATAATGGAATCTGACCAGAAAGGGCTTGCAGTTCCCTGTAAAAACTTTGGCTTTTACTCTGAGATAGGAAGTCACTGAGGGGTTTTGGAGGAGAAGAATGACATGTTCTGACATATTTTAAAATGTCACAGAATCGCATTTTGGATACTCATTGAGAATGGACTGTTAGGTGGCCAAGGTAGAAGCAGGGAGGCCAGTTAGAAGGCAGTTTCAGTAGTCTGTTTGAGAAACTGCTCCATAAATAGTACATCATGATGATGGTTAGCACAGTAATAAGAGATGGCTATAATATATTTGCTACAGTTCATTATCTTTCATAAAGGAAAAAAGACAATTTAAAAATGGTATACAAAAGATTAAGAATTAATTTTGGTTAGAATGAAGACTGTGTGATAGTACAAAGCAGCTCCCTCCTCTCTGGGTACATTATAGCTATCTCTGCATGGTACCAAAATAGCTAGTAGAAAAGTTTAAATTTTAGTCATCAGATAAAAAATAACATAATAGAATACATTTGTTCAGCCATTTGAATACATTTATTCAACCATGCGTGGCTTTTAATTGAAGTCAAAATGAGTAAGTCAAACCAAAAGAAAGAAGAAAAGGAAGAGGGGAAGGTGGAGGAAGAGGAAGAGGAAGGAGAGGAAGTTGTTTCATCTATTTGATTTGTGGAGGAGAAAGAAAGCAGTTTTCCAAAGGCTTGTTGAAAAGTTGTTTTCAATGCTTTTTTAAGTAGGCTCCAAGCCCAGCCTGGAGCCCAACATGGGGTTTGAACCCACAACTCTGAGATCAAGACCGGAGCTGAGATCAAGAGTCAACCGCTCAACTGACTGAGCCACCCAGGCACCCCAAAAAGTTGTTTTTAAATAAAACTGTATTTTCCTATCCTATAGGAATATATACTCATTACAGAAAAATTGGGGAAATGGAAAATTAGGATGTTGAGAAGGAAAAAATATCTCCCATAGTCTACCACCCAAAGTCAACCTTGGCTTACATGGTATATTTCTTACTGGTCTTTATTATTATTATTATTATTATTATTATTATTATTATTATTATTATTTTAAATGTTTTAAATGTAACTCTCATAGAGCACATAGATTTATATTTAATTTCTCACTTAATACAAAATACAATGTATTTCCCTATATTTTCAAATTCTTTATAAATGTCACTTAAAATAGACATACAATATATTCAGTATATGTGTCATGATTTGCTTTCCTAATATTCTATGCATAGACAATTTTAAAGGTTTTTTTGTATTTCAAATAGTGTCATAGTGGCTATCTTTGTGCATAAAACTTGTATTCTATATTTAAGCATATTTTCTTAAGATAGGTACTCAATATTGGAATGATTGAAACATTTTAAGACTTTTAAGTGGAATTGTTAACTATAAGAATAAAAAAACTCCATGAATAAAGGAATGAAAATGACAGAACTGCTAAGCAATAAATATGGTAAGAAGCATGAACTAGTCAAGATAGGTCTGTGTCAACCCTAAATTAAGGACTTTCCAGAGGAGGGATTTAGAGAGTAATTAAGCTGAGTGTCAAGAAAGGAAATAATGTATGAACCCCAAAGTGATTAAAAGTCATCCTGCAGAGTTCCAAATCAGAATATCATAGATTATGTAATATCAAAACAGAGTTGATCATTTTTTTTTAAGTAGGCTCCATGCCCAGCATAGAGCCCAACATAGGGCTTGAACTCATTAACTTGAGATCAAAACCTGAGCTGAAATCAAGAGTCGGATGCTTAACTGACTGAACCATCCAGGTGCTGCCAGAGTTGATCTTTTTTTTTTTTTTTTAAAGATTTTATTTATTTTTCAACAGAGAGAGAGAGACAGCGAGAGAGGGAACACAAGCAGGGGGAGTGGGAGAGGGAGAAGCAGGCTTCCTGTTGAGCAGGGAGCCTGATGTGGGACTCAATCCCAGGACCCTGGGATCATGACCCGAGCTGAAGGCAGACGCTTAACGACTGAGCCACCCAGGCGCCCCCAGAGTTGATCATTTTTAAATGATGGTTTCACTGAGATCAAATGATTACAGTCTACATTTACCTTGAATACAGTTTTTAAGTTGTCAATAAATATCATGTATGATGCTTATTAATGAAATTGAAAATGTTGGCATTTTGTAATTAAATTAGTTCTATTAGTCAATGTGAATTAAATAATGTATCTGGATGTTAAATGAATTTTTTTCTATTGTCTCAGATTTTGGCTGAAGCCCCAAAGCTGAGAACAATGTACAGTAGTGTCCTTACATTCTAAAGAAAGGTGATAGACACATCCATGTAGGGTTTGCTAGAAGAAAGAGTAAGTCCAACCATCACCATCCACCTCTAGCTTATTTCAGAGAAGACAAAAAATTTAAAAAAGAATTGTTTGAAGGGCATTTGTACAAATTGATGAGGCTTTGATTTTTTTCCTCCTCTCCCCAAACCAGGTAAACTGGTTCCTGAGGTTAGAGCTGCCTATTAGAAAGTCAGCTCACTGTCCCCCTCATCTGAAGACTGGTGGGATAGCAGAAACTCTGTAGGCTCCTCACAGTGTGCTACACAGCGTGTCAGATGGTGAAAAAATGATTGGAACAGCATGACCAGTGTTCCCTGGATTTTGCTCAGGTAATAGTTTTGACGTGGAGCATCCTATAATAGCAGTGGGGGCGCTAACTTGTCCAACATCTTGGCATGGCACTAATGTGTGAGTTTTAGTTTGGGAAGGTGATGTTTTATTTTTTTATTTTTTATTTTTTTAAAGATTTTATTTATTTATTTGATAGAGAGAGAGACAGCGAGAGAGGGAACACAAGCAGGGGGGCAGTGGGAGAGGGAGAAGTAGGCTTCCCGCGGAGCAGGGAGCCTGATGCGGGGCTCGATCCCAGGACCCTGGGATCATGACCTAAGCCGAAGGCAGATGCCTAACGACTGAGCCACCCAGGCACCCCTGGTTAGGTGGTGTTTTAGAGGTAGTTAGACATAAGCCATCTTAAATAGAACCCAATATCTGAAAATTATATATATTTTTATAAGTGACTAGAGAGCTATATGATCTGCAAGAGATGTTATCAAGAGATGGAGAAGCAGGGGCGCCTGGGTGGCTCAGATGGTTAAGCATCTGCCTTCGGCTCGGGTCACGATCCCAGGGTCCTGGGATCGAGTCCCGCATCAGGCTTCCTGCTCAGTGCAGAGCCTGCTTCTCCCTCTCCCTCTGCCATTCCCTCTGCTTGTGCTCTTCTGTCTATCTCTCTGTCAAATAAATAAATAAAATCTTAAAAAAAAAAAAGAGATGGAAAAGCAGATTGATCAGAATTGGCATGGGACTGTTCCAGGGCATTTAATAAACTGGCTATTACCCTAATTTAACTTACAAAAAGAAGGTAAATTTGTTGACAACGATTACCTGTGGGGACATTTGAAAGTGCTCTAGCTCAATAAAGCAACCTAGTTACAGTTGCCAGATAAAATACAGGATGACCAATATGTTGTTTACCTGAAATTCAATTTATCTGGGCATCATGTACTTTTTACCTGTAAAATCTAGGATTTGCTAAATCCTAGTCAAACATCATGTGTGCATTAACAAGCAAACATGTTACATGTATGTCTCCTATGTACAGTATACATTTGTTGTTTGTATAGACATAAATATCACGTTTTAGTTAATTCCACATATAGTTTTTATATTTGTAAATGTATCATATGTTATAGTTATATAATGTATTTGTACATTTTTATAGCCATCCATGACATAGATGTTGTTATTATCCCTATTTTACAGAGGAAAAAAACATGGTTTAGAGAGGTAAAAGAACTTGACATGGTCACACAGCCAAGAAGAGGGTTTTAAAAAAGGATTTATATGTAGGCTCATCTGACTGCAAAGTCTGTGCTCTAACCACTTGTGCTCTACCTGCCTCTTTATGCAATGTAAGCCAGAAGAGAAGTAAATTGCTTCAATAAAATGTTCTGTGCATAGGGATGTTTTAAACAAGAAGGAAGGGAAGGGAAAGTACTCCAAATGATGAACAATAGAATCACAAGTATGATTTTAATTTGGGACAGATATTTCATCTTTCTCATACTGATACAAAAATAAAGTTATGGCTCCAAGTATCTAATTTATGAAAACATCAATTGTATAGATACATTTAAACTTCTTTCTAAACAAGATCTCAAAAATAATGCCCCAGGTGAAATCTTCCTTTGATAATGGAGTGTTAGATACCCATGTCCAACAGAAAAGAGTTTGTGTTTTGTATCTTAACCTTCATTGTGTATGCCTTTTTAAAAATTAATTGATGAATTTGCTGTTTCTTCCACACACAGATGCACTTGATTGTACTTGAATAAAAGGGGCCACACGTAAGAGCTGTAATTTTTCTGAAAGCATCCTCATTCTTTTATTTTTCTGCTAAATAGGGTGGTATAATTTGTCCTTAATGGATATGAAATGAATATGGATTGCGAACAGGCAATTGAAATGGCCTTTATAATCATCAAATTATTCAGTCCCCAAAGATGTTATTTTTGTTACCCTCAAATAATTGAATGAAGTGAATGAAAACTCCCCTTCTCTTGCATTTCTAATTCACCAATCAAAGAATACATTAATCTCTATCTTGTAGTGGAAATGGAAAGAATTCTTTCAGGAGATGTTGACATAAGTACATACCATTGGGGATTCTTTTCTCCTTATTCTTTTGATATTTCTATTCATTCAAAATAATTTTAGTCCTATAGCGGTATTTTTAAAGTTCAAAATAATGACATGGCTGTTGTGTTCTTTCTGATTCCATGCACTGTTTTTAAAATTTTGTGATACTGCTATTATACATTATTAAAGTATATGTCAAATTTTAAAAACCCATCATTAACCAAATTATTTCTAGAATTACCTCCATCATTCTGATAGCTCTTCTGGCCCTTTAAACCAGACTCCATCTAAAAAGTAGTTTTGATTGGGTTTCTGCCAATCACAGGGCAAGATGGTAGTTTTTTTCCTTCAAATATAATTAACATACAGTATTTTATTAATTTTAGATAATTAATATCATGATTCAACGATTCTATACATTTCTAATTGCTTATCAAGATAAGTGTATTCTTAATCCCCTTTATCTATTTTACCCATCCCCCCACCCACCTTCCCTCTGGCAACCACCAAGTTTGTTCTCTGTATTTAAGAGTCTGTTTTTTTGTTTGTCCCTTTTTTCTTTGTTTTATTTATTTATTTATTTATTTAAATTCCACAACATGAGTGAAAATGTATGGTATTTGTCTTTTTCTGGCTGACTTATTTCACTTAGCATTATACCCTCTAGGTCCATCCATGTTGTTGCCAATGGCAAGATTCCATTCTTTTTTATGGCTGAGTAATATTCTGTCATATATATAGAGATATAGATATAGATATAGATATATATATAGATATATACACATCTCCTCTTCTTTATGTTTTATATATGTGTGTGTGTATATATATACATCTATATATATATATATATATATACATCTATATATATATATATATATATATATATACACACATATATACCTCCTTTTCTTTATCCATTTACCTATCAGAGGACACTTGGGCTGCTTCCATAGTTTGGCTATTGTAAATAATTCTGCAATAAACATAGGATGCATATATGTTTTGGAATTAGTACTTTTATTTTCTTTGGGTCAATACCTAGTAATGGAATTACTGGATCATATGGTAATTCTATTTTTAATTTTTTGAGGAATCTCCATACTGTTTTCCACAGTAGCTGCACCAATTTGCATTCCCACTAAATGATGCATGAGGGTTCCTTTTTTTCTACATCCTCTCAGACACTTGTTATTTCTTGTGTTTTCGATTTTAGCCATGCTGATGGTTGTAAAGTGATATCTCATTACAGTTTTGATTTGTATTTCCTTGATGATGAGTGATGTTGAGCATCTTTTCTTTTGTCTGTTGGCCATCTTGATGTCTTCTTTGGGAAAATGTCTATTCAGATCTTCTGCCGATTTTTAATTAGATTATTTATTTATTTGGTGTTGAGTTATATAAGTTCTTTATATATTTTGGATATTAACCCCTTATCAGATATATCACTAGCCAGTATATTCTCCCATTCAGTAGGCTGCCTTTTTGTTTTGTGGATGGTTTCCTTCACTATGCAAACTTTTTTTTTTTTTTTTTGGTGTAGTCCCAATTGTTTAATTTTACTTTTGTTTCCCTTGGCAGAGGAGACATATCTAGAAAAATGTTTCTATAGTCATTTCTATGGTCAAGAAATTACTGCTTATGTTTTCTTCCAGGAATTTTATGGTTTCAGGTCTCACACTTAGGTCTTTATTTTTTTTTATTAAGTTCAATTAGCCAATATATAGTACATCATTAGTTTTTAATGTAGTGTTCAGTGATTCATTAGTTGTGTCTAACACCCAGTGCTCATCACCACACGTGCCCTCCTTAATGCCCATTACCCAGTTACCCCATACCCCCTCCCTTCTGCAACCCTCAATTTGTTTCCTGGAGTCCAGAGTTTCTCATGGCTTGTCTCCCTCTCTGATTTCTTCCCATTCAGTTTTCCCTCCCTTCCGCTATGGTCCTCTGTGCTATTCCTTATGTTCCACATATGAGTGAAACAATATGATAATTGTCTTTCTCTACTTGACTTATTTCACTTAGCATAATCCCCTCCAGTTCCATCCATGTTGATGCAAACGGTGGGTATTCATCCTTTCTGGTGGCTGAGTAATATTCCATTGTATATATGGACCACATCTTCTTTATCCATTCATCTCTTGAAGGGCATCTCGGCTCCTTCCACAGTTTGGTTATTGTGGACATTGCTGCTATGAACATTGGGGTGTATATGGCCCTTCTTTTCACTACATCTGTACCTTTGGGGTAAATACCCAGTAGTGCAATTGCTGGGTCATAGGGTAGCTCTATTTTTAATGTCTTGAGGAACCTCCATACTGTTCTCCAGAGTGGCTGTACCAGCTTGCATTCCCACCACCAGTGTAAGAGGGTTCCCCTTTCTCTGCATCCTCACCAACATCTGTCGTTTCCTGACTTGTTAATTTTGGCCATTCTAACTGGTGTGAGGTGGTATCTCATTGTGGCTTTGATTTGCCCTTCCCTGATGGCAAGTGATACGAAGCATTTTTTCCTGTGTCTGTTAGCCATTTGTATGTCTTCTTTGGAGAAGTATCTGTTCATGTCTTCTGCCCATTTCTTGACTGGATTATTTGTTTCTTGGGTGTTGAGTTTGAGAAGTTCTTTATAGATCTTGAATATCAGCCCTTTATCTGTTATGTCATTTGCAAATATCTTCTCCCATTACATAGGTTGCCTTTTACTTTTGTTGACTGTTTCCTTTGCTGTGCAGAAGCTTTTTATTTTGATGAAGTCCCAATAGTTCATTTTTGTTTTTGTTTCCCTTGCCTTTAGAAGAAGTTTCTGTGGCCAAGGTCAAAAAGGTTACTGCCTGTGTTCTCCTCTAGGATTTTCATGGATTCCTGTCTCACACAAGTCTTTCATCCATTTTGAGTTTATCTTTGTGTATAGTGTAAGAGAATGGTCCAGTTTCATTCTTCTGCATGTGGCTGTCCAATTTTCCCAGGACCATTTATTGAAGAGACTGTCTTTTTTCCATTGGATGTTCTTTCCTGCTTTGTTGAAGATTAGTTGACCATAGAGTTGAGGGTCCATTTCTGGGCTCTCTATTCTGTTCCATTGATCTATGTCACACTTAGGTCTTTAATCCACTTTAAGTTTATTCTTGTATATGATGTAAGAAAGAGGTCTAATTTCATTCCTTTGCATGTAGCTGTCCAGTTTTTCCAATACCATTTGTTGAAGAGACTTTTTCCCATTTCATGTTCTTGCCTCCTTTGTCATAGATTAATTAACCATAAAAGTGTGAGCTTATTTCTGGACTTTCTGTTCTGTTTCACTGGTCTATATGTCTGTTTTTGTGCCAGTACTGTACTGTTTTGATTACTATAAGCTTTGCAGTATATCTTGAAATCTGGGATTGTGGTACCTCCAGCTTTGTGCAAGATGGTAGTTTCAATGACATGTATGGAAATAAAGCCTGTTTCAAGTAAAAAAACAAATGAAGAAGAAGCAAACTATTATGTATCATTGATAAAGCAAGCAGTTGGTACTGTGAAAATTCTATTTGAACATCCCTTTCCAGCAGCAGTGTTTGTCCCCTGCCCTCCCTTCCCTGGACTTAGATTTATTTTAGGTTGACTCCACCAATCTTGTCTATCTTTTTGAGTCATCAGAGTTGTTAAAATGCACTCACTTAGGTTTCAGTAGTTCATTTTTTAACCGATTAATGCAATTTTTGTTTTTTTTATGGAAGTGTAGTTGATACACAATGTTACATTATTTTAAGGTATACAACATAGTGATTTGACACTAATGTAATTTTTTAAAATTTTAATTCCAGTGTAATTCTTTATGTATCTGAATAACGATTTAAAAAATGGACATTATTTGTGAAGGAAAGGATGTTATGTTTTAATGATTGTTGGCTAAGTGCCAGGTGTTGTAGAATGTATTATGTAAGTGGTGTCTCATCTAATCCTTACATCAGCCTTCTGAAGTACATATCAGCAGATGAAAAAAACATGCTTAAAGAAGACAAACCACTTGCTCAAGGTTACACAACTGCTAAGAAGTATAATCAGGAGTTGAGGTTTGGTCTCTCTGAGTAAATCTATGTGTTTTATTTACTACATAAAGCTGACTCTGAGTCATTCAAACTGTCTATAAAGCTTGAATCAACTGACTGCTGACCTTTTGTTCAAGGACACATTGTAGTCTGTCAAAACATGCCAAACTATTCTATAAGTGCAATAAAAATTTAGTTTATATGAAAAATAACCAGTTGACTGAATTTTCCTTTAGAACATATTTATAGATGGTACAGATGCAGCCCTTGTATGTATAGATCCAGAGAACACTTATGCAAAATGACAAAAGTGATTCATGAATTCTCCTAAGTCTTTATATCTAAAAGAGACACAAAAGATGCTCCATTGATTCTTTGTATGTTGTCTCTCACTGATGTGCCTGGCAAATCTTTAGTAAATGTTGGGGATTATGATAACTAATCCATTGCCAGAGAGATTACTTGCCTAATGTCTTCATTTTGCTTGCCTGTGTATATTTTTGATAACGAGTAAAATATTTTAGTAAGTGTAATCTAAGTCTGACCCTTTAAACAAGGGGTTTGCAGACTTCTTTTGTAAAAGGCCAAATAGTAAATATTTTAGGATTTTTGGGCAATATGGTATCTGTGACAACTCCTCAACTTTGCTGTTGTATTGCAAAAGCAGTCATGGATAGTACATACATGAATGGGCATGGTTGTGTTCCAATAAATCTTTACTTATAAATACAGGTGGTGATCTGGATTTGGCCAAAGAACTAGAGCTTGTCAAATTCTGCTTTATACCATGATCTGATAGGGTGCACATTCACATACCACACACATGTGCACACACACACATAAACACACACCACACTGTTTTTAATGGAAGTGAACTGTTATTGTGATACCTTCTGTTAATAGCTATTATAACTGGAATCTTACATGAGATTGCTCATAACATGCAGTTGCAGTTTATTTAATTCTTTCCTAAAGTTAGTGCTATTCTTCTGAATAAACTCCTGGATAATTAAAATGAAAGTTGGTAGCATTGTATTTGAGAAAGGGATTGTAGGCAATAGATTACAGTTCTCTTCAGTTTTAATTGAAAACTGAGTTAAATTAGCTCTACACTGGCATGGTTCTATAAAGGAGTTCATTATAAGCATTTGTAAAAGTAATGCATAGTCTAAGGGCACTTTTCTATTTATACTATGGCCGTAATTAAGAGTCTGTCCTTATTGTAAAAGGCTAGTTTAAAGCTTTTCCAATTTAGCCTTATATATTCTCTTCAGTTTAAAACGTGGTAAATAAAAATTGACCCTGGGTTGGGGTGGGGATGGAGGGAGGGACTTGAGAACATTTGTTTTCTAAACTAATTAGTCTCCTGGGCTATTAGATATGGGTGCTTATGTTGTTTTATGTTTTATGGTTAAGAATTCTAAACATTAAGACTTGATTTTTAAGTTTAGCAAAAGTTCACATATTAAGTGATTTATTTAAACATAAGCATTTCAAGCTTTCGTTCTAAATATGCAACTTCAGATTTTCAAAATGTTTCCAAGAGAATTCTAAGGAATACTCTGACAATGCACTTGGCTTTGAAATAATAGTCTGAAAACAATGCACAAAAGCAGATCTAGAATATAGAACTCTAAGAGGCAGAATTAGCAACATGCCTGAGGGGATATGTAAGAAGGTTTTGGGTAAAATGGGTGAATCAGTTAGGAATGTACATAGGTGGCACCTTTCTCAGATCAAATATCTGCCAGTTTTAAGATATAAAGTGTAAAAAATAGAGCTTTACAGTACTTCATAATGACCATCAACCTACACAATAAAGCTGGCCAGTGTCTTGTATCTCCTTTTCTTTTTCTTCAGACATGTTTACAAAGTTATGTAACTCAAAACATAATCAAAACATACATGTAACATAAGCTTTGCCTAACATGCCAGCTCAAAATATTTGAAAACCCAACTTCCATAGCATGGTGTTCAAGGCCCTCACAGTCTAACTCCAGCCTTCGTTTCCTGCCTTATTTTTTGCTCAATCCTATCTGTACTGTTTACTCCAGCCAAGTAGGATTGATTTCCTTTTTATGAATATGCCCTGTGTTTCCTGGCTCCTTACTCTTCTTCCACTTGGAAGGGAAATTTTAGAAAAAATGGATGAAGCTACTCTTAAAATTTAGTGGAACTGATTAATTTTACCTCTAGGATCAAATGTCAATAATATACACTTTACAGATACAGCTTCAGAACCCAGTCTTTGCTTGCTTGCCAGACATTAAAAGTGTGAAATGTTTCAGTCACCACTATATAGTTCTTATTTTATCCACTAGTCTATAAAACATTTTCTCCTTTATGCAGCGCCATCAACTCTGCTATCTTGGCATGTAAATGATTTTCAGATTGAAGGGGTTTATTTGTTAAAACATGGGAAAGTCTCAATTGTGAGACTCTTGAAGCTTTTGAGGGTATGGATGCATACTTGCATTAGGAACAAGCATAATCCCTTATTTACTGCCTTTCTAGCTTGTTCCCTGTTTTGTTCTCTCTGTCTATATGATGAAGACCATGTCTTTTGATGGCAGTTGAGAAACAGGATATGAGAGCTGAAGACAACATATTAGCCAGAGTTGGCCAGCACCCTAACCCCCAAGGAAACCTCAAGATTTTCTTGGCCTCAACGTCTACCAGTAGTGGGCCAGTGATGGGAAGAGGAGTTCTAAATCTGGTTTGGGAAGAGCAGGCAGTATGCTTGGCAGTAGGACATCTAGTGGGAGAAGGAAAGGGATTATAAACAATACCAACAGTAGATACTTACTGAATATTTACTGTTGGCCAGGCAGAGTGCTCAGTGCTTTACCCACATTATCTCAATTAAAACTTGATAACAGCCTTAAGAAGTAGATGCTGTTAGTTCATGCTACTTTAGAGACGAGGAAATGGAGGCTTAGAGAGAATATACTTATTGAGTTCGTAGTATGTGCCAAACACTGTTCTAAGTGATTTATGTCTATTATTCAATCTTAATAACAACTCTATGAGGTAGATGCTAGTATCTCCGTTTTACAGATGAGAAAATTATGGAGATCTACACCCACTGATTCATGAGCTTGCACTCTTAATGCCTGTACTATCTGGTAGCTTCAACTTGTTTTCTTCTTTTATTGGAATCCTGTATTTTGTCTATATTGCTTAGCACTGTTTGATTATCTGTTCATGTCTGTATGCATGTCTCTGGGCCCTCCTGATACTAACATCTTACTACATCCCCCATCCTGGAACAGCCTAGTAGGACCAGGGTGGGAGACCCAGAGCAAGGAGCCCTTGACTGGTGGCATATACCAGCTCTATTGTAGGCCTTTGAGAAAAGGGTTCTTGCTTTCCCAGGCTTTGTTTTTTTCAGACTGTCTCCCAGAGTCTGGTGGTAAGATCTAGAAAGAGGAGTAGGAAAAGACTCAGACATATTTCCCTATTTGGGATGGGTGAAACTTGAACTTTTTCTGACTTTGCCTGACATGTTTGTCTTAATCTTAGAAGCTGCCTGCCATGTACCTGTTTTCTGTGCATCTGATAAATGTTAACCTTTAAATTGAGTGATCTTTCCTAAACAAAAAAGAATCAGGAAAATTATGAATTAATTTCTTTTTTTAAACAAAGATTGTGGAATACGATCCAGAGTTAGACCAATTAGTAAATGTGCCTTCTGCTATTAAGAAGCTGATTTCTCAGGCAAAGTTGTTTTCAAGTAATGTAGCTGGGGACATTTTCATCAGTTTCACTCTGACAGACCATCTGTTGGCTGTCAGCCACGGGTTTTTGCCTTCAGTAAGTACTGTCATTTTATAAACTATGCACTATTTTTACTTGTAGTTATTATATGAATGACATTGAACACTTGAATGGAACTTCCTTGTTATTGTACTAAGATTCAAAGTTTCCTGATTATGAAGTTAGATAATTTAGTGGCTCAAATATAGAATATGTTGAGAGTACTTTATTTTCCTTAGGTGTGTTTCCCTCTCCCTCCCTCCCTCCCTCCCTACCTCTTTCTTTTTCCTTCCTTCCTTCCTCCCTATCTTCCTTCTTTCTTTCCTTCCTTCCTTCCTTTCTTTTTCCCTACTGGTTAATAGATTTTTGTTTTAAAAAGTTTAAAGCATACAATCCCCAAATAATCTGAGTTATCTTGCTATTAATCACAAATTATATATTTTTGAAAATTCTGTGACTTTTTGGGGCATCTGGGTGACTTAGTCAGTTAAGTGTCTGACTCTTGGTCTCAGTTCAGGTCTTGATCTCAGGGTTGTGAGTTCAAGCCTTGCATTGGGCTCCACAATGGGCATGGAGCCTACTTAAAAAAAAAGTTCCATGACTTTTTAAAACTTTATTGAGGAATAATTGACAAATATAATTGTATATATTTAAAGTGTATAATGTGGTTATTTGATATACATATACATTGTGAGATGATTACCAGGATCAAGACAATTAACAAATTCATCATCTCATATAGTAAACTATTTTTTTGTGTGGTGAGAATGCTTTAGACCTACTCTCAGCAACTTTCAAGTATATAATACTGTATTATTAACTGTAGTCACCATGTCGTGCATTAAATCCTTAGAACATATTCTTATAGCTGAAAATCTGTACTCTTTGACTTACATCACCCCATTTACCCCCCCTCCCAGCCCCTGGCAACCACTGTTCTATTCTCTATTTTCTATGAAATCGCCTTTTTTTTTTTTTTAGATTCCATATATAAGTGATACTGTACAGTATTTGTCTCTCTGTGTCTGTTTTATTTCACTTAGCATAATGCCCTTAAGTTTCATCCATGTTGTCACAAATGGCAGGATTTCCTTCTTTTTATGGCTGAATAATATATGATCAGATAGATAGATAGATACCTCACATTTCCTTTATCCATTCTTCTGTCAAGGACCCTTAGGTTGTTCTCGTATCTTGGCTATTGTGAATAAAGCTGCAGTGAACATGGGTATGCAGATACCTCTTCAAGATACTGATTTCAGTTCTTTTGGATATATACCTAGAAGTAAGGCTGTTGGATTATGAGGTAGGCTGAGTATCAAACTATCTCCTCCACAAAGGTTTCTGGTTTTCAACTCACATAGCATTAATTTGGGGGTTTTGTCAGCACTGATGGCTTAGGGCTACAGTCTGTGAAAAAGAGTCATTTATATTTTGCAAACTTGGGAGCCTCATTTATGGACAATATTTTATTTATTTATTTTAATTTTTTTAAAATTTCTCTTTGTTTTAGAGAGAGCATGAATGAGCAGGGGGAGGGGCAAAGGGAAAGGGAGAGAGAGAATCCCAAGCAGACCCCACACTGAGTGCAGACCCCAATGCTGACTCTTACTAAATAAAAAAAGAGAGAGAGAGAGAGAGTCATTGGGAGGATCTCAGGGGTCATAGAATTGATTAAAAAAAAATGTAGGAGGAGCAAACTTGGGAAATGGTAGGCAGGAAGGCACTTATGGACGAGCCAGTGAGAGGAAAGCACATGTACTGTCATCCCCCCAAGTTATGTAAGACTCTCCTCTTGGTCATTATTGCTACTCCCAATGGGACACCACAACATTCATCAGGAAAGGATCTGAACTTTCATCTTTGTGTCACTTATTCCAGATTCAAAGTTTTAGATGGAAATGTCCTATTAACCCTCCTTTACTGTGTACCCAAAGTCACTGCCAGAAAATGAAAAGAGTGACACTGCCCCACTTTGGTTCCTAATTTAGAGGGCAAGGAAAACACAGAATCACATAAGATTATATCTATTGGGGGATTTACCCCTAAACGATGGGGGGCTAGGGACAACAGGGTGGCTCAGTCAGTTAGGCCTCCGACTCCTGATCTCAGCTCAGGTCTTGATCTCTGGGTTGTGAGTTCAAGCCACACGTTGGGCTCCATGCTGCATGTGGAGCCTACTTAAAAAAAGGAAAGGGGCTAGATAGATAAAAAGAGATCTAATAATCACTACACACAGGTTGATAGTAGTAATCAATCCCATTCAGTCTTAAATAAAACTGTGACTCTATTCCTACAGAAACAAGTAATATTTTGATTTTACTGTGCAGTTTTTTTGAGCTCTAATAAGAGCTATCTTAATTTGTGATTTTTTTCTGTTTATATAAATGCCTTAACAAAAAGTGGGATACATTTAAAAGGGCTCAGTATTTGGTAAACTTGAAAAAGCTATGATTAACGGTAGACAAAACTAAGCTTTTATATCTTTGCCAGCTGTTCGATCTTGAATAAGTTCCTTAATGTCGCTGGGCCTCAATTTCCCTATTTGTAAAATGCAAATAATTCTTCTTGTGCTATATTTATTATGAGGATCACATGAGATAATGAATGTGTGCTAAGTACACAGTGCTTGGCATCCAACTTAATAAATGACAGTACTGTCCCCATACGGTAAATATAAGTCACTGACTTCGTATACACAAGTTCACAAATTAATTTAATGTCATTTCAGTTTTTTAGCTCTATTTTTAAAATGTGACTATTTTATTCAATCTGACCACATAATGGATTGAATTTTTCACTTCGTCTAACTTTTAATATAATGTTTTATTGTTGTAAGTGACTTTTCTATGGGCTTAAGTAAAGTTGAGGAATAGTGTCATCATGTTGAATTACTGCTGATATACCTCCCTAACAGTCTGTTTTAACAAACTCCCAAAATACAGATGCAAGTAGTATTTTTTGGTTTTGGTTTTCTGGGAGAAAATGACTTCAGATGCAATTGTTAGCATTCACAGGACTTAAGAACTCTTATACTCTGTGCAGAATTTCTTTATTCTTTTTTCTTCTTTCCTGTGTTTTTATGCTCAGATTTGATCAACCTTTTAATCTTTGCCTTGTTGAAAATCACTTCATGGGCCTTAATCATCTATGCCAAATAATAATTGACTAGGAGTTTTGGAAATTATTCCACGTTGAAACCATTTAAATCATCACTGTCTTCTTTGATTGGTAAATTCCTTTAGTATTTCAATGACTCAAGAGTTCAGATTTTTCTAAAGGCTAAAATGTTCTTGTTTGATATATTCCCCATTCCCTGCCTAAGTTCCTACCCTGCCTCCCTATCTCAGACAACTTAATTAGCAGTTTAGGAAATATTGGCTGATGCCAAACAAGTCTTCTGTGTTCTTTTTGTACCTTTCCCCCTGCTCAGAGACTCCCGTTCTTCCTTAATCTTTCTCTGAATTGGTACTGATATTTGGGGAGCTTGTTTGTTGCAGCTTTGCTGTATATAGTTGTGGAATTTGAACATAAATAATGTGATAACATGCATATCACTTATTATTGTGATAAGCTTTGCTCTGAGCAATACAAATAAAGAATATTACTACTCAGATCACATTTACATCAGCCACATATTTTCACAATAGTGATAGCAGAGTGTATTATGTTGAAGACGAAAATAGCAGTTTGAGTGCTACAGAAGACTGGAGATTAACTTCCTTCTCTACACAGCCACCTACCTCTTGGATCTGGGCATTAGAGATCCCTAGGAGATATGTTGCAAGGCTCAATCTAAACTGGTAAATAATCAATGTCTAGTGGATTTCAATATGCCATTTTATCACAAATTTGTAAAGGAAATGATGGATGATGTGCTGGGAAATGTGTAGCAACTGGCTTGGGGGTTGGGTGGGTAAGTCCTGATTTGTAGCATTTGCTGATTTTCATGGCATAAATATTCCCAACATAACCAATTTCAAGCTACCAATATAACATTGAATGTAGATTTGGGGAAAATAGTTAACAGCCAAGTCTCATGAAATTGTAAGAGCTGGCACACCACTGCATATATATTTAAACCACTCCATTTTTCAGGAAACAAAAACATCATACAATATATGATCAGAAAAGATAACTTCTACAGTCAATATAAAGTATTACAATTTAACTATAGCTCTTATATTTAAAGGCAAAAGTAACCTATTGTATTATGCAATTCACAGTTCAAAATCTTTCAAAGGAGTGAAACAAAAAGGAATACTTCTTTTTAAAGTGCAATCTGTGGAAAAGCTACTCACAGACTAAGTAACATACTGTTGTTATGTTGCTTTTTCAAAATGGGAAAAGGTCAGTGGGAAAATGAAGCCACTTTGGGTCCTTCTTCACTTGAGACAACGCAAAACTAGAGTATGCTAAGTGACTTCTCATGTCATGTCAAACAAAAACGCTTGCCTTGGACTTTCAATCTGCTTAACACATTTTGTTAATGAAGAGAGTATACATTTTGAAACTTGCATATTGTCCTTTTCATATTTGGTGTGCTGCAGATCTCTGGGCTAGCAAGGGAAAATGAGGCATGTGGACAGTAGGTTGAGCTTGCAGAACAGGCTCTCCCTGATCTACATGTTGTATACTCACTTGCATGGTAGGTGCTGTGGTGCTGACCAGTTGCATAGAGACAGCAAACAATGTTTTGTAAGAGCGGTCCTCTCTGTGAGCTCCATCCTATCAATTTCTTAAAAGCTCCATTGCCAGAAACTCATAAAATAGCAGGAATAGAGAGGGGTTCTTGGAGCTTATCATGATTGTGTGGGGAATCTAATTGGAGGCATGATTGCTGAAATCACATGTGAAGTGATATGGCCAGGCACTGAAAAAAAAATTTTTTCTCTTAAAGTCTAGTATTCCTTCCACCTTATTCAGTATTCCCTTTGTCCAGACCCTTGCCAACACAGTGGGATAATGTGCAATTTTGAATATCCCACTACTACTCATGCCACATCAAAACTCCTCTTTAGTCTTTAGGTGGCTTAATTTGTGGCTGACTCTCACCAGTTAGTTGGTTCTGAGTTTAGAATCATCATAGTGCATTGTCATAAATACAGCATGTCCTCAATTCTGATTGCTGAAATGTGCTCAAAGCTAGTGCTCGTTTGCTTCAGGCTCATTTGCTTCATATAATAGTAACACCACCACCACCACAATAATAATATTCTCGTTTGAGTGCTTGCTGGTATTATTTATTTTTGAAGTGCCCTCTAGTGTTATATGGTTCCTTGAAATCCTCACCACAGCACTGCACATAGGTATTATTATCTCGATTTTACACACAGAAAACTGAGACTTACTGGGGTTCAGCACACTAATGAAGGAGCCCAAACCTGAATTCAGTTTTATCTGGCTCCAAAGCATGTCATCTTCAACTCCTTAAGCCACTAAAACCTTAATTATGGTACACAGCTTATAGCAATGAAATAGCTTCGGAAAGGAAAAATGGTTGCAGGAGACCATTTATTTCTTACGATTCTCTTGGATAATGTCTAATTTTTTAAAAATATGAGTAATACCAAATTTTTGAGGGCAAACAGCAGTTAACCAAGTACCTTCAAATGAATTTGTGAAGACAAAATTGAACTCTCTTTAAACTAATGAACACAAGAGTGAGAGGTCAGGGTGAATGTCTTCTCTGGGAGAATGTCTGTTTTCTGGGGCATATTTGCTACTGTGACTTGTTTATTTTGAGCTGTCCTAGAGACACCATATAACATAGCTACAGAGTTCATTTTAATTTCTTGAGGCCTCTCACTGGGGAAATCTCTGATGCATTCAAGGACTGTAACACTAAAAATGTTCTTAGTTGTATCATTTGATATAAATGTAGTGATGGTAAATGCATCGATGTAATAGCATCTACCATCTCTCTGACTCTTCACCTTGGGCAAGATGCACACATCTTTCTGACTGTTCATTGCATACTTATTTCAGAAAATAATAGAAAAAAGACAGAAACAGGAGGAGTGAAGATCAGCTTTTTAAAGTTCCCTCCAAGGCTACATAGGAGAACATAATATTGTTTGCTAGGGAACAGTGGACTGAGAGGGAAAGTTTTTACAGTATATATTTTTCTACCCATTGAATTTGTAATCATTTAATGGATGTCCTATTCATATTCCACTACTTAATAACATAAAATTAAACTTTATGTAATATAAATCTTCCTGGCTGAAAGATAGGACTATTGGAACTGAAAAACTTAAACCCATGCTGGGCACTGTTCTGTCTTCTGGTATGTGACCAAATTCTTTTGTGTATCAAATAAAGAGGTACCTGGGGCTAAGGATATAATGGCAGAAACATGATCTGCGTATATTCTTAAAACCCACCATAAGTTGAAAACAATTTTTGAATTAAACATTGCACCTCGAAAACATGGAAAGGGCTTTGCACATGGTAGATGTCATCAAATGTTTTGGGGCGTTGGAGTAAATAAATAAGCCCCCAAATCTGTGTTTTTCCATCCTCATCCTATCACTCCATATGTCTTCATTTTCCTAAAACAACAGAAAACAAAAAGACTCCATGAATGTTCACTGCAAGACATGCAATGATAGTAAAGCCTTGGTTAGATCCAGTCTTAATCCCTCCTTCATCTGATCTTCACAAGAGAGTAGAAAAGAAACTAATTCTTGAGATAGCTGAACTTTACATACGTGATCTCATTTAATCTTCATAATGACACTAAGAAGCAAGTATCATCATTTTACAGGTGATAAAACTTAGGCTCGTAAATGTCCAGTTTAACATGACCCAGATCACACAGCTAGTAACTAGAACAGCTGAGGTTTGAGTTGAGTTTTAGCTGGTTTCCCAGTCAGATAAAGTGATGACGAGGACCATAATAATTACTATGTATTTAGTGCTTTCTGTGTGACATATCAATTCTAATCTTCCCCCAAATCCTTCAAGGTATGTATTATTATCGGCATTTTACAGATGATCCAAAAGTGAGGCTTAGATTATGTAACCTCTCCAAGGTCACACAGCTAATATATTGATAGTGGGTATATGAATCTAGATTTGTCTGTCTCCAAAACCTACTCTTTCCCACATAATACTCTACCTCTAGCTATATAGTAATTGGTATTAGCAAAAATCCTATCCAGACTCTAACCTCACACATACCTCCTCCCACGCAAGACACACATACTCCCACACACATATGGATGGAAGAATAGTGGCCACTATAAAAAAAAAGGAAGTTTATAATCTGATATCATGAAATAAAAACCAATGTCATCATTATTCTAGTTGAGCAATTAAATATAGAAAAATCCATTACCTCTTCATTTTAGTATCTTTCCATTTAAAGGTTATTTTTATGTCCCTAAGAAAGAAAAAAAAAAATGTTATGAAATGTTAATTCTGTTTTGCATCATTTAGGTGCACAGTCTTGTGGTTTGAGAAAAATCATGTAAAAATATTGATATAACAAGTTCTGTAAGATGATATTATGGATAAAAAAGGGAAATTAAAATACTAGATTTGTACAGTGTTTTCCAATGAGAATAAAGTGAATGAAGGAAATATATATGTATATATTTAAAAACTAGCTCAGAAATAGCAAAAGCATTTGCCAGCAAAATGCACTTTCTTTTCTTAACAAAAAATTTTTTTTAGTATAGTTGACACACAGTGTTACAGGTATACAACATAGTGATTCAACATCTCTATACATTATGCTGTGCTCACTACAAGTGTAGCTACCATCTGTCACCATACAATGCTATTACAGTATCATTGACTATATTCCCTTATGCTGTGCTTTTTATTCCCATGACATTCATTCCATAACTGGAAGCCCAGATCTCCCACTCTCCTTTACCTATTTTGCCCATCCCCCGACCCTCCTTCCCTCTGGCAACCGTCAGTTTGTTCTTTGTATTTATAGGTCTGAGTCTGCTTTTTGTTTGTGTATTCATTTGTTTTTTAGATTCCATGTATGAGTGAAATCATATGATATTTTTCTTTCTCCGTATGACTTATTTCCCTTAGCATGAAATGTACTTTCTTAATTCAGATCAATGGCTCTTGATTAGATCAAGTGAAATTGAAGGAAAAAGGCCTTTGCATAAGTCATTTTCTAAACAATATCTCATCAGAATTATTTTAAAATATAAGCAATTATGTCAGTATAGACAAAAATCAAATTTCTTGGTATTTTTGTCATTAATAGATCAGAGGAGTTACCTGGAATGACAAAAGCAAAAACAACAAAGAAATTAATCTTTGAAATATACCAAAATGAATGAAAATATAATAACATTTCACCAAACTAGAAGTTTCGCTTATGGGGAATACAGTCAGGAACACATCATTAAATCAAAAGGACTTGAAAGTGGCCAAAGAGAGGTTGTGATGTCTGATAAAGTTAATGAGTCTCAGTAATAGTACAATTTCTCTTGTCTGTATTCAGTACCTCTTTATCTTATTTCAATTACAATAGTAATAAATGTGGGTTATCTCATTTCTGAATCTACCCTACATTGGAGGCGCAAAATTAGAAGTGAGAAAAGTTTCTAAAGGTTGGGATGTTGACTGAAATAAGTAGTGATAGTTGTTAGTGAATACAATATAGGAAAACTATTAAAACATACTTCTAAGCTATCTAGGGCAAATAACGCTATATATGTATCAATAGCCTACAGGAGCCCAAATTATATGGCATTGAAGTATAATAACTGGTATTTATAGACAGTACCCTAAGGCAGTGGGAAATGGTTAACGTCCATTCAGGTTTCTTATTTTACAAAGGCCCTAAGAGTACACTCTGTTTTAGAATATTTAGATAATAAATGATTAAAACCAAGTATCTGCGCTTAAAATAATAAGCCTTCAGCTATCTAGAAAACCACATGGTTTAAAATAACTGTGGCTCCAGGACTGAAATATTGGCACTCACTGATGAACCCATACTTATATCAAACTAGTTTCTTTTAATATCAGAAGTGTGTGTTTTCTGTAATCACTAAAAAATTAGTGAAACACAAAGAAGTTGGATTAAGTGGTATGTGTGAAATTGTACTTGTTAGCAAAAGAGGACACTTGGCGGTAGTCACTGTACAGCTATGACATTGCCTTGAATCCAAAGAAATGGTTTGGCAGAGATTGGAGGGGGTTTGTATTTGGAAAAACAAATGGGAGACAACTGAAGAACACTTTCATTCAGGTCCTACAAATTGCAACTCTGACTGTTCTGCATTAATCAGGAGTTAAGCTCCCTCTGCCTTTCAAGCTTTCTGGAGAGGCAAGAGCTCTTCTCACAGGTGCTCTTGAACTCATTTTCCTGCTTTAGGGATAAATCCAGTGCTGCTGGCCTTTGGGCTTCCCTGGCTGGCTCTGGGCTGGTCCAGTGCCCTTGTTGTTTTCCCATGCAAACGTTATACCCTCCTAGTCTGCCCTCCATTGATTTGAGATTTGTCATGATTTGAGAACTTGAGAAACCAGTGTTCTTTTTATCTGTTTCAAAAGGGATATGTTTTGTTCTGTATAGTCAAATTATGCTTTGAAGGTTCAGAAGAGGAAAAAGGGCAAAGTCCCCGAGAGGAGTAATGTGGCCATGACTGCAAATCAAGTTATAAATTGCTAGTGAACTTTAACAGAAGCAGACAGATTGGTTTAAATAAAAGCAAGAATAAAAATGCGCATGTTTTTTAAAAATGCACATGTTGCTATGGGGGAACTATGGGTGGCCATGAATCAAGTGGTCTTTTCTGAGGGAAGAATATTAAGAAATGGTAGTGTTGGGAAGGACAAAGTGAGAAACAGAAAAGGTAAGGAAATTGTGGCCATCATAACACTGGGCCTCAGCTTGAATTATGCCATGGGGAGTACAGAGGTGACATTTTCTCAGTTTTGAATCAGAGCGGATGATATATTTCATTGTGTTGGCAGTTCACTAGGGATCAGGAATAGTTACTGTTTTGAGCAGTTTTATATAGATAGGTCTGATTGATATACAAAGAACAGAACATATTTAATGTGTACAATTTGATAAGTTCGGACATATGCAAACACCAGTGATACCATCTCCACAGTCAAGAGACATATGCAACAGCTCGTAAAATTTTCTTATGTCTCCGTGTTTTTATTTTTGCTTTGTTTTAGTATTAACATTTAACATGCAATTTGAACAACAGCATATTTGAACAACACTATAGACCAAATGGACCATACAGATGTATACAGAATATTCCATCCAGCAGCAACAGAATGCACATTCTTCTCAAGAGCACATGCAACATTCTTTATGACAGATTGTATGTTAGGCCACAAAACAAGTCTTAACAAACTAAAGAAGGATGAAATGATATCAACTGTCATTCCCAACCACAATGGTGTATAACAGGAAATCAGTAACAGGAGCAAAACTGGAAAATTCACATACATGTAGAATTAACACATTCCTGAACAACCAATGGGTCAAAGAAGAAATAAAAGAGAAATAAAAAAAATACCTTGAGACAAATGAAAATGGAAATACAATATACCAAAGCTTATGGGATGCAGCAAAAGCAGTTATAAGGGGGAAGTTTAAAGCTATAAACACCTACGTGAAGGAAAAAAAAAGAAAGATGTCAAATAAACAATCCAAATTTACATGTGAAGGAATTAGGAAAGGAGAACAAACTAAGCCTGAAGTTAGCAGAAGAAAGGAAATGAAGATTACAGCAGGAAAAAATGAAATAGAGAATAGGAAAAAAAAAAAATAGAAAAGATCAGTAAGTCGAATAGTTGGCTTTTTTAAAGATAAAAATGACAAACTGCAGATTAACCAAGCAAAAAAGAGAGAACTCAAAGAAAATTATGAATGAAAGAGGAGACATTATAACATACCACAGAAATACAAAGGATCATCAGGGGCGCCTGGGTGGCTCAGTTGGTTAAGCGACTGCCTTCGGCTCAGGTCATGATCCTGGAGTCCCTGGATCGAGCCCCGCATCGGGCTCCCTGCTCGGCAGGGAGTCTGCTTCTCCCTCTGACCCTCCCCCCTCTCATGTACTCGCTCTCTCTCATTCTCTCTCTCTCAAATAAAAATAAATAAAAAATCTTTAAAAAAAAAAAAAAGAAATACAAAGGATCATAAGACACTACTGTGAATAACTATATGCCAACAAATTAGATAACCCAGAAGGATATATTACTAGAAACATACCACTTACCAAGACTGAATCAGGAGAAATAGAAGATGTGAACAGACCAATAATGAGTAAGGAGGTAGACTCAGTAATGAAAAAGCTCCCCACAAAGAAAAACCTAGGACCAGACGGTTTCACTGGTGAATGTTACCAAACAACTAAAGAAGAATGATGAACACCGATCCTTCTCAAACTCTCCCAAAAAATTGAAGAGTAGGAAACACTCTCAAAATACATAAGGAATTTATACAACTCAATTGAGAAAAAAAAAAAAACACACCACAATCTGATTTAAAAATGGTCAAAGGATCTGAATAGACATTTTTCCAAAGAAGACCTACACATGGCCAATAGGTAAATGTAAAGGTGCTCAACATCATTAATCATCAGGAAAATGCAAATCAAAACCACACTGTGATATCACCTCACACTTGATAGAATTGCTGTTGTTGAAAATACAAGAGATAACAAGTGTTGGCCAGGATACGAAGAAAGGAGAACACTTGTATACTGCTGGTGGGAATGTACATTGGTATAGCCAGTATGGGAAACAGTATGGAAGTTCCTCATTACATCGAAAATAGAACTACCATATGATTTTGCAATTCCACTTCTGGGTATTTATCTGAAGGAAATTAAATCACTATCCCAAAAAAATATCTGCCCCCGCTCTGCCCCCCCTTCACTGTAGCATTATTAGCAATAGCTAAGACACAGAGACAACCTAAGTGCCAGTTGACAGATGAATGGATAAAGAAAATGTATATATATGCAATGGATTATTATTCAGCCTTAAAAAAGAGGGAAATCCTGCCATTTGTGACAACATGGATGAAACTTGAGGGCATTGGGCTAAGTGAAATAAGTCACACAGAGAAAGGCAAATACTATATGATTACACTGTGAAATTAAAAAAAAAAATGAACTCATAAAGACAAAGAGTAAATTGGTGGTTGCCAGGGGCTGCAGGTGGGGGAAATGGGGCAATGTTGGTCAAAGGATATAAATTTCCAGTTATAAGGTGAATAAGTTCTGGGTGACTATAGTTAACAATACTGTGTTGTCTACTTGAAAGTTGTTAAGACAGCATATCTTAAATGTTCTCATGCCACACACACACACACACACACACACACAGAAAAAGAAAATGGTAAGTATGTGAGGTGATGGATGTGTTAACTTACCTAGTGTGGTTAATCATTTCACAATGTATATGTGTATCAAATCATGTTGTACACCTTAACTCACACAGTGTTATATGTCAGTTACATCTCAATAAATCTGGAAAAAATAAATTGCAGGCAAAAAAAAAAATCCATGAATTATATCCCTTTATATTTGAAGTGCCTAATCCCATACTGCTCCCTATAAGTGCTGTGTTGTACTGCAGATCTCTAGAATTTATTCCTTCAGCATAACTGAATCTCCATACATATTGAACAGCAACATCCTTTTTCTCCCAACCCCCCAGCCACTGACAACCACTAGTTAACTTGGTTTTTTCATCAAGTAGGTCTAGTTGACCACACCTGGACTACTTTCACAGTAGAGTGGCTGGCTTCTAGGGAAATTTCCGTCGCCCTTCTGCCTGAAGGAGAAACTGCAGGTACTTTTGTCAAGCCAACTATATAGTAAGCTGTGAACTAGTCATATTTTTGTTTTTGTTGTTTTTACCCATGGAAATATGAGTGAGTCCTAAATAGAATCTAATCATTAGCCTATAAGTATGCTAATCTTAGAGTTAGCTATTATTTGAAAGCCCTTGAAAGAGTGACAATTTAAGCTGAATTAAGTACAGTTAATAATGCAGCCTAGTTCTGCATACAAGTCCTCTAGATACAAAAGCAGAAAACTGCCTCTTTGGGTTATAAAATCACAGCAATCCTTTTGGAAAATGTTTGGATTGAGTTTAAGAGGAAAAGATTAGCTTAGAAATTAGGGAAGCAGGGTAGTGTTTAAACTATTGAAATGACTAGACTGTTTCCAGTATCCTTGGCCACTCTCAAAGTAGCTCTTTACATAAAGTCATCTGCCTAAAGAATATATTACATAAAACCTTACATATCCACCAAGGGACCTGTACAGAGCAACACTTTGTTTTCCTAATTCGAGTTATGGTATGCCTCTGAAAATAATGTCCTCTTTTTCAAAAGTGCAATTTAGAACACTCTTTTTTTTTAAAGATGTGTTCTGTACAGCCCCAGGGGCTCCACTGAGCCCTATTAAGGCAGTGGACAGGGAAAGTGACTTATGGAACTGATGACTATAAGGAATAGGATTTAATTATTTGCATCTGACCCAGGTTTATTGTTAACTATCATTTAAATGGGATATTTACCGCAGAATAATTTGTTAGTCACAAACCATCCCCTGGCATGTAATAATAAACAATGCATGCAATGCATATTACTGGGAAAGCAGAAAGACTTTACCATTTGACTCATTCCCTAGGTGGACAGGTGGATGGACATACCAAAGCATGTCTTCCCAAATCTTGTTCAGGTCATTGTCTTGCTTTCGAAACACAGAAACTAAGGACTGACTTCTTTGTTCCTTGTGTCCTGAAGTAAGCACTCTTCTTAGTTCAAGTTGCCCAAATTTACAGGTCATGGGGATGGAGGAGACACATCAGAGGGCAACAGGAAGTACTGAAGGATATAAGATTTTAAAAACAGTTAACATTTCAAAATCATTTTTCTGTTTCATTTGTTTTTGAGGGGGTGCATTGCAAAAAGGGAAATTGGTCTAAATGAGAAGGTATTTTGAGAAGTCTTTGGGGGTAGCCAATGTAGCTAAACAGATGCGCTGAAATGCATTTTCCAGGGATAAACAATATCCACCAATAAGACCATTCTGTGAAACATTGAGTTACTTATTATTTTGTGATTCAACTGTCAATTGAATTCAGTTCTGATGTATTTCTGAGTGCTTCAAGGCACATTTCCCAACACGATTTGAGCAGAAGAAGCAAGAATGCATTCTCATGTGAATATAGAAATAAGGAAACCTGACATCTATTCTCCAAGTTCAGGAATTTATGCCAAAATTCATTAACATTCAAATTATGAATTAACTGTCAGAGAAGAGCACCTCAGTAAACAAAGCAAGGGCCATACGGAGTCTTCAATGTCTGGATAGCCCAGTTTTGTTCTTAGAACCTCTAGTAACAAATTCAGCAGAGAGTAGTCTGGCAATGTTTTCAAACATGTTCTAGGTTATTTGCAATCCTTGGAATCAGCTCATATAATAGTAGTAATATTCTGGACAAACAGCATGGTAAACATAACTTTCCTTCAGGAAACAAAACAGAAAAAAGGAATTTGAGTAAACTGTGAGGGGATAAGTATTTTAAGACTCAATCAACTAACTATTGCTTTTCCCCATATTTTTGGAATTTGAAAGCATTGTTTCTCAAACTGTGTTCCAGAATTTCTATACTTTAATAAATTCTCCAGATCATTCCTGTGTGTGTTTGAGAACCATCAACCTTGAGAAATTTATGCATATATTCATTTATTTACCTCTATGTAGAGTACTATGTGTATGGATATACATGTGTGAATACTCACATATTAGTCTTATAATTCTTAGTATTATCAATATATTAGTATTACTGAATATATTAGTATTACTGAGGAAAAGAGCAGACCAAATATAGATATTAATAGGTTTCTGAGCAGCTTTTTAAATGATCTTTATGATAGTAACATTGGAAAGATTGGGTTTATAGTAGTAATAGTATATAATATTTAATGAACACTTACATCTCTGAACTGTGCTGAGGGCTTTACAAATACCTTCTTACTCCATTCTCACCACATTCCTTTGAGTTAAGGGGCTCTTACTTTCTTTTGTTACAAAAGGGGAGGAAGTCACTTCTATGGGGCTGGTTGTTCACATTTATCTATTCAACTCATATTTTTTCAAAGATAGTTAAGGATCTGTGCTAATAATTACTGAGACTAGAACAAGAACAACATGAATAATAATTATAAGAGTAGCAAACATTTATGGAGTGATTACTGTGTGCCAGGCACTGGACTACACATTTTACATTAATGATCTTATTTCATTCTCCTATCAACACTATGTGAAATATACTGCCTTAACTCCTATTTTCTAGGTGAGGAAATTGAAGCTCAGAGATTAATTTATTGAAAATCATATAGCTAATGCTAGTGGGTAATAGTGCCTCACTCCAGAGTGCATTTCAGAAT
Source organism: Halichoerus grypus (assembly GCF_964656455.1). Lineage (NCBI taxonomy): Eukaryota > Metazoa > Chordata > Mammalia > Carnivora > Phocidae > Halichoerus > Halichoerus grypus. The sequence goes on from NC_135727.1 coordinate 10,428,436, forward strand.
CTCAAAATCTTTTTCCGGCCTGCCTCCCTGCCTGCCTTTCTTTTCCTTCCTTTTTGCGACAAATATATTTGAGTTTGGTTGCCATCATTCTGAAAAAACAACTCCCTCAGCCCTGAAACATTTCTGAGCTTCTTTGTTTTCTGTCTTTCTTAGAGGTTTATTCTTCCTGCTCCTATTTCCTCCCTTCCCGTTAAATCCCTTATCCTCTGCAATTGGAAATCAGCCCTCATCAATTTCTAAAGCTCCGTCCTTCAAGGTCGCAAAAGGCTTGTTAATTATATATCTAACAAAGGTTTCTCCGTTCTCATCATCCTAGACTTCTTTGCTCAGGATGCTCAACAAAGGCCACTGAGCAGAAAAGAATGGGCTAGTAACTTGGTTGTTTAAATGCATTACTAACCTGCTTTTTGGTTAGTTTGTTTTCTTTTGTCTTTTCAGTGTTTTTCTGTTTTTTTTTGTTGTTGTTGTTGTTTTGTTTTTTTCCTTCCCCACAGAGGCTTTGCGGTATTGAGCAGTGTTGCCTAACCAGGGGTGCACATAAGCAGTAGCTCCAACGATTTTGATTCAGGGGTTCTAGGGTGAAACTAGGCATATGTATTTTCAACATGTTCTTCACATAATTCTGCTTTGTACCAAGTATTGGGATTAACTGCTGGATAATTAGCAGCTGTTTGTGTTTTTTTCTAAGATGTACTATAAAAAAATAATGATCTGCTTTTTTTATTTGAAGAACATGCTTTCTTACCTGCATGTTTTCATATTTTCAGATTTTAAAGTCTACTGATAAACTATTTAATCTTACCCTTGCAGCTTTAAATCTGTTGGCATTGTGGCTCAGAAAAAGACAACTAAAAAATTATAGATATTTGCCTCATGAAGTTTGGAGTTTTAAGTAGTAAATAAGGAGAGTATAAATATAACTCTCCTTAGAAGTTTATTAGATCATAGTACCACTGATTTTTTTCAATTATAAATTATGACTTTTTAGAATTACTATGTAAAATGAAGCATATTGTAATTTATCCTTGATGGCTAAACTGATGGCTAAGAATGAGGTCTTTCATGTCTTTTCAATATATAAATGTACCTCTTGCTTCTCTACATGACAGATTTTTTAAATGTTCCAGAATTACTTTACCCTACTTTAAGTAATGTAACTAATCTAATTCTTCATCCTAAACCAAACTGGCTACTGAAACCTATCATACATGATTTACTGGAGGAAATTTAAAATCTATACAATAGCACCAAATAATAATTTTCCTACTAAAATAAGGGTGTTTTATTTATTTTATTTATTTTAAGATTTTATTTATTTATTTGAGAGAGACAGAGACACAGAGAGTGAGCAAGAGCATGAGCTGTGGGGAGAGGTAGAGAGAAAGGGAGAAGCAGACTCCCCACTGAGCAGGGACCCTGGGATCATGACCTGAGCTGAAGGCAGATGCTTAACTGACTGAACCACCCAAGCGCCCCTAAAATAAGGGTGTTTTAAAATGAATTAATACTATAGGTCAAGAATATTTTAGCTAATTTCAGAAAGTATACCTTAGGGTAATAGTGTTGTTCTATGAGAACTTGTAGAGTTAGAAATAGTCCTTGAAATCAAAATTACCAAGTATTTGCCTTCTTTTTGCAAAAAAAGATGGTTTAAAGAAGTGACTTTTGTATTAATCGATCCATATAGCTTATTTTTTTCTAAGATCAAAAAGCCTAGTCACTTTTTAGCCCATTTGATAGAAGGTGACTTTTGTAATTTCCAATATTATAGCAGCGAGGTCAGTGTGGAGACAAAATAAGAATGGGTCTCCAACCCCAGATTTCCATAGAATCAGAGCATAGAGATAAATGAAGGATGAAGTAGATAGTCATAAATTTTTATTGTTATCCAGGTGAAATTAAGAATGAATGATTGCTTAATTTGTAATTACTTGGAAAACTAAGGCCTCAAAATATCTGCTGTTAAGGAGAAAAACAGATTTTTTTTTTTTGGTTGTCTGGTTAGTTCACTTAGTTTTTATGTGGGCAAACAGTCAGGAACATCCATAAAGAATGTATATACAAAAATCTGAGTGTCTGTTCAGCATTTCTACCCTCACAAATCAAGGGTCATGTGTAGGATAACCAACTCATCCCAGATTACCTGGAATTGTCCCAGTTTTAAAAGTGAAAGATCCATGTTCTAGGAACCCCCTTAATTTCAGGCAAACCAGGATAGTTTGTCACCTTACATTCCTGTTTGCTCTTAAAATAAAGCAGAACTCAATTTTACTCACTTTCTCATGGATTCATCCATTTGTGATTTCAGTAAGTATTTACCAAGGGGTAGTATGTGCCAGTTTCTGTGCTAGCTGCTAAAGAGACAGTGGTTATTAAGGTATCATTTCTGTCCTTAAGGAAGTTATAGTCTAGTGGAGGAGGCAGACATTAAACAGATGCGGTAACATTACCAAAGGGGAAGATTAAAATCATATAAGTGAGCTTAATTATGAGTCAGGATTCTGGGGACTCTAAGAAGGGCCTCTCTATGGATGTGAGTGGATGGAGGGGCAGGAGGAATGAAAGAAAATGAAGCTGAAGAGGTGGGCAGAGGCTAGACAATATAGGTCCCATAAGTCATGGTAAAGAGTTTGGATTTTATAGGGCACCTGGCTGGCTCAGTTGGAAGAGCACTGACTCTTGATCTTGGGGTCATGATTTCGAGCCTTGTATTGGGTGTAGAGAGTAATACACTTTTTTTTTTTTTTAAAGTTTGGATTTTACTATAAAAGCAATGGAAAGTCAGATATTTCTTTTTTTTAAGATTTTATTTTTTTGAGAGAGAGAGACAGAGATAGCGAGAGAGAGCATGAGCAGGGAGGAGAGGGAAAAGCAGGCTCCCTGCCGAGCAGGGAGCCCTATACAGGACTCAATCCCAGGACCTTGGGATCATGACCTGAGCCAAAGGCAGGCGCTTAACCAACTGAGCCACCAGGCGCCCCAGAAAGTCAGATATTTCTTTTGTGAGAATAGTTAACCAATAAAATATTTGGTGTCATTCATTCTACTCTTAACAAGAGAGTCACCTGAATGGTTCAAGTAGACATTTCTAGGTTCCTGACTACACCTGACTGAAGTGGGCCCAGCTATTCTTTTGTCGGATCAAGTCAGCCATAATACACTGAGATCCATTCAGAATCAGTGAAGCTATTCCTAAGTGTGTCACATGACTTACAAAAAAAAAAAAAGCAGCTGCTTTGCTGCCTTCTATTTCTGACAGCATCTTCAAATTCTGTTGTCCTAGTCAATTTATTTCAACTGGCATCTGAGAGTGGAACCTCTGTGGTAAAGGCATGGAGTTCAGAAGTAAGTAAGGCTATTCTTATGTTTACTATGCAAGTAGGCTCTCTTTCCATCCGGAAGAAATATGCTCTGTCCTGCTCATTTGTCACACATTGGCCCCTATGTAAAGATAAATACCTGCCTTTCCTTACTGGGTAGTATCTAACTGCTAATTCTCCTAAAGGAATCGTATGTGTATCAGCGATAAGGTAGTGTGTTTCAGTGGCTCAGAACAACCAAATCGGGACACTGAGTTTTCCATTGTATTAATCTGGATCAATGAATTAAGTTGATTGATAATATAAGCAATAAAAGGTTTTCTGAATTTTGAAATGCTTATGCTGTATAGACAAAGCATCTGAATACTTTTCAAAGTTTTCAACTTTTATTTAGAGTTTGATATCACAGACATAGCCTACATGTAGCTAGGCCAGCAAATCTATGAAGCCTTTGCAGCTGTTCTCATAATTGGTGTCAGTATCTATTGTCATATTAGCCCAGCAGTGGTGCCCACTGGTCCCTCAGATGAGAGGAGTCTTTTGCTTGCCTTCACCATATTCTTCTGATTGTTTTGAACACATAGATCTAGCCTAAGGAACAACTGGTGGTATTAATGCCATGCTTATTGAATCACCAGTCAACCTCTTAATGAAACATGATGACAGAAGAACAAAATAAACTGCTTTTAAGGAAAGCTCTAAGAAATATATAACCCCTTTTGCATTTTTGGTGAATATGCTAAAAATTTTAGCCATCAAGGCTATCAATCTTTCATAATTCCCAGATGCTTTCTTCAAAAAGAAAAAGACATTATAATTTTCCACAAAAACCTGTTCTGCAGGCAGCTATCAATGTCAATAAATTTTTCCTCTGCTTCAGTGGTTTCCTAATGGTGAGAAAATGGAATAGGGAGGTATATGCATTTTAGATATATAAATAATTGCCTGAGAGTCATAGGTTTCTGTAGAGGAAAGATTTTCTGTATTATCTGCTAAGGATGCATTGTTTTCTAGGCTGAAAATTACTAGTATATGTATATATTTATTTTCATTAGGATCCCCCAAAAGTTGCTAAGTGGGAAAAAAAGGCTGCAAGAAATCAGGCCACATTCTGGGATCCATAGTGTTCTGTTAAGCTAGAGGACACCTGACTCTTTGAACTCAGTTCTCTCACCTGTAATACAACACACTGCCATGAAATTGAATATGAAAGTGAAGACATTTTGTACAATTCCAGACACATAGTAGGTACTCAAAAATGTTACTTAACTCAGAATACGTTTGAAAATTGCTCTAGCTGGTCCTAGACATCTCTGATTGATTCTCCCATTTATCTTCATCATAGCTCATTAAAACCATCCTCTGGGAGCCCTTGCTACCTAGTATTTGAGCTTCCCTGGCACATGAGAAGCCATATTGAAATGTGTTGGAGGGAGCATTTCATTCATCCATGAATCCAGTAAAGTAGTACTTGCATATACTAAGTTCCTTTAATGTCAGATGAACTTATCTGGTACTACAAATGATAAACAATATCTAATATCACTAATCCAAGTCATAATATCATTACATATTTTATTACAATGAATTGCTTACAGTGACTACTCAGTTGTCACTCAGTAAATGTAAGTTTTTACAAATGAATGATTAGGTGATAATAAGCAATTTAACCCTGAATAGTTTATTCAATGCCAAAATCTTGCCTCTGTTGGACTCTTCATTTCACATGTCTCCATCAGAGTAGCCAACAATTTGTTGGATGTATATAAAAAAATGTATTTTGTTTGAATCAGTTTTACTGTTTTAAAAAACATTTCTTATTTTGGGGCTCCTGGGTGGCTCAGTTTGTTAAGTGTCCGACTCTTGATTTCGGCTCAGGTCGTGATCTCAGGGTCATGAGATCAAGCCCCGTGTCGGGCTCTGCACTGAACGTGGAGCCTGCTTAAGATTTTCTCTCTGCCTCTCCCTATGCCCCTGCCCCCCACTCTCTCTCTCTCTCTAAAAAAAATAAATTTCTTGTTTTAATGTGGTTATAGATTTATGTACAGTTGTAAGAAATAACACAGAGAGATACTTTGTACCCTTACCCAGTGGTAATCTTGCAAAATTATATATCACAATTAGGATTTTGACATTGATACAATCAAGACATGAAACATTTTTATCATCACAAGGATATTTCACGTTGCCCTTTCATGTCTACACCAAATTCCCTCCTCTCTTCACCCCTTCCTTAAGCTCTGATAACCCTAATATGTGTTCTATAATTTTGTCATTTTAAGAATATTATATAAATGGAATTATATAGTGTCTAACCTTTTGGGAGTGGCTTTTTTCACTCATCATAATTCTCTAGAGATTCGTCCAAGTTGTTGCATGTATCAGTAGTTAGTTAATTCCTTTATACTGATGAGAAGTATTCTATGATATGGATGTATCAGTTTGTTTAACCAGTCACTCATGGAAGTATAACTGGGTTGTTTCTAGTTTTGGACTATTATGAATAAAGCTGCTATAAATATTTGTGTTCAGGTTTTTGTGTGCCCATACCTGAGATAAATGCCCAGGAATATAATTGCTGTGTTATATGAGAGTTGCATGTTTAGCTTTTTAAGAATCTGAGAAATTGTTTTCCAGAGTGGCAGTACTACTTTACGTTCCTACCAGCAAGGTATGAGTGATCCAGTTTCTCTGCATCCTTACCAGCATTTAGTTTTGTCATTATTTTTTTAAATTTTAGTCATTCTAATAGGTGTGAAGTGATACCTCACTGTGGTTTTAATTTGCATTTCACTAATGGCTAATGACGTTAAACATCTTTTCATGTGCTTATTTGCCATCTGTATATCTTCTTTGTTGAATGAATGAATTCCCCAAAATACACACGCTACCACAACTCACCCAATAAGAAATACATAATTTGCATATCCTTATAAATATAAAAGAAATTGAATTTTTAATTAAAAAAAGAGAAATCTCCAGACCCAGATGGTTTCCCTGGAGAATTCTACCAGATATTTGAAGAATTAACACTGATTCTACAGTCTCTTCTGGAAAACAGAAAAGAGAAGACATTTCCCAATTCATTTTATGAAGTTTATATTACAGTGATACCAAAACCAAACATAGTACCAAAATAAGCAAACTAACTAGGGTGAATATCCCATGAATTAGATGTAAACATTCTTAACAAAATATTAGCAGATAGATTTGAGTGATACATTAAAAGAATTATACACTATGACCCAACTGAAGTTTCCTCTGGGGATGCAAGGCTGGTTCAACATTTGAAAGTCATTCAGTGTAATCCACCATATTAACAAGGTAAAGAAAAAAAATCATATGATCATATCAACCAATTCAGAAGCAGTTGACAAAATTCAACACTCATTCATCACAAAAACGCTCATAAAAATAGGAATAGAGGGAACTTCCTGAACTTGATAAAAATCATCTACAAAAACCACACTTACTAGCATTATACTTAATGATGACTTTTCCTCTAAGATTGGGGACAAGACAAAAATGTCCATTTTGATCATGTTGAACCAGTTTTTTTAAGTGGCAGTATCATTTAACATTTCTAGTATTATGGGAAAGAAAGTATCCTGGTAATTTTCAAAGAAAGTGTTCGCTCAAAAGGTGTTTTCATCTTAAAGATGAAAAACATATCAATAGAAATTAAAGTTGCATACCAGATAATTTTTTTCCTCCTTTGGAACAATGGTCCACCAAACTGAATTTCCAAAACTGGCTTGCCAACTCAATTTAAAATTTTTCTAAGAATTTTTGTAAATTATGTATGCCTAAGAATAAAAAGCAAAAGTAGACTTTTATCCATTTTTTAATATATACTTTACACAGAGGAAGTGAATATTTTTAAGCATTTTTTTAAACTGGGAACAACCCAGTTATACTTCCATGAATTTTTTATTGGAAAACTTTATGGAAACATATGCTTTGTTTGATTATAGAGTTCATTTTCATTTATTCATTCTTTTAATAAATTCCATATGATCATTTATACCTTTGAGCAGAGCAGTTCTCTTGTCTAGTTGTCAACTCTTAGAATTGGAAAGAGGATGCAGAAAATTAGGAGAGCTACTTTTTAAGTGACACCCTTGGCTATCATATTTTATTTGATCTTTAGTGTTTTATAATCATTTATATTTTACAGCAAAACGGTCAATAAAAATAAGTAATGACAAATATTCTAGTATCTGTGTGTTCTAGCTGAAAGATGGACTTCTGGTTTAAGTGTATATATCACTATTCAATGTGCTATCAGCTCAAACTATATACATATATATTTTAGATTATCCCTATAAGCAAAGAGTACAAGAAGCCGATCCTCATTGTTATGGAGTAATATTCAATAATAGTGTGGGTCTACACACCAAAATTTAATGGCTTAAGACAACAAATATCTATTTGGAATAGTTTTCTGTGGGTTCATGGTATTTGGGGATTCTCTCAGCTCAGTGGTTCTTCTATTCTTATCTGAACTCCCTCATAAATCTGCAGTCAGTTGTAAATCAGTTAGGTGTTTCTGATCTGGAGACTGGTGAGCTCTTGGCTGGGGTAGCGGGAGTAATTGAATCAGCTGTCTCTCATCCTGTAGGAGGTTTCCCCAGACTTATTCACATGACAATGGGGCAGGGATCCAAAAAAAAATTGAGCAGTAATTGGCAATAATACCTCTCTAGGCTTAGGGTCAAAGTGGAACACTATCATCTCTACCATGTTCTATTTGCACTGGCATACTGAAGCCAATGTATACGAACTCCTGAGAGTGGATATGTATTCTACTATATTAATGAGCTAAAGATAAAAATTATATGGTCATATCAGTTGATGTAGAAGCATTGAGGATATGTGGATACCTTGAAATTGGTCATAGGGGAATAATTTTATACTTCAGAAATCAGCATAAGCTACAAATTAAGACTTCTTTTCCCTAGGAGAGTGGATTACTGACCATTTATCAGCACACCACTATCTATTAGCCTAAGGAAGTTACAAGGCCAGCCTAGATTCGAAATGGAGAAATAGATAAAATAGACCTCATCCCTTGATTAGAAGAGCTGGAAAGTCACACTGAAAGGACATGCTTATAGGCAAGTGGTAATAGTGGCCATTTTTTTCCCCAAATGCATGGCATTTGAGATTCTTTTCTTTTTTTTTTTTTTAAAGAGAGATTGGTAAGGGAGAGGGGCAGACGGGGAGAGGGAGAGAGAGAGAATCTTAAGTAGGCTCCACACCCAGCATGGAGACCAATGTGGGGCTCAATCTCACAACCTTGAGATCATGACCTGAGCCGAAATCAAGAGTTGGACACTTAACCCACTGAGCCACCCAGGTGCCCCAGCATTTGAGATTCTTCATGTTTTTTCCAAATCCCATAAATACTTCCCCCCCAAAGGAAAGTAAAGGTAGGATAATCAGATACTGCAGCTGATAATTATGATATCTTATATTTGAATAGAATTTTTCTTTTATCAAAGTACTTTCTTTTTTTTATTTTATTATGTTATGTTAGTCAACATACAATACATCATTAGTTTTTGATGTGGTGATACACGATTCATTGTTTTCATATAACACCCAGTATTCCATGCAGTACGTGCCCTCCTTAATACCCATCACTGGACTAACCCATCCCCCCAACCCCCTCCCCTCTAAAACCCTCAGTTTGTTTCTTAGAGTCCATAGTCTCTCATGGTTCATCTCTCCCTCTGATTCCCCCCCTTCATTTTTCCCTTCCTTCTCCTAATGTCCTCCATGCTATTCCTTATGTTCCACAAATAAGTGAAACCATATGATAATTGACTTCTCTGCTTGACTTATTTCACTTAGCATAATCTTCTCCACTCCCATCCATGCTGATGTAAAAGTTGGGTATTCATCCTTTCGGATGGCTGAGTAATATTCCATTGTATATATGGACCACATCTTCTTGATCCATTCATCTGTTGAAGGGCATCTCGGCTCTTTCCACAGTTTGGCTATTGCAGACATTGCTGCTATGAACATTGGGGTGCATGTGGCCCTTCTTTTCACTACATCTGTGTAGTGAAAGGTAAATACCCAGGAGTGCAATTACTGGGTCATAGGGTAACTCTGTATTTAATTCTGTGAGGCACCTCCACGCTGTTTTCCAAAGTGGCTGTACCAGCTTGCATTCCTACCAATAGTGTGAAAGGGTTCCCCTTTATCCACAACCTCTCCAACATTTGTTGTTTCTTGCCCTGTCCATTTTTGCCATTCTAACTGGTGTAAGGTGGTATCTCAATGTGGTTTTGATTTGAATTTCCCTGATGGCTATTGATAATGAACATTTTTTCATGTGTCTGTTAGCCATTTGTATGCCTTCTTCAGAGAAGTGTCTGTTCATGTCTTCTGCCCATTTTTTGACTTGATTATTTGTTTTTTGGATGTTGAGTTTGAGAATTTCTTTATAGATCTTGGATACCAGCCCTTTATCTATAGTGTCATTTGCAAATATCTTCTCCCATTCTGTGGGTTGCCTTCTTGTATTGTTGACTGTTTCCTTTGCTGTGCAGAAGCTTTTTATCTTGATGAAGTCCCAAAAGTTCATTTTTGCTTTTGTTTCACTAGCTTTTGGAGATGTATCTTGAAAGAAGTTGCTGTGGGCGATGTCAAAGAAGTTATTGCCTATGTTCTGCTCTAGGATTTTGATGGATTCCTGTCTCACATTGAGGTCTTTCATCCATTTTGAGTTTATCTGTGTGGAGGGTGTTAGAGAATGGTCGAGTTTCATTCTTCTGCATGTGGCTGTCCAATTTTCCCAGCACCATTTATTGAAAAGATTGCTTTTTTTCCTTTGCATATTTTTTCCTGCTTTGTCAAAGATTATTTGACCATAGAGTTGAGGGTCCATTTCTGGGCTCTCTCTTCTGTTCTATTGGTCTATGTCTGTTTTTGTGCCAGTACCATGCTGTCTTGGTGATCACTGCTTTGTAATATAGCTTGAAATCGGGCAACGTGATGCCCCCAGCTTTGTTTTTCTTTTTCAACATTTCCTTGGTGATTCGGGGTCTTTTCTGATTCCATACAAATTTTAGGATTGTTTGTTCCAGCACTTTGAAAAATGTCATTGGAATTGTGATCGGGATGGCATTGAAGATATAGATTGCTCTGGGTAGCATAGACATTTTAACAATGTTTATTCTTCCGATCCATGAGCATGGAATGTTTTTCCATCTTTTTGTGTCTTCTTCAATTTCTTTCAGGAGTGTTCTGTAGTTCCTAGAGTATAGATCCTTTACCTCTTTGGTTGGGTTTATTCCGAGGTATCTTATGGTTTTTGGTGCTATTGTAAATGGAATCGTTTCTCTAATTTCTCTTTCTACAGTTGCACTGTTAGTGTATAAGAAAGCAACTGATTTCTGTGCATTGATTTTGTATCCTGCCACATTACTGAATTGCTGGATGAGTTCTAGTAATTTGGGGGTGGAGTCTTTTGGGTTTTCCACATAAAGTATCATGTCATCTGTGAAAAGAGAGAGTTTGACTTTTTCTTTGCCAATTTGCATCTCTTTTGTTTCTTTTTGTTGTCTGATTGCTGTTGCTAGGACTTCTAGTACTATGTTGAACAATAGTGGCGAGAGTGGGCATCCTTGACGTGTTCCTGATCTTAAGGGAAAGGCTCTCAGCTTTTCCCCATTGAGGATGATATTCACTGTGGGTTTTTCACAGATGGATTTTATGAACTTGAGGAATGTTCCCTCTATCCCTATACTCTGAAGAGTTTTAATCAGGAAAGGATGCTATATTTTGTCAAATGCTTTTTCTGCATCAATTGAGAGGACCATATGGTTCTTCTCCCTCCTCTTATTAATGTGTTCTATCACACTGATTGATTTGCGAATGTTGAACCACCCTTGCATCCCGGGGATAAATCCCACTTGGTTGTGGTGGATGATCCTTTTAATGTATTGTTGGATCCTATTAGCTAGGATTTTGTTGAGGATTTTGGAATCCATATTCATCAGGGATATCAGTCTGAAATTCTCCTTTTTGATGGGGTCTTTGTCTGATTTGGGGATTAAGGTAATGCTGGCCTCATAGAATGAGTCTGGAAGCTTTCCTTCTGTTTCTATTTTTTGAAACAGCTTCAGGAAAATAGGTATTATTTCTTCTTTGAATGTTTGTTAGAATTCCCCCAGGTAATCCATCAGGCTTTGGACTCTTGTTTTTTGGGAGGTTTTTGATCACTGCTTCAATCTCATTACTGGTTGTTGGCCTATTGGGGTTGTCAGTTTCTTCCTGTTTCAGTCTTGGCAGCTTATAGGTTTCCAGGAAGGCCTCCATTTCATCCAGATTGCTCAGTTTATTGGCATGTTGTTGATAATAATTTCTAATAATTGTTCCTATTTCCTTGGTGTTAGTCGTGATCTCTCCCCTTTCATTCATAATTTTGTTAATTTGGGTCCTTTCTCTTTTCTTTTGGATAAGTCTGGCCAGTGGTTTATCGATCTTATTAATTCTTTCAAAGAACCAACTTCTAGTTTCATTGATCTGATCTACTGTGTTTCTGGTTTCTAATTCATTGATCTCTGCTCTAATCTTCATTATTTCTCTTCTAATGTGTGGCTTAGACATCGTTTGTTGCTTTTTCTCTAGTTCTTTAAGGTGTAGAGTTAGTTGGTGAATTCGGGATTTTTCTATTTTTTTGAGTGAGGCTTGGATGGCTATGTATTTCCCCTTAGGACCGCCTTTGCAGTATCCCATAGGTTTTGGACTGATGTGTTTTCATTCTCATTGGTTTCCATGAATTGTTTAAGTTCTTCTCTGATTTCCTGGTTGACCCAAACATTCTTGAGCAGAGTGGTCTTTAACTTCCAAGTGTTTGAATTTCTGCCAAATTTTTTCTTGTGACTGTGTTCCAGTTTTAAAGCATTATGGTCTGAGAATATGCAGGGAATAATCTCAGTCTTTTGGCATCGGTTGAGACCTGATTTGTGACCCAGTATGTGGTCTATTCTGGAGAAAGTTCCATGTGCGCTTGAGAAGAATGAGTATTCTGTTGTTTTAGGGTGGAATATTTTGTATATATCTATGAGGTCCATCTGGTCCAATGTATCATTCAAAGCTCTTGTTTCTTTTTATCAAAGTATTTTCACATTCATGACTTTATATGTAAACTTTGGTGACTACAAGAGTAACTATTACCCAATTGTACTGATGGGGAAATTGAGATGCAGATTTTATAGGACTTCCGCAAGCCATGAAGAGCTAGTAAGAAACACATCAAGAACCTGAATATAGGCCCTCTAACTTGCTATTCCCATGTCTCTACTTTATCCACCTTTATTAAATGAAATGTAAAGTGCAATAGATATATTGGTTAAGAAATGTTAGTGGTAAATGTCTACTATCTATTCATGATATTGTGTTAATAAAGTCGTTCAGTTGACTGACTATAGATGCCATAATGCCATATTAACAATACCTCCAAAAGCCCATTTTGAAATTCTAACACAACACTTTAAATGAGGCACAGCTCAAAAAATCAGTTTACTGTATATACTGAACTGCAAATATGTAACTCCATGGAATAAAAAATTAACTTATGGGTAAATACTTTGCTTTTTATTTAGCAGTTTCTATAAGGTAAAATTGTTTATGAGGCAGCATAGTTTCTGGATTAATGTTGTCTCAGGCTCATCCTTTAATTTACAAAACTCTACCTTGGCTTGTTTTTAAAGCCTGAGAATAGAACACAGCTGCCTAAAGGACTAAACTTTTTTCTAACCCGAATCAAATAATTATCCCTTAAATGATAAGTTTGAAATTTTTAAGTCTCAATGTGAATTTAATTGTGATTTTAATCTTTTGATAATTTAAGCATATTTTTCCTTATCATATTAGGCTATTTTTAAAAGATACAATCTCCTATTTCAGAGCTTGTGTGTGTGTGTGCATGTGCATGTGCCTCTGTGTGTGTGTGTGTGTGTTGCATGGAACCATTCAGCCTGTTGAGTACCTCAGTGTTCACGATATTTTCTCTTATGAGATAAAGTACGAGAGATAATTAATAATGTCAAATTTACTTATCTGTGTCTATGCTCACTAATTAGTTTTAAGTAAAATATGGGCTTCTTGAACAAATGGCTATCAATTGATTAATGCAGTTCAATGAATTGTTTTTAGAATTATAATTTGAGTTGCTTTATTTTTAAACTCAGACTTTTTTTTGTGTTGATAGATATAACCACAGCTTCTTTTTTTTTTTTTTAGAGATATTTTTATTTATTCATTGGAGACACAGAGATAGAGAGAGAACATGAGCAGGGGGAGAAGCAGAGGGATGGGGAGAAGCAGGCCCCCCGCTGAGCAGGGAGCCCAATGCGGGGCTCAATCCCAGGACGCTGGGATCATGACCTGAGCTGAAGGCAGACGCTTAACCATCTGAGCCACCCAGGCGCCCCCCGTCACAGCTTCTTTTAAAACCAGGATTTTGGAGGAGAATTAAGAACTTTTGCAAATATAAAAAGGACAAAGCTTCTCAAAATGCCTTTGCTTTTACCAGGTAGGGGGGTGGGAGTATTGTTTTTAAAGCTAATTATAATGAAAAATCACTACTGAACACCACTGCTAGTAAAACAAAAAATATATATATATTTTCTTAGTAGAGAAGCACAAAAGAAAGTTACCTAAGTAGGAGCCAGATTGCCAAGATTCCACAATGTTAGCTTGAATCTATCTCTGTCATTCACTAGATGTGTGATTACAAATGGAAAATGTGTAGGTAAACACTTCAGTGAATTAAGAATGAAAAAATGTATAAAAATGGATATTAAGTTCTTTGTAATTGAATTCTTTTGCTACATTGTTTATAACAATGATTCTACATTTTTCCTTCAGATTTTCCAATGGTACATTTATTAGATTGTAATTGATTCTCCACAACCCATTAATTCTTAGTCAAAGTAGAATAATGTTCAAAGCAGAGATATAGTTGATACAGTTACAGCTGTGCCAGCACATTTAACATAATTTACTTTAATAGGGTTTTCTACTTGGCTATAATAGAGCTTCTGGATGGAGAATTTGACGGTCAGCTTTTAGCCAGAATGACTATTTTTTCTTTTAGTCAATTTTATGAATGTGTGTTTATTAGAGATTGAATATGGATGTAGATGGCAAAGAATTATCTCTCACATGATATGTCTCTGGGAGGCCATGCAGTTTAATTGAAAAAGAACTGTGTAAGAAGTCTGAATACTTAGTTCTAGATTCACTTATTTATTTACCTGATATATGACATTGGAAAAGTCAATGTATCTCAATTTCCCTACTGTAAAGTGAGGAAAACTCGCCTCAGAGGAGTATAATAAACAAGTGAAATGATGTGTGGGAAAGAGTTTAAAATGATTTTTACTATGTGCTTTTTGGTAGTACAGAGTACTGATAATATATAAAAATTATGAAGCATAGCCATGAAATCACTGTCCAACTCATAACTGGATCATTAGCAATATTGTTGCAACTACCCATGTGTTCCTTCCATGTTCAGTCCCATGGCCTCCCTCTTTTTACTCTCAGCTGCTTTTTTTTAGATTTTATTTATTTATGAGAGAGAGAGAGAGATAGCACACGGGGAGGGGGGTGGTGCAGAAGGAGAGGGAGAAGCAGACTCCCCACTGAGCAGGGAGCCCAGTTCAGGACTGGAGCCAAATGTGAGACTTGATCCCAGGACCCTGGGATCATGACCTGGACCAAAGGCAGATGCCTAACAACTGAGGCAAAAGACTCAAAATAACCAACCAATTGCCACCCAGGCGCCCCTACTCTCAGCTGCTTTAAAACCCTCTCCTCCCCTTTTAGTTTTTGAAATTTTACTACAATGTTTCAAAGTCTGTGGATTTCTTTGCATGTATCTTCATTTGCGTCCATTATTTTCCCAGTAGGTATAGACATATGTTAGTCTTCACAATTGTTTTATCTATTATCTCTTCTTCATTGTTTATTCATCTACTTCTCTTTTATGGTTCATTCTCCATAACTTCTTCAGTAATTCAGTTGTGGGATGTGTCTAACCTGCTGTTCAAACAGTCTCCTTATATTTTGAATTTGACGATTATACAAAATTTAAACTTTTTTATTTTTTTGAGTAGGCTCCATGCCCAGCATGGAACCCAACACAGGGCCCAAATTCACGATCTGGAGGTCAAGACCTGAGAGCTGAGACCAAGAGTCAGACACCCCACTGAGTTAGCCACCCAGGTGCCCCTAATTAAACTTCTAAAATTGGTTTGTTCTTTCATTTATTTTGGAGTTTTAAGAGTGCTTTGTATATTTTTGGATACAAGTCCTTTATCAGATATGTGTTTTGCAAATATTTTCTCCTAGTCAGCAACTTGTATTTTCATTCTCTTAACAGTGTCTTTTGTAGAGCAGATTTTTTAAAAATGTTAATGTAATCTAAGTTATCAATTTTTTATTCTGTGGATGATGCTTTTGGTGTTACATCTAAAAAGTCATCACCAAACACAAGGTCACCTAGGTTTTTCCTGTTCTTTTTTTTTTTTAGAAATTTTATACTTAACATATTTTATATTTAGGTCTATGATCCATTTTGAGTTATTTTTTGTGAAAGACATAAAATCTGTATTTAGATTCATTAATTATTTTGGATATGGATGTCCAGTTGTTCTAATACTATTTGTTGAAAAGTTTGTCCTTTCTCCATTGAATTACCTTTACTTCTTTGTCAAAGATCTGTAGACTATATTTTTGAGTGTCTACTTTGGGGCTCTCTTTTTTGTTCCATTTATCTATGGGTGTATATTTTGCTAATAACCGTATTGTCTTATTTTTTTTATTTTATTTATTTATTTATTTATTTATTTATTTTTTTAAAGATTTTATTTATTTATTTGAGAGAGAGAATGAGAGACAGCACAAGAGGGAAGAGGGTCAGAGGGAGAAGCAGACCCCCCGCCGAGCAGGGAGCCCGATGTGGGACTCGATCCCAGGACTCCAGGATCATGACCTGAGCCGAAGGCAGTCACTTAACCAACTGAGCCACCCAGGCGCCCCCTTATTGTCTTAATTACTAGGCTTTGTAGCAAGTCTTGAAGTTGGGTAGTGTCAGTATACTGATGTTCTTCCTCAGTATTGAGTTGGCTATTTTTTTTAAAGATTTTATTTATTTGACAGAGAGAGAGAGAGGGAGGGAGGGAGCACAAGCAGGGGAACGGTAGGCAGAGGGAGAGGGAGAAGCAGGTGCGCCATGAAGTAGTAAGCCAGATGTGGGGCCCAATCCCAGGACCCCAAGATCATGACCTGGGCCAAAGGCAGCTGCCTAACTGACTGAGCCACCCAGGTGCCCCTTGAGTTGGTTATTCTGAGTCTTTTGCCTTTGATATAAACTTTAGAATTTGTTAATATCTGCAAAATTACTTGCTGAGATTTTGAGTGAGATTGTATTGAATCTCTAGATCAGGTTGGGAAAAGCTGACATCTTCGCAATATTAAGTCTTCCTATCCATTAACATGGACTATGTCTCTATTTAGATCTCTGTTTAGATCTTTTATTTGCTTATAGTTTGTGGATTTCTTTATATAGAAATTATACATATTTTATTATATCTAAGTATTTCTTTTATTTTTGATGCTGATATAAATGGTGTTGAGTTTGTAATATAAAATTCCAATTTTTCACTTCTGACATATAAGAAAGCAATTGATTTTTATTTATTAATTTAGTAACCCACAGCCTTGCTTTAATTGTTTATTTGTTCCAGGAGGTTTTTTATTTTCTGACTATCTGGGATTTTCTTTTTCTTTTTTTTTTTTTTTTAAGATTTTATTTATTTGACAGAGAGAAAGACAGCCAGAGAGGGAACACAAGCAGGGGGAGTGGGAGAGGGAGAAGCAGGCTTCCCGCCGAGCAGGGAGCCCGATGCGGGGCTCGATCCCAGGACCCTGGGATCATGACCTGAGCCGAAGGCAGACGCTTAACGACTGAGCCACCCAGGCGCCCCTCTGGGATTTTCTTATATAAACAATCATGTCATCTGCAAACAAACACAGTTTTATTGCTTCCTTCCCAATCTGTGTACATTTAATTTCCTTTTTTTATCTTATTCATTAGCTAAGACTTGCAGTACAATATTGAATAGGAATCATGAGGGGTGACATATTTGCCTTGTGTCTGATCTTCAGGAGAAAGTGCATTGTTTCTCACCATGAAGTATGCTGTTAGCTGTAGGATTTTTGTAGATGTTCTTTCTCAAGTTGAGGATATTCCCCTCTTTTCTGGTTTACTCAGAGATTTTAATCAAGAATGGATGTTGAATTTTCTCAAATTCTTTTTCTGAAACTATTGATATGATCATGAGAATTTTCTTCTTTAGCCTATTAGTGTGATGAATTTTATTAATTGATTTTTGAATGTTAAACTATGGTTGCATACCTGGAAAAAAAAACCCAATTGGTCATGTTGAATAATTCTTATACATTGCTGGATTTGATTTGCTAATATTTTTTGAGGATTTCTGCTTTTGTGTTCATGAAAGATACTGGTTTGTAGTTTTCTTTCCTATAAAGTTTTTTTTAAAGATTTGTTTATTTTACAGAGAGAGAGAATGAGTCCATGTGTGGGGGAAAGGGGCAGAGGGAGAGGGAGAGAGAATCTCAAGCAGACTCTCCACTGAGCGCAAAGCCCCACTTGGGGCTTAATCTCATGACCCTGAGATCATGACCTAAGCCAAAATCAAGAATCAGACACTTAACCGACTGAGCCACCCAGGTGCCCCTCTTTCTTATAACGTTTTTACCTCCTTCTGTTATAACCATAATGCTGGCTTCATGGAATGAGTTAGAACAAGTTCCTTCTGCTTCTGTTTTCTGGAAGAGATTGTATAGAATTGGCATCATTTCTTGCTTAAATGTTTGGTAGAATTCACCGGTAAAACCATCTAGTTCTGGTGCTTTCCTTTTTTGGAAGGTGATTAGTTATTAATTCAATGTATTTAATAGATATAGGCTTATTCAGATTATTTCTGCTTTTGTGAGTTTTGTTAGATTGTGTCTTTCAAGGAATTGGTCTATTTCATCTAAGTTATCAAATTTGTGGGCATAGATTTATTTATAATATTTTTTCATTATTCTTTTAACGTCCATGGGATCAGTGGTGATGATGCTTATTTCAATTCTGATATTAGGAGTTTGTGTCAGGGTGCCTGGATGGCTAAGTTGGTGAAGCAGCTGCCTTCAGCTCAAGTCATGATCCCGGGATCCTGGGATTGAGTCCGCATCAGGTTCCCTGCTCAGCAGGGAGCCTGCTTCTTCCTCTCCCTCTACCACTCCCCCTGTTTGTACTCTTTCACTCTCTGGCAAATAAATAAATAAAATCTTTAAAAAAAAAAAGGAGTTTCTCTCTTTTTTACTTGGTAACCCTGGCTGGAGATTTATCAGTGTCATTATCTTTTCAAAGAATCATCTTTTGTTTTGGTTTGTTTTCTCTACTGTTTTCTTGTTTTCAATTTCATTGATTTTTTTATTCTAATTGTTATTTCTTTTCTTTCATTTGCAGTTGGTCTACATTGCTCTTACTTCTCCAGTTTCCTATGGTGGAAGTTTAATTACACTGTGATCTGAGAGCATATTCTTATATGATTTCTATTCTTTTAAATTTGTCAAGATATGTTTTATGGCCTAGAATGTGGTATATCTGGGTGAATGTCCAATGTGAGTTTGAGAAAAATGTGTATTGTGCTGTTGTTGGATGAAGTAGTCTATAAATGTCAATTAGACACTGTTGATTGATAGTACTGTTCTGTTCCACTATATCCTTACTGATTTTATGCTTGCTGGGTCTGTGACTTAATTATAGAGGGGTGTTAAAGTCTCCCCCTTTGTCTATTTCTCCTTGCACTTCTATTAGGTTTTGCCCTATATATTTTAATGCTTTGTTGTTAGACACATACACATTAAAGATTGTCCTGTATTTTTGGAGAATTGATAATATTATCATTATGTAATACTCCTCTTTAGCCCTGATAATATTCCTTGTACTGAAGTATGCTTTGTCTGGAGTTAATAAGGTACTCCAGCTTTCTTTTGATTAGTGTTAGCATAGTATATCTTTCTTCATCCCT
Source organism: Halichoerus grypus (assembly GCF_964656455.1). Lineage (NCBI taxonomy): Eukaryota > Metazoa > Chordata > Mammalia > Carnivora > Phocidae > Halichoerus > Halichoerus grypus. Next base: position 10,447,889 of record NC_135727.1, read on the forward strand.
TTATTTCTAATTGATTTGTGTCATTAAATTAAAATGGGTCGCTTGTAGACAGCATATAGTTTTTATTCAAAGGTCTTTTTAATCCACTGTTAGTCTTTCTTTTTTAAGATTGTATATTTAGATTATTTACATTGAAAGTGGTTATTGATAATATTGAATTATTATCTATTGTATTTGTAACTGTTTTCTGTTTGTTGTACTTGTTCTTTATCCCCCCCTCATTTTTCTGCCTTCTCTGGCTTTAACTGAGCATTTTGTATGATTCTGTTTTCTCTTCTCTATTAGTCTATCAATTGTACTTAAAAAAGTTATTTTTAGAGTTTGCAATATACACTTGCAACTAATCTAAGTCCACATTCAGGTAACACTGTATCTCTTCACAAGAAATACAGGTATTTTATGACAGAATATTCCCAGTTCCTCCCTCATGTCTTTTAAAACATTGCTGTCATTAATTTCACTTATTCATAAGCTATAATCACTCAATACATTGTTGCTGTCAGTATTTTTTTTTTAAAGATTTTATTTATTTATTTGACAGAGAGAGAGAGACAGTGAGAGAGGGAACACAAGCAGGGGGAGTGGGAGAGGGAGAAGCAGGCTTCCCGCTGAGCAGGGAGCCCAATGCGGGGCTCGATCCCAGGACCCTGGGATCATGACCTGAGCCGAAGGCAGCCGCTTAACCGACTGAGCCACCCAGGCGCCCCTGCTGTCAGTATTTTGAACCAACAATTATCTATTAGCTCAACTAACAATAAGAAAAATAAAATATTATATTTTACTTTAATTTATTTTTTCTCTAATGTTCTACTTTCCTTATGTAGATCTGAGTTTCTGACCTACATCATTTTCTTTCTCACTGAAGAACTTAAACATTTATTGTAAGGCTGGTCTACTGGTGACAAATTCCTTCAATTTTTGTTTGTATGAGAAATCTTTATTTCTTCTTACTTCTGATTGATAATTTCACTGGATACAGAATTTTAGGTTGGTAATTTTTTTCTCTCAACACATTAAATGTTTCATGCCACTCTCTAATTGATTCCATGGTTTTGAAAAGAAGTCCTATATAATTCTTAGCCTTGTTTCTCTACAGGTATGGTGTCTTCCCCCAGTCCCCCTACAGACACTCCCTACCACCCCAACTTCTATCAAGATTTTCTCTTTGTTTTTGATATTCTCCAGTTTCAATATTATATGCTTAAGGTGAGTTTGTTTGGTATTTACCCTGCTTGGTGTTCCTGGACGTGAGCTTCCTCGATTTGTGGTATTGTGTCTGTCATTAACTTAAAAAAAAAAAAAAAATTCAGCCATTATCACTTCAAATATTTCTTTTGCTCCTATCTCCTCCTTTTGATATTCTAATTATACAAATGTTGCATCTTTTAAAATTGCCTCACAGTTCTTGGATATTCTGTTCTTTTTTTGCATTTGTTTTCTCTTTGCTTTTCAGTTTGTGAAGTTTCTATTCACATATCTTCAATCTCACTGTAATTTCCTCAGCTGAGTCTAGTCTACTGACAAGTGCACCAAAGGTATTCTTTGTTTCTATTATAGTGTTTTGGATTTCTACATTTCTTTTAGGGTCTTTTGTAAAATTTCTCTCCACTTATATTACTTATCTTTTCTTTCATGTTGTCTACTTTTTCCATTAGAGTCGTTAGCATATTGTTTTTTTAAATTCCTAGTTTGATCATTAAAAATCTCTGCTATATCTACCTCTGTTTCTGATCCTTACTTTATTTCTTCAGATTATATTTTTTCTTGCTTCTTAACATGTCTTGCAATTTTCTTGTTGAAATACCATCATGATGTATGGAGTAATAGGAACTGAAGTAAATAAGTCTTTAGTGTGAGGTTTTATATTTATTTAACTAAAAGTTAGGCTGTGCTTAATGTTTGCTGTAGCTTTGGTGTCAGTGTCTTCAGTTTCCTCTAGTATCTTTTTTGTCTGTCTTATTTTCTTTGGGTTTCCCTGGAAACTACTTCCTAAAGTCTGTGTCTTGTAGCTCTCTTGGTTTTAATCAACTGTTATTATAATGGAGCCCTGCTGATGTGGTGGAGAGCTTATAGACGGTATTTCTCTATAAATTGTAAGATTAAATCTCGGAGTTTTCTTAGTAGGACTGGGTTTCTGGACTGTGACCTTGAGAAGAGTTTCTTAGCTTTTTTATTCCCCTTATGTAAGAAAGGAAAGCTAGAGGCAGCCCTAGTTGTCTAATTGACCTTATCCTACTTCAGATAAATCTCTGGTAAAGTAGCTTCCATTGAGAGTAAACTATATTGTATATAGGCCCTATGCTCTGGGAAGGCCTTACAAATAGCTAGTAACTTGGAACTGATTGGAGAACAAGTGAAAACAATAAATGTATTAAATAAAGTTTTAATTTCAACCTTAAAGCATTGTTCTTACAATATTATGAATGGAGACATGCAGAACCTGCAGATAGGGCTATACCGAATATAGGCATCGGTATTCAGTACTGCCTAGTTTGGTATCTGGTCTGCCCTCCCTAGACATTAATGTCTTAACTCCTTTTTTTTTTTAAGATTTTATTTATTTATTTGAGAGAGAGTATGATCTGGGGGAAGGGCAGAGGGAGAAGCAGACTCCCCCACTGAGCAGGGAGCCAGACGTGAGAATCAGTCCCAGCACCCTGGGATCATGACCTGAGCTAAAGGCAGACACTTCAGTGACTGAGCCACCCAGGTGCCCCAGGTCTTAACTCTTATTTTTAGTTAATATCCACCTAATCCATGCCCCCATCTTTAATATTACCTGGAGTATTTCTTCATTTTTTTTTTTAACTTAAATTCAATTAGCCAACATAGAGTACATCATTAGTTTCAGATGTAGAGTTTAGTAATCATCAGTTACATATAACACCCAGTGCTCATCAGATCATGTGCCCTCCTTAATGCCCATCACCCAGTTACCCCATCCCCCTACCCACCTCCCCTCCAGCCACCCTCAGTTTGTTTCCTAGAGTTAAGAGTCCCTTTAAATTGGAACTTTATACCAACTACAAAGGTGTTCATAGAGGATGATTTTGGAAGGATAATTATATATAGAGTATAGAGTTGACTTACGTTTGTGTTGTCTGCTGATGCTTTTCTGGGTTGCATGTTAGTCCATGCCCCATGCTGGTTGGCATTTTTATGGACATCCATGTATCAGAGCTGATTTTGCAGAAGATTCTTCATCTCTTTATTCAGTTGTTCAGCTATATTTCTGTAGCTTTAGTTACTACTTCTAACATATGTAAAATACTATCACACAAGGGGGTATACTCTTCGGCAATACAGTTTCTATGAAACATCCCACAGGGCTTCTTTCTCTGTTCTTGTTTGTGTTTTCTCTCTACTTCTCCTCTCAGCTCAGTAATATAATGGTAGTGGTGGTGGCGGAAGGTGTTACTACTTTTTATGATATTTTGTTAGAATAAAATCAAATGCCCAGTTAGAAAACTACCTGAAAAATCTCCTCCACTTTTTTTTTTATTAGTCATCAATAGTTATTTCTGATGTCACACCATTAGTCATTCCCTCCAATCACCAATTCTCCAACAACTTTGGCTTTCTATTATTACACACAAACATTGTGTTAATAATACCAAAGAAATTTATTAAAAGAAAAAATAAACATTATTTGTTAAGTCTCCTATGTCACACTACCATTTAGATGCCTCCCTTCAGAATTCACTATTCAAAAAAGTAATACTGCATTAACTAAATAGTTTCGTGCTTTATAAAATAAACTTAGTTTTTACTAAAAAGTTGCCCATATAGTTAAAACATTTTCCTACAAAGAAATTGACATTGTTATGAACACTTGTGCATATTGAATAGGAAAGGGTAAAATAATATAGCTCTACTAAAACTATTTCCAGAGGCAAATGCTCTGCCTGTGTATATGTAATTTCAATCAATTAACAAAACTTTAAGGACTTTATCTTCAGTTGCTTAGGATAGTATGTAAATAACCAATAAGAAACTTTTTGTTTCCTCAAAAAATTCTCTCCTTTGGTTTCTGGTTTAGGTACAAAGTAACCAAGTAACCAAGGCTCAGTAAACTAAGCAGTAGGAAGATGAGACTGAGCTAGAACAGGGATTCACTCACTTTCATGATTTTCTCTGCCTCTCTGGCCATTTCATGCCTTTGCTAGTCTCTACTAATAGCTTTGTTCATTCAGTCTATCATTTTATGGTTGAAACCTTGTCCATATTAGCTTCTGGGTTTACAGTCTTACATACTTGTGTCAGAGGTGAAACTGGGCTTTTTTCTCTAATCTTCAATTTGAAAATTCTCGGTGACTAAACGTTGAGGCTTCTGTCCCTCCCTTGGACTAATCACTGGTTTAGGGGTGTGGTAAGATGCCCATTTATCAGCCCAATCATTGAGGTTCTGGAGAAAGGGTCAGGTAATTCCCATTTGGGTCACTGTAAGTTGGGGCAGGGGGGAGAAATGGTTCCTCCAGAAAAGAGTATGGGTGCAGCGATGGCATGGATCCTGGAGAAAATTCTGTGACTTGGGAAGTCATCCAAATTTGTGTGTACTCTAGGCCTATGATTCAGAGTGTAACAATATTCATGAATAATTGTATGCCAAAAAAGAAAATTAGATTATTTTCTCCTTCATAATATGTAATACATTCAACTTACTTGCTCTTTAGAACTTTATATATGAAGTCTGAAATGACAATAACCCTTATCCTGTTTATCTAATTTTTGAGGGTTATATATGATGATGATGAATGTGAAGGAGCTACACAAATTGTAAACCATGGCCCATATTATCATGGTCATTGTTTATACTGGAGGGAAGAAGGGTGAGTAGGGGTCTCTTTATGTTTCTTAGGAACAGTCTTGCCTTCTCTTAGCATACATTCTGGAAGGAGCAGAAGAAAAAGATTCTGATAAGAAGAAAAAGTGCCCATAGTTTTAAAGGTTTGGGGATGACTAGGAGAGATTATGTGGCTATTAGGTAACTCACGCAGGGCATTAGGTGCATTTAAAACATGTCCTACTGGGCCGCTGAAATTCAGATGAGCCTGGGGTGGGGAGAGGAAATGGAAGAGGAGGAGGCTCAGGAAGGGGGAATTTCTAGGAATTCATGTGGGGGTCCAGGAGGCGGAGAGTGCTCCTTCCATTCTTTTCCTGCTCCAACCCCCTGAGAGGGCCCATCTCACATCTCTCTCCCTCTCCCTTGCCTGGGTGAGAGACACCCTACCTCAGCCCAGGTGAAGATTCAGAATTTGTAGGCTCATTTCACAAAACTTTTTTTTAAGGTCAAAAAAATAAAAGTGGTATCTAGAAGAGGAGATCCTATAAAAAGTGAGGTTGCTAAGATTTACTCTTTGCTATTACCCAGTGTGATAGTTAATTTTATGTGTCAACTTGGCTAGGCCACATAACCCACATATTTGGTCGAACACCAGTCTAGATGTTGTGAAGGCATTTTTTTGGATGAGCTTAAGGTTTAAATTATTAAATCAAATTACCCCCCATAATGTGTGTGAGCCTCATCCAATCAGTTGAAGGCCTTTAGAGAAAAAGACCGAGGTCCCCCTGTCTGCAGACTGCCTTTGTACTTGAGTTGCAACATCAACTCTTAACTGGTTCTCTAGCTTGGCTAGTCTGCCCTTCAGATTTCAGACTAGCCAGCCTCCACAATTGCATGGGCCAGTACATTAAAATCTCCCTCTGTCTCTCACCTCTAATAAGGAGATAATAAGATAAATTTTGCATTTTTTGTTGTTTTGGTTGTTGTGTGTATATGTTTGTATGTGTGTGTTGCAATAATGTGTAAAAGTAGTAATACCTGGCTCATGTTAGATGATCTTGAAACATTAGTTTTATTCAACACCTTACAAGCCTCTGCTCCCCCTCCGCCTCCAAAGTTTTCATAGGGGGATGAAAAAATTTTTTCTTACTTTTAGGCATCAGAATGATCCTCTTAACATAGGCAGAAGGATCCTTAGTGCATTTTCAAAGCTGGAAACAAATGAGTTCTATTGCCATACAAAGCCAACATAATGGAAGATGACAAAGCTGATAGCTACAGCATCTGTGACAGGTGCTGTGGTAGAGACTGGAGAGCAAATTAAAATAAAAGCCTCAAGGAGTTCCATATAGAGTGGGGGAGACAGAATTACCCAGCCAGGCAAGTGTATGACATTGGGGTAGGTGCTAAGATGGAGGTGCATGCAGAGTGTCATGAGAAAACACACAGGGGCCCCTATCACGGGGTTAGGATCAAGGGAAGCTTCCCAAACAAGGTGACAGCTGAGGATGGGGGATTTTGAAAGTAGAAAATGTGAGGTGAGGATATTCTAGGGAGTAGTAACAATGTAAGCAAAGGCTACTAGTTGGGAAGAAGCCGGACATGTGACACAGGAGGGAAACTAAAACATGCTATTGTGCTACATGCTGGCAGTTCAGTCGCAGCCCTGCCTCCAAGTAGCTGTCAGTTTCAGAGAAGGTAGGACATTCACTTGCAAAGAAAAACACCACACAGTGATACAGACAAAGTGCCAAATCAGTGGTAAAAAGAAGAGTTTAGGGATGATGGGAGTGATGATTGGTTACTGTGAACCAGCTTCTGGGAGTTTAATGCAGATACTAAGACCTAGACTAAAGAGAGACGGAGAAAGCATTCAAGGTGAGAGAAATGGCACAGTCGGGGAACTTCTCAGGAAGAAAACAGTGGACCATGTGGCCCAGGGTTTCCCAGATTGAGGCTGTACTGCCAACCTAGTGGGGATTTAGAAATGTGTGGGGATATAAAGTTGTCAAAATGCCTGGGAGGAGGGGCTGGCATCTGGTCTTTTTAGATCAGTGATGCGAGAGTTCTGTCAGTACCTGAGGTGACATTACATAACTGAATCTAATAATTTTTGGTAGCTTCACAGGCTTCAGGTTTGGCATACCTATTTGCCTTTGTTATTTCAAATGCAGATTTATTTGGGGGAAGTTCCCAACCCCCAACCTGCATCCCCCTTTCTTTTGGTAAAGGGTTTGGAAGTAGATAGGTGGCTTTAACCTTCACATCTTTAACGTATCCTTTCTTTATGTGACTGGACGGTACCTGTTAGACTTTTGATAAAGAAGGCTGCCTTATTATGAAGAGGTCTAGAATAAATGCAAGAGGATTTGTCCATGATCATACCACGCAATTTTTTACCCATCATGTTTCTCTGATACTCCCTCTGTCCACCCCCATTCCACACAAAAGCAAACCGTGGCTTTATTGAGATATGTTTAAAACATTGGATTATAGACCCTGCAACTTGGTAGATGGGTTCAAGAAGCTGGATGGCTTCAGAAAATCTAATTGAAAAGAAAACTGGAGGAATACCTGGGTGGCTCAGTTGGTTAAAAATCTGCCTTCAGCTCAGGTCATGATCCCGGGGTCCTGCTCAGTGGGGAGCCTGCTACTCCCTCTTCCTGTGCTGGCCGCTCCCCCTGCTTTTGTTACCTCTCTCGCTGTGTCTCTCTCTGTCAAATAAATAAATAAAATCTTAAAAAAAAAATAAAAGAAAAACTGGATGCTGATCAGGAACTTGATGTTCCCACTTCTCTCCACCTAGAACCTTAGGCAAACTTTTTTCTTTCTCTTTCCAAAGTTCACCCTATCCAGGAGGCCTTTTATGAGAGGACTGGCTATTTCTCAGTTATTACAGAAATTAACAAAAAGCCAATTAATAGAAATAAATTTGGAACTGCCCCCCAGTACAAAACTTGAACAAAGGGCCTCCCAAATTATCACTAAACAAGGACATGACTGTAGTTTCTTATGAGTGGTAAATACCTACATAGAATCAAAGTGCTCTCAAGAATCTGTCAAGCTTGGGAGCAAGATGGCAGAGGAGTAGAAGACCTGGATTTCATCTGGTCTCAGTAATTCAGCTGGATAGGGATCAAACCATTCTGAACACCTATGAACTCAACAGGAGATCGAAGAAAACAATAGCAACAACTGTCTGAACAGAAAAGCAACCACTTTCTGGAAGGTAGGCCATGCCGAGAAGTGAATCTGAGGCCATATTCGGGAGGATAGACAGCAGGGGAGGGGGCCTCCGTTGGCCGCTTCTGGCAAGTGATCAAGCCGCGGAGCAGAAAATCGGAACTTGTAGAAGTCTGCTCCACTGAGAGATGTCACTCCAGTGGCTAAGGGGGGGTGGAACCCTCACTGGGACAGTGTGATCTCAGGACCCTTGGGGTCACAGAAAGACCGGGGGTGCCTGAGTGCGGCAGAGCTCCCAGGTATTGGAGTGGGGAAGCCGGCTGCGGAGACGGAGCCGAGGAGTGGACTCTCAGCTCAGGGCTGCCATAAACCGTGATCTGAGGCACAGTCAGGCCACTGCTCCTCCAGCAGGGACCCAACAAGCGGCAGATCCGGGGAGACTCCCCTTCCTCCCCAGGGAGGAGCGGCGCGGGAGTGCACTGCAGGGATCTGCTGGGTTTGGAGACTCCAAACGGGGTCGGGTGCCAGAGATAGAAACGCTCAGTCACAGGCCGGGTGAGCACGGAGTGCGGCCAGAGACCGGGGAGACGGGAGTGATTGACTGCTTTGCTCTGGGGGCTCACTGAGGAGTGGGGCCCCGAGTTCTCGGCTCCTCCGGGGTGGAGATTGGGAGGCCGCCGTTTTCACTCTCGTCCTCCGAAGCTGTACGGAAAGCTTGCAGGGAACAAAAGCTCCCGAGAGCAAACCCAAGCAGATTACTTAGCCCGGACCTGGCAAGGGCGGGGCAATTCTGCATCTGGCAAAGACATTTGGAAACCACGGCAACAGGCCCCTCCCCCAGAAGATCTGCAAGAACAGCCAGCCAAGGCCAAGTTTACCGATCAATGAAGGGGAATACTGCACATAGAATTCATGGCTTTTTTACCATGATTCTTTAGTCTTTCAAAGTTAATTTTTTTTTAATTTTTTTTTTCTTTTTTTTTTGAATTTTTCTTTTTCCCTTTTGCAACCAACATCTTATCAATCCCTTTTTTAAAAAATCTTTTTAATTTTTCATTTTTAGAGTCATATTCTATCCCTTCATAGTACTTAACCTTATTTTTGGTATATATATATATAAGTTGTTCTCTCTTTAAAATTTTGGGATACAGTTTCTTCTAACAGACCAAAATATACCCTAAATCTCTAGTATATGGCTTTGTTCTAGTCTCCTGCCTGATCACATTCTCTCCCTTTTTTTTTTTAATTCCTCTTCTTTCTTTTTTCAACCAACTTCTTATCTTATCACTTCCTTTTATAAAATCTTTTCTAATTTTCATCTTTACAGTCATATTCCATCTCTTCATCATATTTACCCTTATTTTTGTACATATATACGTTTTTCTTTCTTTAAAATTTTGGGAGGCACTTTCTTCTAACAGACCAAAATATGCCCAAAATCTAGTGTGTGGCACTGATCTATGCACCAGCCAGATCATATTTGATCATATCTTTTCTTTTTAATCTTTTTCTTTTCTTTTTTTTTTTTTCTTTCCTTCCCTTTCTTTTCCCCTGGTTTCAGGTCTTTTCTGATTTGTTTAGTGTATATTTTCTGGGGACGTTGTCACCCTGTTAGCATTTTGTTCTCTCATTCATCTATTCTCCTCTGGACAAAATGACAAGACAGAAAAAATCACCTCAACAAAAAGAACAAGAGGCAGTACCAACTGCCAGGGACCTAATCAATACAGACATTAGTAAGATGTCAGAACTAGAATTCAGAATGACGATTTTAAAAAAACTAGGTGGGCTTAAAGAAAGCATGGAAGATATTAGAGAAACCCTTTCTGGAGAAATAAAAGAACTAAAATCTAACTAAGTCAAAATCAAAAAGGCTATTAATGAGGTGCAATAAAAAATGGAGGCTCTAACTGCTAGGATAAATGAGGCAGAAGAAAGAATTAGTGATATGGAAGACCAAATGATGGAAAATAAAGAAGCTGAGAAAAAGAGAGATAAACAACTACTGGATCACGAGGGCAGAATTCGAGAGATAAGCGATACCATAAGATGAAACAACATTAGAATACTTGGGATCCCAGAAGAAGAAGAAAGAGAGACAGGGGCAGAAGGTATATTGGAGCAAATTGTAGCAGAGAACTTCCCTAATTTGGGGAAGGAAACAGGCATCAAAATCCAGGAGGCACAGAGAACCCCCCTCAAAACCAATAAAAATAGGTCAACACCCTGACATCTAATAGTAAAACTTACGAGTCTCAGAGACAAAGAGGAAATCCTGAAAGCAGCTCGGGACAAGAGATCTGTAACCTACAATGGTAGAAACATTAGATTGGCAACAGACCTATCCACAGAGACCTGGCAGGCCAGAAAGGACTGGCATGATATACTCAGAGCACTAAACGAGAAAAATCTGCAGCCAAGAATACTATATCCAGCTAGGCTGCCATTGAAAATAGAAGGAGAGATAAAAAGCGTCCAGGGCAAACAAAAACTAAAGGAATTTGCAAACACGAAACCAGCCCTACAAGAAATATTGAAAAGGGTCCTCTAAGCAAAGAGAGAGCCTAAAAGTAACATAGACCAGAAAGGAACACAGACAATATACAGTAACAGTCACCTTACAGGCAATACAATGGCACTAAATTCGTATCTTTCAGTAGTTACCCTGAATGTAATGGGCTAAATGCCCCAAACAAAAGACACAGGCTATCAGATTGGATAAAAAAACAAGACCCATCGATATGCTGTCTGCAAGAGACTCATTTTAAACCCAAAGACAATCCCAGATTGAAAGTGAAGGGGTGGAAAACCATTTACCATGCTAATGGACACCAAAAGAAAGCTGGGGTGGCAATCCTTATATCAGACAAATTAGATTTTAAACCAAAGACCATAATAAGAGATGAGGAAGGACACTATATCCTACTTAAAGGGTCTATCCAACAAGAAGATCTAACAATTGTAAATATCTATGCCCCTAACATGGGAGCAGCCAATTATATAAGGCAATTAATAACAAAAGCAAAGAAACACATTGACAACAATATAATAATAGTGGGGGACTTTAACACCTCCCTCACTGAAATGGACAAATCATCTAAGCAAAAGATCAACGAGGAAATAAAGACTTTAAATGACACACTGGACCAAATGGACTTCACAGACATATTCAGAACATTCCATCCCAAAGCAATGGAATACACATTCTTCTCTAGTGCCCATGGAACATTCTCCAGAATAGATCACATCCTAGGTCACAAATCAGGTCTCAACTGGTACCAAAAGATTGGGATCATTCCCTGCCTATTTTCAGACCACAATGCTTTGAAACTAGAACTCAATCACAAGAGAAAAGTCGGAAAGAACTCAAATACATGGAGGCTAAAGAGCATCCTACTAAAGAATGAATGGGTCAACCAGGAAATTAAAGAAGAATTTAAAAAATTCATGGAAAGCAATGAAAATGAAAACACAACTGTTCAAAATCTTTGGGATGCAGCAAAGGCAGTCTTAAGAGGAAAGTAGATAGCAATACAAGCCTTTCTCAAGAAACAAGAAAGGTCTCAAATACACAACCTAACCCTACACCTAAAGGAGATAGAGAAAAAAACAGCAAATAAAGCCTAAACCCAGCATGAGAAGAGAAATAATAAAGATCAGAGCAGAAATCAATGAAATAGAAACCAAAAGAACAGTAGAACAGATCAACAACACTAGGAGCTGGTTCTTTGAAAGAATTAACAAGATTGATAAGCCCCTGGCCAGACTTCTCAAAAAGAAAAGAGAAATGACCCAAATCAACAAAATCATGAATGAAAAAGAGACATCACAACCAACACCAAAGAAATACAAACAATTATAAGAACATATTATGAGCAACTCTATGCCAGCAAATTAGATAACCTGGAAGAAATGGATGCATTCCTAGAGATGTATCAACTACCCAAACTGAACCAGGAAGAAATAGAAAACCTGAACAGACCTAGAACCACTAAGGAAATTGAAGCAGTCATCAAAAATCTCCCAAGAAACAAGAGCCCAGGGCCAGATGGCTTCCCAGGGGAATTCTACCAAACATTTCAAGAAGAACTAATACCTATTCTTCTGAAACTGTTCCAAAAAATAGAAATGGAAGGAAAACTTCCAAACTCGTTTTATGAGGCCACCATTACCTTGATCCCAAAACCAGACAAAGACCCCATCAAAAAGGAGAATTACAGACCAATATTCTTGATGAACATGGGTGCAAAAATTCTCACCAAAATACTAGCCAATAGGATCCAACAGTACATTAAAAGGATTATTCACCACGACCAAGTGGGATTTATCCCTGGGCTGCAAGGTTGGTTCAACATCTGCAAATCAATCAACGTGATACAATACATTAACAAAAGAAAGAACAAGAATCATATGATCCTCTCAATAGATGCAGAAAAAGCATTTGACAAAGTACAGCATCCTTTCTTGATCAAAACTCTTCAGAGTATAGGGATAGAGGGTACATACCTCAATTTCATAAAAGCCATCTATGAAAAACCCACAGCGAATATCATTCTCAATGGGGAAAAACTGAGAGCTTCCCCCCTAAGGTCAGGAACGCAGCAGGGATGTCCACTATCACCACTGCTATTCAACATAGTATTAGAAGTCCTAGCCACAGCAATCAGACAACAAAAAGAAATAAAAGGCCTCCAAATCGGCAAAGAAGTCAAACTCTCACTGTTTGCAGATGATATGATACTTTATGTGGAAAACCCAAAAGACGCCACCCCAAAATGGCTAGAACTCATACAGGAATTCAGTAAAGTGGCAGGATAGAAAATCAATGCACAGAAATCAGTGGCAATCCTATACACCAACAACAAGACAGAAGAAACAGAAATTAAGGAGTTGATCCCATTTACAATTGCACCCAAAACCATAAGATACCTAGGAATAAATCTAACCAAAGAGGCAAAGGATCTGTGCTCAGGAAAGTATAAAATACTCATGAAAGAAATTGAGGAAGACACAAAGAAATGGAAAAACGTTCCATGCTCATGGATTGGAAGAACAAATATTGTGAAGATGTCAATGCTACCTAGAGCAATCTACACATTCAGTGCAATCCCCATCAAAATACCATCCGCTTTTTTCAAAGAAATGGAACAAATAATCCTAAAATTTGTATGGAACCAGAAAAGACCCCGCATAGCCAGAGGAATGTTGAAAAAGAAAAGCAAAGCTGGCGGCATCACAATTCCAGACTTCCAGCTCTGTTACAAAGCTGTCATCATCAAGACAGTATGGTACTGGCACAAAAACAGACACATAGATCAATGGAACAGAATAGAGGGCCCAGAAATGGACCCTCAACTTTATGGTCAAGTAATCTTTGACAAAGCAGGAAAGAATGTCCAATGGAAAAAAGACGGTCTCTTCAACAAATGGTGTTGGGAAAATTGGACAGCCACATGCAGAAGAATGAAACTGGACCATTTCCTTACACCACACACAAAAATAGACTCAAAATGGTTGAAAAACCTAATGTGAGACAGGAGTCCATCAAAATCCTAGAGGAGAACACAGGCGGCAACCTCTTTGACCTCAGCCGCAGCAACTTCTTCCTAGAAACCTCGCCAAAGGCAAGGGAAGCAAGGGCAAAAATGAACTATTGGGACTTCATCAAGATAAAAAGCTTTTGTACAGCCAAAGAAACAGTCAAGAAAACCAAAAGACAACTGACAGAATGGCAGAAGATATTTGCAAATGACATATCAGATAAAGGGCTAGTATCCAAAATCTATAAAGAACTTCTTAAACTCAACACCCAAAGAACAAATGGTCCAATCAAGAAATGGGCAGAAGACATGAACAGACATTTTTCCAAAGAAGACATCCAAATGGCCAACAGACACATGAAAAATTGCTCAACATCGCTCGGCATCAGGGAAATCCAAATCAAAACCTCAATGAGATACCACCTCACACCAGTCAGAATGGCTAAAATTAACAAGTTAGGAAACGACAGATGTTGGCGGGGATGCGGAGAAAGGGGAACCCTCCTACACTGCTGGTGGGAATGCAAGCTGGTGCAACCACTCTGGAAAATATTATGGAGGTTCCTCAAAAAGTTGAAAATAGAGCTATCATACGATCCAGTGATTGCACTACTGGGTATTTACCCCAAAGATTCAAATGTAGGGATCCGAAAGGGTACATGCACCCCAATGTTTATAGCAGCAATGTCCACAATAGCCAAAATGTGGAAAGAGCCAAGATGTCCATCGACAGATGAATGGATAAAGAAGAAGTGGTATATATATACAATGGAATATTACACAGCCATCAAAAGGAATGAAATCTTGCCATTTGCAACGACGTGGATGGAACTGGAGGGTGTTATACTGAGCAAAATAAGTCAATCAGAGAAAGACATGTATCATATGACCTCACTGATATGAGGAATTCTTAATCTCAGGAAACAAACTGAGGGTTGCTGGAATGGGGGGGTGGGAGGGATGGGGTGGCTGGGTGATAGACATTGGGGAGGGTATGTGCTATGGCGAGCGCTGTGAATTGTGCAAGACTGTTGAATCACAGATCTGTACCTCTGAAACAAATAATGCAATATATGTTAAGAAAAAGATAGCAGGAGGGGAAGAATGGAGGGGGGGAAATTGGAGGGGGAGACAAACCATGAGAGACGATGGACTCTGAAAAACAGACTGAGGGTTCTAGAGGGGAAGGTGGTGGGAGGATGGGTTAGCCTGGTGATGGGTATTAAAGAGGGCACGTTCTGCATGGAGCACTGGGTGTCATGCACAAACAATGAATCATGGAACACTACATCAAAAACTAATGATGTAATGTATGGTGATTAACATAACAATAAAAAATTGAAAAAAATTATCAAGCTCGGTGCCTGGGTGTCTCAGTTGGTTAAGCGACTGCCTTTGGCTTAGGTCATGATCCCAGAGTGCTGGGATCGCGTCCCACATCAGGCTCCCAGCTCAGCGGGGAGCCTGCTTCTCCCTCTGACCCTCTCCCCTCTCATGCTGTTTCTCTCTCTTTCTCAAATAAATAAATAAATGAAATCTTCAAAATAAAAAAAAATTTTTTTAAATGTATCAAGCTTCCTTCTTGTTGTAAGAGGTTAAGAATAATGTGCTCTCCTAGTATGACATGGAAAATAATTTATATTATTATGGAGTCCTCTCTATATAACTAGAATTAAATTATTTCTTCTGTATGGAGTGTATTTCTACCTACATTCCCCTCAAAATCAGTTACAAAAGGTTTAACCATGGCTCTGTGCCAAGTTGTGTTTTGTTTTGTTTCGTGTTTTTATAAGCTTAAACCAGCAGCTGTGCGTGTTTGTGCAATTCTAAAGTCAGGATTTATATATGTAATTTTTCAACTGAGAGAAAAAAGTTAAAAATATCCTTAATGAATCACATGGAAATTCACTAAAAGAAATATGACACCAAAGAAGAGGCTTTGTTAGTCTGTATGTTTACAATATTTATAATGGAATCGATACAGACCTCTCTTAGAATAAGGTTTACCTTCCTACAAAGTGGTTGAGTTAATTTTCAATAGAGTAATTCAGGAAAGCAAATAGGTTTTTGAAGTCTTATGTGGTGTCAAGATGTAGATTGGACTGATTTTCCTTAAAAAAAAATCTTTCAGTTGTCCTCCTGGGACACATGTACCCCTATGTTACTCAGATCCCTCCAAGTCCAAAGCAGGACCCAGGCTACAGCTGACCTTTTCCAGAATGAAGAATATTAGAAGCACAAAATTGCTGGCGCACCAGAACCCCTTCAGCAACACCCTTATTTGCCTAGTCAACATCACCCTTCCCCCCTCAATTTGCGTCTTATTATAGTGGGTAAACTCACAGATTTGATAAAATGTTGTATTTTTGTAGGAAGTGCTATTAAGTGACATCTCCCCCCAGCATTCTTCCATCCTGGAATTGGAAAAGATAGCTCTGTTAGGCTTCTCATCCTCTTTCCCTCTGTGCCTTGACATCCTTTCCCTTTCCTGGTCACTCACCCTACCCTGACTGTCTGATAGGAACCTTTTCCTTGTATGTCCTCAATACAGTCCATAAGCCAGCTTCCTCTCCCTTCCCTCCTACCTGGGGCTTGCACCTGGAATCTTCACTACATTTTGCACACACCTAATACTTTATTACTTGAAAAAAGACTTGGAGTTTGATTTAGTACTATGTAGACATTTAGCTCAATAGGATGTACTTGATAAAGCTGTTCATATCCTGTGTCTTACTGTATTAATTCAAGGCTCTTAGCATCAAAAACTTGAGACACAGAAGTAGCTTTGAGAATTTCTCACCGTCATCCTTTTAAAAATAATTTTTCATTGGTCACAGAAGGGAGGTGCTTTTCTCCTCATTTGACACCTACCCTGGAAATCTGGCAGAGAACCAGACATTGTGCTCACTCAACATTAGCTTTGCCCAGATACTAAACCCACAATATAATTTTAGCTTCAGCCTTCCAGATCAAAGATGAAGTGAAAATGAATTAGTAGGAGAAGCAGGTATCCTCTTACCACATTAACTCTTTAATGAATTTCGTTCTAATGATTCATTATAAAGAAAAAAGAAGATTTGGCTTCAAACTACCTTGGAACAGTCAAAATCTGATTATCTTCTGCCTTCCACATACCTTCTCAACGAACAGAGCACAAGCAGGTTTTCCTTGCCTACCTTTCTGTACCTGAATACCCAGAGCTGTGCTCAGCCTGCACTGGGAAGAAGTGCACAGTGACTAAGCAGTTGACACTGGTCTACTACTACGATCACCACCACCACCCCTACTGCTACAAGCAGTGGTAACCGTTAACATTTATTAGATGCTTTCTACATGCTGGGCACTGTGCTCAATGCTTTATGTCTATCATCTCATCACATCTTTCTAAAAGCCCTCTTAAATGTAAGCTATATTATCATTAGCTTATCTTTCAGATGAAAAAACTGAGACTTTAAAAGTCAAGGGTTGCCCACCCACAGTATGGAATTGTGATTTGACAATCATAGCCTTTTCCACAAAGGATAAAAATATGACATAAAATAAAAGAGTAGAATCAAAGAATAATAAAACAGACAAGAATGAAAAGCATTAGCATTCACAATACTAGTAATGCTGTAGTTCTTCTTGAACTTGTAAGTTCCAGTGGTTTTTTTGTTTTTTTTTTTAAGATTTTATTTATTTATTTGACAGAGAGAGACACAGTGAGAGAGGGAACACAAGCAGGGGGAGTGGGAGAGAGAGAAGCTGGCTTACCCATGGAGCAGGGAGCCCTATGCGGGGCTCGATCCCAGGACCGTGGGATCATGACCTGAGCCGAAGGCAGACGCTTAACGACTGAGCCACCCAGGCGCCCCGTAAGTTCCAGTGTTTTTAATGTAATCTTTATTCATATGCTTTCTTCATTATAATGACTGTCAAAGGTAAAGGAGTGAAAATCTGTAGACACATACAGAACTAAGAACTGGCACCAGACTGAAATATATGAAGTCAATTTACATAGAAAGATGCATCTTTCACTAACAGGTTAGCTCACAGGTTCACAGGATGCTAATCTTTTCTAGTTTTCAACAATCAATGCTGGTGTAGCCTTTAAGTATTGAGAAGCTGACATATTGAGAAAGAAGGTACAACTTCTTTTCCCCTTCTTCTAAGATTCATGCAGTTATCCTGAAGACTTTATTTATTTACAAAATATCTATTGATTTGATGCACAAGTTCTAATACAAAGCTAATGTTGCGTTTTATTCCTAAAAGACTTCAACTTAAGTTATTGCCAGATCATTTGCCTTTGAGAAGAACTCACAACTTAAAACCCATTTACTCCATGAAACTTTACCTCTAACCAATGCTAATATTTCATACCACCAGGCCAATCCTTAGATTTCCCTCAATCTGGAATTATGATATTTTAGGTATGTATGCAAAAGCTTAACTTCCACAGAAGGGCTGATCAGTGATCAAATCCATGAATTGTGTTTCTGTTTCAGCATCTATCCCAAAATACATTGGTTCAACATAAATGTGTCTCCTTGATAGTGGTTTTTAATGAGCATTTTATTATAAAAGGGAAACTTATTTTGCATTTACCCAGTGATGGTGATGAGGAATTTTCTGAAACTGGATTAGGGTTCAGGAGGACTGGGTTCCAATTCCACTTATAGTATTTTACACAGGTTACTTTACCTCTTTAGGACTTAATACTCTTTCCTGCAAAGTGAAGGTATTGGACAGGATGAGTTTAAGATTTCCATCCAGGGGCACCTGGGTGGCTCAGTCGTTAAGTGTCTGCCTTCGGCTCAGGTCATGATCCTGGGGTCCTGGGATCGAGCCCCGCATCAGGCTCCCTGCTCCGTGGGAAGCCTGCTTCTCCCTCTCCCACTCCCCCTGCTTGTGTTCCCTCTCTCACTGTCTCTGTCAAATAATTAAATAAAATCTTAAAAAAAAAAAAAAAAAAAAAAAGATTTCCATCCAGATCTAAGATTCTAGGATTTTATTTGTTTATGTAGAGTGTGAAGGGGGCAGAGGGAGAGAATCTTTAAAAAAAAAAAAAAAAAGATTTTATTTATTTATTTGTCAGAGAGAGAGAAAGAAAGAGAGAACACAAGCATGGGGAGCGGCAGGCAGAGGGAGAAGCAGGCTCCTCACCGAGCAAGGAGCCTGATGAGGGCCCTGGGATCATGACCTGAGCTGAAGGCAGATGCTTAACTGACTGAGCCATCCAGGCATCCTGGGAGAGTGAGATAATCTTAAGCAGGCTCCATGCCCAGCACAGAGCCCAATGTGGGGCTCCATCTCATGACCCTGAGATGATGACCTGAGCTGAAATCAAGAGTCAGACGCTTAAACGACTGAGCCACCCAGGTGCCCCTAGGATTTTTATTTTTAATTTTTTTTTAAGATTTTATTTATTTATTTGACAGAGAGAGACACAGCGAGAGAGGGAACACAAGCAGGGGGAGTGGGAGAGGGAGAAGCATGCTTCCCATGGAGCAAGGAACCCGATGAGAGGCTCGATCCCAGGACCCTGGGATCACAACCTGAGCCGAAGGCAGACGCTTAACGACTGAGCCACCCAGGCGCCCCAACCCCTAGGATTTTTAGATTTTAGATTTTCAAGACATTTGAACGTGGTATATCTTGCCAAACAGGGGTCAAAAAGGATCGATACTCTTAGGTACACATACAAAGATGACATATGATTTTACTGTAGAAGAGAAAACAGACATAGTTCATGCTTTTATTTTCATTATTTCATATCATGGGCACTAACTGACACTTAGACTTTATGTGTAATTTTTGTTGGTTGTATGTTGATTAGATTTCCCCTCAATTCATTGGACCCTCGGAACCAGCAAGTTCAGCTAATCATGGCTGCGAACTATATCTTGTGGCCAGCTATTCATTCGTGTGTTCATTCAAGAAATGTTTATTGAGTGCTTTCATCAAGGCATGAGGACACAGGCTGAACACAGGTACATTCCTTCCTATCATGAAGCTTACAGTTCAATGGTAGAGACAGAAAATGAGCGAACAATAAATATTTAAACTTGTGATGAGTGCCAGGGAGAAATAGGTTGTTGTGATATAGAGTAGCAGTCAGAGGTGGGGTGGGGATGAGAAAAAGTCTTATTTAGAAATATGGTCTGTGAAAGCCTCCCTAAGGACTGACATGTAAGCCTCACTCCAAAGCAGAAGAAGCTACTTATGTGTAGAGCAGTGAGGAAGATACTACAGGGGCGGCGGTGGGGGGGAAGTATGTGAAAAGTTTCTGAGACAGGAGAGAACTTGGAATGCTTAAGTGAGGTTAGAGACTAGCAAGTAAAGGGGAGAGTGGCATAAGATGAGGTTGGAGAAATAGGCAGCAGTTAACATTGTCTAAGAGCATACTTGGGTCAGGAACTCTTCCAAGAACTTTATATGGATTTCTCCATCAATATTCATAGCAAGCCTGTGAATTTGGTTTTATTATTATCAGCCCCATTTTACTGATAAGGAAAAGAATACATGAAGAGTTTGAGTAATTTGCAAAAGGTTACACAGCTGGTAAAGAGTGGTATTGGGACTCGAAACTATGTAGTTGACATTGGAGCACATGCTCTAAACCAGAACACGGTATGGCTTCACAGGCAATGGTCAGATTATACAGGTTTTTGTGGGCTGCTAAAAAGGGTTTGAACTGGATTGTAGATGTAATGGATACCCATTAAACAGTTCTTAGAAGTACAAGCTAAGCTATGTTTTAAGGATGCATTTCCAATTGCTATGTCTCCACATAGCATAGTGGTGGGAATGGAGACTAAAGAAGAGTGGATATGCAGAAAATGGTTATTGGGAGCTTCTGGAAAGGCCTAGGATATGCAGACCCAATCCTTGCTTATTCAAGTCATTCTTCCCCTTCCTCCTAGCAAACAGGGCTCCAGCTTTGATTTATTTTTGACAAGTGCTCCTGTGTTTATTAGTCTAAATCAATAGTTCTCAAACTCTTTGCTTTATACCCTTAAAAATTATCAAAGACCCCAATGGTCTTTTTTTCATCTAGCTTTATTGAGGTATAATTGACAGAGAACAATTTTATATAGTTACAGTGTATGGGATGTTTTGATATACATAAATATTATAAAATGATTATTGCAATCAAGTCAATTAACATATTCATCACCTCGAATAGTTATTTTTGTGGTGGTTGCAAGATCATTTAAGGTCTACTCTCTTAGCAAATTTCAAGTATACAACATAGTGTTATTAACTATAGTTACCATGCTGTACATCAGGTTTCCAGGACTTATTCATCTTGCATAACTGAAACTTAGTACTTTTTGGCCAACATCTCTCCACTTCCCTCACCTTCCCTTTCCTCCTGGAAACCATCATTTTACTCTCTGCTTCTATGAATTAAACTTTTTTAGATTCCACATGTAAGTGAGATCATGCAGTATTTGTCTTTCTGTGCCTGGCTTATTACTCTTAGCATAATGCCCTTCAGGTTCATCCATGTTGTCCAAAATGGCAGGATTTCTCTCTTTTTTTTAAGGCTAAGTTCTATTCCTGTTTGTGTGTATTCCATATATTCCAAAATAGTATATATTCCATTGTGTATATATGTGTAATATTTTGGAATATATGGAATGGAAAATACAATATTTTCTTTATTTACTCACCTGTCAGTGGACATTTAGGTTAATTCTATGTCTTGGCTATTGTGAATAATGTTGCAATGAACATGGGAATGTAGATATCTCTTGGAGATACTGATTTCATTTCCTTTGACTATATACTCAGAAGTGGAGTTGCTGGGTCATATAGTGGTTCTATTTTTAATTTTTTGAGGGCCTACATACTATTTTTTTTATAATGGCTTTACCAATTTACATTCCCACCAACAGTTTATAAGTATTTCCTTCTTTTCACACCCTTGCTAACACTTACCTTTGTCTTTTTGACAATAGTCATCCTAACAGGTGTGAGGTGATATCTCATTGTGGTTTTCATTTACATTTCCCAGTGATTAGCGATGTTGAGCACTTTTTCATGTACTTGTTAGCCATTTGTATGTCACTTTTGGCTTTATCCATTAATGGGGCATGAGCAAAAGTGTGGGGGGTGTCAATAATGTGGAGGTCTCAGTGAGGTAAAAGCGTTGTCAGATTGGGCTACTGGAGTGTGCTGGAAGTATAGGAGATTAGAAAGGAGAATGCTAGAGACTGCAGTTTCAAAAGTGGTACAGTTACCAGAGATAACAAGGCCCAGAATGTGATCATTGGAGTGGGTGTCTGTGGTAGGTTGGAGGTACAGGTAGTTGGAACTAAGGAGGTAAAAGATCCGAGTTGTAGGTCTTGCATGGGTCATCATCTTGGGTATTAAATGTCATTGAAATGCTAACAAATGTTGGAGTGAGGAGGAAGACAGTGATCCAGGAGCTACACTGTTTCCATAAACAAGTAGGAGTTGGTGGATGACAGCAATGAGGAGCAGAAGAAGGTGTTTGGATAATATGAGTCTCTGTATTCAACGAGCATGGTGAAATTACATTGTTTGTCAACTTAGGACTTCTTGTTTTATAAGATTTTCTTTTTATAACTCTAAATACATTTACATTATAGAAAATTTGGAAAATACAAATATATATAAGAAATAAAATAAAATTACCTATAATCCCATTGCTATTGACATTTTTGTCTTTATTTCTATGTATATACATAGAAAACATTAAGCTAAAACAGGACTTACATATTTACATCCTCATTGTTTTCTTAGCATTATATCCTAAGCATTTCTCCACATCTTTATATATCTTTGTAAACATCATTTTAAATGTTATATTAATATATCGCCCTATGATATACTGTAATTTATTTTGCTATTGATGTATATTTTACTACTGTAAATAATATTAAAATAAAGATACTTCTACATCAATTATTATCCCTATCTCTAAAATTTCCTTAGAATAGTTTCCTAGAATTTAAATTTCTGGGTCAAAAGTATGACCAATTTTAAATCTCTTGACACATATGTAGAGGGTACCTCAATTTTAGCATCTCTGGCCAGACTTATTATTTAAAAGTTAAGGTGAAATTTCTTCTTGCTTTATGGACTATTGAAAGATTAGATTCCTTTGGCTTCTGGAGATATTGATATGTGTTCTTGGACTCTTCTACTGAGGATATAATTGGAAATTTTAGGTAATGAGAAAGCTAACCAACATTTAAGTGAGTTTAAGTTAGCATGACACCTACTCTTTATACTATTAGCAGCAAGTGAATTTTCTCCCACTGTAAAAGAAGAAAAGCTACAGAGGCAACTGTGACAATTTCAGAAGTCAGAATGGAGAGCTAAGATATAGGCCCAGGAGGATCCTTAAAAGCTGAGTTAGTCAACCTTTCTTCTATTATTGTCCCTCTAAGGAAAAAAAAATAAATTAAATTTAAATGCAATATAAATCAATCAATTTAATTCATTAATTAATCCAATGAATGAATTAATTTTAATTTAATTTAATTTTTCCCTAATGAGAGAAATTAAATACTAATGAATAAAATTTTGTCAGGTAGAGCTTTAGAGGTCCCCAAACCATTGTACTATCTAAGATTTCTCCCCTGTATCCAAATCAGTTTTCACCCCTTTGGGGATGATATTGCTTCTATTAAGAATGCGTAGTTCAAATGAAATGAAGAGTGTCCAACCACTAATGAAAGGAGAGGTGCCTTCCCTATATACAGTGTGATCCCATCTTTATTACATACATATAGATAACAGATTGGAATGTAATATTACAAAATATTAAGAATGATTATTTCTATGTAGTGGGATTATAGGTGATTTTTATCTTTTTTATTCTAAAATTTCTCCAGCGAATATGCATTACCTTTTTTAAGGAATCTATATTTAAAACTTTTCTTTAGTGTTGTTGGATTATATTTAAACAAGCAAAAAGTAAAAAGAAAGGAGAGGTGCCTTAGTTGGAGCCACTCTTCTCATCAGCATGGTTTTCACTTCGGTGTGGTCAGAAGAATTCTGAGATGGCCTCCAAGAGTCTCACTCCTGTTATAAACACACCTTCTCCCATTTATTTAATCAGACAGGTGCTGCAGTAAGGGGATTTACAGATGTAATTTAAGTCCTAAATCATGACTTAGAATAAGGAGATTGCCCATGTGAACCCAATCTAATCACAAGGCTCGTGAAAAAGTTGTGGGCATTTCCTGGTGAGAGAGATTTGAGGTGTGAGAGGGCCTATGGAGAGGGCCACGTGAGAAGGACCTGAGAGTGTCCTAGGAGCTGAGGGCACTTCCCATCTTACAGCCACCAAAAAACCAGGACCTCCATGTACACCCGTGCTGAAAATGAATTCTGCCAACAACTTGAGGGAGTTTGGAAGCAGATCTATCCCCATTCAAGGCTCCAGAGGAGGACACACCTGGCTAACACTCGATTTCAGACTTATGAAACCCTGTGCAGAGAATCCAGCTAATGAATTCTGGACTCATGACCCATGGAAACTGTGAGTTGATAAATCCATGTTCTTTTACACCTCTAAGTTTGTGGTAATTTGTTACACAGAAATTTAAAACTAATATATTCCACAATCCTGACTCCTCATTATACTGTACATTCTTCTCTACTCTTTTGTGGGAACTAAAATGAGATATTGGGGTGGGAAAGAGGTGATGACAGAGTCTCCTTTCTGTTTAATTCACTTTGAGCTTTTTTCACTCCCTTCTATGCTTGCAACATTGTTCTATTTATAAGCCAACCATGACCGTGTCCCCGGATTTAGTTATGGCACCCTCCCACAGATTCCAAGATGTAAGTGAGCTTTGTGGCTGGCTTCTCTCAACACCAGTCCATACACATATTCTGAGATGCTTATAGGTTTAAGATTTATCCTGCAACAGCTATTCCTCATCTTCCATTTGGCTCCAGTACTCGCCAATCAGAATTTGGAGGTGTTGGTGGGCATTTGCTAGGATTTTCTTCCACTTATTCCCTGGCAGGTGTTTGCTTTGGATGTAGCCCTTCTTTCAACCTAGTTGCACCTGGGCAAAATTTTGCAGCGATGATGCATATTTCTCTTAGGTATTGTTTTGCTCATTGCAGTGGGAATTTTGGAAGGAGACAGTTTCAATTAGTTGATAGCAGATGTTCTATTAATCTGGATGAGTTCTGATTTGGGTTTAAGGAGATGGCATTCTTCATCATTGCATATTATGGCGGTAGATTACATAACATTATTTGGGGGGACCCATAGGCTCTTGTTTCTCAAGAGACTCAAAGAAATCAGATCAATCAAATGAATAGGTTTTACTAATGATAATCTACTGAAGGCACATTTTATCTTAAACATTTGGAGAGAGAATCTTGATCCTCTACTCTGGCTTTAGGAGCAAATATTTCAGAATTCATAGTCTCTCAGGGTTTCAGAAGGGAGGAAAGTGGGGGGGGGTAGCTGAGTGGTGGGTATTGAGGAGGGCACGTGTTGTGATGAGCACTGGGTGTTACATGCAACTAATGAATCATTGAACACTACATCAAAAACTAAGGATGTACTATAGTGGCTAACTGAACTTAATTAAAAAAAAGACCAAGTATCTGACTTCAAAGGATTGAAACAGGCTCTATAAATGCCTTGCAACTGTGTGGAAAAAGTAACACTTTGGCCTGCAGGAAAAACAAATCTTTATATTGATAGGGAAAACAAATGTGTGGATGTTTGTCAATCAACACAAGGTTAGTTTGGATACATGAATCTATGTGGGTTTTCTTTGGACCTTATTGTCATCGTTTGTAAAAAATGAACTCTTTGGCAGTTCATTAAACAAAGGGATTTGGGGGGACAAATAGCTTCTTACATAGGGTTCATTGCCTGAGTATACAAGGATAGTATGAACACCTACTCCTTTCAAGAAAAGCCGTACCAGTTAATATGTTTCTGTATGTTGAGGGATGATTTAAGAATGAGTAAACCTGGGCACCTAGGTGGCTCAGCTGGTTGAGCGTCTGCCTTCGGCTTAGGTCATAATCCCAGGGTCCTGGGATCCAGTCGCGAGTCAGGCTCCCTGCTCGGTGGGAAGCCTGCTTCTCCCTCTACACCTCCCCCCTGCTTGTGCTCTTGTGCTCTCTCTCTCTCTCACACAAACACACACACACACACACACACTCTCTCTCTCTCTCTCTCTCTCAATTGGGTAAATAAAATCTTTTTTTAAAATTTTATTATGTTATGTTAGTCACCATACAATACATCATTAGTTTTTGATGTAATCCACGATTCATTGTTTTCGTATAACACCCAGTGCTCCATGCAGTAGGTGCCCTCCTTAATACCCATTACCGGGCTAACAAATCCCCCCCGCCAAAACCCTGTTTGTTTCTCAGAGTCCATAGTCTCTCATGGTTCGTCTCTCCCTCCAATTCCCGCCCCCCTCATTTTTCCATTCCTTCACCTAATGTCCTCCATGCTATTCCTTATGTTCCACAAATAAGTGAAACCATATGATAATTGACTTTCTCTGCTTGACTTATTTCACTTAGCGTAATCTCCTCCAGTCCCATCCATGTTGATGCAAAAGTTGGGTATTCATCCTTTCTGGTGGCTGAGTAATATCCCATTGTATATATGGACCACATCTTCTTTATCCATTGATCTGTTGAAGGACATCTCGGCTCTTTCCACAGTTTGGCTATTGTGGACATTGCTGCTATGAACGTTGGGGTGCATATGGCCCTTCTTTTCACTACATCTGTGTTTTGGGGGTCAATACCCAGGAGTGCAATTGCTGGGTCATCGGGTATCTCTATTTTTAAATTTTTGAGGAACCTCCACACTGTTTTCCAAAGTGGCTGTACCAACTTGCATTCCCACCAACAGTGTAAGAGGGTTCCCCTTTCTCCACAACCTCTCCAACATTTGTTGTTTCTTTCCCTCTCCATTTTGGCCATTCTAACTGGTGTAAGGTGGTATCTCAGTGTGGTTTTGATTTGGATTTCCCTGATGGCTAATGATGATAAACATTTTTTCATGTGTCTGTTAGCCATTTCTATGTCTTCTTCAGAGAAGTGTCTTTTCATCTCTTCTGCCCACTTTTTGACTTGATTATTTGTTTTTTGGGTGTTGAGTTTGAGAAGTTCTTTATAGATCTTGGATACAAGCCCTTTATCTGTAGTGTCATTTGCAAATATCTTCTCCCATTCTGTGGGTTGCCTCTTTGTTTTGTTGACTGTTTCCTTTGCTGTGCAGAAGCTTTTTATCTTGATGAAGTCCCAAAAGTTCATTTTTGCTTTTGTTTCACTAGCTTTTGGAGATGTATCTTGAAAGAAGTTGCTGTGGCTGATGTCAAAGAGGTTACTGCCTATGTTCTCCTCTAGGATTTGGATGGATTCCTGTCTCACATTGAGGTCTTTCATCCACTTTGAGTTTATCTTTGTGAATGGTGTTAGAGAATCGTTGAGTTTCATTCTTCTGCATGTGGCTGTCCAATTGTCCCAGCACCATTTATTGAAGAGACTGTCTTTTTTCCATTGCATGTTTTTTCCTGCTTTGTCAAAGATTATTTGACCATAGAGTTGAGGGTCCATATCTGGGTTCTCTATTCTGTTCCATTGGTCTATATGTCTGTTTTTGTGCCAGTACCATGCTGTCTTGGTGATCACAGCTTTATAATATAGCTTGAAATCGGGCAACGTGATGCCCCCAGCTTTGTTTTTCTTTTTCAACATCTCTTTGGTGATTCGGGGTCTTTTCTGATTCCATACAGATTTTAGGATTGTTTGTTCCAGCACTTTGAAAAATGTCATTGGAATTTTGATCGGGATGGCATTGAAGGTATAGATTGCTCGGGGTAGCATAGACATTTTAACAATGCTGATTCTTCCGATCCATGAGCATGGAATATTTTTCCATCTCTTTGTGTCTTCTTCAATTTCTTTCATGAGTGTTTTGTAGTTCCTAGAGTATAGATCCTTTACCTCTTTGGTTAGGTTTATTCCGAGGTATCTTATGGTTTTTGGTGCTATTGTAAATGGAATCGTTTCTCGAATTTCTCTTTCTACAGTTGCGTTGTTAGTGTATAAGAAAGCAACTGATTTCTGTGCATTGATTTTGTATCCTGCCACATTACTGAATTGCTGGATGAGTTCTAGTAATTTGGGGGTGGAGTCTTTTGGGTTTTCCACATAAAGTATCATGTCATCTGTGAAAAGAGAGAGTTTGACATTTTCTTTGCCAATTTCAATACATTTTATTTCTTTTTGTTGTCTGATTGCTGTTGCTAGGACTTCTAGTACTATGTTGAACAATAATGGCGAGAGTGGGCATCCTTGATGTGTTCCTGATCTTAAGGGAAAGGCTCTCAGCTTTTCCCCATTGAGGATGACTTTCACTGTGGGTTTTTCATAGATGGATTTTATGAACTTGAGGAATGCTCCCTCTATCCCTATACTCTGAAGAGTTTTAATCGGGAAAGGATGTTGTATTTTGTCGAATGCTTTTTCTGTGTCAATTGAGAGGACCATATGGTTCTTCTCCCTCCTCTTATTAATGTGTCCTATCACATTGATTGATTTGCGAATGTTGAACCACCCTTGCATCCCAGGGATAAATCCCACTTGGTCGTGGTGGATGATCCTTTTAATGTATTGTTGGATCCTATTAGCTAGGATTTTGTTGAGGATTTTGGAATCCATATTCATCAGGGATATCGGTCTGAAATTCTCCTTTTTGAGGGGGTCTGTGCCTGGTTTGGGGATTAAGGTAATGCTGGCCTCATAGAATGAGTTTGGAAGTTTTCCTTCTGTTTCTATTTTTTGAATCAGCTTCAGTAGCATAGGTATTATTTCTTCTTTGAATGTTTGGTAGAATTCCCCAGGGAATCCATCAGGCCCTGGACTCTTGTTTTTCGGGAGGTTTTTGATCACTGCTTCAATCTCGTTACTGGTTATTGCCCTGTTCAGGTTGTCAATTTCTTCCTGTTTCAGTCTTGGCAGCTTATAGGTTTCCAGGAAGGCCTCCATTTCTTCCAGATTGCTCAGTTTATTGGCATATAGTTGTTGATAATAATTTCTAATAATTGTTTCTATTTCCTTGGTTTTAGTCATGATCTCTCCCCCTTCATTCATAATTTTATTAATTTGGGTCCTTTCTCTTTTCTTTTGGATAAGTCTGGCCAGTGGTTTATCGATCTTATTAATTCTTTCAAAGAACCAACTTCTAGTTTCGTTGATCTGATCTACTGTGTTTCTGGTTTCTAATTCATTGATCTCTGCTCTAATTTTAATTATTTCTCTTCTAATGTGTGGCTTAGGTGTCATTTGTTGCTTTTTCTCTAGTTCTTTAAGGTGTAGAGTTAGTTGGTGAATTCGGGATTTTTCTATTTTTTTGAGTGAGGCTTGGATGGCTATGTATTTCCCCCTTAGGACTGCCTTTGCAGTATCCCATAGGTTTTGGACCGAAGTGTTTTCATTTTCATTGATTTCCATGAATTGTTTAAGTTCTTTGATTTCCTGGCTGACCCAAACATTTATGAGCTGAGTGGTCTTTAGCTTCCAAGTGTTTGAATTTCTGCCAAATTTTTTCTTGTGATTGAGTTCCAGTTTTAAAGCATTGTGGTCTGAGAATATGCGGAGAATAATCTCAATCTTTTGGTATCGGTTGAGACCTGATTTATGACCCAGTATGTGGTCTATTCTGGAGAAAGTTCCATGTATGCTCGAGAAGAATGAGTATTCTGTTGTTTTAGGGTGGAATGTTCTGTAAATATCTATGAGGTCCATCTGGTCCAATGTATCATTCAAAGCTCTTGTTTCCTTGTTGATTTTCTGCTTAGATGATCTGTCCATTGCTGAGAGTGGAGTATTGAAGTCTCCTACAATTAATGTATTGTTATCAATATGACTCTTTATTTTGGTTAACAGTTGGCTTATGTAGATGGCTGCTCCCAATGTGGGGGCATAGATATTTACAATTGTTAGATCTTCTTGTTGGATAGACCCTTTAAGACCCTTTAAGACCCCTTAAGAATGATATAGTGTCCTTCTGTGTCTCTAATTACAGACTTTAGTTTAAAATCTAATTTGTCTGATATAAGAATTGCTACCCCAGCTTTCTTTTGAGGTCCACTGACATGGAAGATGGATCTCCATCCCTTCACTTTCAGTCTGGATGTATCTTTAGGGTCAAAATGAGTTTCTTGTAGGCAGCATATGGATGGGTCCTATCTTTTTATCCAATCTGCAACCCTGTGCCGTTTTATGGGAGCGTTTAGGCCATTCACGTTGAGAGTGATTACTGAAAGATATGAATTAATTGTCATCATGTTGCCTGTGAAGTCGTTGTTTTTATAGATTGTCCCTGTAAATTTCTGTCGTATGTCACTCTTGGGGTCTTTCTCCTTTTATAGAACACCCCCCTTCATATTTCTTGCATGGCCGGCTTAGTGGTCACATATTCTTTCAACTTCTGCCGGTCATGGAAGCTCTGCATCTCTCCATCCATTCTAAATGACAGCCTTGCCAGATAAAGTATTCTTGGCTGCATGTTCTTCTCTTTTAGTACCTGAATATGTCTTGCCAGCCCTTTCTGGCTTGCCTGGACTCTCTGGATAGGTCTGACGTTATTCTGATGTTCCTCCCTCTGTACGTAAGGAATCTCTTTCCCCTAACTGTCCTTAAGATGGTTTCCTTGGTTCTAAGATTTGCAGGTTTTACTATTCCATGCCGGGGTGTTGGCCTGTTTTCCTTGATCTTGGGAGGGGTCCTCTCTGCCTCTAGGACATGAATGTTTGTTTCATTCCCCAGGTTAGGGAAGTTCTCAGCTACGATTTGCTCAAATATATCTACTAGTCCTCTCTCTCTCTCCACTCCCTCCGGGATTCCAATTATTCTCACATTGGAACGCTTCATGGTGTCACTTATTTCTCTGATTCTATTTTCATGGATTCTGAGTTGTTTTCCCCTGGCCTCCTCTTTTCCCTTTTTATCTATTATATTGTCTTCCAGGTCGCTTATTCGCTCTTCTGCCTCAGTTACCCTAGCTGTTAGATTATCTAGATTGGATTGGATCTCATTGATAGCATTTTTAATTTCTGCCAATTCAGCTTTCATTTCTGCCCTTAGAGACTCTATGTTGCCATTAATTGATTTCTCCATTCTAGCCGTTGTCTTCGGAATTGCTAGCCTGAATTCCATCTCCGACATCTTGGTTATATCTGCATCCATTTGGAAATCTGCAGCATAAGTCATAATCTCTGAGTCTTTTCTATTTTGGGGGTTCCTCCTCCTAGTCATTCTGTTGATGGGTGGTTGAGGGAATGTATAGAGTCCAAATTATTGACCAGAACCCAAGCAAGATGCACCTGTTTTCTTGGGACCTTAGGGTTGCTGGCCTCTTGTCTTCCCAGCCTGTCTTCTCAGGGAGGGGCCTGCTGCGCTGTTACTCAGGCAACCCTGTTTGGGCGGAGTTGCCTTGCCCCACTGTGGCGGGGGATGGGCTCAGTGGGAATCAGTCTTTGGGGCTTTTGTTCTCTGGTGGCTTTCCCTGGCGGCTTTCTGCATCTCTTCCACAAGTCAGAGCAGAAGAGACCGTTTCCAACCCTCTGCCTCAGAGCAGAGGGACCGCAGTCTGTTCTTCAGTGAGCTCTCCAGGCCACACTGTCTCCATTTCTGTCCGTGCTGCTATAAACTGCAGCGGCCTGGGTTGTGCGCCCCTCCACAGTGCTCCCAGTCCTGCCTCCAGGTCGGGGCTCCTCTCTGCCCTTTGTGCTTCTAAGACTGCCAGCCGCTCCCAGTTCGCCCGGGTGACCCCACTGCTCCGGGTTTCCGACCCGGGGGCTGCCCTAAAGTCCTTTCCCCGCCACTACCGGTCTGCGAGTCTGCACCCCGTCTGCAGCGCGCAAGGCTGTCGCTCACCGACAGTGTAGGATCCCCACGGCCAGGCTCCCTCCCGCTGCCGTCTATCCTCCGATATCTGCCTGTGGAATCAGGGCTCCCTGCTTCATACCTCAAAACCAACCGTCTGCGATATTCTGCTTGTAGAGATCCAGATCTTCTTATATCTCAGGCTGGTTTCGTGGGTGCTCAGAGTGGTCTGGTGGATATCCAGCTCAATTCTGGGGACCAGTTGAACTAGGGTCCCCTACTCCTCCACCATCTTTCTCCCCTATCCCCGGGTAAATAAAATCTAAGAGTAAACCTGAATTGGGACTTTGCTGACCCAGCAATTATTGACAAGCTAGAAACCCATAACTCCTAATCCTCTTTCCCCATATTTGCAGGCAAATTTAGGAAATAAACTATTTCTCATACACGGTTCCCTGGCCATTTACTTATACGGTGATGTTTTGAGGACAAATATTTCTTTAATTTTAAATCTCTGTAGGTAGATACTGATTGTGAGCAGAGAAACCCTCGTTTGGGATTAATTGGCTGAGGGTTTACTGATACAGGATATGTATATCCTTATTTAGAGTGTTTTTCCATTTGAATAAGGATGTTCTGGGGAGAAATGTGGCCTGCCTTGGTGTTGTTTGTGGCAGACTATGGCCACATGATTGAGGCTCACAGCTCTAGATCTCCAATGGTTTTCCAAGGATTGAGCTAACATGAGGGCAATCTGGGGTTTATTTGTGGTTGTTTTACCAAGTTACACAAAGAGTCTGAGG
Source organism: Halichoerus grypus (assembly GCF_964656455.1). Taxonomy (NCBI): domain Eukaryota; kingdom Metazoa; phylum Chordata; class Mammalia; order Carnivora; family Phocidae; genus Halichoerus; species Halichoerus grypus. Next base: position 10,480,048 of record NC_135727.1, read on the forward strand.
GCATGTAAGTCCTCATTTAGGATTTCAAGTTTTAGCATGTGTAAAGGTACAGTTTGGGGACAAATTGCCTCCTGTTTCTTGCTCGTAATTCTTCATAGTGACATTGTGGGGAGACAGACACCCCTTGAAATGGGGTTATTTATCCAAATCATTGAGGACTTTTGGTGGCAAATAATACTTTTTTTTTTTTTTTTTAAGATTTATCCACCTATTTTAGAGCAAGAGAGCAAGCGCGAGTGGGGGCAAGGGCAGAGAGAGAGAGACTCTCAAGCAGACTCCCTGCTGAGCACGGAGGAGCCTGACACAGGGCTCGATCTCAAGATTCTGAGATCATGACCTGAGCCAAAATCAAGAGTCGGACACTTAACTGACTGAGCCACCCAGGCGCCCCAGTAGTACCTTATTTTTGAATGTTTTGTCCAAGAACCTAGGAACAGTTAGTATAGAAACAACTTTTATAAAGTCATACATGCAGAGCTATGTAAGGAATAAACTACTTATCCCATGGTCCCTTTCCAGGTATGTAGGGACAATTAAATGGGGTAACATTTTAATTAAGGTTCTTTTTCCTAATAGGGAAGGGTACTTCAGGACTGTGAAGACTATACCTCTTTGTGTGGGTCCCTAAGATTGTAGCAGTAGCATAGGGAGAAACACTGTATCTGGGGAGATCTTTGTTCACATGTTAACGGAATTTTGGAGAATAGCAGATGACTCCTTGATGTTTTTGTCTTTGGGTGACACAGCATCACTTAAATAATTATCTATTTGAAATTGTTTAAGTGTGTAATGGTGGTATGTGGCCAACACCTTATTAGTCTTTTGTCTGTGTGTTCAGAAACAATTGAGGGAAGAAGAATTTTTGATTTGTGGATCTTTGCTTTCTTATATGAGAGTACTTTGGATATAAATAACTTCTTCCAGGGGCATCTTCATAAATGTTTATAGCTACAGTTTATTAATATATTCTTATCTTGGATTATTTGTCTCAGCAAGTAGAGACACCTTTGAAAAAACAATTCTGTATGTGAGATTTATGTTCCAGGCATGTGGCAACACAAAGTGTAAAAATATACTTCCTTCTTTGGTATGTGTTAGTGGTTAGTAGCTAAGACAGTCCCAGGGTCAAGTCTCCCTTCTGCCAAGTAATAGTGGGGTGCCATTGGCCAAAATTACTCAGCGTTTCTGAACCTCAGTTTCTCATCCATTAAAGGGGGAAACTAATAGTCCCAAACCTAGAGTTGTTGAGGGGATTGAATAGTACATGCTTATAGATTACTTAAAATAGTGCCTGGCATATACTAAGTGTTCAGTGAGGATTGGCACCCTCAAACCAATAATAAACCCTTCTTCATGTGCACCTCTTTACAGTTTGTCTTCTCCATTCAGATATCTTATGATTTTTACACAAAAGACTGCTTTTTAGTCCTATCTCCTTATTGAAGGCTTTCAAAATGACTTTTGGCAAGACTCGAAGCATCTCTTCCTTTCGTGTTCTTCATCTGTCAAGCTGTACGGTGATTATAAGCAGCCTATTTTACAGTTTTGTGAGGATCAGATTAAATTCTGGGTGTCCTTTGAAAGTTTAATACAATAACATTAGTGTAGGTGCTCTACCTTCATTATCTCAGTTAATCCCCTCAGCAGTCCAGCATGTAAAATATTAATACTTTAATTTCATTAATGATGAAGATGTGTTTCAGAAGACTTAAGTAACTTTCCCAAGATTATATACCAGTAAATGATAGTGCCAAGACTTTATCACAGGTATTTTGACTCTAGAACCATGCCATTAACTACCATAATAAACGTTTCTCCATTGGAAATGTAAAACTAGTGTTGAGTTATAGTCTTCTATTATCATCATTACTATTATTTAATATAACACAGCAGCAATTAGAGGATTTAATTGTGTAGGGAAGCTTTCATTCCCACTATCTATATAATAGCTGAAGAAAAGATAGATGAAGTAAAAAAGAACTAGGAACCAGTAGAATCTTCCCAACACACATTTGTGAGAGCCTGGACTACTGTAAAAGCTACAGATCTGAAGATAGATATGTATGAATTCTGATGTGGTGGGCAATGAGAGTTGGGCAAAGAAAAGGGAATATGAGTGACTCTGGGTATCTGAATGACCAACAAGATAGTGGTATTATGAATTGGATTGGATTGAATTAAGTAGAAAGAGTACCATTTTAGAGAAAAGATAACAAATTCAATTCCCAGGTGTAGTTTTCAATAATCTGACTTCCAAAACTTCAGTCAGTTAAGAAAGTTGGCTAATGCTTAAATATTTTCAGGCAAGGAGAGGAGATGCAGTTACTATCAGTAAGATCTCGATTTTCCTACTAATATATTTGTGACAAGACCTCCATGATTGTAGGATCAAATTCCTTTCCCTAGCTTTCAAAGCTTCCATAATGGCATATCCTATTAGAGAAGAATGAGTTTCAGTGTTAGTTCTGCCACTTCTAACCATGAGGCCTTAGCCAATTTATCTTCTCTGAAATGTCTTTTCCTCATCTACCAAGTGGGCATAATAATTCTAGTAATAAGATAACATATTCATATATTTAATCTCACTTTTCCACACATGGTAAAGATCCTTAGTAATTATAGGGGGTTTTATTGCAATTTCATCTTTTCCATCACACCCCAGGAAATAACACCATTTAGATTGGCATCAATCCTATGTCTCTACCTTTTCTCTTAGTTATGTTCATTCTTCCTGGATTTATTTTCTTCCTCTTCACTAGTATAAATTCTACTCATTCCGTGTGCACAGCTAACTTATCTTTTTCTGATAACTCCTTAGTAAATACACACACACACACACACACAAACTTCTTTTGTTATTTAACTGTGTCAATGGTGTTTTGTTTTCTTCCACATTTAACCTTATCATCAAGGTGCTTTGTAGTTTATCTTCTCTCTCTCCTACATAGGCCTTACTAAATACCAGTGGAATTGAATTCATCTCACCTAAATTTCTTATCTTTCAAAACATTGCATTTTGTTTCATGTGCAATGAAAGGAGAATGTGATTCTACTACTGGAATCCTTTCCTCCACCTGAAAGCTGATATTTAATACTTGCTGCCTTCTCACAGAGCTGTTTGCCTAGGCTAAATAAGTCCCCCTTTGCTTTTTCTCATCAACCTTATTTACATAGTGGGTGATTAATGAAGCTATAATCATCTTTAGCAAGAAATTTTCTACATACCATATATGTTGATGCATTGCTACCTTGAATGGCTATTGGAAGTGTTTTGGCTATTAACATTAAGGATAATTGCTGCTGTCTAGGTATTACTTTGTAGACCCCCAAAGAGAATATGATTGGAATATATCTGATAAAATTAGATAATCTTTCAATAATGGAAATAAATCTGTAGTCTTTCTATAGCGTCTAATTAATTAAATGTAAGAGTGTGATGAATTGATTCACTTTACTGGTAATTGCTACACATTTATGAGAAATAAGATGACTAAAAACAATACCCTCTTCCTGTAGGTATACCAATATGTTAAGACTTTAACACCATCACCCAGAGCCAGGAAATATCACAATGAGATACAAATCAAAGCAATTAAGGTTGCTTGTAACAAAGGTTTATGTGGCTAATTTTTAGGTTCCCTCCTCATTTGTTAGATAAGAATAGAATGCTTGTAGCACACCCAAGATGTTCTTAAAATTACTCCTTGAGATGTTCATATTTCAGCTCTTTCTCTGAACTTTCCAAGTGCTTCAGTATCACTCCTACTATTCTTAGAATTTAGCTGTATTCACCTGAACTATGACATTTTCAAAGATCCATCTTCCATCCTCCACTAAACACTTTAAAGTAGAAGTCATATTTTGGTAATTTTGGATGATTTATGGGATTTGATGTCTTGCTTCCTTCTTAATATGCACATTATTAAAGCATCATTCTCCAGATAATTGGCTTTTAGGCCAGGAACTAAACTTAACCTATACAAGGTATTATAATCATCACTCAAGGCAAAGGTGGTATATATGGCATCATAAAAGCACACATGGGCATTTCACTGAATTCAACCAGGGTTTTAAAAAATCACCTGTCATTTGAGGGAATTCTTTATTTCAAGTGTGGAAGAATGGGCTAGTTTTACTCCTTTGTCTTACTGAAGTCCAGGAAACACAGAAAACAAATTACCTGTCCCCTCCTTCACCAAATATATGGTAGTTACATTTTAAAAATTCCTATTTTCTATTTGACATTTCAGTTCAGAGGTCTAACCTTACCAATTAATGTGTCTAGAGAAGCCGCTTTAATAGCTATACACTGAGGTTTCCAGATTGATTTATTCCTCAATGAAGTTGAGAGTTAATGAGGTAAATGTTAGAGAAAATGCCTCTGTCAATTTTGTTTGGTCTCATTTTTAGCTTGTGATGCTGTTTTGAAGATTTTGTGTAGGCTGCTATGTAGAGAACTTGTTCTTTACTCTCAGAAAGCTATTTCAAAAGATGTGAGAATGAAATATTTAAATGATAGGATATAAAACATAATATATTGTATGATACAAAGATATCTATTAATGTTTATTATTATCATCTAATAATGAAAGAGCTACAGATGACAACCTACTGAAATGACATTTTAAAAGCAAAAGAATGGAAAAGAAAAAAGTAATGGAAATATGGTGGATATTTGGACAGCTGTGAGGAATTACTGGACAAAGATTGTCTTGAATTTTGGGAGGATCAAAAGGTCAGGGGATCTATTAGCAGATGATCCTGAGCACTCACAAAAGAAAGTTCCAGTAGAGGAGAGGACTCTTCTTCCCGCTGTAATTCTCCATAATCAGCAGGTATAGAGAGTATATATGAGAAAAAGAATATAAGTCAAGGATTTTGATTAAAGAACTCCTTGTAGAAAGACTTGTAATTTGGTGTACTAATTCATAATAGGGACTATTATTCATAATGGTAGAGGGAATTATCAACTATCTAATTTAGTCACATAGTATTTTTTTTATTTTATTTTATTATGTTATATTAGTCACCATACATCATCAGTTTTTGTTGTAGTGATCCACGATTCATTGTTTTCGTATAACACCCAGGACTCCATGTAGTATGTGCCTTCCTTAATACCCATCACCGGGCTAACCCATCCCCCCCATCCTCCTCCCCTCTACAACCCTCAGTTTCTTTCTCAGAGTCCATAGTCTCTCATGCTTCATCTCTCCCTCCGATTTCTCCCCCCTTCATTTTTCTCTTCCTTCTCCTAATGTCCTCCATGCTATTCCTTATGTTCCACAAATAAGTGAAACCATATGATAATTGACTTTCTCTGCTTGACTTATTTCACTTAGCGTAATCTCCTCCAGTCCCATCCGTGTTGATGCAAAAGTTGGGTATTCATCCTTTCTTTTTTTTTTTTTTTTATTTTTACTTATTTGTCAGAGAGAGAGACAGAACACAAGCAGGGGGAGAGGCAGGCAGAGGGAGAAGCAGGCTCCCCGCCGAGCAAGGAGCCCGATGTGGGACTCGATCCCAGGACCCTGGGAAAATGACCTGAGCCGAAGGCAGCTGCTTAACTGACTGAGCCACCCAGGCGTCCCGGGTATTCATCCTTTCTGATGGCTGAGTAATATTCCATTGTATATGTGGACCACATCTTCTTTATCCATTCATCTGTTGAAGGGCATCTTGGCTCTTTCCATAGTTTGGCTATTGTGGACATTGCTGCTATGAACATTGGGGTGCATGTGGCCCTTCTTTTCACTACATCTGTGTCTTTGGGGTAAATACCCAGGACTTCAATTGCTGGGGCATAGGTTAGCTCTATTTTTAATTTTTTGAGGCAGCTCCACACTGTTTTCCAAAGTGGCTGTACCAACTTGCATTCCCACCAACAGTGTAAGAGGGTTCCCCTTTCTCCACAACCTCTCCAACATTTATTGTTTCTTGCCTTGTCAATTTTTGCCATTCTGACTGGTGTAAGGTAATATCTCAATGTGGTTTTGATTTGAATTTCCCTGATGGCTAATGATGATAAACATTTTTTCATGTGTCTGTTAGCCATTTGTATGTCTTCTTCAGAGAAGTGTCTTTTCATGTATTCTGCCCATTTTTTGACATGATTATTTGTTTTCTGGGTGTTGAGTTTGAGAAGTTCTTTATAGATCTTGGATACCAGCCCTTTATCTGTAGTGTCATTTGCAAATATCTTCTCCCATTCTGTGGGTTGCCTCTTTGTTTTGTTGACTGTTTCCTTTGCGGTGCAGAAGCTTTTTATCTTGATGAAGTCCCAAAAGTTCATTTTTGCTTTTGTTTCACTAGCTTTTGGAGATGTATCTTGAAAGAAGTTGCTGTGGCCGATGTCAAAGAGGTTACTGCCTATGTTCTCCTCTAGGATTTGGATGGATCCCTGTCTCACATTGAGGTCTTTCATCCACTTTGAGTTTATCTTTGTGTATGGTGTTAGAGAATGGTCGAGTTTCATTCTTCTGTATATAGCTGTCTAATTGTCCCAGCACCATTTATTGAAGAGACTGTCTTTTTTCCATTGCATGTTTTTTCCTGCTTTGTCAAAGATTATATGACCATAGAGTTGAGAGTCCATATCTGGGCTCTCTATTCTGTTCCATTGGTCTATATGTCTTTTTTTTGTGCCAGTACCATGCTGTTTGGTGATCACAGCTTTGTAATATAGCTTGAAATCAGGCAACGTGATGCCCCCAGCTTTGTTTTTCTTTTTCAACATTTCCTTGGCAATTCGGGGTCTTTTCTTATTTTTTTAGGATTGTTTGTTCTAGCACTTTGAAAAATGTCATTGGAATTTTGATTGAGATGGCATTGAAGGTGTAGATTGCTCTGGGTAGCATAGACATTTTAACAATGTTTATTCTTCCAATCCATGAGCATGGAATATTTTTCCATCTTTTTTTGTCTTCTTCAATTTCTTTCAGGAGTGTTCTGTAGTTCCTAGAGTATAGATCCTTTACCTCTTTGGTTGGGTTTATTCATTCCAAGGTATCTTATGGTATTTGTTACTATTGTGAATGGAATCATTTCTCTAATTTCTCTTTCTACAGTTGCATTATTAATGTATAAGAAAACAACTGATTCTGTACTACATTGATTTTGTATCCTGTCACATTACTGACTTGCTGTATGAGTTCTAGTAATTTGGGGGTGGAGTCTTTTGGGTTTTCCACATAAAGTATCATGTCATCTGCGAAAAGAGAGAGTTTGACTTCTTCTTTGCCAATTTGAATACCTTTTATTTCTTTTTGTTGTCTGATTGCTGTTGCTAGGACTTCTAGTACTATGTTGAACAATAGTGGCGAGAGTGGGCATCCTTGACGTGTTCCTGATCTTAAGGGAAAGGCTCTCAGCTTTTCCCCATTGAGGATAATATTCACTGTGGGTTTTTTATAGATGGATTTTATGAACTTGAGGAATGTTCCCTCTATCCCTGTACTCTGAAGCGATCAGGAAAGGATGCTATATTTTGTCAAATGCTTTTTCTGCATCAATTGAGAGGACCATATGGTTCTTCTCCCTCCTCTTATTAACGTGTTCTATCACATTGATTGATTTGCGAATGTTGAACCACCCTTGCATCCCAGGGATAAATCCCACTTGGTCGTGGTGGATGATCCTTTTAATGTATTGTTGGATCCTATTAGCTAGGATTTTGTTGAGGATTTTGGAATCCATATTCATCAGAGATATCGGTCTGAAATTCTCCTTTTTGATGGAGTCTTTGCCTGGTTTGGGGATTAAGGTAATGCTGGCCTCACAGAATGAGTCTGGAAGCTTTCCTTCTGTTTCTATTTTTTGAAACAGCTTCAGTAGAATAGGTATTATTTCTTCTTTGACTGTTTGGTAGAACTCCCCAGGGACTCCATCAGGCCCTGGACTCTTGATTTTGGGAGGTTTTTGATCACTGCTTCAATCTCAACAAAGAAACAAGAGCTTTGAATGACACACTGGACTAAATGGACTTCATAGATATATATAGAACATTCCACCCTAAAACAACAGAATACTCATTCTTCTCAAGCACACGTGGAACTTTCTCCAGAAGAGACCACATACTGGGTCACATATCAGGTCTCAGCTGATACCAAAAGATTGAGATTATTCCCTGCATATTCTCAGACCATAATGCTTTAAAACTGGAACACAGTCACAAGAAAAAATTTGGAAGAAATTCAAACACTTGGAAGCTAAAGACCACTCTGCTCATGAATGTTTGGGTCAACCAGGAAATCAAAGAACTTAAACAATTCATGGAAACCAATGAGAATGAAAACACATCGGTTCAAAAACCTATGAGATACTGCAAAGGCGGTCCTAAGGGGGAAATACATAGCCATCCAAGCCTCACTCAAAAAAAATAGAAAAATCCTGAATTCACCAACTAACTCTACACCTTAAAGAACTAGAGAAAAAGCAACAAATGATGCCTAAGCCATGCATTAGAAGAGAAATAATTAAGATTAGAGCACAGATCAATGAATTAGAAACCAGAAACACAGTAGATCAGATCAACAAAACTAGAAGCTGGCTCTTTGAAAGAATTAGTAAGATCGATAAACCACTGGCCAGACTCATCCAAAAGAAAAGAGAAAGGACCCAAATTAATAAAATTATGAATAAAAGGGGAGAGATCATGACTAACACCAAGGACATAGGAACAATTATTAGAAATTATTATCAACAACTATATGCCAATACATTGAGCAACCTGGAAGAAATGGATGCCTTCCTGGAAACCTATAAACTCCCAAGACTGAAACAGGAAGGAATTGACAACCTGAATAGGCCAATAGTCAGGTAGTATTTTAAAAATTATTAACAGAAAACCAAGAATTCCCCCCCCCCCAAAAAAAATTTTAGGATAACTAACAGAAGAGAAGGGACCAAGGTAAGCAAACATCTGATTCCAGAAGAAGCATGTATTTTCTAGGGAGGAGAACTTAAAAAAAACAAACAAAAACTAATCTATTCTTTCAGAGGGATTTGATAAGACATGCATCTGTAAAATAAGAACAGTTTTCTAGGTTAGAAGAACAATCAGAGACAAGAGTTTGGAAAAATTAAAAGTAAGATAGCCAAAATAAGAAATTCATTATAAGGGTTGGAAAAAAAGGTTTGACAAATGCTTTTAGAATACAGAGAAAAAAGATGAAGTAAAATTAAAATGTATGATAGGAAAGTTAGAAGACATTAAGGACCAATCTACAAAAACAACCAACCATCTAATTAGGAGTTCCAGAAAGAACAAAGAAGGTGGGGGGAAGAGCAGGAAGTAGCAAAGAAATAAAAGGGAATTTCCTAGTGTTGAAGAAAGATGAAGCTCTACAGATAGAAAGGGCCCATGGAGTGCTGAGTGTGATGGATGAAATGAAATAAACACCTATACAAATTTTCACAAGATGTTACTATCTTGAAAAGAGACCAAAATCAAACACAGTATATTATCTATAAAGGAATGATAAAAAGATTGGCATGAGACTTCTAGGTAGTGACATAAGATTCTAGAGACAATGGACAATACCTTAAAGTTCTGAGTGATGATTTTGGGTTTAGAAGTCAATACATAGCCAGATTAACAAGAGTGAGAACACAGTTAAAAAAAAATTGCAAAGTCTTGCTCATGAATTATTTTCCTTAAAAAAGATTAAAAAGTTCTTGTGGGGTGCCTGAGTGGCTCAGTTGGTTAAAGGTCTACCTTCAGCGGTGGTGCCTGGGTGGCTCAGTTGTTAAGCGTCTGCCTTTGGCTCAGGTCATGATCCCAGGGTCCTGGGATTGAGCCCCGTATCGGGCTCCCTGCTCTGCAGGAAGCCTGCTTCCCCCTCTCCCACTCCCCCTCCTTGTGTTCCCTCTCTCGCTGTGTCTCTCTCTGTCAAATAAATAAATAAAATCTTTAAAAAAAAAAATAGTCTACTTTCAGCTCGGGTCATGATCCCAGGGTCCTGGTATGGAGTCCCACATCAGGCTCCCTGCTCATCCGGGAGTCTGCTTCTCCCTCTCATTCTCCCTCTACCCCTCCCCCTGCTTGTGCTCTCTCTCTCTCACTCTCTTTCTCTCTCAAATAAATAAATCTTAAAAAAAAAAGTTCTTGTGGTTATGCACCAATAAAATGAAAAGAAGATAAATGGGATCTAAGTTATATGAAACTAAGGAGTACAATAGAAATAATTCCCAGGATGATTACTGTGTAGTAGCCCTAGTAGAATGGTTAAAAATTGTGTTTGACTGTTGGTGATAGTCCTGACTGTAATGATTAAAACACACAAATATGGGGCACCTGGGTGGCTCAGTTGGTTAAGCATCTGACTCTTAATTTCTGCTCGGGTTGTGATCTCAGCGTTGTGGGATCAAGCCCTCCACGTCAGCATCAAGTCTGCTTGAGATTCTCTCTCTCCATCTGCCCCTCCCCCTGCTTGTGTTCTCTAAGTAAAATCTTAAAACACACACACACACAAATACTTCTTTTTCTTATATTATGAATAATGCTGAGGTAGTTGCTTGCTGGCATTTTATCAACAGTGCAACTTCACAGTTTCCAAATGACTATTGCATTTCTAGCCATCACATTGGCATTCTGGGATGAAACAGGGAAGTAGGGGAAAGGGCAAAAAACAACTTTTTCTTAAATGCCATTGGGCAAACCTACTTGCAATGGGCATTGTTCTCAGGACGAGGGGGAGAATGGATTTTGGGGTGTGCAGCTGGCAATCTCTGACATGACCTGAAAGCATTTTATTACATTCAATGAATAGTATGACTGTGATACTCAATATTTCATGGTGAAGAAGGCATATATTCATTATATAAATAAGATATACAAAGACCTGTATCAATTTCAGGAAGAATAAAATTATATACAAGTAAGTCATGGCCAACAAACAAAACAAAATGAAATAACTTGAAGACTGTGCCATAATTTTAGGCATTTTAGTAATACAGAATGCCATCTATCTTTCTATGCGTCTGAGCCTGATTGTACAGCTAATAATATTTACATGACCTTATTATATATTGATTTTTCAGGAGTTTTTTTAGGACTTAATTTCTTAGAGCAGTTTCAGTTCACAGCAAAATTGAGGGAAAGGTACAGATTTTTCCCATATACCCCCTACCCCCTACACATGTATAGCCTCCTCATTCTCAATATCTTCTACCAAAGTGATACATTTTTTACCACTGATGATCCTACATCAACACATGATAATCCCCTAAATCCCATTATTTACAGTTAATTCTTGGTCTTGTATGTTCTATGGTCTTGGACAAATGTATAATCACAGGTGTACACCATTATAGTATCATACAGAGTAGTTTCACTGCCCTAAAAATCATCTGTGCTGTGCCTTTTTAAAAAATTTTATTTTTAAAAGATTTTATATATTTATTAGAGAGAAAGATAGAGGAGGAGCAGACAGGGGTGGGGGAGAGAGAGGGAGAAAGAATCTGAAGCAGACTCCACATTGAGTGTCAAGCCCCACATGGCGTTCCCATCCCACAACCACAAGACCATGACCTGAGCTGAAACCAAGAGTCGGACGTTCAACTGACTGAGCCACCCATGTACCCCTGTGCTCTGCGTTTTTATCCTTTATGCCTCCCTTTCCCCCTACCCCAGACTCCTGGCAAAAATATGATCTTTTAATTGACCCCATAATTTTGTCTTTTCAAAATGTCACATAGTTGAAATCCTACAGTATGGAGCCTTTGCAGATTGGTCTCTTTCAGAGTAATATGCACTTAACCTGCCTCCATGACATTTCATGGCTTGGCAGCTTATTTCCTTTTGGCACTAAATAATATTCCATTGTCAGAATGTACCATAGTTTGTTTATCCATTCATCTACTGAAGGACATCCGGGTTGTTTATGAGTTCTGGCAATGATGTATAAAGCTGCTGTAAACATCTGTGTACAGATTTACATTTGAACATAAGTTTTCCATTCATATGAGTAAATACCAAGGAGCATGATTGCTGGATCATATGATTGAGAGTATATTTAGTTTCATAAGAAATGGCTAAAATGTGTTCCAAAGTGACCATTTTGCATTCCCATCATCAGTGAATAAATGTTGCTACACATCCTTGTCAGCATTTGGTGTTGTCAGTGTTTCAGATTTTGGCCATTCTAGTAGATATGGGTTGGTATCTCATTGTTTTAATTTGCATTTTTCTGATGACAGAAGAAATGGAACATCTTTTCATATGCCTATTAGCCATCTGTAGGTCTTCTTTGGTGAGGTGTCAGTTAGGGTCCTTGGCCCATTTTTTAATTGGGTTTTTTGTTTCCTTATTGTTGAGTTTTAAGAGTAATCTGTATATTTTGAATAACTGTCATTTATTAGATGTGTCTTTTGCTAGCCTTCTCATTCTCTTGATGTCTTTCACAAAGCATAAGGTTTTCATTTTAATGAAGTCCAGTTTTATCAATTTTTTCTTTCATGAATTGTGCCTTTGGTGTTGTATCTGAAAAGTCATCACCATACCCAAGCTCATGTAGGTTTTTCTCCTTTGTTATCTTCTGGGAGTTTTGTAGTTTTACATTTTACATTTGGGTCTGTGATCCATTTTGAGTTAATTTTCATGAAGTGTGTAAGGTCTGTATAGATTGCTTTTGTTGTTGTTATTGTTGTTGTTTTTAATGTGGATGTTGTTTTCCAGCACCATTTGTTGCAAAGCCCATATTCCATTGTATTGCCTTTGCTCCTTTGTGAAAAACCAGCTAAGTATATTTATGTGGGTCTATTTCTGGGCTCTCTCTTCTGTTACATTTACCTATTTATCCTTTTGCTAATACCACACTGTTTTGACTATTGTAAATTTATAGTAAGTCTTAAAGTCAGATAGTGTCAGTCTTCCAACTTTGTTCTTCTCCTTCAGTATTTCGTTGGCTAATCTGAATCTTTTGCATCTCCATATAAATGTCAGAATCAGCTTGTAGATATCCACAAAATAACTTCTTGGGATTTTTTTAATGGGATTGTATTGAACCTATAGATCCACTTGGGAAGAACTGACATCTTGACAATATTGAGTTTTCCTATCTGTGAGCATGGAATCTCTCTCCATTTTTTTAGTTCTTTAATTTTATTCATCAGTTTTGTAGTTTCCCTCATACAAATCTTGTATATAATGAGATTTATACCCACATATTTCATTTTGGATTGTGTTAATGTAAATAGTGTTTTTAATTTCAGATTCCACTTGTTCATTTCTGGTGTATAGGAAAGCGATTGGACTTTTGTATATTAATCTTGTATCATGCACCTTTGCTGTAATTGCTTCTTAGTTCCATGAATAATTTTATTGTTTCTTGAGAATTTTCTACGGTAGACAATCATGTCATCTGTGAACATAGATAGTTTTATTTCTTCTTTTCCAATCTGAGTACCTTTTATTTCCTTTTGTATTAGCCAGGGCTCATGTTAGGATGTTGAAAGGAGTGTTGAGAAGGGACATTCTTGCCTATTCCTGATCTTAGTAGGAGAGCTTTGATCTTCCCACCATTAAGTATGATGTTAGCTGTTGGTTCTTTGTACATCTCCTTTATTAAGTTGAGGAAGTTCCCCTCTATTCCTAGTTACTGAAAGTTTATTTTATCATGAATGGGTGTGTTGGAATTTGTCAAATGCTTTGTCATCATTTATTGATATAATCATGTGATTTTTTTTTTTTTTTTAGCCTGTTGGGGTTATATATATTTTTTTACATTATTTGATTTTTGAATGTTGAACCAGCCTTGTGTATTTTGGATAAATCCCAGTTGTATTGTATGATCTTGTTTATACACTGTTGGACTCAACTTGCTAATATTGTTTTGAGGATATTTGTATCTATGTTCATGAGAGCTATTGGTCTGTAGTGTTCTTGGCTTTCAGTTTTTGAAATCCATTTTTAAACAAAGCACAGAAGACTTAATTGAAAAAGACTATAAATATAATATGACTTAACAGTAGGAGGGTAAAGGAAGTATAAAGGTGTTAACATATCTTATGCAGTGGGAAGTCAAGAGATACTATATAGATTTGAAGGATCAAGAAACATTTATTTAATATATTATTTGTGGGGCACCTGGGTGGCTCAGTCCATTAAGTGTCTGCCTTTGGCTCAGGTTATGATCCCAGGGTCCTGGGATTGAGCCCCGCATCGGCCTCCCTGCTCAGCAGGGAGCCTGCTTCTCCCTTTTGCACTCCCCCTGCTTGTGCTCTCTCTCTAATAAAATTTTTTTAAAAAGATAAATAAAATTTTAAAAAATAAATATAGGGGCACCTGGGTGGCTCAGTCGTTAAGCGTCTGCCTTCGGCTCAGGTCATGATCCCAGGGTCCTGGGCTCGAGCCCCGCATCGGGCTCCCTGCTCGGCGGGAAGCCTGCCTCTCCCTCTCCCACTCCCCCTGCTTGTGTTCCTGCTCTAGCTATCTCTCTCTCTGTCAAATAAATAAATAAAATCTTTTAAAAAAATAAAAATAAAAATAAAAAATAAATATATTATTATAATGTCAGGAAGGAGAACAGCTCAAAATATATAATTTACAAAAATTAGAAGAGGGAGAGTGTCAGGTAGTAGGAGTGTGTTAAATCTCTTACCTTTCATAGCAGATACAAAATAGGTACTTTTAAAGATTTATTTATTTTAGAGAGAGAGTGCGCACACGCAAGGGCACAAGTGCGAGCATGAGCAGGGGGAGGGGCGGAGGGAGAGGGAGAGAATCCCAAGCAGACTCCCTGCTGAGCAGGAGCCTGATGTGAGGCTGAATCTCATGACCCTGAGATCATGACCGGAGCTGAAATCAAGAGTCGGATACTTAACCAACTGAGCCATCCAGGCGCTCCAAAATAGGTGCTTTTTTTATTGTTCAGAATATAAACTATGCTGTTGGAGCAAAGAAATGCCAACTGGTATGTTGGTTTGACAGGATCTGGGATCTAGGTTCTTATTACATTGCTATGTTATCCTAAACACATGGCCTTCATCTTGCTGTCCATGTGGGTGCTCTAGCTCAGTCTTCATAACTTCATTCCAGGCCTTGGAATAAGGAAAACCAGAGGGGAAGACTGATTTCTTCACTTTAAGGGCATGGCATGGAAATATTTACGTCCTCTCTTCTAATATCCTGTTAGTCACAGAGCTAGTCACATGACCACACTTTCTATAAGAAAAACTGAAACATATTGTCTTTAATGGGACAGATATGTACCCAGCTTAAAAAAAAAAAAATGCTTTTATTGTAGAAGAGAAGAATGGATATGGGGGATAGTTAGTAGCCATTGGTATTCTATTTAATTTTTATAAATAACTATAGCTATAAGCAAATTATTTAGAGTTATGAAGGCAACCAAAGACAATCTAAAACTATAAATGATACAAATGTGTTGGCCTCTGAGGAAAGGGAGGAGTCAGAAGAACCATACCTTTAATTTTGTACCTTTCTGTATTTGTGGGATTATTTCTATGTGTTTCTATTAATAATGTAATAATAAGTTGTGAATGCAGTCTATATGGCAAAGATCTATCCTTTTTTTAGATGGCACGGGAAAAAAATAACCCCAAAGTGGAGTAGGTATCAGTCGGATTTAGGGAAAATAAAAAGCTTTAGTTAAATTACCTTTTGATTTCTGTGGCTTCTTTACTCCTCTGTTTTCTCTTGTTTCTTCACAGAAGGGCATTAGCCCTTGCCAGATTGAGAAATGAAAGCCAAGATAAAAAGATAGCCGTCATTTTGGGCGAATGAAATTACTCAAAAAAGAATCCGAGAAAAGGGAGAGCAAACATGTTCCAGGCTATTTTGTCCACCCTTGGACCTGGGCAGTGCTTCTGTGCTTCTGTTTTCAGGCTTTGACCTGTATAATGCCACTGTGTGCTGAGCATTGAAAGATTTTGCTGCCTCCCTTGGAAGGGTACTTACCTGTCTAATAGATTTCACCCATTGGAAATTGGGGGCTTTTCTATTCCAGGTACATTTTCCTTTTCTCAATTTAATCCCATTATTTTTAATTATACCCTTCAAGTCATCTCTATAATTTCCACCTTTTATTAGGATTTTTAAACACCTATAGACAGCAACTCCTTAGTCATTATTTAGTCATATGTACCTATTATCTTTTCTTTGATCTTTTCTCTTAATTCCTACAACCACTCAATGTCCATGGTGTTAGGGATTCTTTTTTTTTTTCTCTGTATTTTTCCTCAAATGGACCTGTATCTATTTCTTCCTGAGAGCAGCGTATCAAGTTTCTTTCTTTTGTTATGGGGTCTGAATTACTTTTTTTTTCTACAGTGTGTGTGTGTGTGTGTGTGTGTGTGTGAGTGCTTATGTGCAAGTAATCACCTGTACCATTAAGGTATTAAAGCTGATGGACCATGACTTGAGGAAGATAAGGGGATATGTGACTAGTTGACCTTGAAGGTTCCTTTAAAACCTGTGATTTTTCAATTTTATGCAAAGATTGCAGATTGTTTTTCACTTATACATTGTTCAATTATGAACATCAAATGCAAAACTTTTCCCATATCCTCTTCCAGTCTTTAGCAATATGAATATATTTTGGACCATGTATATAGTACTTGTGTATTATGTTATATTTTGCTTCCATAACTTGATACTATTTCGTATAGAAGTATCCATGCAGTCTACTTCCCACCTTCATGTCCTTTAAAATAGTCAGTTATCCACTGTATTATATCATGGCTTGTCTAAACATTCAAATACGCAAATCTTAAAAACCATTATCCTTGAGTTATAAAATGACATCAATATAGAACAGGTGCCTTACTCATTAAACAGAGAAATAAACTTGATTTTAGTACTGAGCTTACCACTAATAATTCAGAGGATGCCCATAGAATACAGAAATGATATTTTATAGTCTCAAATCCTTTTTCTTATTTTGAAAAAACATGAGAATTCCATGGTTGGCTGTCTTGCAATGATATGCTTCAGTATTTTATCCATTGTTACTTTCTCTTTTCTTAATTTAACATTCGACTTTTCTATAAGGTATATTCAGTGTCTTTGGCTATATATCCCTTTATATAAAAACTAAATCCTAGAGGAATCTTTCTCAAACCTCAAGAGAGCATTGAA
This sequence comes from Halichoerus grypus, assembly GCF_964656455.1. NCBI lineage: Eukaryota > Metazoa > Chordata > Mammalia > Carnivora > Phocidae > Halichoerus > Halichoerus grypus. The sequence continues at coordinate 10,497,146 of NC_135727.1, forward strand.
AACACATGAACAGGGCGGGGGGAAAGATGGCAGAGGAGTAGGGGACCCTATTTCAACTGGTCCCCGGAATTGAGCTGGATATCTACCAGACCGCTCTGAGCACCCACGAAACCAGCCTGAGATGTAAGAAGATCTGGATCTCTACAAACAGAATATCCCAGGCGGTTGGTTTTGAGGTACGAAGCAGAGAGCCGTGATCCTGCGGGCAGATATCGGAGGATAAACGGAGGCGGGAGGGTGCCTGGCCGTGGGGATCCTACACCGCCGGTGAGCGACAGCCTCGCGCGCTGCGGACGGGCACAGACTCGCAGACCGGTAGCGTCGGGAAAGAACTTTAGGGCAGCCCCCGGGGCGGAAAACCAGACCGGCGGGGTCACGTGCACGCGAACCGCAGCCCCCCGGACAGAAACCCGGAGCGACGGTAGCCCGCACGCAAACTGCAGCCTCCGAGAGGGAAACCTGGTGCGCCGGGGTCGCGCCGGTGAACTGCAACCCCCGGGGGTGGAAACCCCAAGCGGTGGAGTCGCACGCGCGAACTGGGAGCGGCTGGCGGTTTTAGAAGCACAAAGGGCAGAGACGTGCCTCGACCTGGAGGCAGGACTGGGAGCGCTGCGGAGGGGCACACAACCCAGGACACTGCAGTTTCTAGCAGCACAGACAGAAACAGAGACGGTGTGGCCTGGAGAGCTCACTGAAGAACAGACTGCGGTCTCTCTGCTCTGAGGCAGAGGGTTGGAAACGGTCTCTTCTGCTCTGACTCGCGGAAGAGATGCGGAAAGCCGCCAGGGAAAGGCGCCAGAGAACAAAAGCCCCAAAGACTGATTCCCACTGAGCCCATTCCCCGCCACAGGGGCACAGGGCAACTCCGCCCAAACAGGGTTGCCTGAGTAACAGCGCGGCAGGCCCCTCCCGCAGAAGACAGGCTGGGAAAACAAGAGGCCAGCACCCCTAAGCTCCCAAGAAAACAGGTGCATCTTGCTTGGGTTCTGGTCAATAACTTGGACTCTATACATTCCCTCAAACACCCATCAACAGAATGACTAGGAGGAGGAGCCCCCAAAACAGAAAAGACTCAGAGATTATGACTTATGCTGCAGATTTCCAAATGGATGCAGACGTAACCAAGATGTCAGAGATGGAATTCAGGCTAGCAATTGTGAAGACAACGGCTAGAATGGAGAAATCAATTAATGGCAACATAGAGTCTCTAAGGGCAGAAAGAAAAGGTGAATTGGCAGAACTTAAAAATGCTATCAATGAGATCCAATCCAATCTAGATAATCTAACAGCTAGGGTAACTGAGACAGAAGAGCGAATAAGCGACCTGGAAGACAATATAATAGATAAAAAGGGAAAAGAGGAGGCCAGGGGAAAACAACTCAGAATCCATGAAAATAGAATCAGAGAAATAAGTGACACCATGAGGCGTTCCAATGTCAGAATAATTGGAATCCCGGAGGGAGTGGAGAGAGAGAGAGGACTAGAAGATGTATTTGAGCAAATCGTAGCTGAGAACTTCCCTAATCTGGGGAATGAAACAAACATTCAAGTCCTAGAGGCAGAGAGGACCCCTCCTAAGATCAAGGAAAACAGACCAACACCCCGGCATGTAATAGTAAAACTTACAAATCTTAGAACCAAGGAAACCATCTTAAGGACAGTTAGGGGGAAGAGATTCCTTACGTACAGAGGGAGGAACATCAGAATAACGTCAGACCTATCCACAGAGACCTGGCAAGCCAGAAAGGGCTGGCAAGACATATTCAGGGTACTAAAAGAGAAGAACATGCAGCCAAGAATACTTTATCTGGCAAGGCTGTCATTTAGAATGGATGGAGAGATGCAGAGCTTCCACGACCGGCAGAAGTTGAAAGAATATGTGACCACTAAGCTGGCCCTGCAAGAAATATGAAGGGGGGTTCTATAAAAGGAGAAAGACCTCAAGAGTGATCTACAACAGAAATTTACAGGGACAATCTATAAAAACAACGTCTTCACAGGCAATATGATGACAATTAATTCATATCTTTCAGTAATCACTCTCAACGTGAATGGCCTAAACACTCCCATAAAACGACTCAGGGTTGCAGATTGGATAAAAAGACAGGACCCATCCATATACTGTCTACAAGAGACTCATTTTGAACCTAAAGATACATCCAGACTGAAAGTGAAGGGATGGAGATCTATCTTCCATGCCAGCGGACCTCAAAACAAAGCTGGGGTAGCAATTCTTATATCAGACAAATTAGATTTTAAACTAAAGTCTGTAAGTTGGAGACAAAGAAGGACACTATATCATTCTTAAAGCATCTATCCAACAAGAAGATCTAACAATTGTAAATATCTATGCCCCCAACAGGGGAGCAGCCATCGACATAAGCCAACTGTTAACCAAAATAAAGAGTCATATTGATAACAATACATTAATTGTAGGAGACCTCAATACTCCACTCTCAGCAATGGACAGATCATCTAAGCAGAAAATCAACAAGGAAACAAGAGCTTTGAATGATACATTGGACCAGATGGACCTCATAGATATTTACAGAACATTCCACCCTAAAACAACAGAATACTCATTCTTCTCAAGCACACGTGGAACTTTCTCCAGAATAGACCATATACTGGCTCACAAATCAGGTCTCAACCGATACCAAAAGATTGAGATTATTCCCTGCATATTCTCAGACCACAATGCTCTGAAACTGGAACTCAATCACAAGAAAAAATTTGGCAGAAAATCAAACACTTGGAAGCTAAAGACCACTCTGCTCAAGAATGTTTGGGTCAACCAAGAAATCAAAGAACTCAAACAATTCATGGAAATCAATGAGAACGAAAACACATCGGTCCAAAACCTATGGGATACTGCAAAGGCGGTCCTAAGGGGGAAATACATAGCCATCCAAGCCTCACTCAAAAAAATAGAAAAATCCCGAATTCACCAACTAACTCTACACCTTAAAGAACTAGAGAAAAAGCAACAAACGACGCCTAAACCATGGATCAGAAGAGAAATAATTAAAATTAGAGCAGAGATCAATGAATTAGAAACCAGAAACACAGTAGATCAGATCAATGAAACTAGAAGTTGGTTCTTTGAAAGAATTAATAAGATCGATAAACCACTGGGCAGACTTATCCAAAAGAAGAGAGAAAGGACCCAAATTAATAAAATTATGAATAAAAGGGGAGAGATCACGACTAACACCAAGGAAATAGAAACAATTATTAGAAATTATTATCAACAACTATATGCCAATAAACTGAGCAATCTGGATGAAATGGAGGCCTTCCTGGAAACCTATAAGCTGCCAAGACTGAAACAGGAAGAAATTGACAACCTGAATAGGCCAATAACCATTAACGAGATTGAAGCAGTGATCAAAAACCTCCCAAAATCAAGAGTCCAGGGCCTGATGGATTCCCTGGGGAATTCTACCAAACATTCAAAGAAGCAATAATACCTATTCTACTGAAGCTGATTCAAAAAATAGAAACAGAAGGAACACTTCCAAACTCATTCTATGAGGCCAGCATTACCTTAATCCCCAAACCAGGCAAAGACTCCATCAAAAAGGAGAATTTCAGACCGATATCTCTGATGAATATGGATTCCAAAATCCTCAACAAAATCCTAGCTAATAGGATCCAACAACACATTAAAAGGATCATCCACCACGGGGAAGTGGGATTTATCCCTGGGATGCAAGGGTGGTTCAACATTCGTAAATCAATCAATGTGATAGAACACATTAATAAGAGGAGGGAGAAGAACCATAGGGTCCTCTCAATTGATGCAGAAAAAGCATTTGACAAAATACAACATCCTTTCCTGATTAAAACTCTCCAGAGTATAGGGATAGAGGGAACATTCCTCAAGCTCATAAAATCCATCTGTGAAAAACCCACAGTGAATATCATCCTCAATGGGGAAAAGCTGAGAGCCTTTCCCTTAAGATCAGGAACACGTCAAGGGTGCCCACTCTCACCACTGTTGTTCAACATAGTACTAGAAGTCCTAGCAACAGCAATCAGACAACAAAAAGAAATAAAAAGTATTCAAATTGGCAAAGAAAATGTCAAACTCTCTCTTTTCGCAGACGACATGATACTTTATGTGGAAAACCCAAAAGACTCCACCCCCAAATTACTAGAACTCATCCAGCAATTCAGTAATGTGGCAGGATACAAAATCAATGCACAGAAATCAGTTGCTTTCTTATACACTAACAGTGCAACTGTAGAAAGAGAAATTAGAGAAACGATTCCATTTACAATAGCACCAAAAACCATAAGATACCTCGGAATAAACCTAAACAAAGAAGTAAAGGATCTATACTCTAGGAACTACAAAACACTCATGAAAGAAATTGAAGAAGACACAAAAAGATGGAAAAATATTCCACGCTCATGGATCGGAAGAATAAACATTGTTAAAATGTCTATGCTACCCACAGCAATCTATACCTTCAATGCCATCCCGATCAAAATTCCAATGACATTTTTCAAAGTGCTGGAACAAACAATCCTAAAATTTGTATGGAATCAGAAGAGACCCCGAATCGCCAAGGAGATGTTGAAAAAGAAAAACAAAGCTGGGGGCATCACTTTGCCCGATTTCAAGCTATATTACAAAGCTGTGATCACCAAGACAGCGTGGTACTGGCACAAAAACCGACATACAGACCAATGGAACAGAATAGAGAACCCAGATATGGACCCTCAACTCTATGGTCAAATAATCTTTGACAAAGCAGGAAAAAACATGCAATGGAAAAAAGACAGTCTCTTCAATAAATGGTGCTGGGACAATTGGACAGCCACATGCAGAAGAATGAAACTCGACCATTCTCTAACACCATTCACAAAGATAAACTCAAAGTGGATGAAAGACCTCAATGTGAGACAGGAATCCATCCAAATCCTAGAGGAGAACATAGGCAGTAACCTCTTTGACATCGGCCACAGCAACTTCTTTCAAGATACATCTCCAAAAGCTAGTGAAACAAAAGCAAAAATGAACTTTTGGGACTTCATCAAGATAAAAAGCTTCTGCACAGCAAAGGAAACAGTCAACAAAACAAAGAGGCAACCCACAGAATGGGAGAAGATATTTGCAAATGACACTACAGATAAAGGGCTGGTATCCAAAATCTATAAAGAACTTCTCAAACTCAACACCCAGAAAACAAATAATCAAGTCAAAAAGTGGGCAGAAGAGATGAACAGACACTTCTCTGAAGAAGACATAGAAATGGCTCACAGACACATGAAAAAATGTTCATCATCATTAGCCATCAGGGAAATCCAAATCAAAACCACACTGAGATACCACCTTTCACCAGTTAGAATGGCCAAAATGGACAGGGAAAGAAACAACAAATGTTGGAGAGGTTGTGGAGAAAGGGGAACCCTCTTACACTGTTGGTGGGAATGCAAGTTGGTACAGCCACTTTGGAAAACAGTGTGGAGGTTCCTCAAAAATTTAAAAATAGAGCTACCCTATGACTCAGCAATTGCACTCCTGGGTATTGACCCCAAAGACACAGATGTAGTGAAAAGAAGGGCCATATGCACCCCAATGTTCATAGCAGCAATGTCCACAATAGCCAAACTGTGGAAAGATCCGAGATGCCCTTCAACAGATGAATGAAGAAGATGTGGTCCATATATACAGTGGAATATTACTCAGCCATCAGAAAAGATGAATACCCAACTTTTACATGAACATGGATGGGACTGGAGGAGATTATGCTAAGTGAAATAAGTCAAGCAGAGAAAGTCAATTATCATATGGTTTCACTTATTTGTGGAACATAAGGAATAGCATGGAGGACATTAGGAGAAAGAAGGGAAAAATGGGCGGGGGGATTGGAGGGAGAGATGAACCATGAGAGACTATGGACCTGAGAAACAAACAGGGTTTTAGAGGGGAGGGGGGAGGGGGGATTGGTTCGCCCGGTGATGGGTATTAAGGAGGGCATGTACTGCATGGAGCACTGGGTGTTATACGAAAACAATGGATCGTGGATCACTACATCAAAAACTAATGATGTATTGTATGGTGACTAACATAACATAATAAAATTAAAAAAACAAAAAACAAAAAAAACGGTATTCTTCTTCCTAATAAATAAATAAATAAATAAATAAAGCACATGAACATTCTCCTCTTGGACACACCCCCTACAGTTTCCAATGGCTAATCCTTCTCAAGGTATAAAACATGCTTCTAGTTCTTACAGTGACAGTTCCTAAATAAAAGTGTTATTAACTGGCCTTATGTGATAATACTTACAAAGTTAGTGGGCGAATATAGGTTCTCTTTCAATATTGAAGTTGCCTTTGGCATATGTCCTTTTGTAAAACATGCCCTTTCCATGATGGGCACCAATACATTGCTGAAAGTAGAGAAGAGAAATAATTTTAACCAGAAGCAAGCTATTTGGAAAAGTTACATATAAAGACCAAAAGGTTTAGACTCCATTACCCAAGAGTTGTGGCACACTTATAACAAGATGGGGAGACATGCTATGGGCCAGGCATGTGTTAAGTATATGTATATCTGTGTATTAAGTCTAATGTATAATGACGGGGACTGAGCTTGGAAGTAATTGCTAAGTTGTAGGAATAAAGGAAAGGGTAATATGGCAGATAAAAAATGAAACTACATTTTTATATTTTGAGCAGATAAGAGATGAGGGTCTGTAGTCAAATATATTTTTATAAATGATAATCATTGATATTACAAAATATAAAATGCCTGTACTGGGCAGAAATTACGCTATATACTTGATAGAGAATCTTTCCCATATCCCCAGTGACCCAGTGAGGTAGGTATTGTTACCAGAGATTGAGAGGAAAGAAAATATCCCTTCTACGTTTCCAAGGAATCCAGGACTAATTTGTAGACACTAGCAGTTTCTGGCTATGGAGGAGCAAGTCAGTACTTACAACACTGATTTTTGTTTTTAAATACAGACATTGGAGCAAATTTGATAAGGTGGGAGTGAACCCAGGAATCAAGGTTGCTGGATCATGGGTCTGTACTAGGTGAACTTTCTGAAGTCCTTCCCATTGCAAAACTATGTGGCTCTAAACAGTATAAAATTGATTCCAGTCAAGACAGAGAATGATGGTGATAATAATAATGATGTTTGCAAAGCACTTTCTCATATATGATTTCATTTGATCCTTTCCACAACCCTTGGAAGTAGGTACTAGCATCAAACCCCAATCTCCATTTTATAGATGAGATCATTGGAGTTCCTAGATTGTCAAATACAAATTTAGATTTGATATTTTAAAAAGCAGTAGCAACAACAACAACCTAATTTAAGAGAAGAGTGGGTGTGACTCAGGACCTAAGTGGTGAAGAGAATTACCAAGATTAAAAAAAAAAAATCAAATTAGCATCTTTGAGAGTTCCAGCAAGGCCTAGATAATTATAACCTTTTCGAGGAAGACCAAAGCTAACAGTTGTGCTTAATTTTTTCCCCCTAGGCTTAGGCTGAAAAGATAGAATATGCATTAAGTTGATAAGCCAGAGAGAGTCCCTTTTGAGGGTAACTGAGTTAGGGAAAAACTGAATGGCAGACAGTGAAGACCACCAGAGTGTAATAAGAATGGCAAAGAAAAGAGTAGTACTGTGGGGAAAACTGCTGATTGCCTGGGCCTATATTTATTCTAGGTCTAAGAAAGGCACAGGGCAATGCATGCTGAGGTCCAAAGAACAAGACCTAGACAGACACCATGGTGAAGAACTGTGGAGGACTGAGTTGTGCAGTATCTGAGAACAGGCCCTAGAGATGATCCACTTTATATAATTGATGATATCAGAGATGTGAACCTTATTCCTGTTTCTGTCATCTTTTTGAATTAAGGGACAAGAATCCACTGGCAGGCTTCTTTGACTCCTATAGCATAGCCATTTCCTGGATCTCTTCCTTTGTCTCTATTTCTTCACCTCCTTAATGATTTCTCTTTTTATTCACCCACTCCTTCAGTGGTGCTGCCTCTCAAAGTTCTGACCATGCTTCCCTTGTCTCTAACCCTCTCCCTGATTACCCTTGAAAATCAGATTTAAAGCCAAGGCTTATGTTATATTTTCCAAATCTCCAGTTTCAGTATCCAAGCCTATATTTTTCACTGCCTGCGTATTTTTTATCTTGAAATGTTGAAAACAGAGTTCATCTTTCCAGGCTAAAAGTGTCATAAGAGTCCTCTTTTATTCATCCCCCTACCTTGCCACCCACCCTGTTCAACCTCTGAAATATCTTTTTCTATCCATCTTCTCTCCATTTCTACCAGTAATTCTGTATTTCAGGCTATTGCCATTATTATTTTATGACTATTACAATAATCTAGCTGGCCTCTCTGAATCCAGACTTAACGCTGTCTGATAATCCTGTCCACTGGCATTTACTTCATCAGCTAAAAGCTGTGTTTCTCAAACTGTTTCAAATAATGATAATTTTGAGGAATGTTAATAGGGAGTATGTTGTTTTTGAAAAGGGCGTTGTCAAATGTTACTAGGAAATGCTGGATTAAAGTAAAGTGTTTATGACAGCACTTTTCAGAGCCTTTAGCATGTTAATTTACATAACAGATCTTCAATATAACATGTAGTTCCATGGGGGCAAGGGTTTGTTTGCCTTTTTCATTGGTATATTTCCAGAATAGTCATATGATGCCCATCAAATAGCAAGTGCTCAATATATATAATTTGAATAAAAGAATAAAAGGTATATTATAAACAGCATTTTCCATTTTTATGTAAAAATAAAAACATTAAGTTACATCTCAGGGAAGCAGTGTTTATGAAGTAGTTTCTGTGAAACATTGCTCTAAAGTAGGGTTTCTCAATCTTGGCATTAAAGACATTTTGGGCCAGATGGTTGTTTATAGCAGGGGCCTATCCCGCTCATTGTAGGAGGCTTAACAGCCTGTTGGCCTCTCTGTACTAGATCCCAGTGGGACCAACACTCACATTTGTGACAACCAAAATGTCTCCAGACATTGCCAAATGTCTCTGGAGTGAGCGGGGCAAAATCATTCCTGGTTAAGAACCACTGGTCTAAAGTACAGTCTGGGCTTATTATTCTCCAGCTCAAAAGTTTTCACAACCTCTTCATTGCCTATGAAATTAAGTCTAAGTTCCTTAGACTGATAGAATCTAAGTTCTCTCTTTGTCCTCAATCTTAACAAGCACTTGTGCATGCATACACACACATACACACAAAATCTGTAGGAACCAGACAGAGAGGTAGCACATGGTGGGAAAGGCGGTACCTCACTTAATGTAATTCTGATATGATCTCAGCTTGTCACAGAGATCATTCCATTCTCTTTCCCACACCTCCAGCTGGCCAAATGTTTATTTGCACACTTCTAAAAAAAAATATATGTACTACCCAAGTTGCCTTCTGATTTCACCTGCATACAAACATTTTGAAGAACACTACATGATGTATCTGGGGTCCTATATCCCATTAGAGGATCCCTCCAACTTTTAAATGTGACCCAGACCTATAATTCCTTAATATGCAAAAATTTAAGTGTCTACTATATGCACAGCATTGTGTACTCTGCTGGGATTATAACGATTACTGAAACGTATTCCCTACCTTTGAGGAATTTAAATACTAGTGATTAATGTATTGAGAAAGTGCTGTACTAGAGGCAAACACCGAGAGGTAGAGAGCTTGAAAGGGAAGAAAAATTAACTGTGTCTTGGCTGGTAGTATAGAAGATACAGCAAGTATGCGGAGTCACGAAAGATAGGTAAGGTGTTGATCCAACACTCAGAGTGGCCAGTCAACTGAGGACTTGTGAGGAGCATATCTACAGGTATGAAGGCAGGATAATGTTTTATAGAGTTACTGTTGTTCAGTGCTGGCTGTATTTGGTTTTTGCAGTATTACTCCTCTAAGGTGAAAAAGAGACTTCAATTAACCAAGGATTATTGCCCAGGCTTGTTGTCTTCTCACTTACCTGTATGTTGACCTTGCCTTTATGCTTGTTATTGTTGGATAGAGCCTCTCTATATATTGCTAAAACATGGACAGAAAGGACATCATCTGAGCAGCGGGGTGGAGGTGGGAGTAGAGGTGGCAATAATCAGGGCAGAATCAAGGTGTTTTTCTCAAAGGTGTGTCCTGGCCATGACACAAACTTTACCCTCTTGTCTTCCTAGATGAGGTTTTCAGCCCAGGGACAACAAACCAACTCAAGAGACAATGAAAATGTTCAGTGTACTATGGTAGCATTTAAGGTTAAAAACAACAAAAGAGAAGTTTTCTCTAGCCCAACATTGAGGGGAAAGTCCATTAGCAGATGTTTCCACACTGGAAGCATTTTTCAAAAGCTCCTTAAATATCCTGCCAGTGGTAGCTGCAAATGCACATTTTATCTGAATGAATTGTTGTCTGAAGTAGTGGAAGCTATTATAGACAAAGCAAATAAAATCTAGAATTTATCAAGTCCTTACTGTGTTTTCCATATTTTCTTTAAATTTTCTCCAAAATGCTTAAAATGAAAATAGACTTGTACTTGCCAAAATCTTTATCAGCTTAATTATGCCCAGATAAGAATTTGGCAAATCTGTTTGCACACATCTTGGCCTAAATGATATGAAGCTGTGGGTTCAGAGAAAAATGGAATTTTGGTATCTGTTGGTTTTAGTTTTTTTTGTGGAGGATTTTCTCCATTGAGTATCTGCTGCAGAGAGGTGTTTATTGGCTGTAGATAGCACAGAGGTTTCATCTTGTGAGAAGATTCTGAGTTATTGATAATGCCTTCTTGGAATTCTGTGTAGATAAGGAGAGAAGGCCAAGTTTGATTAGTGATGTCTGTCATGGGCGCAGGCTTAGCAGTGGTGGTATGCAGTCTAGATAACTGCCATGTCAACCATGTTTTCTTCATCCGGTGCCTAGTGCCTAGATTCTAGGCCAGTCTAGGTACTTTGTCCATTTTCTAACACGATGATTGAAATTATCAACATATTTGTCTTGATTTACCATTTGAAATTATAGAAAGAATTATAAGTAATAACCTATACTTTTAATCAGTGATCTTTCATAATCCCATAGCCCTATCCTCTAAATGTGCACATTTCTTGCTAGTACTTGCCCATAGGTCAATGTTTAACATAGGTGTATATGTATCATTTTCTATGCTGCATTTTCATGTAAATTAATATCCCAAACATTTCCATTCTGCCAAATAGTTTCACAAGCTGTTATTTATTTATTTACTTATTAAAGATTTGTTTATTAGAGCACAGTAGAGAGGGGCAGAGTGATGTGAGGCTCTATCTCACAACCCCAAGATCACGACCCGAGCTGAAACCAAGAGTCAGATACTCAACCAACTGTGCCACCCAGGTGCCCCTCTTTATTTATTTATTTATTTATTTTTAAAAGATTTATTTGAGAATGTGGGTAAGCATGGGGGCGGGGTGGGGAGGGGAAGGGGCATAAAGGGAGGGGGAGAGGAATGGAGAGAGAGAATCCCTTTGCTTGAGCGTGGAGCCTGTTGCAGGGCTTGATCTCACAACCCTGACATCATGACCCCAGCCAAAACCAAGAGTCAGATGCCCAACGAACTGAGCCACCCAGGCGCCCCCCACCCCAAGCTGTTATTTAAATGACTGACTTTCCGCTTTCTGGTTGTTTTGTTACTAAGTAGGTCCACCCAAAGAAATTTTAAGGTGGTTTTACTTAGAATACTAACCAAAAAATATGAACTTTCCCTTCAGTATTTGTTTCAGTTGTTCTCTGAAATTCAGTGATGTTTCATTAAAGTATTTGAAGGAAAAAAAACATTTAACACATTAATTTTCAAGCATACATAGTTTATATTTACATATTATATATTTGTATTTTATATTTATATATTTATGCTTATATATTTACATAAATTTATATTCAATAGATCAGAGCCCTATCCAATATAACAAGTACACATATATTTATATAGAAATATATACAAACACATATGTTTATAATTCTAAGTATCATGATCATCATTTAGGCAAATGACATTTTCAAAGTTATTAAGAACCTCTCTGTACAAAACAAATATAGCACCTGCATTTACAGGTATTCTATTTTGTCTTCAACTCTAACCCATTTTTCAAGCCAGATTGACCTAAACACATCCTAAGCATACAGAACCCCTGGATTTAAAATACATATTTGGAGGGGCACCTGGCTGGCTCAGTTGGTAGAGCATGCAACTCTTGATCTTGGGGTTGTAAATTCGAGCCCCACCTTGGGTATAGAGATTACTTAAAATCTTTAAAAAAAAAAAAAAAAAAAAACATATTTGGACAATACCTTAATCTGAATGAAACCTGGCAGGCCCAGCCTTCCATAATCCATCATGAAGTTCCTACTCCCACCTGATTTCCACTATCCACTCCTGATAAACAGGCCTATTCACTGTACTGCAAACATTCAATGTCTGTTCATCTTTACTGCCTCTGCTTATGTTACTTTTCCCGCCTTGAAATCTTACCTGTTCTGCTAGGCCTGTGGAAATCCTACTTGTGCTTGAAGTAGCAGGTCCTTCAGGAGATTTTCCCTGACTAACCTAACCTTTAGAAACTGTTCTCTTGTTTGCCTCACTGGAAATTTAACTTCTGTTACTTTTCAGTATTTATTATTTCTTTACAAGATCACAGTCTTCTCAAGAGTAAAATAAAAACCAACCAACCAAACAAAAAAACTACAGTACCTTGCACTGATGCATGCTAAGTTAGTTTCTTGCTATCAGTGAACTCCAGACTCCCAAGTAAGATAAACAATTATACTTCCTGACACAAAATGGCAATACATTTTCTTCAGCTGTTGTGAGTGTGCCTCCAGCTTGGTGGACCATCATTCTCCTACTTCAGATGGATTATAATATTTCTGTGCAGTTGCCTCTGTGTTGGCTGTTCTGTTCTCCGCACTCTGGAGAAGGATAGTCTTTCACTACCAGAAGCTGAATAGACCAAATCTATGTTTTCTTCCTTGCTTTGTAATGAAAGATCTGTTGTCAATAAAGTGACAGCATATTCAGGCAGCTTAACAGCTGTTACGGTGGCAATGGGCTAACATCACTCACAGCAACTATAATCATCAACAGGGTAGCAGCAGTGATTATGCCAAATGCAGATAAAATTTACTGAAATGAACAGAACTTAAGAGTGCTGCCCGCAGTTTAGGGCTAAACAATTCATTTTAGACCTAATATTCCCTCAGTGGAATTTCCCCTAACCTCTAAATTTCTTATCTGTAAAATCTTCTATGTTGATTTCTCTCTTGTTGATGTACACTGATACACAGTCAGCCGCAGCTTTTCTCTTGTTATAGAACTGGTGATTTTGGACACTAGTGTGGAGTTTGTATGACAGCAGCTGGGGTTGACTGACGGGACAGAAAGCTGTAGGGGAATGCTTGCCTACTCTTTTCAGAACAGCATGGATTTGACTTCTGGAGATCACATCTATGAAACATTTTCACAGTGTAGATCTCTCTCTCTCACTGTTTCATGAGTTTCACCAGAAGAACTAATTTGTTCCCAGCTCTTTCTGCTTCTCTGAACCAACATTCTTGGTGGGACATGGTGGGGCATGAGAAGGAGGGCCTCAAACAATGACTTGTAAAAATGGAGGGAACTTCTCGTTTTAGTGAGTGTTTCTTTTTTCTTATATTTGAAAGTTTAATAATGTCTCATTGAGAAACTCTTATTATGCCAATTTGTGAATATTTTTCTTTATAATGCATTGTGGCAAAAAGCAGCAGAGGGTGCACTGAAAAATAGAAGACCAGTTTATCTCCAGGCCGTAGTTGATTTTATTTGATTTTCAGGCCATACTTTATGGACTAGTAAAATTAAGAGGTTGGAGTAGATCTCTCAGGGTCTCTCCTCTACTGTCATTGTAATGGAATATTTAAATATGGACAAGCTTTCATTGTGTATTATAATAGAATCTTCACTAAAAGAAGGAATCTGGGTATATTCTGTACACTATTCCTTGGTGTATATACAAATATTACATTGGCATTTTTACTTGATAATCTTGCCATAGTAGTATCTTGTATAAGTTAGCAAAGCTAGGAGGTATCAGTCTTTGTAGTTTAATATATAATAAGAATGGTTTCAGTTATATGAGTTGCATTCTGAGAGAAGAAGTGGAGAAAAAGATGATTTCCTTAGAGAGCCAGATGGCCAAGAGACTTAGAGCATCTGGTGTCCTTGTTAGAAACCAGAGGCCTTAAATTAGATACATCCACATATAAGGTCCACAATTTATATGCTACCTAATTACATAATTATTGTATTGTTTCATATTATGGTGTCTGATTAATTGGAATGTGTATAGAAAAATCATCAAAACTAACAACATTAAAAACATTTTACATAGTGACACCAAATGTTTAAACTGAATGAGAGAAATGAATATATAAGAAATCTAACTTTTATACAGTTCCTGCAGCTGATTTATACTTATTTCCAACTGTTTTTTTTTTTAATTGGGAAAACAAAACAAAATGTGAAAAGGAGATGAACAAGGCAGAGTTTAGAAAATGATGTGCTATAAATTATATTTATAAATATTTCAGCAGTTTCTTTAGTGTTTATACTATTTGCCTCATATGGCTAAAATAAATTTTGGCTAATGTCTGCCTTTCATTAGATGTTAGTGGGATCAATTGACACTGTGCTGGATGCCTCACATGTAAGTCATATGGGCATAGAATCAAAATTATTTTACTGCTTCTGTATGGTAGAGGAAAAAAGTAATAGCGATTTTTTTTTTAATCAAAAATATTCACACATATGGGCACCTGGGTGGCTCAGTCAGTTAGGCGGCTGCCTTTGGCTCAGGTCATGATCCCAGAGTCTTGGGATAGAGCCCCGCATTGGGCTTCTGGCTCGGCGGGGAGTCTGCTTCTCCCTCTCCCTCTGCTGCTCCCCCTGCTTGTACTCTCTCTCTCTTTCAAATACATAAAATCTTTAAAAAAAATATTCACACATAAATTAACACATATTTAAGGCTCATTTCCTATAGTAATCCACTGACCACTTTTTCAAATAATATTCACATGTTGTACATATTCTTTTCAATGATAGACTCATCATGCCTTGAATTGGGGGTAAAAACCCAGTTTCTGGAAGGTTCCAAATTCAGTACTCCTTACTGTTTTCTTCACATTGTCAAATGGTAAAGCAGAGCGTGATAGAAGCATGATAATAACCCCTGGGATGTATTTGTGAAACAGTACCAGTTTTTCTGATGAGAGGAATGAAGTAGAAAGGGTTAAGTTGCTCACCTGAGGTCACACAACCAGTAGGTGGTGGAACCAGGACCTTACCTCCTGTTTGACTTCAATGGCAATGCTTTTTTTGCTACTATATGTGGCCCGTGTCTCCATGGAACTCCTATTTTGACATAATTTAGTATTTCAACAAAACATCCCATTTGCCTGATTTATTATTCAATGAATTGATCTCTTTGGAGTTTGTGTTGACCTAGCCTGGTTTCATAAATTCAGAGCAAAAGCCACACTTCACTCTAGACTTATCTAAATTTGTTGGCTATCCTAGTCAAATTCAAAAACTACCATTTCAATCTTCTGCTAAGTTTTGACTCTTTGACCTGATCTAAGTGATTTGCTGTTCTTTATCAGTTTGGAGTGATTTAATGATAGATAACCCCAAAGTGATGACTCAGTAAAATGTGTTCCAGCTTCATTGCTTTATTGTATATCTGTTCCTAAGAGACTGTTGGACTTCATAAACTACTTGGAGACATTTTTAATTCTCAAGATATAAACCGAAGATAAGATGTTCTTACAATGGAAAATTGCCAAATGTTTCTTGACGCTATTGCAGAGTTCACATTCATGTTAGTTCTTGAGTCATATTTCTGAATCAAGGCCTCTAAATATTTAATATATGTATCTAAAATAATAGGCAATATTTCCTTCAAGATTCTGCATGCAAGATGTGTAAGATTCATTGGCTCATTCATTCAGGCAGGCAATAAAAATATACTCAGGACCTACTATGTATGGTCAAGAAATTCCATCTTTCTGACCTAATATCTGCATTAAAGAATGTTGCGGAACAGGAGATTGACCAGTCCACACTATATAATTCATCTGTAAGCAATGGCTTTATTGCTCTAATACCCCTAATACAAATACTCTAATACAAATATGTCCTCATAATTCCTGAAGGAATCTCTGAGGTGAGCTAATGAGGCACAATTTCTCATATGCAAACCCAGCAGGCATTTTTTTTATTTTATTTTGTTGTATCCAACAACACAGCACTTGCTTGAGTTTTAACAAACAACTCTGTGTGTGTGTGTCTTTGTGTCTTTGTGTCTGTGTGTGTCTGTGTCTGTGTCTGTCTAGCCAGAAATAAATAAAAGTGCAATGTTTGGCTGGCTGGTTATTTTGGACACTTTTGATTGTATAGTCTTCTGTTCTTGACAAAGTAAAGAAATAAATGTATATTTTACATATTTTTGAACATTTCTCTAGTTCAGCCAGTTGTGCTCTTTGGAAAGTTCTCTGGGCTAGAAATGAAGGTTGTTTCCCTCCCCTCCGTTTTTTCTCTTGTCTGTTTTAAGCAGCCTACTACCAGTTTCGTGCATTTTATAGTATTCAATATTGACCCCTCCCCACAAGTAATCACAAGTCTTTTGTTCAGGATGATAAGTATGGCGCAGTGGCAGGTGTTTGGAATTAGAAGTCAAACTAACCTCTAGTTTACTAATTCAACTAACATACACTAGCTGTTTTAATTTCTCTGGCTCTCATCTTCCTCAACTATAAAGTGAGGAGTCTTAATGATAAATTAGATAAAATTGGGCACATCATTTAACTTCTCTTTGTATCTGCATCTTCATCTATAAAATAAAATTCATCAACACCAAGGGTTGTTGGAGGAGTGAGTAGAATACACTTCTCCTGATTGTGGAAAGTCTAAAATACCCTTCTGCTATTTCTACAAACTCATGGGACCTTTCTTGGTCAACTGTGGCTTTGATATCTTGTTTCTGCTGAATGAATGCAAACCAGGGATTGCTTCATTGTCCTATGTGCTTTGTCCCCATTCCATGACAAATCATTCTAGATTTGGGATTCACCCCTTTTCATGATTTCTTCAAAATGAAATACACACACACACACACACACAGAGTGTGCAAGCAATGAAGGTTGTAATTACTATGTGCTAGGCAATGATCTAAGTATTCCACATGAATCTATGCATTTAACCCTCATGACAAACCAATGAACTAGGTGCTGTTTTCAGCCCCATTTTACAGACAAGGCAACCGAGGCACAGACAGGTAACTCATGTTTGATCACACAGTGAGTATGTACAATTGGATTTGAACCCAGGCCATTGAATTCTAGAGTTCATGTTCTTAAGTACTACATTATATTTTTTCTCTATGCCATAATAATAAAAATTCTCATTGATCAACAAAATGAAATATCTATAATTTTATAAGCTTGATGTACTCAGGATCTGTCATTCTAATTAAAAAGGACCTTAAACGTTTTTCATCCAAGTATAAATGTTTGGGTTAATGAAGGTGTGTGGGTTTGTTTGTTTGTTTGTTTGTTTTGCAACTAAAGAATGTTTTTGGTAGAAGAGACCATGAAAACCATGTATTGCCATCCCTTTCAATTTAGCTAATGTAAATTAATTGCCTTCTTCATGACCAGAACTTAGACTTGTGTTATCTCATTGAATCTGTGCAACAACTCCATCCTTAGCTACAATATTATCGTCAGTTTGGGGGCTGATGTTATCCTAGAGTGTGTTATTAGTACTGTCACATGCAGGCAAGACCATTTCATCTCTCTCCTATGGGGCATGATATTATCACTAAGCAGAAAGGTCAGTGGTCATGAATTAGGACAGGAGGAAAAAAAGGTAAGAAATAGGAGATTGTAGTCCCATTTGGAATTAGATGTTTCTTTTCTCAGATGTGAAAATATATCAGTTCTTAAAATCGTCATTTGTACAGAGAAGTAGCATAGTATGGAGGTGAAGAGCATGGCCCCTGGACACGGACTGCCTGGGTGTGAATCCCACCTCTGCTTTACACTCTGGCTGAGTGACCTTTAGACAAGTTATGAAATCTCGCTGTGCCTCAGTTTCCTCAACTGCAAAATGAATAATAGGGCCCACATCGTAAGGCTACTTTAGTGATTAAGGAGCTTAATATATGCAGAATGCTTAGAACAGAGCCTGAGAGTGTTTATTGAATGAAGAAAATATCATACCTGATCTCTAAAATCTCTCTAGTTATAAATCTTCAATGTTTCCAGAATGCATTTATTAATGCATTATTTATTATTAATGCATTAATGATGTCATGGGCTCATATTCTTTTTCTTTAATTAAAAGCTGATTTGATGAGTAGATTCAGAGACTAATACATGGAGGCCTTGTTCTATCTCCAAAAGAAAAACAGATATTTTATGATTAATAGTTAAGAACAATTGGAACAAACGTAGAATTTTAAAAATAGAAGTATAAACGTATTTTTAAAATACTAACTCAACAAAATTATCTTTTTTTTATGAAGGAGGGATGGTGGAGTGGCTAATTTAAGTAAACCGTTCAAAAGGGGAAAATTGGAGCGGGGGGAGTCTTATTTCCCCAGCTGGGAAATGTCTGTAGATATAGTGAATACGTAGTCAGCAGATCTCTATTTTTATTCAAGCAGCTTGCTCAGAAATACAGTGGCTGCAGTTTTCTTTCCTCTCTAATGTGAGCTGCAGCTCAGCTAGGAATACTGGCAGTGGATGCCCATCCTTTAATGTGCCTGAGTGGGCGACGTGTAGCACGCAGGTCAGCAGATTCTCCTCCCGCTCTCCACTGTGGGAATTGGCCCAGTTAACAAAGGCAAACTGGGTTAGGTCTGGGTTGACGACATACTGCTACTATTTGCTTCATGAACAACAAGCCGAAGCTCTGTTGCAAAATTATGGTGCAGTATCCTGGTTTCCTATTTGTCTTAGAAAGCCATCATGTTTATGAATGCTTTTCTGTGAGAGCCAAGAGGTTCAAGACTAAAACGCAGCGACGAGCACTTGACAGTTTAGGATCATTTTATGGACATGGTTAGTTTTAACCACCTTCGTACTTTTCTCATAATGCCTGACCACCAGGAATGGCTCTGTTCTTCCCTCCCAAGTTTTCATCTCCAAATCCTTTAGGCCCTGCCCTGAAGTAAGTGTTAGCACATTTATCAAGCCCCTATTGATAGCTCCAGTGGCAAGTGGTCATTCCTTTGCCAGAACTCTGGGTCGCTGTCTACCATGCATGCTTCCAGTTTATATTATGTACTTATTTTATCTCCCATACCAGATAATAAACTTCTTGACGGTGTTTCTGTATCGTCTTGATACAGAAATACTGTGGTCTTCAATGATGCCCACCATATAGCGTGTACATAACGGATGTTGACGAATGTGTAAATAGCATTTAATACTAAAAGCCTAGGAATAGGGAAGATCTTATTTTGATTTCAAATAAAGGGCAATAATAACTACAGCTAACGCTGATCAAAATGTATGAAACATTGATTTATGTGTTTTATGCATGTCCTCTCATTAAAGCCTTATAATAGTACCTATTTTATACAATTGTTATCATCAAACCTATCATACAGATGGGGCAGTTGAAGTGCATAGTAGTTTTGCAGCTTGTTAAAGTAGTAATTTATAGAGCCAGCATTTGAACTTTAAGAAGTCTGATCCAGCTCCTTCTCTTTTTAAAAATTTTTTCTTCTCCAAGTTTTTATTTAAATTCCAGTTAGTTAACATACAGTGTTGTATTAGTTTCAGATGTACAATATAGTGATTCAACACTTCCATACATCACCCGGTGCTCATCAGGACAAGTGCACTCCTTACTCCCCATCCCTTGTTTCACCCATCCCCCACCCACCTCTCCTCTGGTAACCATCAGTTTGTTCTCTAGAGTTAAGAGTGTGTTTCTTTTTTTTTTTTTTTAAGATGTTACTTATTCATTTGAGACAGAGAGATACAGAGAGAGAGAGAGAGAGCATGAGCAGGGGGAGAGGCAGAGGGAGAGAGAGAGAAGCAGGCTCCCTGCTGAGCCAGGAGCCCAACGTGGGGCTCGATCCCAGGACCCTGGGATCATGACCTGAGCAGAAGGCAGACACTTAACCATCTGAGCCACCCAGGTGCCCCAAGAGTCTGTTTCTTGCTTTGTCTCTCTCTCTCTCTCATTTTTCCCTTTGTGTGTTTGTTTTGTTCCTTAAAGTCCACATATGGGTGAGAGCATATGGTATTTGTCTTTCTCTGACTGACCTATTTCACTCAGCAGAGTCCTCTCTAACTCCATCCATATCATTGCATCCTTCTTTTTTAATCATCACACTTTGTTTCATAGCAAGTCAGTATAGGTAATTAGATTTGAACACAGGACTTCTAATTCCATGTCCAGTGCATTTCCTGTAAGAACCTAGTGCCTTGCACATAGTAGATAGTTTAATTGTTTGACTCTACTAAAACCCTCGCCCTCATTCCTAGCACCTATGGCTGGATCTCCTGGTTTTGTAGGCCAGCCCTTTGTAGTCTTCCCCGGTCCACTGTTAACCATTCAGCCATGTCATGAGCTAGAGAATAAAAGTATAAAATATCTCTAAAATACAAACATAATGTTTGGGGGTTAAAATAAAATGCCTGGTGTGTGTGCCACTGAAACTGAGCTTCATAGACCACCCTGTACCCTGATTTTCATTTGAAAAGTCCCATAGATCCAGAACAGATAGGACAGTTTAACATCATCAACCTGGTTGAGTGGTACTTAACTCTGGCTACATATAAGAATGGCCTGCAAAGTGTATAAAAATACAAATTTCTGGGCTTCACTCATACTTAATCAGAATTTGACTTATGTTCCAGTTCATATCATCAGCCAATTGTTTACTGTACCACATGATATTGCTATGTCCCCAATTTAAATAAAGTACCTACATTATGATATGAATTACTATTTAATAAATAACATGCATTACTGTTAATAAAATATACTACAGAGACCTAAAGTAGAGATTCTTTTTAATCTAATAACTATATTGTGGACATCTTATTTGTTGAAATTACATAAATTAGAAATTTTTTAAAGCATGTATCAGGATCAGAGAGCAGAAATCAAAAAGGCATTGAGAAAGATATGAAAGAAAATTATTCGGAGCAATGAATAAAATGTTGGGGAAAACAGATAAAATGCCAGGGAAATAAATCGGAAGTTAATTCAGAACTACAACTTGCAGTAGAATACCAAATAGGTAAGTCCCTGATAGAGTAGTGTATTAAGATACCTTCTACATACATAGCATAGACCTGCTGAATTTTAAGAAAAAAAAAATGGACAAGATAAACCCCAGTAATTCATTGAAAAAAAATGCAGTTTCTTCCAGTTCAGGAACATGGCTATGTAATTTGATTATTAAATGATGGGACACTCTTGTGGAAAATTATCCACTTCAGATAGAAGATTTAACTTTGAAAGGGTAGGAAGTTTCCAGAAACATATTTACATGAATTCTTCCAAATGATGCAGGGCAAGACATCAGTTGATCCTGGTTAATTTATTCTACTTTGAAGGATTTAATATTTTTTTCTCTATTTCACACTCTGTGGATTGAAAAAATCAATTGAAGATAATTGGATGCATATTTTTGGAAAATGTGAACAAAATAAACTGCACATCAATAGTGGGCTTCAGTATTCAGAATTGAAGTTGGCTGTAGAACAGAGACAACTTGTGAGGAAAAACTCAGCATAATTTAAGAATATAATATTCATTATTTAACCTTTTTTTACTGACAGCTTTATTGAAATAATTCACATACCACAGATTCATCCATTTAAAGTATGTATTTTTTAGTGTATTCATAGTGTGCCACCATTGCACAATCAATTTTAGAACATTTTTATCACCCCAAAAAAGAAATCCGTACTCACTATTTCCCACAATACCTATCCCCCTGACATAAGCAACTGTATTAGTCTGCTTGGGATGCCATAACAAAATGCTGTAAACTAGGTGGCTTAAATGATAGAAACTTATTTTCTCACATTTCTGGAGGCTAGAAGTCAAGGCTCTGGCTGATTGAATTTCTGGTGAGCATTCTTTTCCTGTCTTGCAGAAGTCTTCCTCCTTACTATGTCTTCACAAAACTTTTCCTTGATGTGTGAGCATGGGGGAAAAAGAGAGCTGGAGACAGAGAAGCACTCTGGTATCACTCTTCTAAGGATACTAATTCTAACAGATAAGGGCCCACCCTTATGACCTCATTTAACCTTGATTACTTCCTTAGAGGCTCCATCTCCAAATACAGCCACACTAGTGGTTAGGTGTTTGTGTTACCACCAAATATATTTGTTATTCAGTCCATGACATTGTACCCTGGCCCCTCAGAATGCATGTCTTTATTAATTAATTAACTAACTAATGTATAGTTAACATACAATGTTACAGTACTTTCAGGTATAGAGCTTAGTGATTTGACATGTTTTGCATTATGTTAACAGGTATAGCTACCATCTGTTCCATCACATCACTATTACAATATCATTGACTTTATGCTCTGCTTTTTATTCCCATGATTTACTCATTCTATAACTGGAGGCCTGTATCTCCCTCTCCCCTTCACCCATTTTGCCCAGTCCCACACTCCCCTTCCCTCTGGCAACCATCAGTTTGTTCTCCGTATTTATAGTTCTGATCCTGCTTTTCATTTGTTCTTTTTTTTTTTAAGATTCCATTTATGAGTAGAATCATATGGTAGTTGTTTTTCTTAGTCTGACTTAATTCACTTAGCATGATACTCTCTAGGTCCATCCATGTTGATGCTCATAAATGAGACAGTCTCATCCTTTTTATGGCTGTGTGATATTCCATTGTATATATACCTGCATTTTCCTTATCCATTCTTCTGTTGATGGACACTTGCTTTTATGTTTTGGCTATTGTAAATAATGCTGCAATAAACATAGGGGGTGCATATATCTTTTCGAGTTAGAGTTTTTGTTTTCCCTGGGTGAATATCCAACAGTGGAATTATTGGATCATATGGTATTTCTATTTTTAATTTTTTGAGGAACCTCCATACTGTTTTCTACAGTGGCTGTACCAATTTACATTCCCAACAATAGTATACGAGGGTGCATTTTTCTCCACATCCTTGCCAACACTTGTTTCTTGTGTTTTTGATTTTAGCCATTCTGACAAATGTGAGGTAATATCTCATTGTGGTGTTGATTTGCATTTCCCTAGTGATTAGTGATGTTGAGCATTTTTTCATGTGTCTGTTGGCCATCTGGATGTCTTTGGAAAAAAAGTCTATTCAGGTCCTCTGCCCATTTTTTTTTTTTTTTTGTAGTTTTTAATTTTATTATATTATGTTAGTCACCATACAATACATCATTAGTTTTTGATGTAGTGATCCACGATCCATTGTTTTCGTATAACACCCAGTGCTCCATGCAGTACGTGCCCTCCTTAATACCCATCACCGGGCGAACCAATCCCCACTCTCCCCTCCCCTCTAAAACCCTGTTTCTTTCCCAGGTCCATAGTCTCTCATGGTTCATCTCTCCCTCCAATTCCGCCCCCCATTTTTCCCTTCCTTCTCCTAATGTCCTCCATGTTATTCCTTATGTTCCACAAATAAGTGAAACCATATGATAATTGACTTTCTCTCCTTGACTTATTTCGCTTAGCATAATCTCCTCCAGTCCCATCCATGTTGATGCAAAAGTTGGGTATTCATCCTTTCTGATGGCTGAGTAATATTCCATTGTATATATGGACCACATCTTCTTGATCCATTCATCTGTTGAAGGGCATCTCGGCTCTTTCCACAGTTTGGCTATTGCAGACATTGCTGCTATGAACATTGGGGTGCATATGGCCCTTCTTTTCACTACATCTGTGTCTTTGGGGTCAATACCCAGGAGTGCAATTGCTGGGTCATAGGGTAGCTCTATTTTTAAATTTTTGAGGAACCTCCACACTGTTTTCCAAAGTGCTGTACCAACTTGCATTCCCACCAACAGTGTAAGAGGGTTCCCCTTTCTCCACAACCTCTCCAAAATTTCTTGTTTCTTTCCCTGTCCATTTTGGCCATTCTAACTGGTGAAAGGTGGTATCTCAGTGTGCTTTTGATTTGGATTTCCCTGATGGCTAATGATGATGAACATTTTTTCATGTGTCTGTGAGCCATTTCTATGTCTTCTTCAGAGAAGTGTCTGTTCATCTCTTCTGCCCACTTTTTGACTTGATTATTTGTTTTCTGGGTGTTGAGTTTGAGAAGTTCTTTATAGATCTTGGATACCAGCCCTTTATCTATAGTGTCATTTGCAAATATCTTCTCCCATTCTGTGGGTTGCCTCTTTGTTTTGTTGACTGTTTCCTTTGCTGTGCAGAAGCTTTTTATCTTGATGAAGTCCCAAAAGTTCATTTTTGCTTTTGTTTCACTAGCTTTTGGAGATGTATCTTGAAAGAAGTTGCTGTGGCCGATGTCAAAGAGGTTACTGCCTATGTTCTCCTCTAGGATTTGGATGGATTCCTGTCTCACATTGAGGTCTTTCATCCACTTTGAGTTTATCTTTGTGAATGGTGTTAGAGAATGGTCGAGTTTCATTCTCCTGCATGTGGCTGTCCAATTGTCCCAGCACCATTTATTGAAGAGACTGTCTTTTTTCCATTGCATGTTTTTTCCTGCTTTGTCAAAGATTATTTGACCATAGAGTTGAGGGTCCATATCTGGGTTCTCTATTCTGTTCCATTGGTCTGTATGTCTGTTTTTGTGCCAGTACCATGCTGTTTTGGTGATCACTGATTCATAATATACTTTGAAATCGGGCAACGTGATGCCCCCAGCTTTGTTTTTCTTTTTCAACATCTCCTTGGCAATTCGGGGTCTTTTCTGATTCCATACAAATTTTAGGATTGTTTGTTCCAGCACTTTGAAAAATGTCATTGGAATTGTGATCGGGATGGCATTGAAGGTATAGATTGCTGTGGGTAGCATAGACATTTTAACAATGTTTATTCTTCCGATCCATGAGCGTGGAATATTTTTCCATCTTTTTGTGTCTTCTTCAATTTCTTTCATGAGTGTTTTGTAGTTCCTAGAGTATAGATCCTTTACCTCTTTGGTTAGGTTTATTCCGAGGTATCTTATGGTTTTTGGTGCTATTGTAAATGGAATCGTTTCTCGAATTTCTCTTTCTACAGTTGCGTTGTTAGTGTATAAGAAAGCAACTGATTTCTGTGCATTGATTTTGTATCCTGCCACATTACTGAATTGCTGGATGAGTTCTAGTAATTTGGGGGTGGAGTCTTTTGGGTTTTCCACATAAAGTATCATGTCGTCTGCGAAAAGAGAGAGTTTGACTTCTTCTTTCCCAATTTGAGTACTTTTTATTTCTTTTTGTTGTCTGATTGCTGTTGCTAGGACTTCTAGTACTATGTTGAACAACAGTGGTGAGAGTGGGCACCCTTGACGTGTTCCTGATCTTAAGGGAAAGGCTCTCAGCTTTTCCCCATTGAGGATGATATTCACTGTGGGTTTTTCACAGATGGATTTTATGAGCTTGAGGAATGTTCCCTCTATCCCTATACTCTGGAGAGTTTTAATCAGGAAAGGATGTTGTATTTTGTCAAATGCTTTTTCTGCATCAATTGAGAGGACCCTATGGTTCTTCTCCCTACTCTTATTAATGTGTTCTATCACATTGATTGATTTGCGAATGTTGAACCACCCTTGCATCCCGGGGATAAATCCCACTTGGTCATGGTGGATGATCCTTTTAATGTATTGTTGGATCCTATTAGCTAGGATTTTGTTGAGGATTTTGGAATCCATATTCATCAGAGATATCGGTCTGAAATTCTCCTTTTTGATGGGGTCTTTGCCTGGTTTGGGGATTAAGGTAATGCTGGTCTCATAGAATGAGTTTGGAAGTTTTCCTTCTGTTTCTATTTTTTGAATCAGCTTCAGTAGAATAGGTATTATTGCTTCTTTGAATGTTTGGTAGAATTCCCCAGGGAATCCATCAGGCCCTGGACTCTTGTTTTTTGGGAGGTTTTTGATCACTGCTTCAATCTCATTACTGGTTATTGGCCTATTCAGGTTGTCAATTTCTTCCTGTTTCAGTCTTGGCAGCTTATAGGTTTCCAGGAAGGCCTCCATTTCATCCAGATTGCTCAGTTTATTGGCATATAGTTGTTGATAATAATTTCTAATAATTGTTTCTATTTCCTTGGTGTTAGTCGTGATCTCTCCGCTTTCATTCATAATTTTATTAATTTGGGTCCTTTCTCTCTTCTTTTGGATAAGTCTGGCCAGTGGTTTATCGATCTTATTAATTCTTTCAAAGAACCAACTTCTAGTTTCATTGATCTGATCTACTGTGTTTCTGGTTTCTAATTCATTGATCTCTGCTCTAATTTTAATTATTTCTCTTCTAATGCGTGGCTTAGGCATCGTTTGTTGCTTTTTCTCTAGTTCTTTAAGGTGTAGAGTTAGTTGGTGAATTCGGGATTTTTCTATTTTTTTGAATGAGGCTTGGATGGCTATGTATTTCCCCCTTAGGACTGCCTTTGCAGTATCCCATAGGTTTTGGACCGATGTGTTTTCGTTCTCATTGATTTCCATGAATTGTTTAAGTTCTTCTTTGATTTCTTGGTTGACCCAAACATTCTTGAGCAGAGTGGTCTTTAGCTTCCAAGTATTTGAATTTCTGCCAAATTTTTTCTTGTGATTGAGTTCCAGTTTTAGAGCATTGTGGTCTGAGAATATGCAGGGAATAATCTCAATCTTTAGGTATCGGTTGAGACCTGATTTGTGACCCAGTATGTGGTCTATTCTGGAGAAAGTTCCATGTATGCTCGAGAAGAATGAGTATTCGGTTGTTTTAGGGTGGAATGTTCTGTATATATCTATGAGGTCCATCTAGTCCAGTGTGTCATTCAAAGCTCTTGTTTCTTTATTGATTTTCTGCTTAGGTGATCTGTCTATTGCTGAGAGTGGAGTATTGAGGTCTCCTACAATTAACGTATTGTTATCAATATGACTCTTTATTTTGGTTAACAGTTGGCTTATGTCGATGGCTGCTCCCATGTTGGGGGCATAGATATTTACAATTGTTAGATCTTCTTGTTGGATAGACCCTTTAAGAATGATATAGTGTCCTTCTGTGTCTCTAATTACAGACTTTAGTTTAAAATCTAATTTGTCTGATATAAGAATTGCTACCCCAGCTTTCTTTTGAGGTCCGCTGGCATGGAAGATGGATCTCCATCCCTTCACTTTCAGTCTGGATGTATCTTTAGGTTCAAAATGAGTCTCTTGTAGGCAGCATATGGATGGGTCCTGTCTTTTTATCCAATCTGCAACCCTGAGTCGTTTTATGGGAGCGTTTAGGCCATTCACGTTGAGAGTGATTATTGAAAGATATGAATTAATTGTCATCATGTTGCCTGTGAAGACGTTGTTTTTATAGATTGTCCCTGTAAATTTCTGTTGTAGATCACTCTTGGGGTCTTTCTCCTTTTATAGAACCCCCCTTCATATTTCTTGCAGGGCCGGCTTAGTGGTCACATATTCTTTCAACTTCTGCCGGTCATGGAAGCTCTGCATCTCTCCATCCATTCTAAATGAAAGCCTTGCCAGATAAAAGTATTCTTGGCTGCATGTTCTTCTCATTTAGTACTCTGAATATGTCTTGCCAGGCCTTTCTGGCTTGCCAGGTCTCTGTGGATAGGTCTGACGTTATTCTGATGTTCCTCCCTCTGCACGTAAGGAATCTCTTCCCCCTAACTGCCCTTAAGATGGTTTCCTTGGTTCTAAGATTTGCAAGTTTTACTATTCCATGCCGGGGTGTTGGCCTGTTTTCCTTGATCTTGGGAGGGGTCCTCTCTGCCTCTAGGACTTGAATGTTTGTTTCATTCCCCAGATTAGGGAAGTTCTCAGCTACGATTTGCTCAAATACATCTTCTAGTCCTCTGTCTCCACTCCCTCCGGGATTCCAATTATTCTGACATTGGAACGCCTCATGGTGTCACTTATTTCTCTGATTCTATTTTCATGGATTCTGAGTTGTTTTCCCCTGGCCTCCTCTTTTCCCTTTTTATCTATTATACTGTCTTCCAGATCGCTTATTCTCTCTTCTGTCTCAGTTACCCTAGCTGTTAGATTATCTAGATTGGATTGGATCTCATTGATAGCATTTTTAAATTCTGCCAATTCACCTTTTCTTTCTGCCCTTAGAGACTCTATGTTGCCATTAATTGATTTCTCCATTCTAGCCGTTGTCTTCACAATTGCAAGCCTGAATTCCATCTCTGACATCTTGGTTATGTCTGCATCCATTTGTAAATCTGCAGCATAAGTCATAATCTCTGAGTCTTTTGTGTTTTGGGGCTCCTCCTCCTAGTCATTCTGTTGATGGGTGATTAAGGGAATGTATAGAGTCCAAATTATTGACCAGAACCCAAGCAAGATGCACCTGTTTTCTTGGGACCTTAGGGTTGCTGGCCTCTTGTTTTCCCAGCCTGTCTTCTGCGGGAGGGGCCTGCTGCACTCTTACTCAGGCAACCCTGTTTGGGCGGAGTTGCCCTGCATCCCTGTGGCGGGGGATGGGCTCAGTGGGAATCAGTCTTTGGGGCTTTTGTTCTCTGGCGCCTTTCCCTGGCGGCTTTCCGCGTCTCTTCCGCGAGTCAGAGCAGAAGAGACCGTTTCCAACCCTCTGCCTCAGAGCAGAGAGACCGCAGTCTGTTCTTCAGTGAGCTCTCCAGGCCACACCGTCTCCGTTTCTGTCCGTGCTGCTATAAACTGCAGCATCCTGGGTTGTGCGCCCCTCCGCAGCGCTCCCAGTCCTGCCTCCAGGTCGGGGCACGTCTCTGCCCTTTGTGCTTCTAAAACCGCCAGCCGCTCCCAGTTCGCGCGCGGCTCCGCCACTCAGGGTTTCCACCCCCTGGGGTTGCAGTTCACCGGCGCGACCCCAGCGCACCGGGTTTCCATCTCGGAGGCTGCAGTTCGCGTGCGCGTGACCGTCGCTCTGGTTTCTGTCTGGGGGGGCTGCGGTTCACGTGCCCGTGACCCCGCCGGTCTGGTTTTCCACCCCAGGGGCTGCCCTAAAGTCCTTTCCAGACGCTACTGGTCTGCGGGTCTGTGCCCGTCCGCAGTGTGCGAGGCTGTCACTCACCGGTGGTATAGGATCCCCACGGCCAGGCACCCTCCTGCCGCCGTTTATCCTCCGATATCTGCCCGCAGGATCACGGCTACCCGCTTCGTACTCAAAACCAACTGCCTGCGATATTCTGTTTGTAGAGATCCAGATCTTACATCTCAGGCTGGTTTTGTGGGTGCTCAGAGTGGTCTGGTAGTTATCCAGCTCAATTCCGGGGACCAGTTGAAATAGGGTCCCCTACTCCTCTGCCATCTTTCCCCTCCCCCCTGCCCATTTTTTAATTGGATTGGTTTTGGTTGTTCATTTGTATAAGTTCTTTATATATTTTAGAAATTAACCCACTATTGGATAAATCATTTGCAAATCTCTTCTTCCATTCAGTAGGTTGTTTTTTTTGTTTTCTTGATGATTTCCTTTGCTGTACAGAAAGCTTTTTATTTTGATACAGTCCTAATAGTTTATTTTTGCTTTTGCTTCCCTTGCCTCAAGAGGCAGGTCTGGAAAATGTTGCTATGGCTGATACCAGAGAAATTACTGTGCTCTCTTACAGGATTTTTATGCTTTCAGGGCTTCTAATGTTTAGGGTTTCAATCTATTTTGAGTTTATTTTTGTGTATGGTGTCAGGAAGTAGTCCAGGTTCATTCTTTTACATGTAGCTCTCCAGTTTTTCCAGCACCATTTATTGAAAAGATTGTCTCTTCCCCCATTATATATTCTTGCCTTCTTTGTCATAGATTAATGGATCATATAATCATAGGTTTATTTATGGGTTCTTTATCCTGTTCTGTTGACTTATGTGTCTATTTTTGTGCCAGTACCATACTGTTTTGATTACTATAGCTTGATAATATAACTTGAAGTCTGGTATTGTGATGCCTCCAACTTTGTTCTTCTTTCTCAGGTTTGCTTTGGCTATTTGGGGTCTTCTGTAGTTCTACACAAATTTTAGTATTATTTGTTCTAGTTCTGTGAAAAATGCTGTTGGTATTTTGATAGGCATCACTAGAATTTCTAGATTGCATCACATTGAATCTATAAATTGCTATAATATGGACATTTGACAATATTAATTCTTCCAATCTATGAGCATGGAGTATCTTTCCACTTGTGTTATCTTCAGTTTCTTTCATCACTGTTTTATAGTTTTCAGAGTACAGGTTGTTCAACTCTTTGGTTAAATTTATTCCTAGACATTTTGTTCTTTTTGGTGCAATTGTAAACAGTGTTGTTTTTCTTAAATTTCTCTTTCTGCTACTTTGATATTAGTGTGTAAAAACACTACTGATTTCTGGATATTAATTTTGTATCCAGCCACTTTACCGAATTCATTTATTCTAGTAGTTTTTTTGGTGGAGTATTTAGGATTTTCTATATATAGTATCATGTCATCTGCAAATAGTGACAGTTTAACTTTTTTTTTTTTTTTTTTTTTTTACCAATATGGATGCCTCTCATTTCTTTTTCATGTCTGATTGCTGTGGCTAGGACTTGCAGTATTATGTTGAATAAAAGTGGTGTGAGTGAACAACCTTGTCTTGTTCCTGACCTTAGAGGGAAAGCTCTCAGTTTTTCATCATTGAGGATTATCTTAGCTGTGGGTTTTCATATATGGCCTTTATTATGTTGAGGTATGTTCCCTCCAACCCCATTTTCTTGAGGGTATTTATCATGAATGGATGTTGAATCTTGTCAAATAATTTTTCTGCATCTATTGAGATGATCATATGATTTTATCCTTCGTTTTGTTGATAGGGTGTATGATGTTGATTGATTTCTGAATATTGAACCATCCTTGCATCCCAGGAATAAATCCCACCTCACTATGGTGAATAATATTTTTAATATATTGTTGTATGTGGTTTGCTACTATTTTGTTGAGGATTTTTAATTTTTTTTTTTTAAGATTTTATTTATTTGACACAGAGAGAGAGAGACAGCGAGAGAGGGAACACAAGCAGGGGGAGTGGGAGAAGGAGAAGCAGGCTTCCTGCTGAGCAGGGAGCCCAATGCGGGGCTCGATCCCAGGATCCTGGGACCATGACCCGAGCCGAAGGCAGACGCTTAACGACTGAGCCACCCGGGCGCCCCTTGTTGAGGATTTTTATATCTATGTTTGTCAGGATATTGGCCTGCAGTTTTGTTTTGTTTTGTTTTGTTTTGTTTTGTTTTGTGGTGTGTTTGTCTGGTTCCAGTATTAGTGAAATGTGGACCTCATAGAATGTATTTGGAATCTTTTCTCCTTCTATTTTTGGGAATCGTTTCAGGAGAATAGATACTAACTCTTCTTTAAATGTCCAGTAGAATTCACTTATGAAGCCATCTGGTTATGGACTTTTATTTTTTGGTAGTTTTTTGATTACCAATTCAACTTTTATTACTTGTAATCAGTCTGTTCAGATTTTCTATTTTTTCATAGTTCAGCTCTGGAAGATTGTATGTTTCTAGAAATTTATACATTTCTTCTAGGTTGTGCAGTTTGTTGGTATATAACTTTTCATAGTATTCTCTTATAATCCTTTGTATTTCTGTGGTATCAGTTACTTCTCCTCTCTCATTTCTGATTTTCTTTCTTTGGATCCTTTCTCTTTTTTTCTGATGAGTCTGGCTCAGGGTTTGTCAGTTTTATCTTTTCAAAGAACCAGCTCTTGGTTTCATTGATTATTTTTTTTTCTATTGTTCTTCTAGTCTCTATATCCTTCATTTCTGCTCTGATTTTTATTATTTGCTTAGAAACTCACCTTGGGCTTTGTTCTTTTTCTAGTTCCTTTAGACATAAGGTTAAATTGAGTTTTTTCTTGTTTCTTGAGGTAGGCCTGTATTGCTATATATTTCCCTCTTAGAACTGCTTTCATTGTGTCCCAAAGATTTTGGACTATTGTATTTTCATCTGTTTCCATGTATTTTTTTTTATTCATTGATTGCTTCAATGACCCATTGGATGTTTAGTATCATGTTGTATAGTCTACATGTGTTTGTGATTTTTTTTTCCATTTTTTTTTTCTTATTTCTAGTTTCATACCATTGTGGTAGGAAAAGTTGCATGGTATGATTTCAGTCTTCTTAAATTTATCAAGACTGGGGGCACCTGGGTGACTCAGTTGAGCAGCTAACTCTTGGTTTCGGCTCAGGTCATGATCTCAGGGTCATGGGATCGAGCCCTGCATTGGGGTATGTCATCAGTGCAGAGTCTGTTTGTCCCTCTCCCTCCCCCACTCGTGCATGCTCTCTCTCTCCCCCTCTCCCTCTCTCTAAAATAAATGAATAAGACCTTTAAAAAATAAATCTTAAGGGCGCCTGGGTGCCTCAGTTGGTTAAGTGACTGCCTTCGGCTCAGGTCGTGATCCTGGAGTCCCGGGATCGAGTCCCACATTGGGCTCCCTGCTTAACAGGAAGTCTGCTTCTCCCTCTGACCCTCCCCCCTCTTGTGCTCTCTCTCTCTCTCTCTCATTCTCTCTCTCAAATAAATAAATAAAATCTTTAAAAAAATTCTTAAAAAATTTAGTCTTGTTTTATGGTCTAAGATGTGATCTATTCTAAAGAATGTTTCATGTGCATTTGAAAAGAAGAATGTGTATTTTTGGATGGAATGTTCTGTATATATCTGTTGGACAATGTGTCATTCAAAGACACTGTTGCCTTATTGATTTTCTGTCTGGATGATAAATCCTTTGATGTAAGTGGAGTGTTAAAATCTCCTATTATTCTATTACCATCATTTTCTTTCTATATCATTTAATATTTACTTTATGTATTTAGACACTCCAGTGTTGGGTGCATAGATATTTATAATTTTATATCCTCTTGTTAGATTTCTCCCTTTATCACTATGAAATGCCCTTCTTTGTCTCTTGTTACAGTCTTTGTTTTACCATCTATTTTGTCTGATATAAGTATTGCTACCCTGGCTTTTTTTTTTTCCACTTCATTTGCATGGTGAATGTTTTTCCATCCCTTCACTTTCAGTCTGTCTGTGTCTTTAGGTCTGAGGTGAGTCCCTTGTAGGCTGCATTTTTTTTTCTTTAATCCATTCGGCCATTCTGTCTTTTGATTGGAATATTTAGGCCATTTACATTTAAAGTAATTATTGATAGGTATGTATTTATTGCCATTTTAAAAATTTGTTTTCTGGTTGTTCTTGTTCTTCTTTGTTCCTTTCTTCTCTTGCTCTTTGTGATCAGTGAGTATACTGTTTTGTTTAGCTTTCTTTCTCTTTATTTGTGTATCATAGATTTTGGGTTTGTGGCTACCATGAGGTTCATCTATAACGTCCTTAGTAAATATCAGTCCATATTACTCTGATGGTCATTTAAGTTCAAACACATTCTTAAAATAAACACAGAAAAAAAAACTATTCTTTCCCCCTTCTCTTCCCTTTTTACTTCCCTTCTCTATGTTTTATGTATATGTTGTTATATTTTACATCTTTTTATTCATATTTTTCTTATGTCTAATTATGGCCATTTCTTTTCCACTTGAAGTAGTCCCCTTAACATTTATTGTAAAGCTGGTTTAGCAGTGATAAACTCCCTTTATCTTCTGTTTGGGAAACTCTTTATCTCTCCTTGGAGTCTGAACCTTGCTGGGTATTCTTGGTTGTAGGTTTTTCCTTTCGGCACTTTGAATGTATCATGCCACTCTTTTCTGGCTAGCAGAGTTTCTGCTGAAAAATCAGCTGATAGCCTTATAGTTTTTCCCTTGTGGGTAATGTTTCTCTCTTGCTGCTCTTAAGATTCTCTCTTTAACCTTTGACATTTTAATTCTGTGTTGTGTGTGGACCTCCTTGGGTTCATCTTATTTGGAACTCTCTGTTCTTCTTGGACTTGGATGTCTATTTCCCTCCTTAGATTACGGATATTTTCAGTTATTATTTCTTCAATTAAGTTTTCTACACCTGTCTCTCTTCTTCTGGGACCCCCTATAGTGCAAATGTTTGTTCACTTGATATTATCCAAGAGATCTCTTACTCTATCCTCATCTTTAAAAATTCTTTTCTGTCTTTGCTGTTCACCTTGTGTGCTTCCCATTATCCTCTCTTCCAGATCACTGATACATTCTTCTGTATCTTCTGATCTACTGTTGATCCCTCTAGTGTCTTTTTTATTTCAGTTATTGTATTCTTCAACTCTGACTGATTATTTTTAATATTTTCTCTTTATTGAAGGTCTCACTGAGTTCTTCCATTCTTTTCTCCAGCCCATTGAGTTTATGATCATTACTTTATTTATCAGACATATTGCTTATCTCTGTTTCATTAGTTCTTTTTCTGAAGTTTTTTTCTTGTTCTTTCTTCTGGAGCATATTCCTCTCTCTCCCCATTTTGCTTGACTTTCTGTGTTTGTTTCTGTGGATTAGGCAAAACAGCTACTTCTCCCAAAGTTGAAGGAGTGGTCTTGTGTATTGTGTCCCCTTTGCAGACTGTGTGTGCTTGGTGACTTTTGCTGGCTGGCTTGAACTGTGGCTGTTTATGCTAGCTATGCTTTTAAACTGTGGCATGTCTCTGTTTCTCTTGCTGTTCTGTATTTGGTTGTTCAGTGGCTGTTCTGTCAGCCCTCAGTTCTTTTTCAGGGGAAATTGTTCTGTTAATAAGTATAACTTAGGGGTGCCTGGGTGGCTCAGTCAGTTAAGCGTCTGCCTTTGGCAGGGTCCTGGGATTGAGCCCAACATCGGGCTCCCTGCTCGGTGGGGAGCCTGCTTCTCCCTCTCCCTCTGCTGCTTCCCCTGCTTATGCTTTCTCTCTCTCTCTGTCAAATAAATAAATAAAATCTTTAAAAAAAAGTACAATTTGGTGTGTTCCATGAAGGAGGTGAGTTCAGAGTCTTTCTATGTTGCCCTATTGAACCAGGACTCATGCATGTCTGTCTTGCATGCAAAATACATTCTTTCCATCCCAACAGCCTTCCAAATTTTAACTCATTCCAGCACCAACTCTAAAGTCCGATGTCTCATCTAAATATCTAAATCAGATATGTTAAGACTCAAGGTATAATTCATACCAAGACAAAATTTCTCGCCAGCTGTGAACCTGTGAAGCCAGACAAGTTGTGTGATTCCAAAATTGTGGGACAAGCATATGTTAGACATTCCCATTTTAAAAGCGAGAAATCAGAAGGAAGAAAGGGGTGACAGGTCACAAGCAAGTAAAAAATTTAGCAAGGCCGATTTCATTAGATTTTTCAGGCTATAGAATAATCCTCTTTGGTTCCATTTTCTGCCCTCCAGATCCATTGGGGTGGCAGAATTGCCCCCAAGGCCCTGCAGTGTAGCTATTCCTCTTCAGCTCTGTGGGTTGGCCCCACAAGCCACTGGGTGGGGGGCCGCCTTGCCCTTTGAAACTGAGGAGAAGGTCCCACCCTCTGAAATTTCTGAGACTGAGGAAACAGCTTTGCCTCCTGAGCCTATGCTGGAAGGGGCCGCCCTGATGATTTCTGGATCACCTTCATGGTCATTCTTCCTTCTTCCCTATTTAAGGATAATACATGCTCTTAACTGAGTAACTTATCTTGTCCTATTCCCCTTGGTCCAAACAAGTAGTGTATTTCCTGGTATAAGCTCATCTCCATCCCTGACTTCTGCTGAGATGGCTGATTAAATGTGTGGTTCACACCCATATTAATCTCCTTATCAAATAGTTGTTCAGCCACACTCTTAGTGTTCCTTTGAAACCTGCTTCTTCGTTTTTCTTTGCAATATGGACAGACTGCAAGTTTTCCAAATCTTTAAGTTCTTGTTTCTTTTTGCTTAACAGTTTCTTCAATTTATCTCTCTTCCAGTGTTTAAGCGGTAAGGAAAAACCAAGCCATACGTTTAATATTTTGATTAGAAATCTCCTCAGTTCCAAGATATTACAAGTTATATCTTCCAAAAAACCCTAGAACACAATTCAGCTAAGTTCTTTGCCATCTTTATAATAAGGATCATCATTCCTCCAGTTTCTAGTATGCTATTCCTCATTTCTGAGACCTCACCAGAATGGTCTTTTGCATCCATACTTCTACCAATATGATGTTATGAAGATACATATATTCTCTAAGAACATAGATGCTTTCTCTCCATCTCTTTTCTTTCTGAGCTTTCACCAGAATTGCCTGTAACATCTGTATTTCTACCAACAGTCCCTTCATGGCAGTCTTGGCTTTTTCTAGCTTGCGCTTCAAAATTCCTACAGCCTCTGTGTGTTACTCAGTTCTAAAGCCACTTCCACATTTTTAAGTATTTGTTACAGCAGCATCCCATTCTCAGTACCAAAATCTGAATCCATCTACTTGACCTTCCATAACTAAATACCATAGACTGAGTGGCTGAAACAATAGAAATTTACTTTCTGACAGTTCTGCAGACTAGAAGTCCAAGGTTCCAGACAATTTGGTTTCTAATGAAGACTCTCTTCCTGTCTTTAAGATGTCGCATTTTCACTATGTCCTCCCTTGTCCTTTCCTTGGTGTGAGAATGCAGAGAAAGAGAGTGAGTGCTCTGGTGTCCCGTATTAAGATACATATTCTGACAGATCAAGGCACTCTTATGGCCCCCTTTGACCTCCTACAGAGGCCCTTTCTCTAAATATAGACACACTGGGTGTGTGGGCTATAACATATGAACTTTGGAGGAATGCAAACATTGAATCCATAACAACCATTCATTTACATTTTGTCTGTATGGATTTATCTATTCCGTACATTTTATATAAATGAAATTATGCAATATATGTTTTTTTGTGACTGGCTTCTTTCACTGAGCATGTTTTCAAGGTTCATCCAGATATGTAGTATGTATTAGTACCTTATTGTTTTTATTGCTGAATATTACATTGTGTGGATATTATTTATACATTCTTCACTTGATGGACATTTGGGTTGTTAACAACTTTTTGGCTGTTAGTAATGCATTTATGAATATTCATGTACATTTTTGTGTGTGTGGATGTTTGTTTGCACTTCTTTTGGGTACACCTA
Source organism: Halichoerus grypus (assembly GCF_964656455.1). Lineage (NCBI taxonomy): Eukaryota > Metazoa > Chordata > Mammalia > Carnivora > Phocidae > Halichoerus > Halichoerus grypus. The sequence goes on from NC_135727.1 coordinate 10,534,360, forward strand.
GCAACGAAATTGCTACGTTATATGGTAAAACTCTATAATTAACTACTTGAGAAACCAGCAGACTACTTTCCACAATGTTAGCACCATATTACATTCCTACCACCAGCATATGGGGGCTCCAAATTCTCCATATCCTCACCAACAATTGTTATTATCTGGCTTTTTAATTGCAGTCATCCTGGTATGTGTGAAATGGTATCTCATTATGGTTTTAATTTGCACTGATAATGATATTGAGAATCTTTTAATGTGATCTTGGCCATTTGTACATATTTTTTAGAGAAATGTCAATTCAGATCCTTTGCCTATTTTTTCATAGGGTTATTTGTCTTTTTGTTATTGAGTGGTATGAGTTCTTTATATTTTCTAGATACAAATCTCTTATAAGATATATTTTGGAAAATACTTCTCTCATTCTGTGTGCAGTGTTTTCACTTTGTATGACCGTGTCCTTTGAAACACAAAAGTTACTGATGTCAAATTTATCTGTTTTTATTTCTTTTATTATGCTTTACTGCCAAAGTAAAACTAATTGCTTAATCTGAAGTCACAAAGATTTATACCTGTGTTTTCTTTTAGGAATTTTATACTTTTGGCATTTGAATGTAGGCATTTGATCTGCTTGGAGTTGATTTTTGTATATAGTATAAGGAGTTCAAATTCATTCTTTTGAATGTAGATATCCAATTGTCACAACACCGTTTATTGAAGAGACCATTTCCCCATTTAATGGTCTTGGCACCTTTATTGAAAATCGACTTACTAGAAACATATAGGTTTATTTCTGGACTCTCAGTTCTATTCCATTAATCTATTATGTCAGTCCTTAGACCAGTACCACAGTTTTGATTGGTGTAACTTTATAGTAAGTTTTAAAATTTGTCATCCCTCAAACTTTGTTCATTTTTTTCAATATTATTTTGGCTATTTTGGTTCCTTTGTTTATCTATATAAATTTAGGTATCAGCTTGTCAATTTCTGCCATAAAGGCAACTGGGATTTTGATAAGGATTGCACTGAAATTGTAGATTGAGAAGTATTGCCATCTTAACAATATTAAGTCTTCCAATTTATGAACATGGGATGTTTTCCATTTACTTAGATCTTCTTCAGTTTTCTTCAATGATATTTTGTTTTCTTAATTTCATTTTTTGGAGTGTTCATTGCTAGTGTAAAAACATACAATTGATTTTCATATGTTGAACATGTATCTTGTAGCCTTGCTGAATCATTTATTACCTCTAATGATTTTTGTGTGTGTGTTTGTATATGTGTGTATGGGTGTGTGTGTGTATGGTGTGTATTCCTTAGGATTTTCTGTATACAGTACCAAGCCATCTGCAAATAAAGATAGTTTTATTTTTTTCTTTCAAATCTGGGTGCTCTTTAATTTTTTTCTTTACTAATTTGCCCTATCTAGAACCTCCAGTAGAATATTGAATAGAAGGGGCAAAAGTGGGCATCCTATCTTCTTCTTAAACTGAGAGGGAAAGGTATGATGTTTGCTGTGGCTTTTTTGTATGCGCTTTTTATTATCAGTTTGAAGAAATTTTCTTCTGTTTTCTTCCTAGTTTTGTGAACTGTGTCAAGTGGTTTTTCTGTGTCCGTTGAGATGATCAGTTATTTTTTTTGTTCTTTATTCTGTTAAAATGGTGCATTACATTAATTCCTTTTTCTTTTTTTCCATCTGAATAGGATGATTTTAGTGTGGGAACACTTGACAGTGAAGGATAGACAGTATATTTTGCTGCCTACAAAATTTAAAGATTAAGAAATAATTGATTTCAACCTGTTTGTATCTTTGAAACTAAAATACATTCCCCGTGGATAGCACATAGTTGCATCTAGTTTGTTTGGTTTGGTCTGGCCTGACAATCTCTGCCTTTTGATTGGGTTGTTTAATATATTCACATTAATATTATTATTGATATACTTGGCTATAAGTCTACCATTCTACTTTTGTGTTTTGTATAGGTCTCAAACATTTTCCCCTGTATTCCTCTTTCCTACTTTCTTTTGGACTAAGTGAATATTTTCTAGTGTAATATTTTAATTCTTTTAATTTTTCACTTTTAGTCATTTTCTTAGTAGTCACTAACTCCAGTGACATATATAAACATTCCTTTATAGCTCTATTCACTCTTCCTCATTTTTTGTGATATTATTGTTACACATATTACATTCATATATGTTACAAACCCAACAATACATTGTCATAATAATTATACAATTATTTATGTAATTTTTTTACCTAGTAAAAAGCTGAAAAACAGAAAGGAGAACAAGTATATTTTTATAAAATTTGATACACTAATCTTATTTACTGTTGTTGATTCTCTCACTTGTTTTTGTGAATTCGTTAATGTTTGGTGTAGCTTCCTTACTGTAATACAGCTTTGCTCCCAAAACCTCTTTCGTGGGGTACCTGGGTGGCTCGGTCAAGTGTCCAACTCTTGATTTCAGCTTAGGTGATGATCTCAGGGTTGTGAGATCAAGCCCTGCATTGGGCCCCATGCTCAGTGTGGAGTCTGCTGGAGATTCTCCCCCTCCTTTCTTTTAATAGCAACTTTGAAGTTTTTAATACAGTATTATTGTCTAAAATCACTATGCTGTGCATTAGAGCTCCAGGACTAATTTATCTACTAGTTGCATATGTGTACCCTTAAACAGCATATCCCCAAATACCCCATCCCCTAGCCCCTGGTAACCACAATTCTACTCTCTATTTTTATGAGTTCAGCCTTTTTAGATTCTACATATATGTGACACCATACAGTATTTCTTTCTCTGTATGACTTCTCTCACTTAACATAATGCCCTCAAGATTCATCCATAGTCTTGCAAATGTCAGGATTTCCTTCTTTCTTGTGGCTGAATAATATTCCATTGCATATATACACAACAACTTTTTTATCCATTCATCTGTTGACAACACTTATGCTCTTTCCATATCTTGGTTATTATGAATAATGCTGCAGAGTGGATGAAGGTGTGGGTTTAGCACTGAAGGTATTGGGGTTTCCCATAGAATTGGTGGGGAGAATTTCTGATGAGGCACTCCCAGAGGCTCATGGATAGACTTCCTGCTGAAGTCCTGAGTATAATCAGCAGGAACTGTGTTCCTTTAATAATCTTTGATATTCTTATCTGCTTTTTTCCTGATCTTTTCCCTGTTCCCAGTCATGGAGGTTTCTCCTTAGTACTCTGGGTGTTGCTGGAGATAAACAGTTTTCCCCAGTCTTGTCCCGTAGAGCTGGGGTAGCCCTGGCACTCACTCACTGCTTTCCTTTGCCCCAGTGGGGGAGGTCTCCACTGCTAGATAGTTCATACCTGTGCTATGTTGAGTTGGTGGAGGGGTGGTGTTGGCAAAGTTCCTCTTACTGTCTCTATTGCACCCAAACTCGTATTTTTTGCTCCAGTAGCATGCTGGAATTTTCCCTTGGAAAGACTAGAAGACAGGAAGGCTTCTGCAAATTCTCTCTCATTTGTGAATATCTTCCCAAGTCTGTGTACTCTAGGTTTTTTCCCAGCTGAAGTGAGACAGGTTGGGGCAGGTTGCCCAGCCCATTTCAAGGTCTATCTGCCTATCTATACATGGATGCATGAGTTGGGTAAGACTCCACCTGGGTGCCTTGGCATATGTTGCTGAATCCCACAACTCCCACAAAGGCACTTATGTTCACGGATGAATGTCTAACTCATTGTTTAAGAGGGACAGACAAAAAGGAGGAACATAGAACACCACCATGATGCTGATGTTACCCTCCACCCTCCTTCCTTGACTTCTTTTCTTTTTTTTTCCAATTTATTTATCTTAGAGAATGTGCATGCAAGCATGGAGAGGGACAGAAGGGAGATGGAGAGAATCTCAAGCAGACTCCCCCCTGAGCGGGGAGCCCAATGCAGGGCTCGATCTCACGGCCCTGAGATCATGACCTGAGCTGAAATCAAGAGGTGATGCTTAACCAGCTGAGCCACCCAGGCACCCCATTCCTTCCTTGACTTCTTTAAGCATGTTTTCCTTTAGTTCTTTAAACATAATTGTAATGACTGCGTTTAATTCTTTGTTCAATTTGACATCAGGCCCTCTGAAATACATTTTCTGTTGCCTGCTTTTGTTTCCCTCTGTATGAATCACACTCATTTCTTTACATGTCTTTTAATTTGTTTTCAAAAACTGGATCTTTAGGTAATATCTTGTAGTGATTCTAGATACTGATTCTCCTCATACTCAGAAGCTTCTTTTTTGATGTTGGTTGCTGGTTCAACTATTAAGACAAAACCTAGCATTCAAAAGATACTCCTATGATATAGTGAATTTTCTTCATTTGGAGGAAACCATAGTGACATTTTATACCATATGAAACCTTCATTTGGAGGAAACCATAGTGACATTTTATAATATTATGGCAAAATATTTATACAAAGCATGAACATCAATACCTTATAATACTATATATTACTTGGAAGTTTAGATACACAATGAAATAGTAAAAAGTAATAGAAGAGATGAATGAAATAATTTTGAATAATGTAATGTTAGGTATCTAATTATTTTCTTTTTTTTTTAAGATTTTATTTATTTGACAGAGAGATACACAGTGAGAGAGGGAACACAAGCAGGGGGAGTGGGAGAGGGAGAAGCAGGCCTCCCGCCGAGCAGGGAGCCTAATGTGGGGCTTGATCCCAGGACCCTGAGATCATGACCTGAGCCGAAGGCAGACGCTCAACGACTGAGCCACACAGGCGCCCCTCTAATTATTTTCTATATAATACATTATTGTAATCCCTATTGAGCAGATAATATTTTTTTGTTTAATTTGTGGATTTCCCAATAGCAGATATTTTCATGTGTATATTTTTGAAATTTTTTTGGTCCAGGGAATGACATAGCTGGAGAAAGATAATATACATGTTTTAGGACTATCTACAAAGACTAAATCTAGGTAAACACTATTTGAAGGGCTAGGGATATAATAACTTCTCAATTATGTATAGAAAACCATGGATTGTAATAAATTATGCTTGGAAAAAATCTAGATTATAAAGTATTCTATATTCCCTGTTATGCACTTTTTACTTGGAATGAATAATGCATCAAATTCCTTTTGACACCACCAATTTTTAAAATATCCAAAAACTAAACAATACTTCTTGTTATCAATGAGATGTGGGAATGCATTGAAAAACTTTTATCACACATAAATTTGAAGCCTTTGCCAAATACTCAATGAGATAAAGGTGATGCCATCATGCCACTAAAACTTCAATTAGAGGCTATGTGCGGTGCTTTTTAAGACACTTTTAAAAAAAGATTTATCTACTTATTTTAGAGCAAGAGAGAGCACAGGGAGGGGCAGAAGGAGAGGGAGAGAGAAACCCCAGAAGACTCCTCACTGAGCTAGGAGCCGACACGAGGCTCGATCTCAAGATCCTGAGATCACGACCTGATCTGAAACCAGGAGTCGGACGCCTAGCGGACTGCACCACCCAGGGACCACTACTTTTTTAGAAACTTTTGATTCTATTAATAGTGATACACATTTCAGATCACAAACCAAAAGTATACTTTTGAAAATATTTAGTTTTTTTTTTTTTTTTAAGATTTTATTTATTTGCGAGAGAGACAATGAGAGACAGAGAGCATGAGAGGGAGGAGGGTCAGAGGGAGAAGCAGACTCCCTGCTCAGCAGGGAGCCTGATGTGGGACTCGATCCCGGGACTCCAGGATCATGTCCTGAGCCGAAGGCAGTCGCTTAACCAACTGAGCCACCCAGGCACCCCGAAAATATTTAGTTTTAAATGTATTTATTCAGTACTAATCTGTTATGGTGTTGTAAAAAGTTAATCTTTTTTTTTTTTTTTCCCCACGCCCCCTCCCCTGTAAAAAGTTAATCTTATAAGGACAACTATGCAGGAACCAAAAATCTACATACATTATTTTCATGAATGCACCACAGGGTTTTAAAAGTTACTTGAAGAAAACATAGCTTATGATGTTGATAGAAATACATTACTGATGCTAAGAATTTGTAGAGTCTTTTGATATCAATACCAACTTTTCCATTATAGAAAATTCTAGAAAACGAAGGAATAAAGTTAATTTGATTCTAAATTTCGCAGTTGGCCCATCTGTATTCTAAATATCAAAATCAATTTATTTTTCCATATTAGATATAATAATCTTTAAAAAAGGTTTATGATAACAAGAGAATAACAGCCTTTTCAGTGCTATAAATGACATATATACTTTGAAGAAGATGAAAACCTCTGTAACTATGTAAAAATTTATAATTAAAATTGCTGTGTACAGTAAGAATGGAACACTGATGGGACATTGATGTAAGAGTAAATGAAAACTTTAACTTGTTTTCTAAAATCCAATGTTTTTCCTACTAACATATCACATTTTTGCAGCAATAATTTACCAAGTGCATTTCCAAGCACTTAAACCCCTCTGGATATATTTAACTGCCAATATTAGTAGACAGAAGAGAAGGTAGTCTCTCAAAATTTAAATTTACTAAAAATGACTTAAGGTCTATGAGATCATAAGAAACATAATATCACTACAGACCATTTCTATTAAAAATGAGACTTTGGAACAAGAAATAGTGGGAGTTTGGGTTTTTTTTTGTTTTGTTTTGATTTTTATTTAAATTCAAGTTAGTTAACATATAGTGTATTAATTTTGGGGTAGAATTTAGTGATTCATCAGTTGCCTATAACACCCAGTGCTCATTACCTCAAGGTCCCTCTTTACTGCCCATCACCCCATTACCCATCCCCCCCAACACCTCCCCTCCAGCAACCCTCAATTTGTTCTCTATAACTAACAGTCTGTTTTATGGTTTGTCTCCCTCTCTGTTTTTATCCTATTTTATTTTTCCTTTCTTTCCCCTATGTTCATCAGTTTTGTTTCTTAAATTCCACATGTGAGTGAAATCATGTGGTATTTGTCTTTGTTTGACTTATTTTGTTTAGCATAATACCCTCTAGTTCTATCCACGGTGTTGCAAATGGCAAGATTCCATTTATTTGATGGCCGAGTAGTATTCCTCTGTGTGTGTGTGTGTGTGTGTGTGTGTGTGTGTGTGTGTGTGTGTGTATCACGTCTTCTTTATCCATTCGATGGATAGCTGAGCTCTTTCCACAGTTTGGCTATTGTGGACATTGCTGCTATAAACATTGGGGTGCATGTGCAAGAAATAGTTTATATTATCATTATTTAACATGAATATTTTGTTTGAGGAAGGAGTAACTTTTTCTAATAGGCTACTGGCGTCTCTCCTTTTCTCCCACAGTGACTTTGCAGACTTGAAAGGATGGTTTGTTAGAGACTTTCAGCAGATAGGAAAATGAAATTCCCATTTAGAGACAATGTGGCCCAGGAGGAAGAACCTAGGCTCTGGGTTAATACAGGGCAAAATTTTAGGCCTAGTGCCTTAGTGCATTAGCTAATTGTTGGCCCCTAGGCAAGTCATTTCACCTCCCTGAAACTTACTCTTCTTTCTTGTAAAAGGTGGAAAATAAGACTGTTTATCTCCTAGAGTAATACATATGGAACATTAAATAGGAAATTGTATGTAACACATTTACCACTAGCACAAAGTAGGTGCTTAAATAAAAGTAACTTTTTTTTTTTTTTAAAGCAGCCATTTATGAGACACTTAAAGGTGGCTATTAGGCATCATGCAGGCTATACTCAGAAGGCAACTTGTTGAGAAATGAACCCCTTATAAAATTTTATCTGCCTGGGAAATTGGGAGACCTAGGTGGAGTTCAGGCATGGCATTGTAAAAAAAAAGGAGACACTGGGGAGAGGTGAGGTCTTTGCAACCCTAAATGTGGTCCATGGATCAATAGCACCAGTATCACCTGGGGGCTTCTTAATAATGCAGACTATTATGTCCCACCCCAGATTTAATGAATCAGAATCTGTATTGTAACCAGATCCCAGGATATTCATATGCACATTAAAGTTTGAGAGGCACTGGAATAGAGAAGCTGAACTGTATTCTGACACTGAGTAGGCACCAAACTTGGAGAAAGTCTGTATGCTTCCATGTTCAGGGCTTAACTCTGTCTCCAACTGCTGTCAAAGTGCAGCAGTACTGCCATTGGTTACTCTGTGCTGCTCCTCTGTGGATGAGGACCAGAGAGTCAACAATTCTGCTTACTGCCATGGACAATCTCAACTCAGATCACAAAGCCAAATAACAGCCTAGATGGATAGGCATTTGCCGGTAGTCACAGTTAAACAGACTAACAAGCTAAATGGCTCAAAATGTACAAATAAATAATCCTAGGAGCTTCAATACTACAGGTCACCACAGCCATGTCTATTCCATCCTGAGAAATCAACACTCCATTGCAAGGGCTTGACATCAGCCCTGTTACACTTCAGAACAGTTAGTCTGGTACCTCAACACTATAAAAGACATTATTTTTTAAGATTATAGAAATGGGATTTGAAAAAAAGACAGAACAACCCAAATTGGGCAACAAATCAAACCAATGACCTAATACTAGGGAATCCAGTGCCACAAATACAGATAATGAGCTACCTGTTTATAATGAGGATAAACTGTCTCAAACCAGAAACAGTCCTATAACTTTAGAATTATATGTTGTGGAATGCTGGTGGATCTACTGTTTCATACTGCACACAAGATTTGAAAGAAGAAGAATGACCCAGGCCAGAAACTATATTTTCAAGTTAATACCTTTACCTGGCCAACCATCAGTGAAACACAACTACTGCTATGCTTTTACTTCAGGGTCTCTGAATTGCTCTGTTCCCTGGGTAAGATGATTGGAGGGAAGAAGAATATTTTACAAGGTAAGGTTGTCATTAGGACTGTTCAACAATTTTCTGTCTTTGGTGTACATGGTAGGATTGTATGTCCTGGCCCTCATGTGGTTGGGTGGAAATGTGCCTCCCTTGCTGAGAAATTTAATTGCTGGGGCCAGACCTTCTGATCTCTTTTCCCTCTGGCAAGGTATTTGGTAACTTTTGAGGTGCTGGATGCTCTATCAGACTGGTTCCATGAATGAGTACAATGAAGAGAACCCCCCCTGCCAACCTGTAATGGTCAGACAGCAAGAGCAAGATATACATATATTTTTAAATTTTATATTAAGCCAAGAAGATTTTGAATTGTTTGTTACTGTATCATATCCTAGCCTTTGGTGATTGAGAAATCAAGGAAATACTCCTTATAATAACACCTCAATAATGGGCAAGAGATGATTAGACAACCAGAAAAAATGGGTAAATTCCTAGAAACATATAACCTCCAAAACTGATTCAGGATGATACAGAAAATTTGAACAGACCAATTACCAACAATGAAATTGAATCAATAATCAAAAAACTCCCAATGAACATTTAATGAACAGTCAATACCTATTTTTCTTAAAGTATTCCAAAAAATAAGAGGAAGGAAAACTGCCAAGTTTATTCTGAATCCAGCATTACCCTGATACCAAAACCAGATAAAGACACTACAAAAAAAGAGAACTACAGGCCATTATCTCTGATGAACACAGATGCAAAAAATCCTCAACAAAATATTGGCAAACTGAATCCAATAATACATTTAAAAAAATCATTCACCACAGTCAAGTGGAATTTATTCCTGGGATGCAAGGGTAGTTCAGTATTCGCAAATCATTCAACATGATACATCAAGAGAAAGGATAAAAACCACATATCATTTCAATAGATTCAGAAAAAGCGTCTGACAGATTACAACATCCATTCATGATTAAAAACCCTCAACAAAGTAGGTTTAGAGGGAACATATCTCAACATATAGTAAAGGCCATATACGAAAAACCCACAGCTAACATCATCCTCAATGGGGAAAATCTGAGAAATTTTCCCCTTAGATCTGGAACAAGACAAAGATGTCCAGTCTCACCATTTTTATTTAACATAGTACTGAAAGACCTAGCCACAGCAATCAGAAGAAAAAGAAATAATAAAGCATTCAAATTGGTAAGGAAGAAGTAAAATTTTCATTATTTGCAGATGACATGATACTCAATATAAAAAACCCTAAAGAGTCCACCAAAAATGTACTAGAACTCATAAATGAATTCAGTAAGGTTGCAGTATACAAAATCAATATACAGAAATCCATTCTGCTTCTATACACTAATAATGAAATAGCAGGAAGAAAAAATAAGAAAACTGTCCTATTTATAATTGCACTCAAAATAATAAAATACCTAGGAATAAACTTAAAGAGGTAAAAGACCTGTACTCTGAAAACTATAAAACACTGATAAAAGAAATTGAAGATGACACAAAGAAATGGAAGGACATTCCATGTTCATGGATTGGAAGAACAAATATTGTTAAAATGTCCATACTACCCAAAGCAATCTACACATATAATGCAATCCCTATCAAAATACAAACAGCACTTTTCACAGAAATAGAACAAATAATCCTAAAATTTGTATGAAACCGGAAAAGACTCTGAATAACCAAAGCATTCTTGAAAAAGAAGAACAAAACTGGAGTTATCACAATCCCAGATTTCAAGTTATACTACAAAGCTGTAGTAATCAAAACAGTATGGTACTGGCATAGAAATAGACACATAGATCAATAGAACAGAATAGAGAGCCCAGAAATAAACCCACGATTATATGGTCAATTAATCTCAACAAAGGAGGCAAGAATATTCAGTGAAAAAAGTCTCTTCAACAAAGTGTGTTGGGAAAACTGGACAGCTACATGCCAGAGAATGAAACTGGACCACTTTATTACAACAAACACACAAAAAAAACTCAAAATGGATTAAAGACCTAAATGTGAGCCCTGAAACCATAAAAATCCTAGAAGAGAGCACAGGCAGTAATTTCTCTCATCAGCCATGGCAACATTTTTCTGGATATGTCCCCTGAGGCAAGGGAAACAAAACTGAAAATAAAGTATTAGGACTACATCTAAATAAAAACCTTCTGCACAGCAAAAAAAAAAAAAAAAAAAAATCAAAACTAAGACAGCCTAGAAAATGGGAGAAGATATTTGCAAATGGCATATTCAATAAAAGGTTAGTATCCAAAATACATAAAGAAATTATTCAACACCAAAAACCAAATAATCCCAGTTAAAAAGTAGGCAGAGGACCTGAATAGATATTTCTCCAAAGAAGACATCCAGATGGCCAACAGACACATGAAAAGATGCTTTTCATCGCTCATCATCAGGGAAATGCAAATCCAAACCACAATGAGATATCCCCTCCCACCTGTCAGAATGGCTAAAATAAAAAACCAGAAACAACAAGCATTGGTGAGGATGTGGAGAAAAAGGAACCTTCACACACAGTGGGTTGGAATGCAAACTGGTACAGCCACTGTGGAAAATAGTATGGAGTTTCCTCAAAAAAATTAAAAATAGAACTACCATGTGATCTAGTAATTCTACTACTGGGTATTTACACAAAGAATATGAAGACACTAATTTGAAAAGATCTGTGCACCCCTATGTTTATTGCAGCATTATTTACAATAGCCAAATTATGGAAGCAGCCAATGTGTCCATTGCTAGATGGATAAAGAAGATGTGTGTGTGTGTACGTGCACACACATGCGCAATGAAATATTAGTCATCAAAAAGAATGAAATCTTGCCATTTGCAATAACATGGATGGATCTAGAGGGTATAACGCTAAGTGAAATAAGTCAGAGAAAGACAAATACCATATGATTTCACTCATATGTGAATTTAAGAATTAACAAAACTAACAAAGAAAAAGACAACATGAAGTGCCTGGGTGGCTCAGTCGGTTAAACGTCTGCCTTTGGCTCAGGTCATGATCCCAGGGTTCTGGGATTGGGCTCCGCATCAGGCTCCCTGCTCAGTGGGGAGTCTGCTTTCCCCTCTCCCTCTGCCCCTTTCCCCCCTTGTGCTCTCTCTCAGGTAAATAAATCTTAGAAAAAGAGAGAGAGAGGGAGAGTGGGAGGGGGAGGAAGGGAGAGGAGGAGAGGGAGAGAGGGAGGGAGGAATTGATGGTTACCAGAGGGCAGGTGGCGGGGGGGGATGGGTGAAATAGGTGAAGGGGTTAAGATGACACTTACCGTGATGAGCACTGAGTAATGTATAGAATTGTTGTATACAGTTGTATATTATATACCTGAAACTGTTATAACACTGTTAATTATAATGGAATTAAAATTTAAAAAATTTTAAAAACAACAACAACAACAAAAAAATAATGGGAGAGGGATGGATGATTTTCCCTCTAGAAAGTTGGTCCACAGGACCAGTCCTACTAATTAGCAAAGACGGTTTCCTACCAAGCTCAAAGTAACCTCTCTGAATCTGAAAGACCATGAATTTTCTTGCCTTCCTACAGATGGAGAACATATTCCAATTCTAATAGGATAAGAGAAAAGAGGGTTAAGTGTTAAAAGGCCAATTTTGTTTTTGATTGTACTATCACTAAAGTGATTAGAGAAGTTACACCAAATTTGTATGATGAAAAGACAAAAATTAGCTAACCAGAACATGTCAGTGTTGGGGAAGATCATCAAGAAGACATGACCACCGGCCGACCTGTGAGCTGGACCCAGGTGATCAGAGGCTTTTCATCCCCTCCAGGGTCCTTGGAATGCAGGCTTTTGCTTGCCTTTCCAGCTCCCAGAGGCTGCTTCAAGGACGTAGCCTTGAGATAGTGATGTGGTGTTGAGAACATACTTGACTGAATCCAGTTAAGGCCTTTCTCTATATAAACTTCTAAAATTTGGCAGGCAGATGTGGGGATCTCTTCATCTTGCTGCCACCCAAGAGAAGCCTCCTATGTAAGTTCCCTTTGCTTATTAAACCTGCCATCTACCATACTGGAGTGGCTGGCCTCTTTCTTTCTTTCTTTCTTTTTTTTTAAGATTTTATTTATTTGAGAGAGAGAGTATGCACAAGCAGAGGGAGGGGCAGAGAGAGAGGGAGAAGCAGGCTCCCCACTAAGCAGGGAGCCTGACATGGGGCTCCATCCCAGGACCCCAGGATCATGACCCGAGCCCAAGTCAGACACTTAATAGGCTGAGCCACCCAGGTGCACGACCCCCCCCACCCTTTCTTCTCCTTCTCTTTGCCCTCCAGTTTCATATTACACCTAGGAAGCTCCTGAGGAGGCCAACAATCGTGTATGTTGTGTGTGTGTGTGTGTGTGTGTGTGTGCGCGCGCGCGCGCGCGCACACGCGTGCACAGTTACTTTAAGGATTTGGTTCATTGATGTTCCGGGCTGGCAATTTTAAAACCCATACACAGGCAGTGGGCTCAAAACTCAGGTAGGATTTGATGCTGCCGTCTTGAGGCAGAATTTCTTCTCTGGGAAACCTCAGTTTTTGTTCGTAATACCTTCAACTAATTAAATGAGATACATCTACATTATTGAGGGTAATCTCTTGTTTGGAATAATCAGGAAAAAAATTCAGCTTTACAAAAAATTCATGATCAGGGTGATTTTTCTTTAGCAACCTGATTTTTAAAAAAGAACAAACTGACAGGGCGCCTGGGTGGCTCAGTCGGTTAAGCGGCTGCCTTTGGCTCAGGTCATAATCCCAGGGTCCTGGGATTGAGCCCCCATATCGGGCTCCCTGCTCAGTGGGGTGTCTGCTTCTTCCTCAAGTCCTCCCCACCTCCTGTGCACACTCACACGCACTCTCTCTCTCTCAAATAAATAAAATATTTAAAATAAAATAAAATAAAAACAGTGTCCTTTCTAAAATACAAATCCTATCATACTCGCCTGTTTATAATCCCTCCATGAGCTGCCATTGAAACATTGTAGCCTCAAATGTAATTCCATCTAAGACCTGGCTCCAATTTTTATTTGAATCATTCTTTGTGCCCCTCCTACCCCCATTACTCTGCTCTAATTATACCAAACTTCTTGCCATTTCCTTATTTAGCATGTTCTTTTGGGATTCCAGAATTACAGCTTTCTTCTCTGTTCTCTCTACCCTCTTTTCCCCAGAGCAACCTTCTTGTTCAAGGTACATCTCCTTAGTGCAGCATTTCCCATGCCCACAGACCGCCAATCAGTCTTCTATTTTCCCAAAACACATTATAGCCAGTTCTGTTAGAATATATCAATTTATAGTTGTCTTTTTTTCCTTTATTCCTTTTTGACAAAAAGATGAAATTTTGGGGGTAAAGGTCTATGATATTCATAGCCTTTAGCAAGTGGCTGGTACACAGCTGTTGCTCTAGAAACATTTGTAGGAAAAAACCTCTGCTCCCCCCAAAAAAAGACTCTGATAAATATAGCATCCGGTGATATATTCTCGTCTATTAAGACCTTTAATTTAAGTTCCTTTCTAAAACTGTTACTCTACGATTATTAGACTATTTTCTTAAGTTTATCCATGATATTTAATGGTGTCTCCAGATCTTATTTTATCATTCTAGTTGCTCTTTGCATTTGGCTTCTTGTGTTTTTAGATACAGTAGCTCACCAATGAATTTCACATAACCATGGCATCTAAGTAGAAATTGCTGTTTTTTATCCTGTGGAACTTTCACTTTTCTGTGATTTAGGATTCAAGAGCAGTGACTTACACAAACATGAAAACATAAAAGAACAAGATCGAAAGTATTTGGGAGTCCAAATATTTTCTTTGATTCTCCATGGCATAGTATTGATTCACTTTTCCACTTCTAAGGGTCTGTATCAATTATCTACTAGGAAAATATCTACAAATAAATATATATATATACAAACATAAAATTATGCTGATAGTTAAGTTTAAAAAGGTAGAGCTTGACATTTATAATGGAATCATTTTTTTTCTTTTTTTAAGATTTTATTTGAGAGGGAGAGACAGAGTGTCAGAAAGAGAGAGCGTGGGCAAACGCAAGTGGGGGAAGGGCAGAGGGAAAAGGAGAAGCAGGCTCCCCGCTGAGCAGGGAGCCCAATGCTGTCTCCAGGGCCCCAGGATCATGACCTGAGCCGAAGGAAGACATTTAACCGACTGAGCCACCCAGGTGCCCTTTTTTTTTTTTTTTCTAAGTAGAAATTTTTGAACTCAGAGAATCTGAATCAGATTTAAAGCCCTGATTTGTAAATTAGAGGGAAACATTATCTTGAATTTTGCAAATATTTTATGAATATGTTGCTGTATAATGTCCCATAAGACTTAGTATTAAAGAATGCATCAGTCAGAAATGTCAGACACCAGTATAAATTTTGGTACATAGTAAGAATGTACTGCCTAAGATTTTTTATTAGATATAGTTTTCTATATCTACAAGAAAAATAGGAGATCCAAAATTCATCAGTGGTTCATTTACATTTATATCTTTCACTGCATGGCCCACCTGATCTGAAAGTATTGGCATCACAGATATGAAGCCTATTTCAAATCAAAGGGGGAAAAGATTGAGTGCTCGCTTAATTATTGAGGGAGATCTCCAAAGTCATGGCAGTATATATGCCAGGGCTTTAAAAAAAAAAAAAAAAAAGAAAAAGAAAACCAGGCCAGTTGGAAACTAATATACACATTAGCCATGCAGAATAAAATTCCTCTCTATAATAGTCACTAAAGCTCTTTATAAAGATTTCATTTCTCTTCCTTCTAGGCTCATGTTCGGGCTGTACTTCTCCATCACTTTTGAAGACAGGCATAGTTAAGTGACCTGCTTTAGTCAGTGAAATATGAGCTTCCATGCAGCATCCTTATGAGCTATTGCATGTTTCACTACATTTCCTTTTCTCATTGTAGAAGGAAGGAGATGGAGCCTTTTCTTCATCCTGTGTTGCTATGTGAGAATAATGTAGAGCAGATCCGCCCTACATCCCCACCCCTGGCCAATTTAAGATGGATATGGAGTGTAAGCCAGAAACAGGTCTTTGTTCTTTTAGCCACTGAGGTTTATGGGCTCTTTTGTACTGCTGCATAACCTAGCCCATCCTGACTGATATATGCTCCAGGAATATAATAGTAACTCCCCTGATTGCATTACCAGCCTCTTTAGAGTGTAGCACAGAAACAAATAGAGTCATGATCAAATGATAAGGAATATGGGTGAAATCCATTGATGCTTGCCATAAAAAATAATTTTACATTGGTTTGAAATGAGCTTTCAATAGATGTGGCTCCAAAAAGAAGCTTACCTAAGTCTTAAAGCCTCCCCAGGCAAGTTAAAGATGATTAAATATTATTGAGAATTAGGTTCCTCTGTTGTGATTATAAATTTCTCCAGAGACCAACCCTGAGCAAATTATAGATCAACCGTGAACCTCTGTTTACAGTCAAATTGAGTGACTTCTGTTCTGTTTGTCCCTCTGTGCTCTGACATGGCCATCCAAGAGCTTCCAAGAGCTGTAAAAAACAAACTCAGAAGAAAGCAGCTATTGAAACCAAGCCTTTAAGAAATGAAAAAAAAAAAAAAAAAAAAAGGACCTTCCATTTATTGGTCAGCTACTATGTATGAAGAATTATTTTTTTACATACATTTTCTCATATCAGCACCACAATAACTGTGACGTGAATATTGTTACCTATACTTATCGGATGAGGAGGCAGAGGCCTTTTCCAATAAAAGTCAGTACGGCAAGTGATGCTGATCTAACCTCTACATAATGAACAAAAAGCTTTGCGTTTATCAAGCACTTACCCTACCGGGGCACTGTCAAAAGTACTACTTGTCCCTAAGAGGGTCACCAAAGAGTTGGTATAATGAGCCATGGATATAAATAAAGGCGTAAGAGTATGAGCTAATGTAGCCTAAGGTTTCTACATATTTTGTAGATAATGAAGACCACATATATCCCTTGGCAGAAGTCAGTGGGAACTGGGGTGGTTTGGAAGGCAAGGGGGGGAAGTTGCTGTTAGCCTTGATGAAGGTGAAAGGAAAAGGAATGAGGGTGGAAATTTAAAGGTGGGGAATGACAGATAAAAATCATGGAGGTAGAAATGTGCGTAACACATCTGGGAAATAGCACCAATCTGCCTGAAGCATATGTTTTCTTTCAATTAATTGGTAGTGGATTAGTGAAATCAGTGAACATTCAATTTGGAAGAAATTGTGAAACCCTTCTCTATTCCAACTAACTACCAAGTAAGAACCATTCTACCAAGTCCCAGAGAAGTGGTGCTCCAGGGTCTGTATGAATACCCACAGCAATGATTTCCAACACTGCTGTCCATCATAAACCTTGGTGAGCTTGTTAAAAATCATATGTTCCTAGCAAGTATTGCAGACCCACTGAAGCAATCTTTTAGGGCGGAGCCTAGGTAAAGCCAAAGAGAGACAAGTGGGACCCTTTGTGGGCTAATACATTGTTTACCCCTTAAAACTGATATTTTATGTCTTCAGCATTTATTTAGTGGAACATGGGGAAGGATAAAGAATGTCTGATGACTGTTATCCCAAGAAAGACTGTCATGATCCCCAAGTACATATCCTACTCCTCTTAAAGGAAGTTCTGCAGCTATTTGGACCCATGCTCCATAGAAAGCTTGAGTGACCATCTATTGACATTTGAAGATGTCCATTGCATACTCACCCACCCACCTACTATGAGAGGCATTCCAAATATTTTTTTTCAACCGTACAAAGTAACCTATCTCAGAGTTTTGGTAAACGAAACTCCATCTACTTACATTCTCTGTGATGTTATAATACCTAAGTGTATCCCTTACAGACTGATACTTCAGGCAGCTGCCTGGTGAGCCTGCCCATCTGATTCTGGACTGATAATGTGTTTTCTTTTAAACAAATCCTCTATAGCATTCCTTGTGCAAAGCCAGGGCTAAGAACACGTGCTGCTCTCACAAGTAACCCATTGTTGATGGGCTTTAATTTGAAGAATGTTCTTTTCTTATGTTCTTTTCTTCTTCATTCCTCCTACAGCAATGGCTGACTTCATAGGCATGTAGCTTGAGCCAGTCCCATAGGGATCCACACTCAGAAAGACCTCATACTTGATTTAATGTTTTGCTTAAGGTATTTGGTCCCATTTTCAGACTTATTATTACCCCAGGCTCTGTTCCTATTCAGTGAAAATTCAGAGTCCCAGGTCAGTATCTTGTTCCATTGTCACTGTAACATTTTTAAACTGACTCAAGCCTGTTTGTTCATGTACAGCCCTTAGGTTCTTTCTGGTAGATAACAATAGAGAGCAATATTTCAAAGTAAGCGAAGGTTAGCTACCACCCCAAAGCCTTCCTTCCAGATTGTAATGGAAGCTTATCTTGGACAGAATTCTATCAATACATCAATATTTATTAAACATCTGTTAACAAACTAGCACAAATCTGTTCATACAGTCTGTTTTGTGAGCTTAGTAAAGTCCCACTTACCTGGGCTTTTGTATGCTCTGCCCACATCTTGCCTGAAAAGTTCACTGGAAGCAGATGCAGCTTTATTCTAGAGGAATGATCTAATTAGGACCCATTATAATTATTTAAAACTGAGGCACTTTAATGCAGGAATTTGGTTACATAGCTGATAGAATAGCTGAGAGGCCAAACAGGATAGTGTGGCAACCCAGGGATTAATAAAAGGAAAATATCTTTAACCTCCTGGGCTGGATGGATAAAGGAGGAGATGGTGTTACTGGTAGGACCCAGAGTCAGGACCAGAGAGTCACTGCTGGAGAAGGTATAGACCCCATTCAATCCTTAAACCCTTCTCAAGTATATGTACACATTGTCTGTAAAATAGTGTATCCAGTCCACAAATCCTGAATACAACTAATTTCAGCAGTGAGAGCCCATTTCTAATCTCTGTTATGCTAATTAGCCAAGCCTCTGGTGTTGCTCCTAAAGATACCTGAAGTGCTTTAGTAGGGCTTTCTGATTAGAATATCAGCTGGCAAATATCTGGGGTGTGAATTTTTAATTAGGATTACTGACTGTGGCCAAAGTGTAACTTAAAAAACAAATACATATGTCACTATTTATGTTGACGTATTTTAAAGTAAATTAAAAGCCATGACAGTACCCCCTCTCCTGAACTCTCTTTCTTCTGTCATAGGGCCCCTTAATTATTTTCAACAGTCCTTTCTACCCCATCCTTCTCCCTGCAGCTGGAACTCACTGACAGATGCCTTAAAGAAAGTTTTCTGGACAGCTGCACACACTGGTGTTCCTTCTTTCCACAAAAATAAAGGAAAGAAACAATGAGCACTGGGTATTATATAAAACTGATGAATCACAGACCTGTACCCCTGAAACAAATAATACATTATATGTTAAGTAATGAATTTAAATTAAGAAACAAAAGGACAATCTGACAAAGTTTTGGGAAACTTCAATATGCCTTTCTCAGTTTTTGACTGATCAAATAGTCAAAGACATAGAAACTCTGAATTATGTAGCTAATAGGATTGAGGGAATGGAGAAATATCATACTGTGTACTCTACAGATAATACAAATAACCTTACATAGTAAACAGCTATTACAAGTAGTTACATAAGATTGGTAACTTCAAAAACGCAGAATGTGGGGGCACCTCAGTGGCTCAGTTGGTGAAGGGTCCGACTCTTGGTTTTGGCTCAGGTCATGATCTCACACATTGTGGGATTGAGTCCTGTGTCGGGCTCCAAGCTCAACATGGAGTCAGCTTGGGTTTCTCTCTCTCTCCCGCTATGCTCCTCCCGTGACTCAAATAAATAAATCTTTTTTTTAAAATGCAGAATGTGGACAAAGACATTTTCTAGCTGTAGTAACAATCAAACAAAAATTGATAAAAATTTAAACAGTATCAAAAACCTTTGGGAATGTAAAAGGACATGCACCTAAATAATTCTTTTGTCAACAGACTAATCGTACATTCAGCCTTTATTACAACGCCTATGGGAATCACGAAAGCTATATTTAAAGGCAAATTCCTCTCTTTTATGGGTAAAAATTACCCTGGATATTCCCAGTTCTCTTTTGACTTGAAACTTAGTTTTCAGTTAACATTGTTATCCTTGCTCCTGTTATCTTTGTGTTTGCTGGTAACTTTTATTTGAAAAATGTCTTCTTTTGGATTAGTGTTTTTTTTTTTTAATTTTATTATGTTATGTTACTCACCATACAATACATCATTAGTTTTTGATGTGGTGATCCATGAACCATTGTTTTCGTATAACACCCAGTGCTCCATGCAGTACGTGCCCTCCTTAATACCCATCAGAGGGCTAACCCATCCCCCCACCTCCCTCCCCTCTAAAACCCTGTTTTTTCTCAGAGTCCATAGTCTCTCATGGTTCATCTCTCCCTCCGATTTCTCCCCCCTTCATTTCTCCCTTCCTTCTCCTAATGTCCTCCATGCTATTCCTTATGTTCCACAAATAAGTGAAACCGTATGATAATTGACTTTCTCTGCTTGACTTATTTCACTTAGCATAATCTCCTCCAGTCCCATCCATGTTCATGTAAAAGCTGGGTATTCATCCCTTCTGATGGCTGAGTAATATTCCACTGTATATATGGAACAAATCTTCTTTATCCATTCATCTGTTGAAGGGCACCTCGGCTCTTTCCACAGTTTGGCTATTGTGGACATTGCTGCTATGAACATTGGGATGCATATGGCCTTTCTTTTACTACATCTGTGTCTTTGGGGTCAATACCCAGGAGTGCAATTGCTGGGTCATAGGGTAGCTCTATTTTTAAATTTTTGAGGCACCTCTACACTGTTTTCGAAAGTGGCTGTACCAACTTGCATTCCCACCAACAGTGTAAGAGGGTTCCCTTTTCTCCACAACCTCTCCAACATTTGTTGTTTCTTTCCTTGTCCATCTTTGCCATTCTAACTGGTGTAAGGTGGTATCTCAATGTGGTTTTGATTTGAATTTCCCTGATGGCTAATGATGATGAACATTTTTTCATGTGTCTGTTAGCCATTTGTATGTCTTCTTCAGAGAAGTGTCTTTTCATATCTTCTGCCCACTTTTTGACTTGATTATTTGTTTTTTGGGTGTTGAGTTTGAGAAGTTCTTAATAGATCTTGGATACCAGCCCTTTATCTGTAGTGTCATTTGCAAATATCTTCTCCCATTCTGTGGGTTGCCTGCTTGTTTTGTTGACTGTTTCCTTTGCTGTGCAGAAGCTTTCCAAAAGTTCATTTTTGCTTTTCATTCACTAACTTTTGGAGATGTATCTTGAAAGAAGTTGCTGTGGCCGATGTCAAAGAGGTTACTGCCTATGTTCTCCTCTAGGATTTTGATGGATTCCTGTCTCACATTGAGGCCTTTCATCCATTTTGAGTTTATCTTTGTGTAGGGTGTTAGAGAATGGTCAAGTTTCATTCTTCTGCATGTGGCTGTCCAATATTCCCAGCACCATTTATTGAAGAGACTTTTTCCCATTGCATATTTTCCCCTGCTTTGTCAAAGATTATTTGACCATAGAGTTAAGGGTCCATTTCTGGGTTCTCTATTCTGTTCCATTGGTCTATATATCTGTTTTTGTGCCAGTACCATGCTGTCTTGGTGATCACTGCTTTGTAATATAGCTTGAAATCGGGCAACGTGATGCCCCCAGCTTTGTTTTTCTTTTTCAACATTTCCTTGGTGATTCAGGGTCTTTTCTGATTCCATACAAATTTTAGGATTGTTTGTTCCAGCACTTTGAAAAATGTCATTGGAATTTTGATCAGGATGGCATTGAAGTTATAGATCTATGCTACCCAGACATTTTAACAATGTTTATTCTTCCGATCCATGAGCATGGAATATTTTTCCATCTTTTTGTGTCTTCTTCAATTTCTTTCATGAGTGTTCTATAGTTCCTAGAGTATAGATCCTTTATCTCTTTGGTTAGGTTTATTCCGAAGTATCTTACGGTTTTTGGTGCTATTGTAAAAGGAATCGTTTCTCTAATTTCTCTTTCTACAGTTGCATTGTTAATGTATAAGAAAGCAACTGATTTCTGTGCATTGATTTTGTATCCTGCCACATTACTGAATTGCTGGATGAGTTCTAGTAATTTGGGGGTGGAGTCTTTTGGGTTTTCCACATAAAGTATCATGTCATCTGTGAAAAGAGAGTTTGAATTCTTCTTTGCCAATTTGAATACTTTTTATTTCTTTTTGTTGTCTGATTGCTGTTGCTAGGACTTCTAGTACTATGTTGAACAGTAATGGCGAGAGTGGGCATCCTTGACGTGTTCCTGATCTTAAGGGAAAGGCTCTCAGCTTTTCCCCATTGAGGATGATATTCGCTGTGGGTTTTTCATAGATGGATTTTATGAACTTGAGGAATGTTCCCTCTATCCCTATACTCTGAAGAGTTTTAATCAGGAAAGGATGCTGTATTTTGTCAAATGCTTTTTCTGCATCAATTGAGAGGACCATATGGTTCTTCTCCCTCCTCTTATTAATGTGTTCTGTCACATTGATTGATTTGCGAATGTTGAACCACCCTTGCATCCCGGGGATAAATCCCACTTGGTCGTGGTGGATGATCCTTTTAATGTATTGTTGGATCCTATTAGCTAGGATTTTGTTGAGGATTTTGGAATCCATATTCATCAGGGATATCGGTCTGAAATTCTCCTTTTTGATGGAGTCTTTGCCTGGTTTGGGGATTAAGGTAATGCTGGCCTCATAGAATGAGTTTGGAAGTTTTTCTTCTGTTTCTAATTCTTGAAACACCTTCAGTAGAATAGGTATTATTTCTTCTTTGAATGTTTGGTAGAATTCCCCAGGGAATCCATCAGGCCCTGGACTCTTGTTTTTTGGGAGGTTTTTGATCACCGCTTCAATCTCGTTACTGGTTATTGGCCATTCAGGTTGTCAATTTCTTCCTGTTTCAGTCTTGGCAGCTTATAGGTTTCCAGGAAGGCCTCCATTTTATCCAGATTGCTCCGTTTATTGGCATATACTTGATAATAATTTCTAATAATTGTTTCTATTTCCTTGGTGTTAGTCGTGATCTCTCCCCTTTCATTCATAATTTTATTAATTTGGGTCCTTTCTCTTTTCTTCTGGATAAGTCTGGCCAGTGGTTTATTAATCTTATTAATTCTTTCAAAGAACCAGCTTCTAGTTTCATTGATCTGATCTACTGTGTTTCTGGTTTCTAATTCATTGATCTCTGCTCTAATCTTAATTATTTCTCTTCTGATGCATGGCTTAGGCATTGTTTGTTGCTTTTTCTCTAGTTCTTTAAGGTGTAGAGTTAGTTGGTGAATTTGGGATTTTTCTGTTTTTTTTGAGTGGGGCTTGGATGGCTATGTATTTCCCCCTTAGGACTGCCTTTGCAGTATCCCATAGGTTTTGGACCGATGTGTTTTCGTTTTCATTGATTTCCATGAATTGTTTAAGTTCTTCTCTGATTTCCTGGTTGACCCAAACACTCTTGAGCAGAGTGGTCTTTAGCTTCCAAGTATTTGAAGTTCTGCCAAATTTTTTCTTGTGATTGAGTTCCAGTTTTAAAGCATTGTGGTCTGAGAATATGCAGGGAATAATCTCAGTCTTTTGGTATCGGTTGAGACCTGATTTGTGACCCAGTATGTGGTCTATTCTGGAGAAAGTTCCATGTATGCTCGAGAAGAATGAGTATTCTGTTGTTTTAGGGTGGAATGTTCTGTATATATCTATGAGGTCCATCTAGTCCAGTGTGTCATTCAAAGCTCTTGTTTCTTTATTGATTTTCTGCTTAGGTGATCTGTCTATTGCTGAGAGTGGAGTATTGAGGTCTCCTACAATTAACGTATTGTTATCAATATGACTCTTTATTTTGGTTAACAGTTGGCTTATGTCGATGGCTGCTCCCATGTTGGGGGCATAGATATTTACAATTGTTAGATCTTCTTGTTGGATAGACCCTTTAAGAATGATATAGTGTCCTTCTGTGTCTCTAACTTACAGACTTTAGTTTAAAATCTAATTTGTCTGATATAAGAATTGTTACTTCATCTTTCTTTTGAGGTCCGCTGGCATGGAAGATGGATCTCCATCCCTTCACTTTCAGTCTGGATGTATCTTTAGATTCCAAATGAGTCTCTTGTAGGCAGCATATGGATGGGTCCTGTCTTTTTATCCAATCTGCAACCCTGTGCCGTATTATGGGAGCATTTAGGCCATTCACGTTGAGAGTGATTATTGAAAGATATGAATTAATTGTCATCATGTTGCCTGTGAAGACATTGTTTTTATAGATTGTCCCTGTAAATTTCTGTTGTAGATCACTCTTGGGGTCTTTCTTCTTTTATAGAACACCCCCCTTCATATTTCTTGCAGGGCCGGCTTAGTGGTCACATATTCTTTCAGTTTCTGCTGCTTGTGGAAGCTCTGCATCTCTCCATCCATTGTAAATGACAACCTTGCCAGATAAAGTATTCTTGGCTGCATGTTCTTCTCTTTTAGTACCCTGAATATGTCTTGCCAGCCCTTTCTGGCTTGCCAGGTCTCTGTGGATAGGTCTGACATTATTCTGATGTTCCTCCCTCTGTACGTAAGGAATCTCTTCCCCCTAACTGTCCTTAAGATGGTTTCCTTGGTTCTAAGATTTGTAAGTTTTACTATTACATGCCGGGGTGTTGGGCTGTTTTCCTTGATCTTGGGAGGGGTCCTCTTTGCCTCTAGGACGCGAATGTTTGTTTCATTCCCCAGATTAGGGAAGTTCTCACGTACGATTTGCTCAAATACATCTTCTAGTCCTCTCTCTCTCTCCACTCCCTCCCGGATTCCAATTATTCTCACATTGGAACGCTTCATGGTGTCACTTATTTCTCTGATTCTATTTTCATGGATTCTGAGTTGTTTTTCCCTGGCCTCCTCTTTTCCCTTTTTATCTATTAAATTTTCTTCCAGGTCGCTTATTCGCTCTTCTGCCTCAGTTACCCTAGCTGTTAGATTATCTAGATTGGATTGGATCTCATTGATAGCATTTTTAAGTTCTGCCAATTCAGCTTTCATTTCTGCCCTTAGAGACTCTATGTTGCCATTAATTGATTTCTCCATTCTAGCCATTGTCTTCACAATTGCTAGCCTGAATTCCATCTCTGACATCTTGGTTATATCTGCATCCATTTGTAAATCTGTGGCATAAGTCATAATCTCTGAGTCTTTCCTATTTTGGGGGCTCCTCCTCCTAGTCATTCTGTTGATGGGTGGTTAAGGGAATGTATAGAGTCCAAATTATTGACCAGAACCTAAGCAAGATGCACCTGTTTTCTTGGGACCTTAGGGTTCCTGGCCTCTTGTTTTCCCAGCCTGTCTTCTGAGGGCGGGGCCTGCCGCGCTGTTACTCAGGCAACTCTGTTTGGGCGGAGTTGCCCTGCGCCCCTGTGGCGGGGGATGGGCTCTGCGGGAATCAGTCTTTGGGGCTTTTGTTCTCTGGCGGCTTTTCCTGGCGGCTTTCTGCGTCTCTTCCGCGAGTCAGAGCAGAAGAGACCGTTTCCAACCCTCTGCCTCAGAGCAGAGAGATCGCAGTCTGTTCTTCAGTGAGCTCTCCAGGCCACACCGTCTCCATTTCTGTCCGTGCTGCTATAAACTGCAGCGTCCTGGGTTGTACGCCCCTCCGCAGCGCTCCCAGTCCTGCCTCCAGGTCGGGGCACGTCTCTGCCCTTTGTGCTTCTAAAACCACCAGCCGCTCCCAGTTCACACGCGCGGTCCTGCTCCAGGTTTACGTTAGGGGGTCTGCCCTAAAGTCCTTTCCCCGCCGCTACCGGTGTGCCAGTCTGTACCCCCTCCCCAGCACGGGAGGCTATCACTCACTGGCGGTGTAGGATCCCCACGGCCAGGCTCCCTCCTGCTGCCGTTTATCCTCCGATATCTGCCCTCGGAATCACAGCTCCCCACTTCATACCTCGAAACCAACCTCCTGCTATATTCTGTTTGTAGAGGTCCATATCTATCTTCTTGCATCTCAGGCTGATTTTATGGGTGCTCAGAGTGGTCTGGTAGATATCCAGCTCAATTCTGGGGAACAGTTGGAATAGGGTCCCCTAGTCCTCTGCCATCTTTCCCCCACCATTAGGTTTTTTTTTTTAATGATATAGTGTTGAATTCTATATTTTACCTAAACATGAGGGCTTTTGAATTTTAATGTAACTTAATGATAATTTCATTGTCCCAGAATTTCAGTAGGTAGGCTCTAAGCCCCAAAGGTAATATCCAGTTGTAAGAAAGGTTAGGAGACTTATCTTGAAGTTGTGTATACATAGTAAGACATGGTTTTTAATTATTTACCGTTCGATAAAAGTCAAAGCTTTCTAAAGATATTTGTTGACACTTTATGTGAAATTAGATGAAATCAAGTCAATAATTATTTTTACTGTTGTAGTTGTGATTATGAATTGGGGTTGGCTTTGGAGAATAAATAGATGAAGGGAGAAATGCTCCTGCTACCCACCACAAACCATCCATTGGTCCACTTGATTTGTATGATTTAGACATTATGTTTGTATACTTCTCTTCATTTTGTTTCTCTGGGCCATATTTCCTTGGACTTTTTGTCTTTAGAGATTTAGAAAATACTTATTTTTCTCTGTATTACTGTTTTTCCTAAACACATGTCAGTCAGTATATTCCCTAAGGCTCATATTGAAAAACAGCACATGAACTTCTACTTCACACATGTGATTATAATAATAGCTAACATTTATTAAGCACTTATCTGTACCACACATTGTTCTTCCTAACTTTCATATTTCTCACTTATATTTGTCCAATTTTACTTGTTTACATTATACTGCTGCTGTATAAAAATCATTGTAATAACAACCATCCAATGGAAGGGAGCTAACAGTGGGATCTCTATAATATTTTGAGTGAGCTTCAGACAACTATTAGACTTTTATTATCTGACTCAGCTTGCACCTGGATCCTGCCAAGACCAATGCTGATAAATAGCACACATAGACCCACTGCTCCATTAGTCACTTCTCTTTGATACTGTCTTCCAGATGTACCTATTTCCTTCCTATTCAGAGCTCTCGGCACTCCTGCTGTTCTATTTTACTACTGTATTTAGTCTCTCTCTAGGATAATTCATATTGTGCCAATCAACCTTTACCAGCACTGGTAGAATTTTATATTTACTCACAGGACATTGTCTGTTTCAGTTATCCTTTTTAACCTTGACATTTGTCTGATCATATCAAGTCACTACATCCTTCCTAAATTTGTTAGTATGTCTGTTGTATTAGTTCATTAAGGGTCACTATAGCCTGAAAGGGATTTCTTTTTCCATAAATAGTATTATATCATATCCTTCCCAGTGTCATTGAAATCTGGCTAGAGCAGCATGGAAATATCTTCAACTCTTTCTCTGTGCCTTTTTTGCATTGTCCAACTATACCAAGGAAGCTTCTAGCATCTGTCTCTTTTCTCTGTGGCAAATGATAAAAAAATTATGTTTTTTATACTGATATTACTATTACTACTGTAATTATAGTACCTGTAGTTCATTCAATCCATGTGTGAGACACTACTTCTAAGCACTTTATGTGTAGTTCAGGTTCTTTAGTTTGTGACAGAAAACTAACCTTAATTAGAATAAGTTAAAAAAAAGAATTTACTGGCTCATGGAGTTGAGAAGCCCACAAGTTGATCTTTCTGTAGGCATGGCTTTATATGCTCAAATGAAAGAAATAAGTTTGTGCCTTTCTTCACTTCACAGGTAAGTTTTCTACTTTATTACTTTCAGTATCAGGGAAGTTAGACCTTTATATTGGGAAATGTGGTAGCAAAGTTGGCCACTAGAAACATCATGTGTATATCTCTATGTAGTGCCTTATAAATGGGAATCTCAAAAAAAAAGTTGGCTCGGTTTGGATTATAGATACACATAGACATAGATATCTGAACCAATCACTGTGGTCAGGGAAGTCAGCATTGTTATTGGCTAGGCCTGGATCACAAGCGCACAGGTAGGCAGGTTAAGTCCACCTCAAATTTCATGAAGTGCACTCCCAGCAGGAAAGAAGGGTTCTTTCTGTTATAAGAAGGAAAAAAAAAGGAGATGTTGGGAGGGTACAAGCACAGATATCCATTACATCATTTATTAATCTAATCTAATTTAATATTTGTGGCAGCCCTGTGAAATGGATATTATTATTACTTTTACAGATAAAGAAACTGAGACTCATCCAAGTCAGCTAGCATGCTAGCAATCACATGGTTATAAGAGGAAGCACTGGGATTTGAATTCTGGACTAGGCCTTGAACATTTCCCATCAGTCCTTTTGTTTTCCTGATTATCCCTTTAAACAAATTCTAAAGTGTGGCCAATTCAAACTACTCTCCTCAAAACTCTGCTGCCTCTCTCCTTACTCTCAATAGATTCAGTGGCCTGCTACTTCTCAATAAAAGCAGAAGCTATTAGTAGTAATTTCTCCAATATTCTGTCACCTCACCAAAAGACATCTATAATTGCATGCATCCTTTCTTAAAGCTCTTATCCAGTGTGAGGCCAATCTTGCATCAATATTCTAGATTCTACTCCCTCCTCACTTCTTGGTCTATTTACTCAATCATCCCCTCTCTGTTCTCTGTCTTCAACCTCACGACTGGCTGCCACTCATTAGCATTTAAACTCAGATCTGCAAAAACCTCCCTTCACTCCCTGACCCCCTCCAGCCATAGTCCTCTTTGTATGATTCTTCTTAGCTAGAATTCTTCAGTTTCCTACACTCTGACTCTATTTCCTCTCTTCCTCTGTGTTCTTCAACTTGCTAAAGTCTGTCTTCTACTTCCATAACTTTGCCAAGAAGAGTCAATATTAAGATAATCAATGACATGCGTGTTGATAAATCCGGTGGGTTTCTTTTAGACTTTATTATACTTGGTGTCTCTATAGCTTTAAACTCAGTTTATCATATTCTTTTTGAAACCCCTAAATTTGAAGTTCCTCAGACATCTGTACTGAGCTCTCTTTTATTCTCACTTTTCACGTCTTCTCTAGGCTATCTCAGATATGTAGTGCATTTCATTTACCATCTAAATACTGATGACTCCTGAATTTAGAT
This sequence comes from Halichoerus grypus, assembly GCF_964656455.1. NCBI lineage: Eukaryota > Metazoa > Chordata > Mammalia > Carnivora > Phocidae > Halichoerus > Halichoerus grypus. The sequence continues at coordinate 10,563,297 of NC_135727.1, forward strand.
GCCCACCCTCTTTGATGCATGTTTTAGAATTCTAGGCCTCTATCTCCAACTGCTGGTTCACTATTTCCAATTGAATGCTTCAAAAGCACTTCTGCTTTATCATGTTCAATACTCAAGTCTGGTTTTCTCCCCCTAACCTGAGTATTTCCTTAAATTTGCCCCTTTTTGGTATATGACACCTCTATCTGGTTCCTAAAGCCAGAAAGTGGTGTTAAGCTAGACTCCTTTATCTCTCTCCCCAACTACATTTAATCTATCAGCAAATCTTATCAATTCTAAAGGAAAACCATATCTTGAAATTATCTACTTCCCTCACCTTTATTTCTATGTCTGTAGTCCAAGTCACTATGTTCTCTTACCCGATCTGCCACAATACTTCAACTGGTTCCCTGCTTCTGTTGTTAGCCCATACAGACTGTTCTCCATACAGCAGCAGCGGAATGATTTTTCTCAAATCTGATCCTGTCATTCCTCTGCTTAAATTCCTTTGGTCCCACTTACCCTACCGCCATCGAGTGGTCTGTAGTCTTACAAGGCCCTCTGCAATCTCACCACTATCTATCCCCCTCCCCACCCCCCACCCCTGTTTCTCTAGCCTTATCTTTCACTACTCTTCTCCTTTGTCTCTGCATTCAGCCAGACTGGAATACTTAATGTTCCTTTTGTAAGCTATATTTTGCTTCCAAAGAAACTTCCCTGTGCCTTAAAGATGCTATTAGGTGTCCACATTATGTGTATCCAGATCACCTTGTCCTTATGGTATGCTATTGCAATTGCTTGTTATATCGGTCAGAGCTGGACAGGAATAGACACTATTACAAGTATTTCAAGAAAGAGATTCACCACAGGAAATTAGGTGCTTATGAATCATTTGGAAGAGCTGGACAAAAGAAGGTCAAGGAGGCCACCACTAGATTTGGGTTCAACTCTAGCTTTCAGGAATTGAGTTGCTGCTTGCTTCCCCTAATCCCGTTCACCCCTTCTCTCAGGTCAGGAAACAAGAGCAGGAAACTGGTGAATATGGTGACAACTGCCACACAGCATTGAGGTCAGTTACTCCTGTGGAAATGCCTCTAGGCTGCTACAAAATCTTTTAAAGCCCAGGTGTTGGCCTGCTGCTCCAGAGAAAGGGTAATGTGGCTTCCGCTTCTTTTTTGCCTTACAGATGTCAAATTATGGTTCATATTGGCAGAACCTAAGCTGTACCTTGAACCCTTCTGGCAAGGGAATTTGGGAAATGTAGTTTCTAGTCTTCTAGTTCCTACTAGGGACCAGTAGAGAAGGGGGTGAAAATGGCACCAAGTTCCAATATTCACCACAACCATTCTTTTATCTGGCACCCTATCAAAACTGTGATCTCTGTGAGAGTGAGGACTCTGGTTCCCTGTTATTTCACCTCAGGACCCATCCGAATGCCTGGCCCAATGAGTATTGATATAATGGAAGAATAATGAGGTCTTTACATCTCACATTATTAGGGACATTAGGGAAATTATTGTTGATAAAATGAAAGTTAATTACAGTCCAGATTCTGTCATAAGAATATAAAGCTTTCTAGGACTTATTGTTATATTGATATTTTTAGGCACAGTTATGTTCAGATGCTGTGCTAAGTCTCTTTACCTGAATGACTTCGTTTAATCCTTAAAATAGCTCTTGAAATAGATTGTGTGATTATCACAATCTTATAGATGGGGAAATTAAGGCTCAGAGATTAAGTTGATTTTCCAAGGTCATAAAGTTTCTAAAGGGATAAACTATGTTTAAAACCCAGGGATGTCTCATTCCAAAGCCCATGATCCATTCTCCACTGTAACATCTCCAGCTGAGAGAAGTGGCATTTCAAGGGGCTATGGGATGCATTCATGACCTTTTGACTCTAAAGCCAGTGCTCCTTCTGAATTCTCCCACTGTGTCAATTTAAATGACTTTTCTTGCATAGCAAAGAGGCTTTCTTAGATTTTTTTTTTTTTTTTAAAGAACAAAGCATATCTGGCAGCAGCCCTCTTAGTAGCACAAAGTGATTACAACCCCACTTAAAGGGGCACCTGGGTGGCTCAGTCAGCTAAGTGTCCAACTCTTGGTTTCAGCACAGGTCATGATCTTAGGGTTGTAAGATCGAGCCTGCATGGGGCTCTGTGCTCAGTGGGGAGCTGGCAGGCCAGAAAGGACTGCCATGATATATTGAGAGCACTAAATGAGAAAAATACGTAGCCAAGAATACTATATCCAGCTAGGGTGTCATTGGAAATAGAAGGAGAGATATGAAGCTTCCAGGACAAACAAAAACTAAAAGAATTTGCGAACACCAAACCAGCCCTACAAGAAATATTGAAAGGGGTCCTCTAAGCAAAGAGAGAGCCTAAAAGTAACATAGACCAGAAAGGAACACAGACAATATACAGTAACAGTCACCTTACAGGCAATACAATGGCACTAAATTCATATCTTTCAATAGTTACCCTGAATGTCAATGGGCTAAATGCCCCAATCAAAAGACACAGGCTATCAGATTGGATTAAAAAACAAGACCCATCGATATGCTGCCTGCAAGAGACTCATTTTAGACCCAAAGACGCCTCCAGATTGAAAGTGAGGGGGTGGAAAACAATTTACCATGCTAATAGACATCAAAAGAAAGCTGGGGTGGCAATCCTTATATCAGACAAATCAGATTTTAAACCAAAGACTATAATAAGAGATGAGGAAGGACACTATATCCTACTTAAAGGGTCTATCCAACAAGAAGATCTAACAATTGTAAATACCTATGCCCCTAACATGGGAGCAGCAAATTATATAAGCCAATTAATAACAAAAGCAAACACATCGACAACAATACAGTAATAGTAGGGGACTTTAACACCCCCCTCACTGAAATGGACAAATCATCTAAGCAAAAGATCAACACGGAAATAAAGGCTTTAAATGACACACTGGACCAAATGGACTTCACAGATACATTCAGAACATTCCATCAGAAAGCAACAGAACACACATTCTTCTCTAGTGCTATGGAACATTCTCCAGAATAGATAACATCCTAGGTCACAAACCAGGTCTCAACTGGTACCAAAAGATTGGGATCATTCCCTGCATATTTTTGGACCACAATGCTTTGAAACTAGAACTCAATCACAAGAGGAAAGTCAGAAAGAACTCAAATACATGGAGGCTAAAGAGCATCCTGCTGAAGAAGAATTAAAAAAATTCATGGAAACAAATGAAAACACAACTATTCAAAATCTTTGGGATGCAGCAAAGGTGGTCCTAAGAGGAAAGTATATAGCAATGCAAGCCTTTCTCAAGAAACAAGAAAGGTATCAAATACACAACCAACCCTACACCTAAAGGAGCTGGAGAAAGAACAGTAAATAAAGCCTAAACCCAGCAGGAGAAGAGAAATAATAAAATTCAGGGCAGAAATCAATGAAAGAGAATCCAAAAGAACAGTAGAACAGATCAATGAAACTAGGAGCTCGTTCTTCAAAAAAATTAATATGATTGATAAACCCCTGGCCAGACTTACCAAAAAGAAAAGAAAAATGACCCAAATAAATAAAATCATGAATGAAAGAGGAGAGATCACAACCAACACCAAAGAAATACAATTATAAGAACATATTATAAGCAACTATATGCCAGCAAATTAGACAATCTGGAAGAAATGGTTGCATTCCTAGAGATGTATAAACTACCAAAACTGAACCAGGAAGAAATAGAAAACCTGAACAGACCCATAACCAGTAAGGAAATTGAAGCAGTAATCAAAAACCTCCCAACAAACAAGAGTCCAGGGCCAGATGGCTTCCCAGGGGAATTCTACCAAACATTTCAAGAAGAATTAATACCTATTCTTCTGAAACTGTTCCAAAAAAATAAAAATGGAAGGAAAACTTCCAAACTCGTTTTGAGGCCACCATTACCTTGATCCCAAAACCAGACAAAGACCCCATCAAAAAGGAGAATTACAGACCAATATCCTTGATGAACATGGATGCAAAAATTCTCACCAAAATACTAGCCAATAGGATCCAACAGTACATTAAAAGGATTATTCACCATGAACAAGAGGGATTTATGCCTGGGGTGCAAGGTTGGTTCAACATCTGCAAATCAATCAATGTGATACAATACATTAATAAAAGAAAGAACAAGAACCATATCCTCTCAATAGATGCAGAAAAAGCATTTGACAAAGTACAGCATCCTTTCTTGATCAAAACTCTTCACAGTGTAGGAATAGAGGGTACATACCTCAATATCATAAAAGCCATCTATGAAAAACCCACAGTGAATATCATTCTCAATGGGGAAAAACTGAGAGCTTTCCCCCTAAGGTCAGGAACACGGCCGGGATGTCTACTATCACCACTGCTATTCAACATAGTACTAGAAATCCTAACCTCAGCAATCAGACAACAAAAAGAAATAAAAGGCATCCGAATCAGCAAAGAAGAAGTCAAACTCTCACTCTTTGCAGATGATATGATACTTTATGTGGAAAACCCAAAAGACTCCACCCCAAAACTGCTAAAACTCATACAGGAATTCAGTAAAGTGGCAGGATAGAAAATCAATGCACAGAAATCAGTGGCGTTTCTATACACCAACAGCAAGACAGAAGAAAGAGAAATTAAGGAGTCGATCCCATTTACAATTGCACCCAAAACCATAAGATACCTAGGAATAAATCTAACCAAAGAGGCAAAGAATCTGTACTCAGAAAACTGTTCAATACTCATGAAAGAAATTGAGGAAGACACAAAGAAGTGGAAAAACATGCTCATGGATTGGAAGAACAAATATTGGGAACATGTCAATGCTACCTGGAGCAATCTACACATTTAATGCAATTCCTATCAAAATACCATCCACTTTTTTCAAAGAAATGAAACAAAGAATCCTAAAATTTGTATGGAACCAGAAAAGACCCCAAACAGCCAGAGGAATGTTGAAAAAGAAAACCAAAGAAAACCACAGTTCCAGACTTCAAGCTGTATTACAAAGCTGTAGTGATCAAGACAGTATGGTACTGGCACAAAAACAGACACATAGATCAATGGAACAGAATAGAGAGCCCAGAAATGGACCCTCAACTCTATGGTCAACGAATCTTTGACAAAGGAGGAAAGAATGTCCAATGGAAAAGAGACAGTCTCTTCAACAAATGGTGTTGGGAAAATTGGACAGCCACATGCAGAAGAATGAAACTGGACCATTTCCTTACACCACACACAAAAATAGACTCAAAATGGATAAAAGACCTAAATGTGAGACAGGAATCCATCAAAATCCTTGAGGAGAACACAGGCAGCAACCTCTTCGCCCTCAGCCACAGCAACTTCTTCCTAGACACAATCGCCAAAGGCAAGGGAAGCAAGGGCAATAATGAACTATTGGGACTTCATCAAGATAGAAAGCTTTTGCACAGCAAAAGAAACAGTCAACAAAACCAAAAGACAACCGACAGAATGGGAGAAGATATTTGCAAATGACGTGTCAGATAAAGGGCTAGTATCCAAAGAACAAATAATCTAATCAAGAAATGGGCAGAAGACATGAACAGACATTTCTGCAAAGAAGACATCCAAATGGCCAACAGACACATGAGAAGGTGCTCAACATCACTCGGCATCAGGGAAAACCCAAATCAAAACCTCAATGAGCTACCACCTCACACCAGTCAGAATGGCTAAAATTAACAAGTCAGGAAATGACAGATGTTGGCCAGGACGCAGAGAAAGGGGAACCCTCCTACATTGTTGGTGGGAATGCAAGCTGGTGCAGCCACTCTGGAAAACAGTATGGAGGTTCCTCAGAAAGTTGAAAATAGAGCTACCCTACGACCCAGCAATTGCACTACTGGGTATTTACCCCAAAGATACAAATGTAGTGATCTGAAGGGGTATGTGTGCCCTAATGTTTATAGCAGCAATGTCCACAATGTCAAACTATGGAAACAGCCAAGATGTCCATCAACAGATGAATAGATAAAGAAGATATGGTATATATATATATATATATATATATACAATGGAATATTATGCAGCCCTCAAAAAAAAAAAAAAACGAAATCCTGCCGTTTGCAACGACGTAGATGGAACTAGAGGGTATTATGCTAAGCGAACTAAGTCAATCAGAGAAAGACAAGTATCATATGATCTCACTGATATGAGGAATTTGAGAAACAAGACAGAGGATCATAGGGGAAGGGAGGAAAAAATGAAACAAGGTGAAACCAGAGAGGGAGACAAACCATGAGAGACTCTTAATCTCAGGAAACAAACTGATGGTTGCTGGAGTGGTGGCAGGTGAGAGGGATGGGGTGGCTGGGTGATAGACATTGGGGAGGGTATGTCCTATGGTGAGCGCTGTGAACTGTGTAAGACTGATGAATCACAGACCTGTACCTCTGAAACAAATAATACATTATATGTTTAAAAAAAAAAAAAAGAAGATAGTAGGAAGGGAAAAATAAAGGGGGGGAATTGGAGGGGGAGATGAACCATGAGAGACTACGGACTCTGAGAAACAAACTGAGGGTTCTAGAGGGGAGGGGGATGGGGTGATGGGTTAGCCTGGTGATGGGTATTAAAGAGGGCACGTACTGCATGGAGCACTGGGTGTTATATGCAATGAATCGTGGAACACTACATCAAAAACTAATGATGTAATGTATGGTGACTAACATAACATAATAAAATTAAAAGAAATAATAAAACTAAATAAAAGGAAAAGAACGAATATCTTTTTAGTGTAATATATCCCAAATATTGCATGGAACATACTCATACCAAAAAAAATTGTTGTTTATTTAGAATTCAAATTTTACTGATTGCCATATATTTTTATTTGCAATATCTAGAAACCTTCCCTTATTAGAAGCCACATTAATGTAACCTATTTCATTTACTGGACATTACAGCTTGCATAGCACTTTTACCTCCTTTAACTTATTTAACATACATAACAAACTTATGAGAAGTAAATCGTTTAGAAACCTTCCCTTATTTGAAGCCACATTAATAAATGTAACCTATTTCATTTACTGGACATTAGAGCTTGCATAGCACTTTTACCACCTTTAACTTATTTAACATACATAACAAACTTATGAGAAGTAAATGGTTTACTCTGTAAATACAACCGAAGACACTGGGCTCAGAATAGTTAAGAAATTTGCCCATGATCATACAGCTCATGAGAGGCGGAGCTAGAGTTTAAATCTAGTGTGTCTCACTCCATGTTATGTTCTCTTTCCTTAATGCCCTTCACAATCCATCTCAAGCATCACCTTCTTTGGGAAACCTACCCAGACTACTCCCTATACAAAGGCGAATTTATTACTCGCTCTTTTATGCTGCCATGGGTGTTTGCATGTGTTGTTACTATGGAAGGTAGCACATTGCTCTGTATTTGTATGTTTTTCTCTCTGCCAGAACTGAACTTCTTTGAATAGTGTGGTAGGCAGAATAATGACCCCCACAAAGATGCTCAGATCCTAATCCCCAGAAACTGTGAATATGTTACCTTATATGGCAAAAGGGACTTTGCAGATGTGATTAAGGGTAAGGACCTTAAAATAGAGGAATTATCCTGGATTATCCAGATAGGCCCAATCTACTCACTTGAGTCCTTAAAATTGGAGAATCCTTCCTGGCTGTGGTCAGAGAGAGATGAGATGATGGTGGTAGAAGAAGGGTCAGGAAGCTTCAACTTTGTTGGCCTTAAGATGGATAAAATAGGCCAGGAGCCAAGAAATAAATGCAGACTGCCTCTGGAAGCTGGAAAAGGCAAGGATGCAGATTTTCCCATATAGCCACCAGAAAGGAACACAGCCCTACTGATACCTTGATTTTAGCCCAGTGAGACCCATTTTGGACTTCTCTGTTCCATAAGATAATACATTTGTGTTTTAAGCTACCCGAGTTTGTGATAACTGAAGTAATAAGAAACTAAAAGAGGTAAGGTACCACCTCTTAGTCACTGCTATTTTTCTAACTAGCGAAGTACCAAGCAAGCACAAGCACATAAGTGCTGAAATTGTTTGCTTGCATGGATAAATGAAAATTATAGCATGCTGCTTCATGATCAGAGCGTTATGAAGCAAGAGCCCCCAACTAGGATATGGGGAAGAAATATGATCTCTACTTATCTTCCCTGAGCTAATGAGAGTAAATGATCTTCTGTATTACTTGGCCCAATGATCATAAATCTAGAAAAGAAATAGCTATAAATGATGACTCCAGAGTGAGCCCTTGTATCTTCCTAGCTGTGGCTGTGACCCTGAACAGAAATCTCACCCACGGTTGCTACAATGATAAAAACAGCTACAATTTCTTGAATTACTATTATAATAGTTGTCAACTTTGGTGTGTACTAGAATGACCTGGGACACGTGTTCATAGTTGCATATTCCTGGGTCCAATCTCTAGAGATTCTGAGTCAGAGATGGATCCTAGGTGACTCTGTGGACCATACTGCATAGGCGATATACAATAATATAACATAACATAATATATAACATAACCTAATAACATATATATGTCAGGATGACCAATGCCCTCTTCTTAGTCTTGCCTTCTTGTTCTAGCCAGTTGCTCCACGGAGTACTTCTTTGGTCCTAAAAGCAACTCTAACACCGAATCTCACTCCTAAGTAAGTGAGAGAGCAAAGGTGAAGGGAATCATTTCCATTATTTTTTAATGCATTTCTCATCATGAAAGTATCTGGAGGTCAAGGTAATCTAAGATAAAATACATAAACACATTTCAGGAATTCTCTATTAAGTAGGCTGGCCGCAGAACCATCAAATGCTGGAAGAACTCAGAGGAGTTCATTGTGGCCTCTTCAAATCGGGAAAATATAAAGAAGGAAATCTCTCTCTCTCTTTTTTTTTTTTTTTTTTTTTTGTTAGACTAAAGAAATGAGAACTTCAATCTATAACCAACTATTGGAAATGAAGTGTACCAGTTATGGAGAAATGCTCCCAATTGATCATTTTTAAATGGTGACATTTTTTTTTTCTTAAAAATGTAGCACATACTAAAACTAAAAAGAGCTTTGAAAACCCAGAAAGATGCAAAGAAGAAAATGACCATTTCCCATAATTTTACTGCCTAAAGATAAGCTATGACCAGCATTTGGATTACCCTCAACACTTTGGTTATGCATGTGTATCTTAGCTATTTGAGATCATACTGTATATGCAATTTAATATCATGCTTTTTCTTTCCAGCTAACATTCTGTCTGCACCCCCCTATGGCCAGCTTATTGTAATGAGATTGGTTTTGTTGAATTATTCTCTTTAAAAGAATGGAGAGATTCAGAACTCTTAAGAGTCCAAAAATCAACTTCATGCTCAAAGCCTCTGCGTATTATTCTTGAAGGGAAGCAATTAGGTCTTCCTGGAGTGTCAGGCATTGAGGCACCTGCAGCTGCCGACTGCTGATCATATTAGACAGAAGTTAATTTTGAGGTAACTTGCCCTCTAGCACCCCGCATGTCAGGCAGTGCAGTGGCTCCTTTATTTACAGTGGCATTCAAGTGGGCAATGCCATGTTTAGAGAATAATGTGCATTCCAGGCCTGCCATTCTCAACTGATTGCAAAGCTTTGTTGGAAAATATAGAATTCTAGAATGTTAGAAGCATAAATCACATTGTTGGAAATTGTCTTTCTCTAAAAGTTTATGGTTGTGGTGCAGTGCCATTTTTCTTCTGGACTTGAATTTGACTGAATTCCACCTGTCATCGCTAAGAAATATTTTATTTTCATTTTCAGTTCAGTCATAAATTGCTGAAAATAATCCCTCCAGAGGTAAATTAGGGTGTAGTAATAGCACAACTGAGTCTTAGTGAAAAATATTCACTATATATTAAATATACATGGGTATACTTTGAACAAATGTGATTGCATTAAAAAGTTGTCAACATTGTACCCATCTTAATGCGAAATTGAAATCTTATGTGATTTGCCTAATCTTTTGGATCTGTTGCTGAAGGATAAAACCTTTCATTGGCTTCTTACAATAATGGAACAAGTTACCAGGTTGGAGATAGGAGACCAAATCAAGAAGGCCAAGTTCTCCATCCTCTGAGCATCTTTTTATCTAAGCACACTGGAAGTTGTTAATTCATCTGGTTTGGTGGAAGTTAATTCATCTGGTTTGGTCCACTTTGGTGGACACTTGCAGAAACCTTAGTGCTGGGTACTCCTTTTACTTTTCTAAACTGGCAACTTGTTCTAAGTTGCACGATCAAAGGCTATATTTTTGGTCAATAGACCCAGAAAATTATGTTGTTTATGTAAGATTTCAATCTAAGGCAAGTGATGTTAGCAATCTTAAATATATTTGAGGTTTCTTGTTAATTTTTTAATATGGTAGCATTAAAATACAGAGGACATGACAGAATTTTCAAGGTGTTGGTATGAGAGAGATGCTTACATTAAGATATTTATAAATGGCCAATAAATTAACTGTAAGGATTAATTAGATTTTACGCTAAGAAGCACTGAGAATATGACGAATGGTTTCTAGTTTCCATTCTGCCACTAACAAGCTGTGTGAGCTTGAGTGAACCACTTTACTTGCCTGTGTTGGAGAGTAAAATGATAGGAAAAAAATGATAATGAACTGTATCATTGTGTACAAGGTTAAATAGTGTTTTGAAATAATTAACAATCTGAGAAAATACAGGCTTGCACCAAAAGTCAGAACCAAAAATACAATGGCAATGAAAAAATAAGTCAATTTAACCCCAATTGGTGTCTATAAGATAGAAGGAGAAACAAACATCTGGTCATTTGCATAGTTTTGCTCACAGAAACAAAGTAGGGTTTGCAGCACTCCCTTGGAAGAAAACCAACTAGCACGAGGGTTATATCACTCAGGAAGGACCGCAGCAGACTCCTGAACAAGGTGGCTCTAGGATGTCCAACCACAACCCATAGTGTTATGGCCTAATGGCAAAAGGGGGAACCTGTACGAGCCTAATTTGTCAAGGAAGCAGGACTGTGGCACTGTCCTGAGAGTGACACTAACTGCCCTGGGAACCTGGGTGGAGTCAAAAGAAAAAAGGACAAGAAGATATTGAATAACTATGTGTGGGAACTTCAGGGATACCTTAGACGTATTTCTTCTCCCACTGACTCTGGTCATGTCCATGTGGTTGATAAGGCAGGCTGGCTACACCAGCACATGATTTACCTGTTCAACTGGTCAGCTTTACTTTGCAAAGGCTACAGGGAACAGAGAAAAGGAGCCATTATGCCTTCTGGATGCCCTTCCTTTGTGATTTGATCTGGGATTGGTACAACATAGGCAGTACTTTCAAGCAAAGGCTTTGAAGTAATACAGACCTTGGTTTGGGTCCTGGTTCCACTATTGATGAACTGTGTGATGCTGAACAAGTTTCCTACTTCTTCTGAGCCTCAGTTTTGTCATCTGTAAAATAAGGATAATGATGGGCTCTCTATCCTGTAATTATTATACATGAAAAGATGAGCAAGAATTTGTCTAGGTTCACAAAACTAGGCATGGTTAAGCCAGGGGTGGCTGACTTCATGTCTGTGATCATAGAAGTGACCTAACCTGTTCAGGATTGCCAGGCTACTTGATAGTGAAATTGAGTATGGCAGACACTGCTACTTGTCTACTCAAAAGACATTCTCCTTCACTTCCTTACTGAAGTATCATTTTCCCCCAGAGTATAATTGTGGGCAGCTATAAATTCAGCTTTCTGGGGTACCTTGGAGCTTTGGTTGCTATATATGAGACACCGTTCTGTCCAATAATCAGAAATATACCAAGTAGGTTTTCCACTAAATCTAGTTATCTTTGTAAAAAAGGGCCAGAATCAGCTTACATGTATCCTTCTTCAGGCTTAGCCATGGAAATAATACCTAGAGGTGGAACAGCCACTTTTGAAACCATCTTGATATCAGAAAGGAAAAAGCCACATGCTAAAGATGGCAGAAGGTAGAGATGAGGGCTGGAAGGAGCCTTTGCGAAAAAGCTGTATCAGCCTGGATGATGAATTTCCCGACTTAGTTGCATTAAAAAAAAAAAAATCACTGTTTGCTTAAGTTACTATAGTCTGGTTTCTGTTACAGCTAAACCCAATTCCAACTGATATATTAGGATTCAAACCTACAGAAATTTATTCAGCACATATTTTCTGGTGAGGTCCCTAGAGACAAAGCTCTGCTCATACTGTTTTTCATCTTGTTTATCTGTAATAGTTACCATCCTGTCCTTGGTCTTAACTATCAGCTCCTCAGGGACAAAGTGCTTGGAACCCAGGATAATGCACAGTCAATTCTATGATTTAAGGATTGGGAAATTGGGGCCTAGAGAGAGAGGTTATTTAGTGGTGGAACAGAGGCTAGTGCTGTGGATTTTTGATGTTCAGTCTTATTCTCTTAGCATTAGGGCTCTATAGGACAGAACAGGATGGGGTTTTCCACCTGGCTAACACTACTCATAAAGTACTGGGCATCAGAGGCAGATATAAATGTTTGGACAACAAAAGAAACATTTTTCTGGGGCACCTGGATGGCTCAGTCAGTAAAGTGTCTGCCTTCAGGTCAGGTTATGATCCTGGGGTCCTGGGATTGAGCCCCAAGGCAGTGGGCTCCCTGTTCAGCGGGGAGTCTGTTTTACCCTCTCCCTCTGTCCCCCTTCCCCTCTGTGTTCTCTCTCTCTCTCTCTCAAATAAATAAAATCTTTTAGGGGCGCCTGGATGGCTCAGATGGTTAAGCATCTGCCTTCAGCTCAGGTCATGATCCCAGGGTCCTGGGATCGAGTCCCACATCGGGCTCCCTGCTCCTTGGGAGCCTGCTTCTCCCTCTGCCTCTCTCTCTCTCTCTCTCTTTCTCTCATGAATAAATAAAATAAAATCTTTAAAAAATAAATAAATAAATAAATAAAATCTTTTTTAAATAAAAAGGTTTTCCTATTTTATAATTTTGCCGTGAATATTCTTGCAACTTTCCTTACAGGCAAGGCATAAGCCTCTTTTATCTGCAAAATGGTTATAACATGTTGTGCATCTGTCGTAGGGTTATTGCTAGGATCTAAGGAGTTAATATATGTAAAGCTCTTAAAACAGGGCCTGGAATATAGGGTAAGTTTGAAATAGTAGCCCCTAGAGCTGAATTGTTTTTAACTCTGAAGTGTGAATGTTTTCAATTTCTTGTTCTCGGAACCCTTGCAATGACTAAAACAAAAGTTCCCTAGTCAGGCAGAAGTGAGTTCTGACTGAGGTTTGTCACCTAGGAATTGAGCGACATTGGGAAAAGCACTTCAAATCTTGATTTCCTCTTCTGTAAAAGAGGATGTTTTTTGTAGCTATCTCACTGAGTTGTGAGGATTAACTGAGGTATTTTATGTAAGCATACAACTTAGTGTGGGCGCTAACTAAAACATAGCTATTGTGATCTTAAGGTGACTTGTTATTTAGAGCCTATCTTCTAATAGACCTTCAGGGTTTTTTCCTTTTTTTTTTTTTTTTCCTCATTGATCTCTAGGCTTGGACTGCATATCCGTCACCTTCATTACCTTGAGTAGCCTGTCCTTCTGTTAGCTGTTTTTTAAAATTTGATAATTTTTCCTTTGTGTGATGGTTAAATTTTATGTATCAAGTTGGCTAGATTATGGTGCCCAGTTGGTTGGTCAAATACTAGTCCAGATATTACCGTAAAGATAGTTTGAAGGCATGCTTAAATTTACCATCAGTTAACTATAAGTAAAGAAGATTATCATCAATGATACAGGTGGACCTCATCTAATTAGTTGAAGGCCTTAAGAGCACAAACTGAGGCTTCCTGGAATTCTGCCTTAATTAAGACTTCCTGAATTAAGACTATAACATAGAAATCCTACCTTGGGGTTGGCTGGGGGAGAAATCCTGCTTCAGTTTCCATCCTGCTGGCCTACCCTGTAGAATTCAGACTCAAGTCTCGGACATCAAGTCTTGCATGAGTTTCTAGCCTGCCCTACAGATTCTGGACTTGCCAGCACCCACAAATGCATGAGCCAATTCCTGAATGCAAATCTTATAATATAATACATATAGTATAAAATCTAGGATAAAATCTTATTGGTTCTGTTTCTCTGGTGAACCCTGATAAACCTTGCCCCCTGTACAAAATGGGGTCTTGGAAAAAACAGATCTTCTCTGCTTATTTTAGTAATTCCATGGAGAGCCTCATCTTAACTTCTGATATTTCTTTTGACTAATGGGAGAGGAGCAGCTCCATAGGAAAACTGGCTGATGTTTTTGTGTTTCTGTTTTGAAAACCAGCCCTTCGTTCTCCTTTCACAGTCAATTTACTATTCCCTACAGCCTTTCACTTTAAATTTACCACTTCTCTCCACACACCTCTTGGGAGTTTCTACTCCAGTAGCTCTCTCTTTTCTTCCCCACTTCTCCTTGTGGCTTTCTTGTCATAACCACTCATTAATCATGGAAATCATTTTACAAATCAGGCTAGGAGGAACCTCACGGCCACTGGATACAGCACAGTGAGAGCCCAATGTAAGATCTTGACACCAAGCTCTTCACACCACATGTTATTCACCACAGATCTTCCACCCCTGGACAATTTTAGGAAACCAGAGATTTGGTAACAATCTGCAGGCATGTGAGGAGGTTCAAAGGATGACATGAAGGGCTCCTGGAAATCTCTAGGATGTGACTAAAGCATGCTGGTCCCCTAGGAAGCTGCTATGTGCCCTATGTGGACAACGTGCTTGATTGCTTACCCATAGATATTGGTGTCCTAAGAAATTTTCATATCTACTCCAGAAGGTACAGCTCAGGGAAGCCAATTAATTAAACTAGTTTTCCAGCTGATAGATTGATGCATTACCACTGTTTCAGCAAAGCACGAATTAGAAGCATATTGTGTCTGATAGCCTGGTCATCTCTCACTGTTGACTGTAATTTGCTAGAGAAGAAGAAACAAAACAAGAACTAAACCTGGGAAGAGTTGTGGCAAGGGACTTATGAATGCTGAGGAAGCCTTTATTGAACACGGACTATATGCCAAGTTAAGTGTGTCACTCCTGTTACCTCATTTAAGACCCAGATATCCTTTGAGATACATTTTAGTATTTCCCTAATTTTATGAAAAAGGAAATAGGCTCAGAAGTGTTGAATTACTTTCCCAAGGAGATACAGCTGGTTAGTGGCAGAGCTGGCAGGAAAAATTAAGCAATAGTAATAGTTATGTTCTGACCCCCCCACATACACTTAGCAGGTTGAATTTCTGCTGGCCCAGTGACTTTTCCTGTGTCCTCTTATCAACCCTGGCCTTTTTTTTTTTTTTTTTTTTTTTTGGTTTTTAAAAAGATTTTATTGAGAGGGGCACCTGGGTGGCTCAGTCGTTAAGCGTCTGCCTTCGGCTCAGGTCATGGTCTTGGGGTCCTGGGATCGAGCCCTGCGTTGAGCCCTCCATCAGGCTCCCTGCTCTGCGGGAAGCCTGCTTCTCCCTCTTCACTCCACCCTCCTTGTGTTCCCTCTCTTGCTCTGTCTCTCTCTGTCAAATAAATAAATAAAATCTTTTTTTAAAAAAAGATTTTATTGAGAGAGAGTGCATGTGAGCAGGGGGAGGGGCAGAGAGAGAGGGAGAGAGTCCCAGGCAGACTCCGCGCTTAATGCAGAACCTGACATGGGGCTTGATCTCACGACCCTGAGGTCATGACCTGAGCCAAAATCAAGAGTTGGACACTCAACTGACTGAGCCACCTGGGTGCCCCTCACCCCTGGCCTTCTCCTTCTCTAGTCCATCACACATCAGGAAACCTTTCTTTGTTTTCATGATGATGTATTATACTTTTGTTGATCTGTCATTCTTTTGTGACAATTCCAACTGCTAAAGGATGCAGTCAAATCACAATGCTAACAAGATGTGTGTATTTGCAACCTATCTGCGGTGGGTAGAGTACAATCCATCATAATGAAGGCATGAGAAAGGCTTCTGTTTTGTTCCTTGGTTGCCATTGCAGCTGATGAAGTATAAGACCTTTGAAGTACAACTGCTTTGATCCCAGCTCCTCTGTAGCTGATCCTGCCAGGCTGCTTTGAAGGGAAGCAATCTACAGTTCCCTGTTGGTAGGATATGGGGAGTGCTAGAAGGAGTGGGGAGTTCATGGGACCAGTTAAGTGGCTGTTGCTAGGATCCAGGTGTGACATTTGATGAGAGCTTGAATTAGGGCAGAGGAAATGGACATGAAAACAAGGGGGCAGATATGATCGATTCTAAATGGTTAAAATCCACAGGATATGGAAGCCTTTTGAAAGTGTGAGAACTTTAGGATGAGTCATTAACTTCTGGTTTTTGAGATGAGTGGATAGTGGTGTCATTCACAGATGGAAGACACAGTAACAGGAGCAGAGGCTTCAGTTTCGTCTTGCAGTGTTCTCCTGGCAACCCATGGTAGGCAGGGAAACCAGGCAGAGGAAACCAAAAAAGGTTCAGAGATATAAAATTAACAAGGCCTGTCTATAAAACAGCAAGTGGATTGGTTTAATTGAAGTGCAGAATGCATGTTGAGGGAGAAGGGGAGATGAGGTTGGGGAGGTAGATAAGGACTAGATCAAAAAGGGCTTTTGAAGCCATGTTAAGGAGTTTTGCTTTCATCCTGAGGGGAAATAGAAGATTCTGAATAGGTTTTAAGCAGGGAAGTGACTTGATTGTAAAGATTTTCATTTTAGAAAATCTCTCCAGTGCACAGGCTATGGCATGGGAATGGGTTAATGACAAAACAAGAGGAGCTGTTGAAGTAGCTCAACTGGGAGATGATGGTGATTAAGACTAGAATAGTGGTGGTAAAGGCTGAGAAAAATGGATGGAAGGAGAAAGATTTTAAAGATAGAATGGGCAGGGCACCTAGATGGCTTGGTCAGTTAAATGTCCGCCTCTTGATTTCGGCTCAGGTCACATGATCTCAGGGTCATGAGATCAAGCCCCACATCCAGCTCTGTGCTGGGCGTGGAGCCTGCTTAAGATTCTCTCTTTATCCCTCTGCCCCTCCCACTCTCTTTGCTCTCTCTCTCTCAAAATAAATAAATAAATAAATAAATAAATAAATAAATAAAAAGATAGAATGGGCAAGACTTGCTGATGACTTAGATGTGGCAGAGACAAAAGTGGGGAATCGAGGCTAACTACTAGGTTGATGTTGGTTTAAGTGAAATTTCACTTTTACCCTTATCACTGGAAAATGTATTATTTTATTCCTTCTTATTAATACACTTATTTCCTCAGAAAATTGTGAATGCATTGAATTTTTTCTTTTGGAGGCTACTCTGTGCTATTTAAACCCATCAGTATTTACTGTATCTGTAATAAACAAGGATAAAATGGTAGTGCTTGGAATCAAGTCCACATGTAATTTTGGTTGTCTAAAGGCAGCAAAAGGAAAGGGCACTTGACAGGGAATAAACATATATGTGCTCTTCATCTAACATACTTAATCCCTATTTAAGCCCCTATTTTTTTTCATCCTCAATAATAAACAACACAGAAAAGTGTATGTGTGTATACACATGTGTATGCTGTTGGCACAAGGCTAAGACTACAACTCTAAATTCCCCCCTTGCCATAAACATACTGTCTTAATCATATTCATGCAAAATAGGGCTTTGCATCTTGTCTCACTCCACTATCTGCTTTATGACATTAACAATTCCAGGGGCGCCTGGGTGGCTCAGTTGGTTAAGCGGCTGCCTTCGGCTCAGGTCATGATCCTGGGGTCCTGGGATCAAGCCCCACATCGGGCTCCCTGCTCCGCAGGAAGCCTGCTTCTCCCTCTTCCTCTGCCTGCCTCTTTGCCTACTTGTGCTCTCTCTCTCTATCTCTCTGTCAAATAAATAAATAAAATCTTTAAAAAAAAAAATTCCAATGACACTGGATCTTTGAAGCAAAGTTATTTGTTTAACATTTTGTAATCCTCTCTGGCAGTTTGTCTCTTCTATTCTTATCCATTCACTTTTTGAGTTTTCAATAAATACTAAACACCAAGAAGTCGGGACATGGTGCTCTTGTCACAGTCTATTTGAGATGTAAATGGCACAAACGTAGTGATGAAACCTTGACATAATGCATTAGCTATGATTACCCCTCATTTTTTCACCCAATTCAAATATTTGTTTGTTCTTCTTCTTTTTGGTAGTACCCCATATCAAAAGATTTTGAAACATCTAAGAGTGGTGGGTAGGATGATTGGATTACTTTGAGAATCCTATCCAAATAGTGAACTACATTCCTTGCCCATTACCCTTGAGCTGGTAAATATAGGTAATTCACACTTGTGTGGAAGGAAACGGTTATTTGAACTTTATTTCACATGGCCTCCCAGCTCCATGTGGAAAGTAATTTAGTACTACTGCAGTAGGCAAACAAAGACAGCCTATTCAGTTGTTACAAATTGATCATCCAAAAGATTTTGATAAATCACCACCACCTATGTGTCATGGAAATAGTGAATGCTGAATATGTTTAAGCTATTAAATAATTCACTGAAATACATCTTGTATGCTATTGCTGATATGAATTTTGAACTAGCTCTGACCAAAGAACAAGTATTTATTCTTTTTCATCTCTTACAACTTGTCTCCATGTGATGTTTTATTGTCAGAGTGAACCATGTAAGTTTAAAAAGTATAGAACTACCTCATTTTCTTTTTAAGAAACCGAAAATGATTTAGAATATAATTTTAAGCCTATAGCTCTTAGATAATAAAAGTTATGTCAAGCAATTAAGTATGACTTAGAATTGAAGCCACTAGCAATATCGCAGTAGTGATGCACATACCCTAGGCTGTAAGACAGTGGTGACAATTTAGGCAACATAGAACTTATAGGAGACTTTCATTGTCAATTTTTGAGTGGATAAATTTAATGGGAAAAAATAACGTAACCTGAAAGTACTGCATAAGAAGATAGGTCAGTATTCCACTGGAAAACATTAAGGTAGTTGTGATTGGGATCTTGAAATAAAATCCTAAAATAAAGAATGGTTGGATGAATAAATAATCTCAGGCATTTGAATGTCATGAAAGTGCCGTAACAGAAAACTGATGGAGAAACTGGTGGGAAATACAGATGTATGGTCAGTCTTGAGATTGTTCAAAATAGTTGTAAAATATCCTCAGTATGATGAGCTGCATGGCAGAGACGGGAAATACATACTCTCATTTCTAGTTCAGTGAAGTTGCAGGCTTGGATTTGAATTTATAGATAAGAACAGTTTGGAAACCCCTGACTTAATTTGTACTAGAACTAAGGCACTCTCTTCATCTAATACCAATAATTATCAAGATAAATATCTGGGATATTGTCTACCCAGTAGAAGTTCTGTAAGTACGTGGAGTGCTAAGATTAATCTTCCTGAAGCACTTTGGGTATACTCTTATCTGTGATATACAACTTGGAATATAGGATGGAAATAAATGGATGATAGATAGATAGATGGATGCATACATACATACATACATACATACATACATAGCCATCCCAAGGATTAGTTGGCTCCCCCTGCTCCTTACCATCATCTCAGAACAGGCTTGAACCACAGTCTATACCTAGTAAAAAGACCCATGGTTTCCTCAAGATTTATGTGGCTTCCTTTTACATGGTCTCTGACTTTGTATCCTTTCTTGTTGACTTGGTTCTGCTTCAAGATCATCTTCCCACACTCCTTGTATTGTCTGTGATGTACACTGGATCATCCCAGATGTGGATTTTAGCCTTGTAATTTCCATATAAAGCTTTTGTGTGTTTAGCAGGTTTTCCAGAATGTCTGGGGAAGTCATAGGATGTGTATATTGTAACAAAGCAAACAACCTAAAATGGTATATTTAAACATCCCTGATTTTAAACCTCCCTTGGCCACTTAATTTTGGGTTGTAATGTAGGTGGTTTTTCATTGCCTTTTCCTCAAGTTGGTGAAAGGTGACAAGCAGGGGCATTTGGTTTCTTCTCCACAGTTACTCCTTCTCACCAGTAAGACAGAGCAGGACAGGGCTCAGCAGTTCCCTATGTGAACACCAGAGTACGAAATTCATACTAGCCTGCAGCAGCTAGCTTTCTGGAAAGGATGTGATGACACCCTTTACAGTTATTTCATTAGGGAAAATTGCTTTGACACACATGTTTTTAGTTTACTTGTGTTTTTTCAAGAATGCAACCTTTTTTATAAGATACCATATGTATGTGTGTTTATGTGCTTTTAGAAAACACATCTCATTAAAACTGAAGCAAAGCAACATAAATGACTCACAAAGGTAATATTTAAGAGCAGGTATCTGTGCTTTTCCCCCTTTTATGTCTAGACTAGCTAGAAATTATTCTGTTCCACTGTTGTGGTTTTCAATAAATAACTTGCATTTATTCATCAATTTTCTATTTTCATATCCACTAATTTTGGCTTTTTATCTTATTATTTACTCATTCTCATCTTAGATGTAGTCTCTTTTTTTCTAACCTCAGTTAAATGCTTGTTTTCACTTAGTTTCTCTTAGCTAGTAAGAAAAGCATTAAATCCCATCAATTTTAATATAGAATATTTTATATATTATTTTTAAATATTACATAATTATGGCTTTCATTAACTCTGTGACATAATATATTTTCAAAACAGTATTTTTAAAATCCAAGCAGTTTTATTTTGTTGTTTATTGGTGGATCTATTAATTTCTATTTCTATTACACTGTGGTCAGATAATATAGCTATACAATTTCTGAAGTTAAAAGTTGAGGTATTTTCCTAGCTCAGTATTGATCTATTTTTGTAAATGACCCATAAGAATTTGGGTAAGAGGCTATATTTTCTCTTTATTTTTCATGTAGTATGCTATGCAGCTATTAAATTAACCTTATTAATGTTATTATATTTTCCATAATTTTAATTTTTTGCCTAATTGGTCTGAAATACGTGAAATAGATGTGTTAAAATCTTACATGAGTTATGTTTTTGTCAATTTCTTCTTATATTTTTTAAAATATTTTATTTGTCAGAGAGAGCGAGCACAAGCGAGGGGAGCAGCAGGCAGAGGGAGAAGCAAGCTCTCTGCTGAGCAAGGAGCCCGATGCGGGACTCAATCCCAGGACCCTGGGATCATGACCTGAGCCGAAGGCAGTCACTTAACCCCTGAGACACCCAGGCATCTCTCTTCTTATATTTTTGACATAATTTAACCCTATGTGTCTTGGTACAATCATATCCAACTACATAAAGATTTGTGACTTACCTTTTCATTAATATCTTTGCTCATTTGATGCTTTGACATTAAATTCTAATTTTTCTTATAATGTGACTCCTACTGTTTCAGGTCCTGTGTAGAAAAATGGTGGTGACAAAGAAACTGAAAAACCTAGTTTTATTGAAATAAGTAAGGGCATGCAGGATTTATTTACATTGAAATGCTACTATTTATACTCAGACAATCCATGTCAGGTTCCTGGCAATTCCATGTCAGGATCCTGCAGGGATCGGGGAAAGTAGAGATCTTCATAATCTGAGGGTACCAGAGGGAAGGGTCAGGGTATTTGTAGGCCAACATACCTACTCTCACATCAAAGTATGGAGAAGACAGGTGTGTTACAGTTTTCCAGAGAAACTGAACCAAGGGCAGAGAGAGATTTATCATGGCTCACATGAATTATGGAGGCTAACAAGTTCTGAGATCCACAGAGTGGGTCAGCAAGCTGGAGACCCAAGAGAGCCAATAATACAGATCCAGTCCAAGTCCAAACACCTGAGAACCAGGAGAGCATAGTGTAGTACCAGTCAGAAGGCTGGCACACTTGAAAACTAGTAGGAGGAGCCAGTGTTTCATTTCTAGTACAAAAGCAGGAGAAAGCAGATGTCCCAGTTCAGAGGGACAGGAGGAGTTCTCTTACTCAGTGGAGAGTGAACCTTTTTATTATATTCAGGCCTTCAACTGACTGGGTGAGGCCCACCCATATTAGAGAGGGCAATCTACTTAGTCTACACCAATTTAAATGTTAATCTCATGCAAAAAAATAAAACACCCTTATAACAAGTATCATATGATCTCACTGATATGAGGAATTCTTAATCTCAGGAAACAAACTGAGAATTGCTGGAGTGGTGGGGGGTGAGAGGGATGGGGTGGCTGGGTGATGGACATTGGGGAGGGTATGTGCTATGGTGAGTGCTGTGAATTGTGTAAGACTGTTGAATCACAGACCTGTACCTCTGAAACAAATAATACATTATATGTTAAAAAAAAAAAAAGAAGATAGTAGGAAGGGAAAAATGAAGGGGGGGAATCAGAGGGGGAGAGGAACCATGAGAGACAATGGACTCTGAGAAACAAACTGAGGGTTTTGGGGGGGGGGGATGGGTTAGCCTGGTGATGGGTATTAAGGAGGGCACGTACTGAATGGAGCACTGGGTGTTATATACAAACAATGAATCATGGAGCACTACATCAAAAACTAATGATGTAATGTCTGTCGACTAACATAACATAATAAAATTCAATTAAAAAAAAAAAAACACCCTTATAGACAAACCCAGAAATAACGTTAAACCACTTGGGCATCCTGTGACCCACTTAAGTTGACACCTAGAGTAGAACAAGGAGATATTTCCAAAGCAAGCAGGTTCTACCCTTTCATGAAAAATGAAGAGTTGGGTAGAAAATTATGGGCAAGGGAATCAAAAGATTTTATTGGTGAGGGAAGGAGTATAGAGGGTTGTTAGCTGAGGCAAAAAGGGATTGAGAGGTTGCAGTATACAAGGTTAATATACAAAAGTCAGTAACTTTCCTATATACCAGTGGTGAACAAGTAGAATATGAAGTTAAAAACATAATACCACTTATATTAGTACACATACAAAAAATGAAATACATATGTATAAATCTAACTATATATATATATATATATATATATATATATATATGTATAACCTGTATGAGAGAAACTACAAGATTTTGATGAAAGAAAATAAATAAATGGAAAGATATTCCATGCCCATGGATAGGAAGACTCAATATTGTCAAGATGTCAGTTCTTTCCAATTTGATCTATCGATTTAGTGCAATCTCAATCAAAATCCCAGCAAGTTAGTTTGCAGATGTTGGCAAACTTACTGTAAGGTTTATATGGAAAGGCAAAAACCCAGTTAGAAGACTAATACTACCCAACTTCAAGACTTGATTACTGTAGCTTTATAATAAGACAGTATGATGTTGGCAAAAGAATAGACAAATAGATCAGTGGAACAGAATAGAGAGCCCAGAAACAGACCAACTTAAATAGTTGACAATGGAGCAAAACAAATGCAATGGAGCAAAGATAGTCCTTTCAACAAATGGTGCTGGACCAACTGGACATCCACATGCAAAAAGAAAAAAAATCTATATGCAGACCTTACACCCTTCATAAAAATTAACACAAAATGGATTACAGACCTAAATGTAAAACTCAAAAACTACAAAACTCCTGATAAATTACATAAGAGAAAGTATAGATGACTTTGGGTTTGGCGATGACTTTTTAGACCCAATAGCAAAGCCTCAATCCATGAAAGACAGAATTGATAAACTGGACTTTATTAAATTAAAAGATTCTTCTCTGTGAAAGATACTGTCAAGAAAATGAAAAGACAGACGACAGACTGGGAGAAAATATTTGCATATCTGATAAAGGACTATTATCTAAAATATACAAAACACTCTTAAAACTTGAGGAAATAACCATTCCATTAAAAGTGGGCAAAAGACCCTAACAGATATTTCACCAAAGAAAACATACAGATGGCATATAAATGTATGAAAAGATGCTCCACATCCTACATCATCAGGGAAATACAAGTTAAAACAGTGAGCTACCACTACACACCTATTAGAATGGCCAAAATCCAGAACACTGACAACACTAAACACTGACAAGGATGTGGAGCAGTAGGAGCTCTCATTCATTGCTGGTGGAAATGCAAAATGGTATAGCTAATTTAAAAGACATTTTAGTGGTTTTCCACAAAACAAAACATTCTCTTGCCATAGAATCGAGCAGTCATGCTCCTTGGTTATCTACCCAAAGGAGTTGAGAGCTTACATCCACAGAAAACCCTGCACAGGGATGTTTATAGCAGTTTTATTCATAATTGCCCAAATTTGGAGACAACCAAGATGTCCCTCAGTAGGTGAATGGATAAATAAACTACGGTAGATTAAGACAATGGAATATTATTCAGTGCTAAAAAAGAAATGAGCTATCAAGCCACAAAAGGATATGGATGAACTTTAAATGCATATTCCTAAGAGAAAGAAGCCAATTTGAAAAAGGGTCCATACTGTATGATTCCAACAATATGAATTTCTGGAAAAGACAAAAAAGTATGTAGACAGTAGAATGTTTAGTGGTTTCCTGGGGTGAGAGGGGAATGAATAATGAATGAATAAGTGGAGCACAGAGGATCTTTACGGCAGTGAAACAACTCTGTATGATACTATAATGGTGGATACACAGCCTTATATGTACGTCCAAACCCATAGAATGTGCAACACCAAGAGTGAACCCTAATGTAAACTATGGACTTTAGGTGGTCATGATGTGTCACTGTAGGTTGATCAGTTGTAACAAACGCACCACTCTGGTGTGAGACGTTGATAGTGGGGAAGCTTATGATGTGTGGAGATGGAGAGTATATGGGAAATTTCTGTACCTTATCAATACTGCTGTGAGCCTACAACTACTCTAAAACTTAAGCCTATGAAAAAATTCTAAAAATGATTCAGACAGTCCTGTGACTGTCAGAATAGTGGGGGTGGTAGATTTAAAGGTAAATATTTGCTTCCATTTACTAGAACGGGGATTTTTACTTTTTGGCTGTAGGAATTGTAGGGGAATCAGCCCTATGAGATGGCAGAAAATGGGAAGGAGGGACCACAGAGCTTCTGTTGCCCACTTGGTCCCCCTCACCATTTCTTCCTGGTTCTAGTGCAGAGAGGAATAAAGGGTATATACAATGTGCCATTTTGGCATTTCCAGATTTCCTCCCTCCATTCCTCTCCTTTCTTGTGACAGCTTGAGGAAGGGGAATTGTTGAAAGAGTCCTTAAGACATCCACGGTGTAGCGCCTCCTGCAAAGGACCTCAAAATTCTGAGCTCTCTTTCTCTCACTCCTCTGCCTCTGTTCACTTCCTACCTAGCAGAGCTTCCTCTTAAGTTTTCTGCCTCTTCATTCTCAGGCTGATGTGGAGAGAGATTGCAATAAGGTACGATGTATCTGAACTGAAATACAATTTCCTTTGGTGAGCTCTCTGGGTGTCTAAATTTTTCTCTACCCATCTTCCTGTATCTGTGTATTTTACAGATTATTTTCTTGAGGGAGTTCACAATTTCCCCTCTTTTCCAGCAATTAACACTGTTTATTCAGATAGTAGTTACTTTATTAAGTAACTACTCTGTGCCATGTATCATTCTAGATGCTGAGAATACAAAGATTAATAAATTGGATCCTTGCCAGTGGGGAGCTGGGTCTTATGAAAGATTAAATAAATTCCTTCCCAATATTGCTTTTGGAAGCCAGAATTTATTTTTCACAATTGGCATGACCAAAATCTTAGTTTTCTAGCTAAGTGGTTATTAGTGGTCTTAATTTCTTACACCCTCCCCAAATTGTATATAACCATGGGAATTCTGAAAATGTACTCGAAGGTCTCAGAACGATTTTTCTTTCCGAAACAAGACCATGGGCAATTCTTCAACTAGAGAGTAATTCAAAATCCAAATTTTAGAGGCCCAGAATTTTAATTATTTCAAACTAAAATGTCTTTCTCTCCCAATATTGTCCTTATAAAACCTTTTGGTACTTTTGCTTCCAAAATGTTGGCAGTTTAATTATGAACTCAATTGAAATATTAGAGACATAGCCTTTCATGTGTTAGAGATTCAGTTTGGAATGGTGAACTTAAAGAAACACGGTTCTATAAATCTAAGGAGAAGTCACGAATTGCTGTTAATTTAATTTGCAACACATGCATGATATAACAATGCTCTTAATAATAATAGCTGCCATGCTTGTACTATATACCAAATACCATCCTGGGTGTCTGTTCTCCCATTTAATTATCACAGCAAGCCTGCAAGGCATCCCAGTTTTACAGATTGAATAGCTGTGAAGGAAATTTGTTCAAGCAGTGTCATTTTTCACAGGAAAAGTTATTTTATTCTGCACTGTCCCTTATATAATGATGACCATATTATTGATACTAATCTATTATATTCAAGGTAGTGGGAAATTTTATGAAATAGATGGAAAAATGCTATTTGGATACAAACAGATGTTTTTTGTTTTTGTTTTGTTTTTTCATTTTCATGGCGAGTACAATAGCTACTGAGGAATTATGGGGACACCAGCCATAAAATATCTAAGCAGAGAAAACAAATGTTTGGTAGAATATTCTGTTTTTTTCATTGAATTACATAACAAGATCTAGCAGTTGGTCTAAATTTGAACAACATTTAAAACCATCTTTAACAGCTGTAATGTGAACTTAAATATTTATTACTATTGGTGACAAAGTCACAGCCACTCCTGATACTGCTGGCCTTCATTCATAACGGAAGGAAAGGCGGAATTTCAGTTAAAGTTTAGTGAAAACAAACATGGAGAAGTTCCTGTCTAAGTCTATAGACACGTGCTGTAAGAACACCTGCTCTAACAGAAGTCATTGCCTTGAGGTTACATGAAGGAAGAGCTGGGAAAGAAGACAACCTTGGAGCCCATTGAGGGTGGTCTGGAGACCTAGGTGAACTTCCTCAGGGGAAGACAGACACATGGCAGCTTAATGACATTGAGCTCATCCTTTTACAAATATAAGTTTTTCCACCTGGGAATAAAATCTTTGCTTTTTTAAATTTTAAAGTTTTTTTTTTTTTTTTATTTTGGGTTACTATTCCTGAGATATTTGTGGAATTCTTGCCTTCGTCTTTCTGATTTCCAGGAGAGTATTATAATGCACTTTGAAAACTTATATATATATTGATTCATACTATCAATATAAATTAGAAATATTACACTGAACAATATAAATTCATTTTCATGAAGTTTGAAATTAGAGAATTTTTTAAAATTTAACCTTATGTCCACACTTATATCTGGAAATAGAAGACATAACAAATAATTGAACATTTCCCATACCTTTGCTGTAAGTTTTCAGTCATGCATTTAACATGCTGAGCAGCAGTGTTACTGGTGAAACTGAAGTTTGCAACAGCTTATTTTTGTCCAAGACATATAATCTCCACTGTGCTTGATAGGCACTCATTGTAAACTTGCCATCTGTACATTTTGATGCTTGTGATTTAATGTTTTTCACTTAATATTTCACAGTGGCATTATTTATTTTAGTTGTATTAAGAAAGTTTAGGGGTGCCTGGCTGGCTCAGTTGGTGGAGCGTGTGACTCTTGATCTTGGGGTTATGGGTTCGAGCCCCCTGTTGGGTGTAGAGATTACTTAAAAATCAAATCTTAAAAAAAAAGTTTAAATTGCATTCCCTTTTTCCAGTTCACCACGTTTTCCAACATGCATCTTTTCTGTATGCCAGACATATTTCTCTCAGTAATTTGTTTCTGATGATGTTTTAAGGCATCTTCTTTCAACACTGCTAGGCTTTATTTGCATAGTAAATACTTATGCCCAGGCCTCTTAGAGTTTATTATTTTGCCATTCTCAACATGAGGCTTATATCCTATGGTCTATGATGGCTGCCGCTCTAGGTCAACATTCATCCCCTAGGGATGCCATAATAAATTACCACAAACTGAGTGGCTTAAACAATGAAAATTTCCTACTCACAGTCCCAGAGGGTAGAAGCCTGAATTCAAGGTGTCTACAATGCCGTGCTCCCTCTGAAGGCTCTAGGGAAGAATCCTTCTTGCCTCTTTCTAGCTTCCTTGTCGTTCCTTGGCTTCCAGTCACGTCCACTCTAATCTCTGCCTCAGTTGTAAGATGGCCTTCTTCTTGTGTCTGTATCCAAATGTCTCTCTCTATAAGGACACCAGTCATTGGATTCAGCTCACCCAGCCCAGTGTGACCTCATTTCAACTTTATTGCATCTGTAAATGCCCTGTTTCTAAAGAAAGTCACACCCACAGGGGTTCAAACTTAAATAGTTCTTTTGTTCAATTAAAAAAATATATTTTCCTGAGGCAAGTTTCAGATAATATAAAATTAACCATTTTAAAGTGTATAATTTAGGGTGCCTGGGTGGCTCAAATAGTTGGGTATCTGCCTTCGGCTCAGGTCATGCTCCGGGGGTCCTGGGATCGAGCCCCGTGTCAGGCTCCCTACTCCACAGGAAGCCTGCTTCTCCCTCTCCCACTCCCTCTGCTTGTGTTCCCTCTCTTGCTGTGTCTCTCTCTGTCAAATAAATAAATAAAATCTTAAAAAAAATAAAGTATAATTTAGCAGCATTTGGTACATTAATGATGTGCAACCACCACCTCTATCTCGTTCAAAAACATTTCCATTACTCCAAAGTAAAACCCCTTACCTATTAAGCAGTTTCTCCCAACCCCCCCTTACCCAACCCCTGGCAACCACCAATCTGCTTTCTGTGGCTATGGATATATCTGTTCTGGATATTTCACATAAATGGAATCATATAGCATGTGATCTTTTGCATTTGGCTTCTTTCACTTAGCATGGTATTTTTAAAGTTCACATTATAGCATGTATCAATACATCATTTTTTCTGGCTGAATAATATCCATTGTACACTATACTTCTTTTTGTTTCTCCATTCACCTGTTGATGGACATTTAAGCTGTTTGCACCTCTTAGCTATTATGAATAGTGCTGCTGTGAACATGTGTGCACATATACTTGTTTGAGTTCCTGTTTTCACTTCATTTGAGTGGGTTTCAGGGTCATATGGCATACTCTATGTTTAACTTTTTGAGAAATTGTCAAACTGTTTTCCACAGCTGCTGAACCATTTTACATTCCCACCAGCAATGAACTAGGTTCCAGTTTTTCCACATTCTTGTCAACACTTGTTATGTTTTGGTTTTGTTGGTTTTGTTTTTAAATTACAGCCATCCTAGCAGATGTGAAGTGGTACCTCATTGTTGTTTTGATTTCTGTTTCCCTGATGACTAATGATGCTGAGCATCTTTTCACATATCTCTTGGCAGTGTGTATGTCTTCTATGGACAAATGTCTGTTTAGATCCTTTGCCCATTTTAAAAATTCGGTGTTTTTTGTTTTTTGTCTTTCTATTGTTGTGCTATAAGTTCTTTGTATATTATGGATACTAGAAGCTTTACCAGATTTATGATTTGCAAATATTTTCTAATTCCATAGGCTATATTTTCACTTTTTTGATATGTCCTTTGATGCACAGGTTTTTCATATTGATGACCTACAATTTATTTTTTCTTCTATTGTTCATGATCTTTGTGTCATTTCTAAGATTTCATTGCCAAATCCAAAATCATGAAGATTTACCCCTAGGTTTTCTTCTAAGAACATATCTTTTTTTTTTTTTTTTTTTTTTGAGGGGGTGGGATTTGGGGCACAGGGAGAGGGAGAGAGAGAATCTTTTTCTTTTTTTTAAGATTTATTATTTATTTTAGGGGGAGGGGCAGAGCGAGAGAGAATCTTTCTTTTAAAGATTTATTTATTTGGGGGGAGGGGCTGAAGGAGAGGGAGAGAGAGAATTTCAAGCAGACCAACATGGGCTCAGTCTCACGACCCTGAGATCGTGACCTGAACCAAAATCAAGAGTCGGATGCTTTACCAACTGAGCCACCTACGCACACCAAGAACATATCTTTTAAGAGAAGTGCAGTTCAACCCACAGTGAATCCCAATGTCATGACCACATTTGAGACAGTAAGAAGGGGGAAAAGTATAAAGAGAGGGCATGTTCCATGCCTTGAAGTACATAATCTAGAATGAAACACAAGACTTTTGCTCACATCCCATTGGCTAGTACTTAATTTTAGTTTAGAGTTGCACCCTCTAAGAGGGAAGATCAGTAAGGTACAGTTTAGCTTTATGGTTATATGCTCAAGTAAAACTTCTATTACTATGTAAGAAGGGGAGAATAGATACACATGAAAAACTAGCAATCTTTGCCACTGTTAATTAAATACTTTGAGGTTATACTTTTTTGATCCAACATTTTGTAGACCTTGATCTCTTGTCAGATGAATGTTGTTGTGGGGAACTTTGAGGTCTGTCTGATCCCCCACTCCCTTACTTTTTCTGCCTGGATGACTAAACAATTGTCTTTTAGTCCTTGGAATTAAATAATATAACCAGAATAACTAAATGTTGATCCTTTTGTGTCCATTTTTTTAAGTGTGGTATGACATTTTGATCTACAAATTCTGATTTTTAAATAATGTTTTTGATTACATTTCTATTTCCGTTTGTTGGGACTTCGGCTTCAAAGATAACAGCTATATTTGGTTTTCATCTGTGACTGCTCAGCTCCTTGCTATTTCTACATTGTATATTTGTTCAATAATGATGTTTTAGTCCTCAGTTTTTTCCCTGGCTTCGTACCATTCCTTTTCATTTTAAGTTTCATTCTGTTGTTTTGTCTCATTTGGAGCTCTTAATTTATTGTGACATCCTATTTAATCAATATAGTGTTAAACGTTTTCTGAGTAGATTATTTCCTTTTGAGCAAAATCTTTATCTGTTTTGCTTGCTGTTTTTTTCATTCTTCCATAGAATCTTTACATAGATGCCTTAACACTTTATTTTAATCTTAATTATACTGGAAATGAACAGCTTTAACCAGTCCATTTATTTCTGTTGGGTATATTTCGGATGAATTTCTCTTGACTCCCATTCCATTTTGGGGGGGGATTGTTTGAGAGCTGAGTTTCCTCTAGACTACAGGAGTGAGTGTAGCAAAACAAAGGCATCAGCTGGGGCTCTAAGTAGAAATGGTTGCCAGACTTGGGCTTTGTCTCATCTTCTAAGCTGTTGTTAAATGTCCTGTAACTTTTCCTGCACTTCTCCAATGAGAGAGAACTTACCATGTCAGGAAGCATACCCTGTTCATTGTGGAGTATTAGGCCTTAGCTTGTGTCAGACCCAGCCAGATTTCTTTTCCCCTTTTCCCTTTTTCTTTCAAGGAATATTCCCACCATCCCAAGCAGAAGAGTAAAAGGCCACGTAGAACATGGTCTTGGATTAAGGACTCCTTGCATTGGGAGGAGATACTAAGTGTTTTCAGATGTCATTTGCTCCATCTCCCACTCCCTCCTCACTCTCCCTCTTCTCCTACTGTCCTTCCTCTGGTTTTCTGTTTGACCAAATTTCTGTTTATTGCTGGTGATAATTAGTTGTGAGTTTTTATGGTCCTTCTGCTTTTCTTCTTCAACTCTCCTCTCAGCAGGGAATTGAGAATCATAGCAAATTCTAGCAGTTTTTCTGGACTGTAGTTAGAGGAGGAGGGTTCACAGGTGGGCCTTTTAAATAATCAAACTCTGCATCTTTGTCCACGTTGGCTTATGAATTCTCCCCATCAGCCACACTCTGAATTGAGGGTAGGTTGTGAAATTTCTCAGGATTATGTTTACTCGTCTCTCTCTCTCTGGAATGTTTCTGTGGAGGGTGAAATTGAGCTTGTGTGGACCTTCACTGAACTGAGTGGAACAGATAATTAAAAAAAGAGAGACATGGGGCGCCTGGGTGGCTCAGTCGTTAAGCTTCTGCCTTCGGCTCAGGTCATGATCTCAGGGTCCTGGGATCGAGCCCCGCATCGGGCTCCCTGCTCCGCGGGAAGCCTGCTTCTCCCTCCCCCACTCCCCCTGCCTGTGTTCCCTCTCTTGCTGTCTCTCTCTCTGTGTCAAATAAATAAATAAATAAAATCTTTAAAAAAAAAAAAGAGAGAGAGAGACATTTGTGGAGGTGCCTGGGTGGCTCAGTCGGTGAAGCATCTGCCTTGTGCTCAGGTCATGATCCCAGGGTCCTGGGATCGAGCCCTGTGTCGGGCTCCCTACTCAGTGGAGAGTCTGCTTCTCTCTTTCCCTCTGCCTCTTCCTCCCCACTTCATGCACGCTCCTCTCTCTGTCTCTCTCTTTCTCTCTCTCTCTCTCTCTCTCTCTCTCTCGCATGTGCTCTCTCTCCCTCAAAGACATAAATAAAATCTTTAAAAAAAAATTTGTGTTTTCTTTTCACTTGTCCTCAGACCCTTCCTTTGTTTGATTACTCCTTAGTCATATGTCCACATTGTGGAAGGGGCTGGCTGAATCAAAGTAACTTTCCACCAGTAAGGAAGAAAGACGATGAACAGATTGGGTAGATGATCAACAATGCCTACCACAACCTAAAGCTAACAGGCCCCTACCCTTTTATTAAGTGATCTTCATGGCTTCAGAATAGCATCTGCATTTTCCTAATCATATCTTCAGCCTTCTCTTAAAAGTTTAAAGGACTTTGTGAAAGATTTAAAAAAGATACATTCTTTTTTCACTTATCAGATAAGAAAGATTAAAGTAAAGAAGAAAGGGAATACTCAGTGCCAGCTAGGATATGGAAAGGGAAAAAAGGCAATATACTCATGCAGAGCTGCTGGGAATACAAATTAATACAAAA
The DNA here is from genome assembly GCF_964656455.1 of Halichoerus grypus. Lineage (NCBI taxonomy): Eukaryota > Metazoa > Chordata > Mammalia > Carnivora > Phocidae > Halichoerus > Halichoerus grypus. Next base: position 10,595,912 of record NC_135727.1, read on the forward strand.
GTTTCCAGAAGTAAATTTGGCAACATGTATCAAAAAAACTTTTAAAATGTGCATAGTCTTTGAATTGAACATTTCATTTGCAGACATTTATCTTAAGGGGATAATTGAGCATGCATGCAAAAAGTAATGTGCAAGGATGGGTCATTATAGTATTTTATTTAACACTAAAAAATTTGAAGCTAATAATCAGGGTGCATTAAAGACATACACATCTACAATATGATTTTATACAACATTAAACAAGATGACATAGACACTAAAGTTATTTGCCATTTATTAAGCATTATGTGATTTACATATTTTAATTAATAATTTCATGAGCTTTGTGAGGAGGTAATGTTATCACCCTCATCTTAGAAATGAAGATACGTGGATTAGAGATATTCACTTGCCCAGAGTCATGCAGATAGTTAAGTGACAAAAACAAGATTTGAGTAAAGATTTAAATCCTAAGGTCTTGGGGCACCTGGGTGGCTCTGTCAGTTAAGCGGCGGGCTCTTGATTTCGGCTCAGGTCATGACCTCAGGGTCCTGGGATCCAGCCGTGCATCAGGCTCTGTACTCAGCAAGGAGTCTCCTCGATAATTCTTTTTCTCCCTCTGCCCCTCCCCCTACTCGTGCGTGCATGCGTGCACGTTCTCATTCTAGAATAAATCTTTATAAAAAATAAAAAATAAACCTAAATCCTATGGTCTTAAAAACTTTCATTGAGGTGTAATTGACATACAATAAACCACATGTATTATAGTCGTATTATTTTATGTTATGACTTATGCATAAACCTATAAAATGATCACCACTATCAAGTTATCACCTACAAAAGTTTCCTTTTGTCCTTTGTGATTCTTCTTCTTCTTTCCTGCCCCTCCTGTCCTTTGTATCTCTGCTGAATTTCTTTTGCCTCTTAGAAATTATCAGCCTATATATGTATGGGTCTGTTTCTTCTGTTCCATTAATCTATTTTTCTATATTTATACCAGTACTACACTATCTTGAAACATGTACCTTTATACCATTTGAAACGAGATAATGGCAGTCTTTCCATTTTATTCCTCTTTTTCACAGTTGTCTATTCTGGGTCCTTTACATTTCCATATCAATTATAGAATCAGCTTGTTAATTTCTATGGTAAAGCCTGCTGGAACTGGAATGTGATCATATTGGATCTATAATCAATTTGGGAGGAAGTGACATGTTAACAGTATTGAATCATCGCATCCATGCATTTGTTTAGGTCTTTCTCCATTTGTTTAGTTCTTCTTTAATAAATCCCAACAATGTAGTTTGGTATACAGGATTTCACATCTCTGTCAGCCAGATTTATCATTAAGCATTTTCATAATTTTGATGCTCTGGTAAATAGTACTGTATTTTAAAATTCAGTTTCCAATTATTCTTCATTGATATATAGAAATATAACTGATTTTTGCATGTTCACATTTTATTCTGCAACTTTGCTAAACTCACTTGTTCTGGTAACTTTTTGGTGATTCCATTGGATTTTCTCAGGGTTGTTTGAATTTGAATTTCTCTTTAGTTAGGTTGAATATTATTTTAGATTTTAAGAGTCAGTCTGTATCTTGTAAATTTTCATTCCAAGTCATTTCCCCATTTTTCTATCAGATTTGGGGTCCTTTATCCCATTATTTTTAAAGTTCTCACGTTTTATTTATTTATTTATTTATTTATTTATTTATTTATTTATTTATAGAGAGAGAGCATGCACATGAGTGGGGAGGGGCAAAGGGAGAGGGAGAAAGAGAATCTTAAGCAGGCTCTGTGCCCAGTGTGGAGCCTGATGCAGGGCTTGATCTCACAACCCTGAGATAATGACCTGAGCCAAAATTAAGAGATGGACACTTAATGGACTGAGCCACCCAAGCACCTCAAAGTCTTCACATATTAATGATATTAGCCCTTTATCTGTGATATGTGTTAAATATTTTTCCAATTTTGTCAGTTTTCTCTGAGCTTATGGTATGTTCATTTGTGCCTTTAAAAAGTATTTTAAGTAGTATAATGAATGTATCAATGTATCTTCAGTGAGTAAGCAACCAGTAACTTCCAGAAATTGATTGATCCATAGGAAACCCAGAAAAGATCCACTAACAGAAAAGGACATCTGCCCAGGTGAAGACCATAAGCTGGCTGGAACTACTATTAGAATTAGGAACATATGATCTTTGGCTAATTCCGCCACCCATTTCCCCAAGGCCAAAATCATGAGAGACCCTTTACATAATGAGCTAAATGGACAAGACTTGTTCACAAGAACCTAGAAGCTTGTTATATAGCCATTTATAAATATGAATTCCCCTAGTGTCCCTCCTTACCGGAGTGAGATAAGCTCCATTTGTCCAGGAGGCCACAGGAGCAGGAAGGGAGATATGTGTTAACAGTGCCAGCAGTAAAATAAGGTGAGAAAGTCTCTGGTGCCTGAGGACTCATATTAAGAAGTGCTTTTCACATAAGGCACACGTGCCTCTGCCTGACAGTCCCCTCCCTGAGTGTACTCCTAAGCCTTAAATTATAGTTTTCTGCAAGAAAACACCCAGCCCAACTTCCAGCACGTGCACGTTCACCCCTCCTTGCCTATAGTGGTAAAATCTGAGTCTGAGTATTACACCTACTGAGATAAACTCAGTCCCTTAAATTTGAAACAAGGTGAGGATACTCAGTAGAGCAATTTTTTCACTGAAACCTTGGCAGTCTGAAGACAGTGATTTCAGTCTGGAAATAGAAAACTGAGGAGAGGGGAGCCTGGGTGGCAGTTGGTTAAGCATCTGACTCTTGGTTTCAGCTCAGGTCATGATCTCAGGTGGTGAGATCGAGCCCCGTGTTGGGCTCCCTGCTCAGCGCAGAGTATGCTTGAGATTCTCTCTCCCTCTCCCTCTGACCCTCCCGCTCCTGCTCTATCTGTAAAATAAATAAGTCTTAAAAAAAAAAAAAGAAGAAGAAAAAAAAAACTGAGGAGAGCTATGTGAACAGTAGGAAATGGAGATGGGATGGAAAAATTCCCTGGTGGTAGCCAATAGGTGAAAGGTCTTCAAGCTGCATAAGAGGAATTTGGAGAAGGGAAGTGGGGTGACTGACATCTCCATGGAGACTTAAATATGGCCACTTTGCCTTGGAGGGATTTTAGGTAAGACATTCAAAATACTAGGTAGTGATGAAGGGTAGGAGACAACAGAATGAGCCACCGAATAGGGGTGGCCATGTGGAAAGGCGTGGAGGAAATATCCTCTCCCTACCATGTGTGCCACCAGAATTGAACCAGGGGAGATATGAAGAGGTGGCAAGTCACTTTGGCATGAATCTTTAAGGGTACTAAAGAAATACCTCCATCCAACTGGAACATCTTGGCCTCTCCCATGCCTCAAATCCTTTCACCATGGAGCCACCCCAGGGCTTCCATTAGCCAGAGCAGTGACTTGACGACCAAAGGGTAAGGGTGTGGATCCTGTTTGACTTGGGAGGGCTAAATACAGGGAGGGTAGGAGCCCTGGAGTAGACCATTGTTAGGCTTAAGCATGGATGAGAACCTAGCACAGATTATTGAGCAGCAGAACACAAGCAGGAAATGGCTAACTACAAGTATGGAACAACTAATCAAAAGGGGTGAACAAGCAACCCCAAGAGAAGAAAGCAAGTGCAGGGACAATGCCAAGGTCAGGTAACCCAGCCCACAGTCCTCTTCTTCCTCATCAACCCTCCCACCCACCCAAGACATCAACCCTGCCCTTGCCTCACACAAACCCCTCCTCAGCCCGCACTCCTTCTTAGGAAGCCCCCTTTCCACCTAGTCTCCATCATCTTCCCCCCAAACCAGTGCCCTCTATGTCTGCCCTGTTGCCCTTCCAAGTGCACAAGATTGCCAGGAGGGTAGAGATGCCCCTGTCAGCATATGCGGCCAAAAGATCCTCTGAAACCTCTATCACCTATTCAATAAAGCACAAGAGAGAAACAAGACCAACAACATTTGTCTGTTATCAGCAGCTGATGAAGAGAGTGAATCAAAATAAGAGACCGCAGCTTCAGCTGAAGCAGAACCAAGAGACCCAGGGGAATTCTTCCGAGCCAAGTAATGCGCTGTGTATAGAGAGTCCTGGAGACCTCTAATTGTCTGCAAAGTCTCCAGAGGAGCCTGGGGGGAAATGACCAACCACACAGAGACCAAATGTCACACCAACAGGGTACACAGATTGCAATGATTAAAATAAAATCAACAAGATATGAAAAGATGTGTCTCTGTGAGTTCTCTGATGGTGAGGAGAGAGAGAAGGGAGGAAGCAAGTATGTCAGGAGGGAGGGACATGGGGTCCTGCAAGGCCTGGGGCCAGACCTGCAGGTCCACAGTCAGGCAGAAACCAGGACATAAGGATGAAGTGGGGACTGAGCACTGAAGACCAGTTTCTTCCTTAACACTTTATTCCCCTGGCAGGAAGAAAATGACTTGGAGAAAGAGAGAGAGAGAGAGAGTGTGTGTGTGTGTGTGTGTGTGTGTGTGTGTGAGTGATTGGGGGGGGGGGTGTTGGTCCAGATGGGTTGAGATTTGATGGGGGTTGGCAGTGGCATACTTCCCAAAAAGGCAGACAAATCACCTCCAGGCCACATGGCTCATGGTGTTTGTTGCGTGACATCCTATGCTGTTAGAATCTAAAGGCCCTTAGATCAAAAACTCATCCTATAGAAAATCACCAAGAGCATCCCTATGATGTGGTTTGGAGTGTTGGGGTTTAGAGCCGATGGCCGAGAAAGAATTCTTGGTACAGGGGTGCCTGGGTGGCCCAGTTGGTTAAGCGTCTGCCTTCGTCTCAGGTCATGATCCCAGAGTCCTGGGATCAAGTCAACCGCATAGGGCTCTCTGCTCAGCAGGACATCTGCTTCTCCCTCTGCCTGCCGCTCCCCCTGCTTATGCTCTCTCTCTCTCTGTCAAATAAATAAATGGAATCCTTAGAAAAAAAGAAGAATTTTTGGTGCAAAAAGTGGTTTTATTAAAGCACAGGGACAGGACCTGTGGGCAGAAAGAGCTGCACTGGGGTTGTGAGGAGTGACTGATTATATAAGATTTTCTATCCTGCGGAGGGGAGGGTGATGTTAGGGCTCCAGGAAATGGAGTCTATAGGTTTCTGAAGATTGCTTTTTTCCTTGTAAATCATTAAGCCAGTTGCAAACTGATGGAGACTCCTGTCCTGCACTACCGATCTCAGTCAGTGAACCATTTGTTTTTCCCTTTCCTTTGTTCTAGAGCAGCGAGGAGGGCCTGAGGAATGTCACACATAACCCCACTGGGGGGGTAACCCCACTGGGGGGGAGTGGGGGTGGTGGGGGTTAGCTTGTGCTCTGCCCTCAGCTTGCCTTCTGCTCCCTTATCCCCTAAACACTAAAATGATGGTATTTGCAGGCTGCAATTACCAACACTAATTAGGGTACTTTCTTAGTAAGAAACTTGGGGTAGAGCAGTGGCCTCCTAAGGGTGGGGTAGTGGGAGGGTGCCCGCAATGAGGAGCATTGTCTAACAAGAATTCGAATATGAGAGTAAAACCAAGTACCAGCCAGTTTTTATTATCACCTCCATATTCCAGGATTTTTAATATTAAATACTGCCTCCCCAGATCTTTCTTTCTTGGGGTGGTAGTGGAGGGGTTTTGACATCAAGTGTAGAGGATTGAGCTCATCACATTCCTTGAGTTAATTGTTCAGGTCTCTGTGCTGTGTATTTACTCCTCTCTTCTCCTTTATTTCCAACCCCCACCCCGCCCCGCCCCAGCCCTCCTTCCCCTTTCCTCAGTCATTCTAAGGAATTTTATGCATATCCTTTCCCACAAAGGATTTCTGGTGATTCTTTTAGTTTGTTTTTTTTTATGGATAACAGCTAAGTGATTAATTTCTCTCCATATCTCTGGAACATCAGGAGAATTTTAGTCCCTAGATGAAGGACAAAGCTAACGCATTTGTTTTTCTGGATTTGAAGTAGAAAAATAGTGGCTTGCCCTGACTGACCCTAGTTCTCTGCTGTGTATTTACTCCTCTCTTCTCCTTTATTTCCACTCCCTGGCCCCATTCCCTTTTTCCTCAGTCATTCTAATGAATTTTATGCATATCCTTTCCCTTGCCTGAGGGTTAATAAAATACATATTGTGGTTTATGGGCATGCATCTTAAATTTATATATCTGTTATATATCATTGTTTCTTACTATTTCACTCAGCGTATGTCTTGTCTGTTTCTTTCCCTTGTAATTGAAAATTTCAGAAACCATTTTTTTTTACTATGTAAACTTGAGAAAGATATTTGGGTTTTTAATATTACACAAAATATTTTTACTAGGTTAATTAAATATATTTTAATTGCTTACCAAATGATATTTTAGTTTAATTGAAATTCAATTTAATGTCTTGATAATACCAATGAAATAATTAAACATTTCTTAAAATGATAATGGATTAAAGTAGTATAATCATATAAGATTTTTTTATATTTGACTTAATTAGATTGGAATGAGATTTATCTGTTGAATAATTATTATGTTTCAACTAACACTTTCTGAAAAAAATACAGTTGAGCTTGAGGCAGTTATTGGGTCTGATTAGTCAGAAAGGATATCTGGGGATCCTTTTAGATTTTGTGATAGGGTAATAGCTAATTGATTAATTTCTCTCCATATCTCTGAGACATCAGGAGAATTTAGTCCCTAGAGGAAGGACAAAGCTAATACATTTACTTTTCTGGGTTTGAGATAGAGGAATTGTGGTTTGCCCTGACTAATCCTCTTTCCGTTTGTAAATGGATTGAATAAAGAACCTGCCTTAGGGCTCAGTGATTTGCACGGGTGAGAAGTCGGCTCTCCAGGTGAGGAAGACCTATGAGTGCAGCCCACTTCCGTGATAGTGGTCCTGTTGCTTCTCTGTTTCAGGCTGACATTGCCCATAGTGTTAACTAGGCACTGTAGGTGAGTCAGAGAATTAGATGGCTGAGCTTTGTCCTGCCAGGATGGTGCTAGGATGGGGTTTGTGTTTTGTCTTGTTGTATTGTGTTGTTTTGAACATCAGTTATAACTAATTTATAGGTGATAAAGTGTTTTAAGTTTTCTTCTAGTTTCTGGGCAGGCAGAATCACCCTAGGAAAAAAATAAATGACAACAGCAAAAACAACCCCCCCCCCCCGTCACCCATGCACACAAGCTTCACTAAAATATGTGGCAGAAAGGAAGGTAGGTATCCTATGTGTGAGAGAAAGTCCACATCTCTGAGTGTCTGCAGTGTTCTAAGAATGGAGTAGACTTGATATGACCAAGCAGCTTGATTATATGTTTGCAGAAGTTGGAAATATATCTATCATGGCTATAATCACTTGCTAGTTTGCATGCTCTGTATGTTTGGATTTTCATATCATAGGTTTTTGTAAAGCGAAGCACTTTTTACACTCCATCAAAAGGGAAAAAAAACCCATATAAACAGACATATTACTGAGCCAAGTCTGTTTGCATCTGAATTCCCAAGCATTTGCTTTAGGTAGCATATGCTACATTTCCACCACACACACACACACACACACACACACACACATACACACACACACAAACATATGTATACACACAGGTGGATTTAACCATTGATAGCTAGTGCAAATATTGAGATACCTGTGTCCAAAAACTTTAATGTTTAACCTTCAAGAAACAACTAATTAGCATTAATTTTGAAAAGGAGACAATGCAAGTCAAGTAGATAAATCATAACAAAGCCCTTGTCACACTGGAGACCATAAATATTTGTTTAATTAAAAGAGGTCCCTGGTTTCTCCAAACCCTTCACTCAGGATTACCGGAGAAATTGTAGCTCTTTGAAAATCCCTGTTACCCCAAGTTTGACATGAGAGACTATTAACGCATCTGTATTTTGGTGCAAATTAGTTTATCAAACGAGTTGAGTGTATTAGGGATGTACGAAACCTCTGAGATCATCTCACGCACCACTTTTCATTTAACACATAAGGAAACTGAAGCTCCAGAAAGGATAGAACTTACCCTGGGTCACACAGCGAACTAGAATCAAGTCTCCAGAGTAAATAGGTGTCCAAAGAATAGGTCTCTACAAAGAACTGGCCTAGTGCTGCCCAAGCTGACTCAAGATGTTCTTAAGCTGTCCTGCCCACTTGTGGAAAACTGCAGGTGAACTTCTTGGTTAAAAGCAAATAAATAAGTTCATTGATTGCATATAGCCCTTTGAAAACAAGTTTAGTCAACTCCAGGGTGGTGGGGGCAGGTAGACTCCAATTCAGCAGAGGCATTTTAGGAAGAGAAACAATGTAAAAACCAGGAAGTAGCTTAAACACCATTCTTCAAAATCAGTTATTTATACATTAAAGGCATCCCCAAAACTGTACTGTAGGGTGTGTGTTATTTTATAGAGATTCGGGGTGCCTTTTGTGTGTGTGCGCGTGTGTGTGTGTGTAGAGAGAGAGTATTATAAAACTAACTTCAGTTGGTATTAAAATCTAGACACAGTTAAATTCTAAAAAATTATGTGTTCCTGGCATTCTGAACTGTTCCAATCAATTGAGTCCATAGGTAGAGCATAAAGAAGACACATTACCTCCATTAAAGACAAAGTCAATCCATTTTTTGGTCATTGTCTAGATGAAATAACCAGATAAATAAGAATATACCTTACTTTCAGAAATATCTTACTTTTCAATTACAAAATTAATATATTCTCAGTGAAGATTCAGAAAAGTTATAAAAACAAATAAAATAATTTGTAATCCCATCACCTAGAGCCATCCTCTATTAATGTTTTGGTCTTTGCAGACTTTACAAAATCTGTGAATACACTCACAAGTGTACTTTTAATTTTAGAGAAAATCATCTCATGATATACACATACTCTTTAGTAACCTGCTTTTTTTTTTTTTACATTTCAGTGTATCATAAACACATTTCCACATAGTGATGATGCATTTGCATTGTCACTTATAAGGGCTCTATAGTATCCTATAGAAGGGATATACTCTGGTTCAGCAATCCTCCATTAAAGGATATTAGATTGATCGTGTTTTTTTCCTCTATAATAAACAACATTATGATAAAAGGCATTTTTCATACATATGTGTGTAATTATCTCATTAGGAGATGACTTTTTCCTTAGGATAAATTCCTGGAAGTGGAATCTGTGGGTCAAAGGGCCTCAGTTAAAGGCTTTGGAATCACATTAGTTTTCCCATCAGATATTTTTTATCAGTTCAGATATATGATATTAATTTTTGCTCCAAGGAAAAGCAAATATATGACTGTATTGATTTCCCCATACCCTGGCCAACTCCAAGCATTGTTTTTTGAAACTCTCTCAATCTCCTGGGAAAAAATTCTCATGGTTATTCTCATAAGCATTTCTTTGAAACAAAGTTTCCTGAATCACTGGCCATTGCAGCTTCTCTTTGGGCCTTTCCCCATTTTTCTATATTACATTTATCTTTTTTCTTGTCTGCCACTGATTGCATGCTTACTATGCACCAGACACTGTGCAAAATCATTTACTATCTAATCTAAAACTTATCAAAACACCAGGGGTAAGTAGGCACTATTATTACATACAGTTTCATAGATGACAAACAAGGTTATGGAATTTGTTCAAGCTTAGGTAGTTGGTAAGTGGCAGACAGATGGTGCTAAACCAGGTCTGTCTGCCTTTGAGGCTCTGCTCTTATCTGCTCCACCAACCTCCTCTGCACAAACATTTGGAATTATTTTGTAGCCAGATCTTTTCCTCTCTGGTTTTTGGCTCAGGTATCATGCTTAGGGATGCCTTTCTTTTCTGTGAAACAGAAGAGAACACCATCTGTTGGGAGTGAAAGGGAAGGTGATGAAGAGGGAGCTTGGAGGCCAGTGGAGGATGTTTGAAATGGCCACTGCGATGGCCTCGCGGTTAGGCTGCTCCTCACAGTTGCTGGTCCCTGCCAGTCCTGGTCTGACGAGTCCCATTTACATGTGCTGCTGGTGAATGCTCTAGCTTCACTGAATCTCTCCTGGCTTCTTCTATTAGCATTTAGACACACTCAGGTATCTCTCATCTTTAAAAAATCCCCCTTTCCATATCAGGTTCCTTCCAACCTTAGCCCTGTCTTCTTCCTCCTCACCTTTAGAGTGAAACCTCTTAAAGTTTGAGCATCTTTTTGAGCTTCCTCTCTTCCTATTCACATCTCAACCCACTCCTTTCAACCCACTCCTTTTCCCACATCTCAGCTCACTCCTTTGTCTGAAAATGTTCTTGATAGTTTCTTTAGTGACCACCAAATTCAAAACCCATTAATCAGCCCTTATCTTCCACAGTTAACTACTTTTGTATTTCTAAAAATCTCTCAGGGTACCTGGGTGGCACAGTCAGTTGAGCATCCAACTCTTGATTTCAGATCAGGTTATGATCGTGGGGTCGTGCGACTGAGTACCGACTATGGAGTCTGCTTAAGACTCTCTCTTCCTCTGCTCCTCCCCACATTTGCACTCATGCGCTCTCTCTCTCTCTCTAAATATCTTAAAAAAAAAAAAAAAAATCTCTCCTTCCTTGGATTCCATGAATATACTCTCTCCTGGTTTTCCTTGTACATGGCAGACTCTTCCAAACTCTTCTTTGGTGGTCTCTGCCTTTGCTTTAATACTTACATATCCCTTGTATGTTCTCTTCCTTGTTGTTACTGCCTGGGTGCTTTTAGACACAATGTTCTCTCGAATTACAAAGCTACATTTCCAGCCCAGATCAGCCTCTGAACTTAAGGGTCACATATGCAACAGGATACCAGCTATCCTCTACTCAAATGTTTTTATATACCTTAATCTCAACATATTTAAGACAGAAATCATTTTCACCTTCAAATCTGTTCCTCTTCCATTTTCTCTCCTTTCACATCCACCTAATTTTCCAGGGCAGAAATCTAGGATCATTTTTGACTTCTCTTACCTACTCCTAACCCTTTTAAATAGATCTAAAGTTATATGCACTTCTTTCCAACTCCACTGCCTCTGGTTTTGTCTCAGCCTCTATCATCTCCTGTTGCATTAAGGCAGTCTGTTAACTGTTCTCTGTGCATTCAGTCTTTCCTCCTTTAAACCATTTTAACATGACAGCAAGAGTTAATGTTCTAAAATGAAAGTCTGGTCATGGCCCATTCTTTCCATGAAAGTGTCTAAGCCCCTTCATGAAACAGCAGTTGTACCTCCAAAAATTCTATATAGGTAAGAAATGCTTTTGCAGTTCTAGGAGGGGGTTACGGTGATAATGTGCTCAGAATCCGGGGTTAATGAATTCATCTTAAAATTGCTTTTGCATAGCACTTTGCAACACTTTGAGAAAATGTCAACTTTCCATATCAAAGACTGAGAAGATGGCTAATGATATATTGAGGAAAAGGCTCCCCTTCTTCTAACCCCTCTTTGTATCTGTCCCCCAAGTTATGGACCCTACATGATCTGGCACCTCCTTACAATTCACTTAACTTTTGCCCACCCTTGTCCCTGGTCAATTATTAATCTCTCTTTAAACCAATCAATGAATGCCCACCATGTGCTAAAAAGTATGCTAGACATTGAGTACATGGCAATGAACAGAACATAGTCTTGGACCTCATGGAGCTTCAGTGTGGCAGAGGAGATAGCCATTAAATAATTTATTTTAGTATTAATAATGTAATTACTTGTAACAAGTGACTTTTGGAGCATGGTGAGATCTAGTCCAGGGATTCTCAGCCTTGGCACTATTTTGGATCAAATAATTCTTTCTTGTGGGGGGCAGTCCTGTGCCTTGCAGAATGTTTAACAGCATTCCTAGCCACTACTCACTAGATGCCTGTAGCACCTCCTACTCAGTCTCCAGATGTTGCCAGATGCCCCTGGGGAGTGGGGGAGGGTAAAAATCATTCCCAGTTGACAATCCCTGTTCCAGACCAAGGTTACCATTAATTAATCCCTCTCTGCCCCTCCCCTTCCTCCTGCTCTCTCTCTCTCTCTCAAATAAAATCTTAAAAAAAAAAAAAAAGTTCAGACTTTTATTTGGCACAAAAAAGCTGATCAAAATATGCTTGTTGAATTGATGATTGAATGAATTGAATGAATGAGATTTTTTAGCTAGGCCAAGAGGGGCTAAAGTGGTCAGCCAGGATTGAATGACAACAATTATACTGATTTGTTATGGTCATTTTCATAAGATACCAAATGTCAACATATAAAAATCACCTCCCAAGTACTAGGAAAAGTGCTCAACAGACGTCCCTGACTCTCCCTTGTACATAGCTGACTATTGTTCCATCTATTTCCTTTTCTCAATTTCCAACTTCCATGTATCCTTATTTCTCACTAGTATAAAGATGGGAAATAGTATACAAATTAGAAATTGGCTGATGTTGTCTAGTTTACAGACTATTTGGTGATTTAGAAAGCTTTTTTTTTTTTTTTTTGGTGGCTGTCCCCAAATACTTTCACATAAAAGAACTGAGACAAGCTTGGTAGCAGCATGGGAGCTGGACCTTCCAACAGTACCCCAGCCCAGCAGAGCTGTGGAGACAAAACTCCCCACCTAGAGCCATGGGGGTAATGCTGCTATCCCAGCAGGTCTAGAAGGCAAGACATCAAGCCAAAAATATTATTCTCAAGACTTAAGACCTAATGGAATTTGCTTTGATAGATTTTGGACTTGCTTCCTTCTGAATACTCCCTTTTATAAGGGAATATCTATCCAATGCCTGTCCTACGACTGTATTATTGAGGCACAAAACCTGTCTGGTTTCACAGGTTCACAGCAGGAGAGGAATTTTGTCTCAGGATGAATTGTATCTTGAATCTCCCCCATATTTTATTTAGATGATATTTAGATGAGACTTTGGACTTTAGACTTTATAGTTGGTGCTTGAACAAATTAACAGTCTTTGGGCTGTTGGAATGGATTGAATATATTTTGCATGTGGGAAGGATATGAATTTTGGGGCCAGGAGCAGAATGCTCTGGACTGGATTGTGTGCCCCCAAATTCATATGTTGAAGCCCTAGCCCCCAGTGTGATGGTATTTGGAGAAGTGATTAGTTTTAGATGAGATCATGACAGCAGGATCCTAATACAATAACACTGGTGGCTCTGTAAGAAAAGAATGCTTCTCTCTTACTGTCTCCCTCTCCCTCTCCCTGTCTGTGTACCAAGGAAAGGCCATATGAGCACACAGTTAGAAGGCAGCCATCTGTAAGTCAGGAAGACATCTCTCACCTGAACCAAACCATGCTGGCACTTGATCTTGGACTTCCAGCCTCCAGAACTGTGAGAAAATAAATGTTGTTTAAGTCTGTGGTATTTTTTTTATGGCAGCCTAAGCTGACTAAGACAGGTCCACACCAAGGACACTGCTTTCTTCTCAAAAGTTTGTTACGATCCCTAGTGATGCTTTCTAATCTAAGCCTTAATGTTTTTACTTCCGAGTACCCAGTGGACTTTTGAAAATTCAGTAGTATCTTCTATGCAAGCCAGCTCCCCCTGCTCACAGTCCTAATTCTGTCAGTGACGCTACTGTTCTCTCAGGTATCTGAGCTCGAATATGTGGTCATGTTTGTCTTATCTCTCAGAAGCCCCCACAACGAATTTTCCTCCATCAAATGTTCTGTAGTCTATCTTTTTGTACTGATAGGCACAGAGGTCCAAGATATATTATTGTATTTCATCAGTTCTAAGAGGCACCACCGGGACGCCTGGGTGGCTCAGTTGTTAAGCATCTGCCTTCGGCTCAGGTCCTGGGATCAAGCCCCGCGTTGGGCTCCCTGCTCAGAGGGAAGCCTGCTTCTCCCTCTCCCACCCCCCCTGCTTGTGTTCCTGCTCTCACTATCTCTCTGTCTGTCAAGTAAATAAAATCTTTAGAAAAAAAAATAAGAGGCACCACCATTTCATATACCACTAAGGAAGTGAAAACACTGAGAATTAAGCTGTAATGCAATATTAATTATAAAATGCATCTCAATTACAAAGATGTTGAAATATGAAAAATTAGCTTCACAGAATCAGTAAAATGATGCAAGTGGAAAAATCAAGGACACTACATTACACTGTATAGAGCATGATACCTATATCAATCAGACCCCAGCAGGAAATTGATGATCCACCAAATTAGGATAATGTGAAGAGGGTTTATTTATGAAGCAGTTAATTACCAACATGCGGGTGGGTCACAGCACTGCCACCAGAGAATAGTGCAGGAACCTGCATCTAGCAACAGCAGAACTGCTTCCACTCCTGGGGCCACATTGCTGAGAAAAAGGAAGAGTTAGCAGATCCGGAAGGAGAATGAAACATGCGGGTTAGGTTGTACTGAGAGAAGTTTCTTCTTTGGAGGGACACAGCAGAGGTAAAATGCCCTTGCAAGGAGGGAGCCTGGAGGTAACAGTTCCTATGTAACTCACCTCCCTCTAATCTTCTGCTAGAGCCTCCCATTGGCTGAACCCTTTTGAAAACCAGAGGAGAGGGCCAGAGAACTTGGGTGATGTCATCCATACATTTCAGTCTGCCTCGGAAAAGAACAGGGTGGAGAAGTATGAAAAATAGACATGTAGATGCAAAAGGAGATACCTTATAAAATCTCATGTGTATAGTGAAAAGAAAACATAGGTGTTTATATACAAACATACTTACATTTTCGCTCTGGAGGAAAACAAAACCGTTAACAATGAACTGTATGGAAACATGGGATTCAGGGGACCAGGACTGGGGACTCCTATTCTTCATATAGACCCTTTTGGGCTGTGTCAGGTTTTTATAATAAATACTTATTTTTTAAAGATTTTATTTATTTATTTGAGAGAGAGAGAGAGTATGAGCTGGGGAGGGGCAAAGGGAGAGGGAGAAGCAGACTCCTGCCTGAGTGCAGAGCTTTACATGGGGCTCCATCCCAGGACCCCGAGATCATGACCTGACCTGAAGTCAGACACCTAACTGACTAAGCCTACCAGGCGACCTTTTTATAAACAAACAAACAAACAAACAAACAGAAAACTAATAAAAAGTAGCCCTGTAGTTATACCTTTCTCTCCATTTCCATTGCCATAATCCTGGTCTAGAAGTTAATATCCTTATATCAGTTATGGGTACTGTCTCTCATCTGACACCTCCATCTTACAGTTTTCTTTTTCTTTTCTTTTTTTGAGTATGGTTGGCACACAGTGTTACAGGTATACAACATAGTGATTCAACATCTCTATACATTATGCTGTGCTCACCACAAGTGTAGCTACCATCTGTCACCATACAACGTTATTACAGTACCATTGACTATATTGCCAGTGTTATGCCTTTCATTCTTGTGACTTATTTATTCCATAACTGGAAGCTTCTATCTCCCCTTCACTTGCTCCCATTTTGCCCATCCCCTCACCCTCCTCCCCTCTGGCAACCATCAGTTCTCTGTGTTTATAGGTCTGATTCTCCCTTTCATTTGTTCATTTTCTTTTTTTAGATTCCATATGTAAGTGAAATCATATCATATTTGTCTTTCTCTGTTTGACTTACCTCACTTAGCATAATAATACCGTCTAGGTCCATCCATGTTGTTGCAAGTGGCAAGATCTCATCCTTTTTGTGGCTGAGTAATATTCCATTGTGTGTGTGTGTGTGTGTGTGTGTGTGTCTGTGTGTGTGTGTGTACACAAATCTTCTTTATCCATTCATCTATTGATGGACTTTTGGGTTGCTTCCATATCCTGGCTGTTGTAAATAATGCTTCAATAAACATAGGAGTGCATATATCTTCTCGAATTTGTGTTTTCATTTTCTTTGCATAAATACATATAGCTTGGGGCGCCTGGGTGGCTCAGTTGGTTAAGCGACTGCCTTCGGCTCAGGTCATGATCCTGGAGTCCTGGGATCGAGTCCCGCATCGGGCTCCCTGCTCGGCAGGGAGTCTGCTTCTCCCTCTGACCCTCCCCCCCTCATGTGCTCTCTCTGTCTCATTCTCTCTGTCTCAAATAAATAAATAAAATCTTTAAAAAAAAAAAAAAAAAAAAAAAAAAAAAAATACATATAGCTTGCTTTCTCTAATTAATCTTGAGTATGACTGCCAGAATTGTGTTTACTCATTCACTCATTAATTAGAATGTTATTATTGAGCAGCTAGTATGTGCTGGGTATTATTCCAGAAGCAGAGGCTCCTCTGGTGAAGTAAAGGGAGACATATTCTCTGCCTCATAAAGTCCAGTTGGAAAGATGGATGCTAATTTTTTCAAATCATATCAACAAATGTACAATTTTGAAGATGGCAAGAGAAACATTCAACAGGGAGTGATAATCAAGCTAAAATCTGGAGGATGAGTAGGGTTTACTCAGGAAATTTGGGGAAGAAATATTTTTCCAAGTAGAGGGAATAGCATACACAATGCTCAGTGGTATGAGTGCAGTTGGCATATTAAAAAAAAAAAAAAAAAGCAAGCAAGCTGTGTGACTTAAGCATTGACTTGACAAGGAGCTTGCTAAGAGTTTTGTGGATGATATCATGAGGGGCCAGTCCATGTAGGCTTTTATAGTCAATTCTAAGGATTTTTCTATTTATCTCAAAATCAATGGAAATCCTTTGAAATATTTTCCTTCAACCCAACTTTCGTTATATTTGTGATTCAGCATAGGCTCCCTAAATCTTTCTACGTAACATCTATATTTATACTTTTCAATTATCTATAATCTGGCTTTACGGACGTATGGAAATAGATGTCTCACTGGTCTCCCATAAGCCTTTATCTTCATTCAACACCTATTGAGAACCCACTGTGTGGCAGGCACTGTTCTAGGCACTTAAGATAAATCAGTGAACAAAATAAAGATCTCTGCTCTCATGGGGCTTGCATGGTAACCACACTTGAGTCAGTTTGATATGTATACTGTTCAATAAAAATGCTATAATTACCTGTGCAGTTTGAGAATGTGAAGGCCCTAAAAATGACCTTAAAGGATTCTAGTTATATTAGACAGGAATTTTATTGTGGATAACTAAGTTCTGCTGTAGCTGGCTTATGAAAAGGGAGAAGGATTTATTATAAGAAAAGTGGGGCATCTTCTAGAACCAGGAATGGTCTTTCTCTTCCTCTTGTCTTTGCTACATTGCTTGTCTGCTTGGTTCCTTATCTTGATACAGACTAGCTCTTTTGTGCACAGCTCTTAGGGTTTACAGCTCCTTTATCAAATTCATGGGGGCAGGGGCGGTTCTCAGTTTTGGTTCAGGTACCCAAACCTGGGACCAAAAATGGTGGTAGAAGAAGATGGGGTGATACTGTGGAAACATAGCTGCTCTCTGGAGAGGGGAGTGAGGGGCAGGAAGAAAGGAAAATTTATGGAAAACAAGAGATTTGGGAAATGGTTCAGCAGGTTACATATGTGTCTCCTGTACTAATATAGCCACTTCTTTAGATGTGAGGAAATAGGGCTAGAGAGGGACAAGAATTCACTAAGATGATCGAGGAGAGCCAAGTGTTCTCTTTTCAGTCTTCCTCACTTTGTTCCCCTCTCCTGAAATTCCTTTTATAATCTTTGCTATGACTTTAAAGGTCTGTCCCTTCAACATTTTGGGATCTTCTTTCCAGTCACTGAAGTTTTGCAAGCCTTAAATTTTGCATTATACAATTTTGCACACTTACAGAGTCATGTAACATAGATTTATTTTCTAGATCTTTTGTTGACCATTCTCTTTGGTTACACTTACTATCACAGCTTGAACCTTCTCCACTTCTGTATAATCTTGTAACATGTTACAATCTGCAAGAATAAGACTGACTTTTATAGTCTATATTCATTGGTTGCATTGTAGGTTGACTGATTCTAAATGATACCCACTG